>NC_092139.1:63167211-63827372 GCF_043159975.1 Macaca nemestrina
TGGCAGTTGCCCTACTCTCTCTAATGCCTGGCTCTGGTCCTGCCTGGCACTGCTCTTGTTCTGTCCTGGCACAGCCCTGGCCCTGGCCCTGGTCCTGCCCTTATGCAGGCCTGCCCCTGCCACTGCTCTGGCTTTGACCTGGACCTTGGCCATACAGTGACCCTGCCTTGACCCTTTCCTGGCCCTGGCCTGGAACGTGGCCTTGCCAAGGACTCGCCCTGGCTCTGTCACGGCCCTGGCGTTTTCTTGGATTTGGATGTGCCCTGTCCCTTATTTGCCCCGGCCCTTCCCTGGCTCTGCCCTTCCACTTCTCTGGGGTAGGGGGACAGGGTCAGGACCAGGCCAGGGCAGGGTCAGGACCAGGGTAGGGCCTTGGTAAGACCTGAAGATGGGAAGGGCCAGGGCAGTGGCAGGGCCAGGGAAGGGTGTTAAGTTGAGGCTCTTAATGCTACCACCCCTCGCATCTTCCTCTAGGCTTTTGTGGCTTTGCCCGCCCAGCTGCTCTGTGCCAGGAGGAGGAGGAGACACCTGGAGCCTGTGACACCACGGCTTGCCTCGCTGAGGGTGGGTGGCAGTGACGGAGACTGCAGCGTGCTGGAACGGTAGGAGAGTGACCACGCTAGGAGGTCAGGCGGCTGCAGCCAGGGTTGGGGGTGAGGCTTACAGCGATGGCCGGGCTGCGGCAGTGGCCAGGTGGTAGAAGCCTTGTAGGGTGGGCTGTTGCATTGGCAATGGGCCTGGCTTTGCCCTGCCACTGCCGTGGACCTGGCCCTGTACTGCCCTGCCTTGCCCTGGCCCTGCCCTACCCTACTGTTACGTGGACTGTCTCGGCCCTGCCCTGCTCCGATCCCATCCTGGTTTTGCCTTTGCACTGGCCTTTCCCTGAACCTGTGCTGGCCCGGCCTTGGCTCTGGCCCTGCCTCTTGTCCTGACCCTGGTCCTGTCATGGCACTGGCCCTGCTAGTGGTCATGGTCCTGCTCCTGTTCTGGCCTTGACCTGGCCTTGGACGTGTCCTGGCCCAGATTTGTTCTGGCCCTGCCTTGGCCCATCCCTGCCCTGGCCCCACCGTGGCCCTGCCTGTTGCGCCCTCTCCTGGCACTGACTTTGCCCTGTCATGGCTCAGTGGTGCCATTGACCTGCCTTACACTGCCCTGGTTGTGCCCTGGCCCTGCCTGGCCCTGGCCTCTCCCTGGACCTGCTCTGACCCTGCCTTGGCCTTTGCCCTGTCCTCACTATGGCCTGGCCCTGGCCTTGTTCTGGCTTAGCCCGGGCCCTGGCCCTAGCCCTGGTCCTACCGTATCCCTGGCCTTGCCCTTATCCAGACCCTGCCCCTGCCTCTGCCCTGGCCCTGGCCTGGAACCTGGTCCTGTCAAGGACTTGGCCCGACTCTGCCATGGCCCTGGCCCAGACCCTTTCCTGGCTGTGCCCTGGCCATGGCCTTTCCCTGGCCCTGAGTTGGCAGTGGTCTGCCCCTGGTCTTGCCACCACCCTACCCTGCCATGCACTGGATGTGTCATGAGCCTGCCCTGGCCCTACCTAGTTCGTCACCCTCGTCTTCGCTAGGCCCTGCTCTGGACCTGGCCCTAGCCCAGACCTGGCCCTGACCCTGGCCCTGGCCTTTGTCCTTCATAGCCCTGGCCCTGAAGTGGACTTGGAGGTGTCCTGGCCCTGGAGTGACCTGGCTCTCCCTTGGCCTGTCCTTGTCCTGCCCCTACCATCACCTTGCCCTGTTCTACCCTGTTCTGCCCTGTCCTAGTACTGATCCGGCTGTGGCATTGCCCTGCCCTACCCTGCCTTGGCTGTGCCCTGGCTCGATTCCGGCCCTGGCCCCGCCCTGTGCATGCGATGACACTACCTCAGTCTTGGCACTAGCCTGGTCCTTTCCTGGCATCAGCCCTGCAGTTTCTATGGACCGCCTTTTGTCGTGTCCTGCGCTGGCCATTCCATGCCCTGCCCTGCCCTGACTCAGCCCTGGCCTTGGCATTCCCCTTGGTCCTGCCATATTTCTTGCCCTGTCCCTATCCTGGCCTTGGCCCTGACCCTTACCTTGCTCTGGCCCTGCCCTTGCCCTTACGCAGCCCCTGGCCCTGTCATGGACCTGCCCTGGACCTGTCTTGGCCCTGGCCCTGCCGTGCTTCAGACCTTGCCCTGGTTCTCCCCTGGCCGTGACCGTGAAATGCCTGACCCTACCCTGGCCTTGCACTGCCCTGGCCCTTGCCCTGACTCTAGTCCTGTCACTGGAAAAGCCCCAGCCCTGTTGCTCGTCTTCCCATGGCCCAGACCCTGCCTTGACCCTGCCCTGACACCGTCCTGGACCCTGGCTGTGCCAAGAACCTGCACTGTTGTTGCCCTTGTTTTGCTCCTGTCCCGAACCTGGTCCTGCCCAGGCCATGGCCATGGCCCTGTCCCTGCCCTGGCTGTTCCCTGGCCCTGCTCAGGTCTTGGCACTGTCCTGGCCCTGCCCTGCCTTGGCCCTATGCTATCCTGGCCCTGCCTTGCCTGCCCTGGTCCTGCCTTGGCCGTACTCTAGCTTTGACCCTGCGCTGGCCCTACTTTGGCCTTCACCCTAGCCTTGCCTGGGCACTGTGCTGGACCTGGCCATAGCACAGACCTGGTTGTGGCCCTGGCCCTGCCATGGCCCTGTCCCAGACCCTAGCCCTGCCAGGTACCTGTCCTGGCCCTGCTCTGGGCCTGGCTTTGTCCTTGGTTCTTAGATGACCCTGGCCCTGCCGCTGCCACTGCCCTTGCCCTGGCACTGGCCTTGGACATGTCCGTGGTCCTAACCCCGGCCCTGCCCTGGAGCTGTCACTGTCTTGGCCCTGCCTTGGCCCTGGCCCTGGCCCTGGCCCTGGCCCTGCCACAGCCATAGACCTGCCCTGGTTGGTCATGCCCTGCCTTTACCCAGTGCTACCCTGGGCCTGCTCCACCCTGCCCTGGCTCTGCCCTGCCTTTGTCCCCGCCCTGACCCCTTCGCCCTCACACTGGCCCTAGTGCAAACCTGGTCCTTGCTCTGGCCTTGGCCCGGCATTGACCACTGCTCCTAACCCTGGTCGTGCCATGGCCCTGGCCCTGCCAATGATCCTAACAGTCCTGGCCCTGGCCCTGTCTTGGCCCTGTCCTGGCCCTGGCCCTGGCCCTGGCCTGACCCTGGCCCTGAAGTGGATTTGAAGGTATCCTGTCCCTGGTTTAATCTTGCTCTGCCTTCGCGCGTCCCTCTCCTGGCCCTACCATGGCCCTGCCCCTTCCCTGGCTCTGCCCTGGTCTTGTGCTTACCCTGAGCGAGAACTTGACCCTGCCCCAGCCTTGTCCCAGACCTGGCCATGGCCCTGCCCCTGCCCTGGGCCGGCGCTGGCACTGGCATGGACCCTGGACCTGGCTCTTGGCTACTTAAGGCCATACCATGGCCCAAGTCCTCCTCCTGACCCTGTCCTGGCCCTAATTTGCCCTGGCCCTACCCTGGCATGCTATTCTGGCCCCACACACCCCTGACCCTGTCTCTGTCCTGGCTCTAGCTAAGTTGGCCATGGCCGTGTTCCTGACATTGCCCTTTCCTGGTCCTGGCCCTGGCCCTGGCCCTGCCCCGGCCCTGCCCCGGCCCTGGTCTGAACCCCGGCCCTGCAATGGACCTGCCTTGGCCCTGCCTATACCCTGCCTCTGGCTGTACCTGTGCCCTGGCCATACCCTTGCCCTGGCCTGGACTCTGATCCTGGTCCTTGTCCTGCCCCAGCTGTGGCCCTGGCCCTGCCCTGCCTGTACCCTGTTCTATCCTGGGCTGGCCCTGCTATTGCCTGGTCTTGCTATTGCCCTGCCCTAGTCTGCCTTGCTTGTGCCCTAGATCTGCCCCGGCCTTTGCTCTTGTCTTGGTTCTAGCACTGAGTCAGCCCTGGACCTTCCCTGACCTTGCCTCAGCCCTGGCACTGCCCTGGCCTTGCCTTGGCATTTGCCCTACTCTCTCTAATGCCTGGCTCTGGTCCTGCCTGGCACTGCTCTTGTTCTGTCCTGGCACAGCCTGGCCCTGGCCTTGGCATTGCCCTTGGTCCTGCCATATTTCTTGCCCTGTCCCTATCCTGGCCTTGGCCCTGACGCTTACCTTGCTCTGGCCCTGCCCTTGCCCTTACGCAGCCCCTGGCCCTGTCATGGACCTGCCCTGGACCTGTCTTGGCCCTGGCCCTGCCGTGCTTCAGACCTTGCCCTGGTTCTCCCCTGGCCGTGACCGTGAAATGCCTGACCCTACCCTGGCCTTGCACTGCCCTGGCCCTTGCCCTGACTCTAGTCCTGTCACTGGAAAAGCCCCAGCCCTGTTGCTCGTCTTCCCATGGCCCAGACCCTGCCTTGACCCTGCCCTGACACTGTCCTGGACCCTGGCTGTGCCAAGAACCTGCACTGTTGTTGCCCTTGTTTTGCTCCTGTCCCGAACCTGATCCTGCCCAGGCCATGGCCATGGCCCTGTCCCTGCCCTGGCTGTTCCCTGGCCCTGCTCAGGTCTTGGCACTGTCCTGGCCCTGCCCTGCCTTGGCCCTATGCTATCCTGGCCCTGCCTTGCCTGCCCTGGTCCTGCCTTGGCCGTACTCTAGCTTTGACCCTGCGCTGGCCCTACTTTGGCCTTCACCCTAGCCTTGCCTGGGCACTGTGCTGGACCTGGCCATAGCACAGACCTGGTTGTGGCCCTGGCCCTGCCATGGCCCTGTCCCAGACCCTAGCCCTGCCAGGTACCTGTCCTGGCCCTGCTCTGGGCCTGGCTTTGTCCTTGGTTCTTAGATGACCCTGGCCCTGCCGCTGCCACTACCCTTGCCCTGGCACTGGCCTTGGACATGTCCGTGGTCCTAACCCCGGCCCTGCCCTGGAGCTGTCACTGTCTTGGCCTTGCCTTGGCCCTGGCCCTGGCCCTGGCCCTGGCCCTGCCACAGCCATAGACCTGCCCTGGTTGGTCATGCCCTGCCTTTACCCAGTGCTACCCTGGGCCTGCTCCACCCTGCCCTGGCTCTCCCCTGCTTTTGTCCCCGCCCTGACCCCTTCGCCCTCACACTGGCCCTAGTGCAAACCTGGTCCTTGCTCTGGCCTTGGCCCGGCATTGACCACTGCTCCTGACCCTGGTCGTGCCATGGCCCTGGCCCTGCCAATGTTCCTAACAGTCCTGGCCCTGGCCCTGGCCCTGTCTTGGCCCTGTCCTGGCCCTGGCCCTGGCCCTGGCCTGACCCTGGCCCTGAAGTGGATTTGAAGGTATCCTGTCCCTGGTTTAATCTTGCTCTGCCTTCGCGCGTCCCTCTCCTGGCCCTACCATGGCCCTGCCCCTTCCCTGGCTCTGCCCTGGTCTTGTGCTTACCCTGAGCGAGAACTTGACCCTGCCCCAGCCTTGTCCCAGACCTGGCCATGGCCCTGCCCCTGCCCTGGGCTGGCGCTGGCACTGGCATGGACCCTGGACCTGGCTCTTGGCTACTTAAGGCCATACCCTGGCCCAGTCCTCCTCCTGACCCTGTCCTGGCCCTAATTTGCCCTGGCCCTACCCTGGCATGCTATTCTGGCCCCACACACCCCTGACCCTGTCTCTGTCCTGGCTCTAGCTAAGTTGGCCATGGCCGTGTTCCTGACATTGCCCTTTCCTGGTCCTGGCCCTCGCCCTGGCCCTGCCCCGGCCCTGCCCCGGCCCTGGTCTGAACCCCGGCCCTGCAATGGACCTGCCTTGGCCCTGCCTATACCCTGTCTCTGGCTGTACCTCTGCCCTGGCCATACCCTTGCCCTGGCCTGGACTCTGATCCTGGTCCTTGTCCTGCCCCAGCTGTGGCCCTGGCCCTGCCCTGCCTGTACCCTGTTCTATCCTGGGCTGGCCCTGCTATTGCCTGGTCTTGCTATTGCCCTGCCCTAGTCTGCCTTGCTTGTGCCCTAGATCTGCCCCGGCCTTTGCTCTTGTCTTGGTTCTAGCACTGAGTCAGCCCTGGACCTTCCCTGACCTTGCCTCAGCCCTGGCACTGCCCTGGCCTTGCCTTGGCATTTGCCCTACTCTCTCTAATGCCTGGCTCTGGTCCTGCCTGGCACTGCTCTTGTTCTGTCCTGGCACAGCCCTGGCCCTGGCCCTGGTCCTGCCCTTATGCAGGCCTGCCCCTGCCACTGCTCTGGCTTTGACCTGGACCTTGGCCATACAGTGACCCTGCCTTGACCCTTTCCTGGCCCTGGCCTGGAACGTGGCCTTGCCAAGGACTCGCCCTGGCTCTGTCACGGCCCTGGCGTTTTCTTGGATTTGGATGTGCCCTGTCCCTTATTTGCCCCGGCCCTTCCCTGGCTCTGCCCTTCCACTTCTCTGGGGTAGGGGGACAGGGTCAGGACCAGGCCAGGGCAGGGTCAGGACCAGGGTAGGGCCTTGGTAAGACCTGAAGATGGGAAGGGCCAGGGCAGTGGCAGGGCCAGGGAAGGGTGTTAAGTTGAGGCTCTTAATGCTACCACCCCTCGCATCTTCCTCTAGGCTTTTGTGGCTTTGCCCGCCCAGCTGCTCTGTGCCAGGAGGAGGAGGAGACACCTGGAGCCTGTGACACCACGGCTTGCCTCGCTGAGGGTGGGTGGCAGTGACGGAGACTGCAGCGTGCTGGAACGGTAGGAGAGTGACCACGCTAGGAGGTCAGGCGGCTGCAGCCAGGGTTGGGGGTGAGGCTTACAGCGATGGCCGGGCTGCGGCAGTGGCCAGGTGGTAGAAGCCTTGTAGGGTGGGCTGTTGCATTGGCAATGGGCCTGGCTTTGCCCTGCCACTGCCGTGGACCTGGCCCTGTACTGCCCTGCCTTGCCCTGGCCCTGCCCTACCCTACTGTTACGTGGACTGTCTCGGCCCTGCCCTGCTCCGATCCCATCCTGGTTTTGCCTTTGCACTGGCCTTTCCCTGAACCTGTGCTGGCCCGGCCTTGGCTCTGGCCCTGCCTCTTGTCCTGACCCTGGTCCTGTCATGGCACTGGCCCTGCTAGTGGTCATGGTCCTGCTCCTGTTCTGGCCTTGACCTGGCCTTGGACGTGTCCTGGCCCAGATTTGTTCTGGCCCTGCCTTGGCCCATCCCTGCCCTGGCCCCACCGTGGCCCTGCCTGTTGCGCCCTCTCCTGGCACTGACTTTGCCCTGTCATGGCTCAGTGGTGCCATTGACCTGCCTTACACTGCCCTGGTTGTGCCCTGGCCCTGCCTGGCCCTGGCCTCTCCCTGGACCTGCTCTGACCCTGCCTTGGCCTTTGCCCTGTCCTCACTATGGCCTGGCCCTGGCCTTGTTCTGGCTTAGCCCGGGCCCTGGCCCTAGCCCTGGTCCTACCGTATCCCTGGCCTTGCCCTTATCCAGACCCTGCCCCTGCCTCTGCCCTGGCCCTGGCCTGGAACCTGGTCCTGTCAAGGACTTGGCCCGACTCTGCCATGGCCCTGGCCCAGACCCTTTCCTGGCTGTGCCCTGGCCATGGCCTTTCCCTGGCCCTGAGTTGGCAGTGGTCTGCCCCTGGTCTTGCCACCACCCTACCCTGCCATGCACTGGATGTGTCATGAGCCTGCCCTGGCCCTACCTAGTTCGTCACCCTCGTCTTCGCTAGGCCCTGCTCTGGACCTGGCCCTAGCCCAGACCTGGCCCTGACCCTGGCCCTGGCCTTTGTCCTTCATAGCCCTGGCCCTGAAGTGGACTTGGAGGTGTCCTGGCCCTGGAGTGACCTGGCTCTCCCTTGGCCTGTCCTTGTCCTGCCCCTACCATCACCTTGCCCTGTTCTACCCTGTTCTGCCCTGTCCTAGTACTGATCCGGCTGTGGCATTGCCCTGCCCTACCCTGCCTTGGCTGTGCCCTGGCTCGATTCCGGCCCTGGCCCCGCCCTGTGCATGCGATGACACTACCTCAGTCTTGGCACTAGCCTGGTCCTTTCCTGGCATCAGCCCTGCAGTTTCTATGGACCGCCTTTTGTCGTGTCCTGCGCTGGCCATTCCATGCCCTGCCCTGCCCTGACTCAGCCCTGGCCTTGGCATTGCCCTTGGTCCTGCCATATTTCTTGCCCTGTCCCTATCCTGGCCTTGGCCCTGACCCTTACCTTGCTCTGGCCCTGCCCTTGCCCTTACGCAGCCCCTGGCCCTGTCATGGACCTGCCCTGGACCTGTCTTGGCCCTGGCCCTGCCGTGCTTCAGACCTTGCCCTGGTTCTCCCCTGGCCGTGACCGTGAAATGCCTGACCCTACCCTGGCCTTGCACTGCCCTGGCCCTTGCCCTGACTCTAGTCCTGTCACTGGAAAAGCCCCAGCCCTGTTGCTCGTCTTCCCATGGCCCAGACCCTGCCTTGACCCTGCCCTGACACCGTCCTGGACCCTGGCTGTGCCAAGAACCTGCACTGTTGTTGCCCTTGTTTTGCTCCTGTCCCGAACCTGGTCCTGCCCAGGCCATGGCCATGGCCCTGTCCCTGCCCTGGCTGTTCCCTGGCCCTGCTCAGGTCTTGGCACTGTCCTGGCCCTGCCCTGCCTTGGCCCTATGCTATCCTGGCCCTGCCTTGCCTGCCCTGGTCCTGCCTTGGCCGTACTCTAGCTTTGACCCTGCGCTGGCCCTACTTTGGCCTTCACCCTAGCCTTGCCTGGGCACTGTGCTGGACCTGGCCATAGCACAGACCTGGTTGTGGCCCTGGCCCTGCCATGGCCCTGTCCCAGACCCTAGCCCTGCCAGGTACCTGTCCTGGCCCTGCTCTGGGCCTGGCTTTGTCCTTGGTTCTTAGATGACCCTGGCCCTGCCGCTGCCACTGCCCTTGCCCTGGCACTGGCCTTGGACATGTCCGTGGTCCTAACCCCGGCCCTGCCCTGGAGCTGTCACTGTCTTGGCCCTGCCTTGGCCCTGGCCCTGGCCCTGGCCCTGGCCCTGCCACAGCCATAGACCTGCCCTGGTTGGTCATGCCCTGCCTTTACCCAGTGCTACCCTGGGCCTGCTCCACCCTGCCCTGGCTCTGCCCTGCCTTTGTCCCCGCCCTGACCCCTTCGCCCTCACACTGGCCCTAGTGCAAACCTGGTCCTTGCTCTGGCCTTGGCCCGGCATTGACCACTGCTCCTAACCCTGGTCGTGCCATGGCCCTGGCCCTGCCAATGATCCTAACAGTCCTGGCCCTGGCCCTGTCTTGGCCCTGTCCTGGCCCTGGCCCTGGCCCTGGCCTGACCCTGGCCCTGAAGTGGATTTGAAGGTATCCTGTCCCTGGTTTAATCTTGCTCTGCCTTCGCGCGTCCCTCTCCTGGCCCTACCATGGCCCTGCCCCTTCCCTGGCTCTGCCCTGGTCTTGTGCTTACCCTGAGCGAGAACTTGACCCTGCCCCAGCCTTGTCCCAGACCTGGCCATGGCCCTGCCCCTGCCCTGGGCCGGCGCTGGCACTGGCATGGACCCTGGACCTGGCTCTTGGCTACTTAAGGCCATACCATGGCCCAGTCCTCCTCCTGACCCTGTCCTGGCCCTAATTTGCCCTGGCCCTACCCTGGCA
The DNA here is from genome assembly GCF_043159975.1 of Macaca nemestrina. Lineage (NCBI taxonomy): Eukaryota > Metazoa > Chordata > Mammalia > Primates > Cercopithecidae > Macaca > Macaca nemestrina. The sequence goes on from NC_092139.1 coordinate 63,176,658, forward strand.
TGCTATTCTGGCCCCACACACCCCTGACCCTGTCTCTGTCCTGGCTCTAGCTAAGTTGGCCATGGCCGTGTTCCTGACATTGCCCTTTCCTGGTCCTGGCCCTGGCCCTGGCCCTGCCCCGGCCCTGCCCCGGCCCTGGTCTGAACCCCGGCCCTGCAATGGACCTGCCTTGGCCCTGCCTATACCCTGCCTCTGGCTGTACCTGTGCCCTGGCCATACCCTTGCCCTGGCCTGGACTCTGATCCTGGTCCTTGTCCTGCCCCAGCTGTGGCCCTGGCCCTGCCCTGCCTGTACCCTGTTCTATCCTGGGCTGGCCCTGCTATTGCCTGGTCTTGCTATTGCCCTGCCCTAGTCTGCCTTGCTTGTGCCCTAGATCTGCCCCGGCCTTTGCTCTTGTCTTGGTTCTAGCACTGAGTCAGCCCTGGACCTTCCCTGACCTTGCCTCAGCCCTGGCACTGCCCTGGCCTTGCCTTGGCATTTGCCCTACTCTCTCTAATGCCTGGCTCTGGTCCTGCCTGGCACTGCTCTTGTTCTGTCCTGGCACAGCCCTGGCCCTGGCCTTGGCATTGCCCTTGGTCCTGCCATATTTCTTGCCCTGTCCCTATCCTGGCCTTGGCCCTGACGCTTACCTTGCTCTGGCCCTGCCCTTGCCCTTACGCAGCCCCTGGCCCTGTCATGGACCTGCCCTGGACCTGTCTTGGCCCTGGCCCTGCCGTGCTTCAGACCTTGCCCTGGTTCTCCCCTGGCCGTGACCGTGAAATGCCTGACCCTACCCTGGCCTTGCACTGCCCTGGCCCTTGCCCTGACTCTAGTCCTGTCACTGGAAAAGCCCCAGCCCTGTTGCTCGTCTTCCCATGGCCCAGACCCTGCCTTGACCCTGCCCTGACACTGTCCTGGACCCTGGCTGTGCCAAGAACCTGCACTGTTGTTGCCCTTGTTTTGCTCCTGTCCCGAACCTGATCCTGCCCAGGCCATGGCCATGGCCCTGTCCCTGCCCTGGCTGTTCCCTGGCCCTGCTCAGGTCTTGGCACTGTCCTGGCCCTGCCCTGCCTTGGCCCTATGCTATCCTGGCCCTGCCTTGCCTGCCCTGGTCCTGCCTTGGCCGTACTCTAGCTTTGACCCTGCGCTGGCCCTACTTTGGCCTTCACCCTAGCCTTGCCTGGGCACTGTGCTGGACCTGGCCATAGCACAGACCTGGTTGTGGCCCTGGCCCTGCCATGGCCCTGTCCCAGACCCTAGCCCTGCCAGGTACCTGTCCTGGCCCTGCTCTGGGCCTGGCTTTGTCCTTGGTTCTTAGATGACCCTGGCCCTGCCGCTGCCACTGCCCTTGCCCTGGCACTGGCCTTGGACATGTCCGTGGTCCTAACCCCGGCCCTGCCCTGGAGCTGTCACTGTCTTGGCCTTGCCTTGGCCCTGGCCCTGGCCCTGGCCCTGGCCCTGCCACAGCCATAGACCTGCCCTGGTTGGTCATGCCCTGCCTTTACCCAGTGCTACCCTGGGCCTGCTCCACCCTGCCCTGGCTCTCCCCTGCTTTTGTCCCCGCCCTGACCCCTTCGCCCTCACACTGGCCCTAGTGCAAACCTGGTCCTTGCTCTGGCCTTGGCCCGGCATTGACCACTGCTCCTGACCCTGGTCGTGCCATGGCCCTGGCCCTGCCAATGTTCCTAACAGTCCTGGCCCTGGCCCTGGCCCTGTCTTGGCCCTGTCCTGGCCCTGGCCCTGGCCCTGGCCTGACCCTGGCCCTGAAGTGGATTTGAAGGTATCCTGTCCCTGGTTTAATCTTGCTCTGCCTTCGCGCGTCCCTCTCCTGGCCCTACCATGGCCCTGCCCCTTCCCTGGCTCTGCCCTGGTCTTGTGCTTACCCTGAGCGAGAACTTGACCCTGCCCCAGCCTTGTCCCAGACCTGGCCATGGCCCTGCCCCTGCCCTGGGCTGGCGCTGGCACTGGCATGGACCCTGGACCTGGCTCTTGGCTACTTAAGGCCATACCCTGGCCCAGTCCTCCTCCTGACCCTGTCCTGGCCCTAATTTGCCCTGGCCCTACCCTGGCATGCTATTCTGGCCCCACACACCCCTGACCCTGTCTCTGTCCTGGCTCTAGCTAAGTTGGCCATGGCCGTGTTCCTGACATTGCCCTTTCCTGGTCCTGGCCCTCGCCCTGGCCCTGCCCCGGCCCTGCCCCGGCCCTGGTCTGAACCCCGGCCCTGCAATGGACCTGCCTTGGCCCTGCCTATACCCTGTCTCTGGCTGTACCTCTGCCCTGGCCATACCCTTGCCCTGGCCTGGACTCTGATCCTGGTCCTTGTCCTGCCCCAGCTGTGGCCCTGGCCCTGCCCTGCCTGTACCCTGTTCTATCCTGGGCTGGCCCTGCTATTGCCTGGTCTTGCTATTGCCCTGCCCTAGTCTGCCTTGCTTGTGCCCTAGATCTGCCCCGGCCTTTGCTCTTGTCTTGGTTCTAGCACTGAGTCAGCCCTGGACCTTCCCTGACCTTGCCTCAGCCCTGGCACTGCCCTGGCCTTGCCTTGGCATTTGCCCTACTCTCTCTAATGCCTGGCTCTGGTCCTGCCTGGCACTGCTCTTGTTCTGTCCTGGCACAGCCCTGGCCCTGGCCCTGGTCCTGCCCTTATGCAGGCCTGCCCCTGCCACTGCTCTGGCTTTGACCTGGACCTTGGCCATACAGTGACCCTGCCTTGACCCTTTCCTGGCCCTGGCCTGGAACGTGGCCTTGCCAAGGACTCGCCCTGGCTCTGTCACGGCCCTGGCGTTTTCTTGGATTTGGATGTGCCCTGTCCCTTATTTGCCCCGGCCCTTCCCTGGCTCTGCCCTTCCACTTCTCTGGGGTAGGGGGACAGGGTCAGGACCAGGCCAGGGCAGGGTCAGGACCAGGGTAGGGCCTTGGTAAGACCTGAAGATGGGAAGGGCCAGGGCAGTGGCAGGGCCAGGGAAGGGTGTTAAGTTGAGGCTCTTAATGCTACCACCCCTCGCATCTTCCTCTAGGCTTTTGTGGCTTTGCCCGCCCAGCTGCTCTGTGCCAGGAGGAGGAGGAGACACCTGGAGCCTGTGACACCACGGCTTGCCTCGCTGAGGGTGGGTGGCAGTGACGGAGACTGCAGCGTGCTGGAACGGTAGGAGAGTGACCACGCTAGGAGGTCAGGCGGCTGCAGCCAGGGTTGGGGGTGAGGCTTACAGCGATGGCCGGGCTGCGGCAGTGGCCAGGTGGTAGAAGCCTTGTAGGGTGGGCTGTTGCATTGGCAATGGGCCTGGCTTTGCCCTGCCACTGCCGTGGACCTGGCCCTGTACTGCCCTGCCTTGCCCTGGCCCTGCCCTACCCTACTGTTACGTGGACTGTCTCGGCCCTGCCCTGCTCCGATCCCATCCTGGTTTTGCCTTTGCACTGGCCTTTCCCTGAACCTGTGCTGGCCCGGCCTTGGCTCTGGCCCTGCCTCTTGTCCTGACCCTGGTCCTGTCATGGCACTGGCCCTGCTAGTGGTCATGGTCCTGCTCCTGTTCTGGCCTTGACCTGGCCTTGGACGTGTCCTGGCCCAGATTTGTTCTGGCCCTGCCTTGGCCCATCCCTGCCCTGGCCCCACCGTGGCCCTGCCTGTTGCGCCCTCTCCTGGCACTGACTTTGCCCTGTCATGGCTCAGTGGTGCCATTGACCTGCCTTACACTGCCCTGGTTGTGCCCTGGCCCTGCCTGGCCCTGGCCTCTCCCTGGACCTGCTCTGACCCTGCCTTGGCCTTTGCCCTGTCCTCACTATGGCCTGGCCCTGGCCTTGTTCTGGCTTAGCCCGGGCCCTGGCCCTAGCCCTGGTCCTACCGTATCCCTGGCCTTGCCCTTATCCAGACCCTGCCCCTGCCTCTGCCCTGGCCCTGGCCTGGAACCTGGTCCTGTCAAGGACTTGGCCCGACTCTGCCATGGCCCTGGCCCAGACCCTTTCCTGGCTGTGCCCTGGCCATGGCCTTTCCCTGGCCCTGAGTTGGCAGTGGTCTGCCCCTGGTCTTGCCACCACCCTACCCTGCCATGCACTGGATGTGTCATGAGCCTGCCCTGGCCCTACCTAGTTCGTCACCCTCGTCTTCGCTAGGCCCTGCTCTGGACCTGGCCCTAGCCCAGACCTGGCCCTGACCCTGGCCCTGGCCTTTGTCCTTCATAGCCCTGGCCCTGAAGTGGACTTGGAGGTGTCCTGGCCCTGGAGTGACCTGGCTCTCCCTTGGCCTGTCCTTGTCCTGCCCCTACCATCACCTTGCCCTGTTCTACCCTGTTCTGCCCTGTCCTAGTACTGATCCGGCTGTGGCATTGCCCTGCCCTACCCTGCCTTGGCTGTGCCCTGGCTCGATTCCGGCCCTGGCCCCGCCCTGTGCATGCGATGACACTACCTCAGTCTTGGCACTAGCCTGGTCCTTTCCTGGCATCAGCCCTGCAGTTTCTATGGACCGCCTTTTGTCGTGTCCTGCGCTGGCCATTCCATGCCCTGCCCTGCCCTGACTCAGCCCTGGCCTTGGCATTGCCCTTGGTCCTGCCATATTTCTTGCCCTGTCCCTATCCTGGCCTTGGCCCTGACCCTTACCTTGCTCTGGCCCTGCCCTTGCCCTTACGCAGCCCCTGGCCCTGTCATGGACCTGCCCTGGACCTGTCTTGGCCCTGGCCCTGCCGTGCTTCAGACCTTGCCCTGGTTCTCCCCTGGCCGTGACCGTGAAATGCCTGACCCTACCCTGGCCTTGCACTGCCCTGGCCCTTGCCCTGACTCTAGTCCTGTCACTGGAAAAGCCCCAGCCCTGTTGCTCGTCTTCCCATGGCCCAGACCCTGCCTTGACCCTGCCCTGACACTGTCCTGGACCCTGGCTGTGCCAAGAACCTGCACTGTTGTTGCCCTTGTTTTGCTCCTGTCCCGAACCTGGTCCTGCCCAGGCCATGGCCATGGCCCTGTCCCTGCCCTGGCTGTTCCCTGGCCCTGCTCAGGTCTTGGCACTGTCCTGGCCCTGCCCTGCCTTGGCCCTATGCTATCCTGGCCCTGCCTTGCCTGCCCTGGTCCTGCCTTGGCCGTACTCTAGCTTTGACCCTGCGCTGGCCCTACTTTGGCCTTCACCCTAGCCTTGCCTGGGCACTGTGCTGGACCTGGCCATAGCACAGACCTGGTTGTGGCCCTGGCCCTGCCATGGCCCTGTCCCAGACCCTAGCCCTGCCAGGTACCTGTCCTGGCCCTGCTCTGGGCCTGGCTTTGTCCTTGGTTCTTAGATGACCCTGGCCCTGCCGCTGCCACTGCCCTTGCCCTGGCACTGGCCTTGGACATGTCCGTGGTCCTAACCCCGGCCCTGCCCTGGAGCTGTCACTGTCTTGGCCCTGCCTTGGCCCTGGCCCTGGCCCTGGCCCTGGCCCTGCCACAGCCATAGACCTGCCCTGGTTGGTCATGCCCTGCCTTTACCCAGTGCTACCCTGGGCCTGCTCCACCCTGCCCTGGCTCTGCCCTGCCTTTGTCCCCGCCCTGACCCCTTCGCCCTCACACTGGCCCTAGTGCAAACCTGGTCCTTGCTCTGGCCTTGGCCCGGCATTGACCACTGCTCCTAACCCTGGTCGTGCCATGGCCCTGGCCCTGCCAATGATCCTAACAGTCCTGGCCCTGGCCCTGTCTTGGCCCTGTCCTGGCCCTGGCCCTGGCCCTGGCCTGACCCTGGCCCTGAAGTGGATTTGAAGGTATCCTGTCCCTGGTTTAATCTTGCTCTGCCTTCGCGCGTCCCTCTCCTGGCCCTACCATGGCCCTGCCCCTTCCCTGGCTCTGCCCTGGTCTTGTGCTTACCCTGAGCGAGAACTTGACCCTGCCCCAGCCTTGTCCCAGACCTGGCCATGGCCCTGCCCCTGCCCTGGGCCGGCGCTGGCACTGGCATGGACCCTGGACCTGGCTCTTGGCTACTTAAGGCCATACCATGGCCCAGTCCTCCTCCTGACCCTGTCCTGGCCCTAATTTGCCCTGGCCCTACCCTGGCATGCTATTCTGGCCCCACACACCCCTGACCCTGTCTCTGTCCTGGCTCTAGCTAAGTTGGCCATGGCCGTGTTCCTGACATTGCCCTTTCCTGGTCCTGGCCCTGGCCCTGGCCCTGCCCCGGCCCTGCCCCGGCCCTGGTCTGAACCCCGGCCCTGCAATGGACCTGCCTTGGCCCTGCCTATACCCTGCCTCTGGCTGTACCTGTGCCCTGGCCATACCCTTGCCCTGGCCTGGACTCTGATCCTGGTCCTTGTCCTGCCCCAGCTGTGGCCCTGGCCCTGCCCTGCCTGTACCCTGTTCTATCCTGGGCTGGCCCTGCTATTGCCTGGTCTTGCTATTGCCCTGCCCTAGTCTGCCTTGCTTGTGCCCTAGATCTGCCCCGGCCTTTGCTCTTGTCTTGGTTCTAGCACTGAGTCAGCCCTAGACCTTCCCTGACCTTGCCTCAGCCCTGGCACTGCCCTGGCCTTGCCTTGGCATTTGCCCTACTCTCTCTAATGCCTGGCTCTGGTCCTGCCTGGCACTGCTCTTGTTCTGTCCTGGCACAGCCCTGGCCCTGGCCTTGGCATTGCCCTTGGTCCTGCCATATTTCTTGCCCTGTCCCTATCCTGGCCTTGGCCCTGACCCTTACCTTGCTCTGGCCCTGCCCTTGCCCTTACGCAGCCCCTGGCCCTGTCATGGACCTGCCCTGGACCTGTCTTGGCCCTGGCCCTGCCGTGCTTCAGACCTTGCCCTGGTTCTCCCCTGGCCGTGACCGTGAAATGCCTGACCCTACCCTGGCCTTGCACTGCCCTGGCCCTTGCCCTGACTCTAGTCCTGTCACTGGAAAAGCCCCAGCCCTGTTGCTCGTCTTCCCATGGCCCAGACCCTGCCTTGACCCTGCCCTGACACTGTCCTGGACCCTGGCTGTGCCAAGAACCTGCACTGTTGTTGCCCTTGTTTTGCTCCTGTCCCGAACCTGGTCCTGCCCAGGCCATGGCCATGGCCCTGTCCCTGCCCTGGCTGTTCCCTGGCCCTGCTCAGGTCTTGGCACTGTCCTGGCCCTGCCCTGCCTTGGCCCTATGCTCTCCTGGCCCTGCCTTGCCTGCCCTGGTCCTGCCTTGGCCGTACTCTAGCTTTGACCCTGCGCTGGCCCTACTTTGGCCTTCACCCTAGCCTTGCCTGGGCACTGTGCTGGACCTGGCCATAGCACAGACCTGGTTGTGGCCCTGGCCCTGCCATGGCCCTGTCCCAGACCCTAGCCCTGCCAGGTACCTGTCCTGGCCCTGCTCTGGGCCTGGCTTTGTCCTTGGTTCTTAGATGACCCTGGCCCTGCCGCTGCCACTGCCCTTGCCCTGGCACTGGCCTTGGACATGTCCGTGGTCCTAACCCCGGCCCTGCCCTGGAGCTGTCACTGTCTTGGCCCTGCCTTGGCCCTGGCCCTGGCCCTGGCCCTGCCACAGCCATAGACCTGCCCTGGTTGGTCATGCCCTGCCTTTACCCAGTGCTACCCTGGGCCTGCTCCACCCTGCCCTGGCTCTGCCCTGCCTTTGTCCCCGCCCTGACCCCTTCGCCCTCACACTGGCCCTAGTGCAAACCTGGTCCTTGCTCTGGCCTTGGCCCGGCATTGACCACTGCTCCTGACCCTGGTCGTACCATGGCCCTGGCCCTGCCAATGATCCTAACAGTCCTGGCCCTGGCCCTGGCCCTGTCTTGGCCCTGTCCTGGCCCTGGCCCTGGCCCTGGCCTGACCCTGGCCCTGAAGTGGATTTGAAGGTATCCTGTCCCTGGTTTAATCTTGCTCTGCCTTCGCGCGTCCCTCTCCTGGCCCTACCATGGCCCTGCCCCTTCCCTGGCTCTGCCCTGGTCTTGTGCTTACCCTGAGCGAGAACTTGACCCTGCCCCAGCCTTGTCCCAGACCTGGCCATGGCCCTGCCCCTGCCCTGGGCCGGCGCTGGCACTGGCATGGACCCTGGACCTGGCTCTTGGCTACTTAAGGCCATACCCTGGCCCAGTCCTCCTCCTGACCCTGTCCTGGCCCTAATTTGCCCTGGCCCTACCCTGGCATGCTATTCTGGCCCCACACACCCCTGACCCTGTCTCTGTCCTGGCTCTAGCTAAGTTGGCCATGGCTGTGTTCCTGACATTGCCCTTTCCTGGTCCTGGCCCTGGCCCTGGCCCTGCCCCGGCCCTGCCCCGGCCCTGGTCTGAACCCCGGCCCTGCAATGGACCTGCCTTGGCCCTGCCTATACCCTGCCTCTGGCTGTACCTGTGCCCTGGCCATACCCTTGCCCTGGCCTGGACTCTGATCCTGGTCCTTGTCCTGCCCCAGCTGTGGCCCTGGCCCTGCCCTGCCTGTACCCTGTTCTATCCTGGGCTGGCCCTGCTATTGCCTGGTCTTGCTATTGCCCTGCCCTAGTCTGCCTTGCTTGTGCCCTAGATCTGCCCCGGCCTTTGCTCTTGTCTTGGTTCTAGCACTGAGTCAGCCCTGGACCTTCCCTGACCTTGCCTCAGCCCTGGCACTGCCCTGGCCTTGCCTTGGCATTTGCCCTACTCTCTCTAATGCCTGGCTCTGGTCCTGCCTGGCACTGCTCTTGTTCTGTCCTGGCACAGCCCTGGCCCTGGCCTTGGCATTGCCCTTGGTCCTGCCATATTTCTTGCCCTGTCCCTATCCTGGCCTTGGCCCTGACCCTTACCTTGCTCTGGCCCTGCCCTTGCCCTTACGCAGCCCCTGGCCCTGTCATGGACCTGCCCTGGACCTGTCTTGGCCCTGGCCCTGCCGTGCTTCAGACCTTGCCCTGGTTCTCCCCTGGCCGTGACCGTGAAATGCCTGACCCTACCCTGGCCTTGCACTGCCCTGGCCCTTGCCCTGACTCTAGTCCTGTCACTGGAAAAGCCCCAGCCCTGTTGCTCGTCTTCCCATGGCCCAGACCCTGCCTTGACCCTGCCCTGACACTGTCCTGGACCCTGGCTGTGCCAAGAACCTGCACTGTTGTTGCCCTTGTTTTGCTCCTGTCCCGAACCTGGTCCTGCCCAGGCCATGGCCATGGCCCTGTCCCTGCCCTGGCTGTTCCCTGGCCCTGCTCAGGTCTTGGCACTGTCCTGGCCCTGCCCTGCCTTGGCCCTATGCTATCCTGGCCCTGCCTTGCCTGCCCTGGTCCTGCCTTGGCCGTACTCTAGCTTTGACCCTGCGCTGGCCCTACTTTGGCCTTCACCCTAGCCTTGCCTGGGCACTGTGCTGGACCTGGCCATAGCACAGACCTGGTTGTGGCCCTGGCCCTGCCATGGCCCTGTCCCAGACCCTAGCCCTGCCAGGTACCTGTCCTGGCCCTGCTCTGGGCCTGGCTTTGTCCTTGGTTCTTAGATGACCCTGGCCCTGCCGCTGCCACTGCCCTTGCCCTGGCACTGGCCTTGGACATGTCCGTGGTCCTAACCCCGGCCCTGCCCTGGAGCTGTCACTGTCTTGGCCCTGCCTTGGCCCTGGCCCTGGCCCTGGCCCTGGCCCTGCCACAGCCATAGACCTGCCCTGGTTGGTCATGCCCTGCCTTTACCCAGTGCTACCCTGGGCCTGCTCCACCCTGCCCTGGCTCTGCCCTGCCTTTGTCCCCGCCCTGACCCCTTCGCCCTCACACTGGCCCTAGTGCAAACCTGGTCCTTGCTCTGGCCTTGGCCCGGCATTGACCACTGCTCCTGACCCTGGTCGTGCCATGGCCCTGGCCCTGCCAATGATCCTAACAGTCCTGGCCCTGGCCCTGGCCCTGTCTTGGCCCTGTCCTGGCCCTGGCCCTGGCCCTGGCCTGACCCTGGCCCTGAAGTGGATTTGAAGGTATCCTGTCCCTGGTTTAATTTTGCTCTGCCTTCGCCCGTCCCTCTCCTGGCCCTACCATGGCCCTGCCCCTTCCCTGGCTCTGCCCTGGTCTTGTGCTTACCCTGAGCAAGAACTTGACCCTGCCCCAGCCTTATCCCAGACCTGGCCATGGCCCTGCCCCTGCCCTGGGCCGGCGCTGGCACTGGCATGGACCCTGGACCTGGCTCTTGGCTACTTAAGGCCATACCCTGGCCCAGTCCTCCTCCTGACCCTGTCCTGGCCCTAATTTGCCCTGGCCCTACCCTGGCATGCTATTCTGGCCCCACACACCCCTGACCCTGTCTCTGTCCTGGCTCTAGCTAAGTTGGCCATGGCCGTGTTCCTGACATTGCCCTTTCCTGGTCCTGGCCCTGGCCCTGGCCCTGCCCCGGCCCTGCCCCGGCCCTGGTCTGAACCCCGGCCCTGCAATGAACCTGCCTTGGCCCTGCCTATACCCTGCCTCTGGCTGTACCTCTGCCCTGGCCATACCCTTGCCCTGGCCTGGACTCTGATCCTGGTCCTTGTCCTGCCCCAGCTGTGGCCCTGGCCCTGCCCTGCCTGTACCCTGTTCTATCCTGGGCTGGCCCTGCTATTGCCTGGTCTTGCTATTGCCCTGCCCTAGTCTGCCTTGCTTGTGCCCTAGATCTGCCCCGGCCTTTGCTCTTGTCTTGGTTCTAGCACTGAGTCAGCCCTGGACCTTCCCTGACCTTGCCTCAGCCCTGGCACTGCCCTGGCCTTGCCTTGGCATTTGCCCTACTCTCTCTAATGCCTGGCTCTGGTCCTGCCTGGCACTGCTCTTGTTCTGTCCTGGCACAGCCCTGGCCCTGGCCTTGGCATTGCCCTTGGTCCTGCCATATTTCTTGCCCTGTCCCTATCCTGGCCTTGGCCCTGACCCTTACCTTGCTCTGGCCCTGCCCTTGCCCTTACGCAGCCCCTGGCCCTGTCATGGACCTGCCCTGGACCTGTCTTGGCCCTGGCCCTGCCGTGCTTCAGACCTTGCCCTGGTTCTCCCCTGGCCGTGACCGTGAAATGCCTGACCCTACCCTGGCCTTGCACTGCCCTGGCCCTTGCCCTGACTCTAGTCCTGTCACTGGAAAAGCCCCAGCCCTGTTGCTCGTTTTCCCATGGCCCAGACCCTGCCTTGACCCTGCCCTGACACTGTCCTGGACCCTGGCTGTGCCAAGAACCTGCACTGTTGTTGCCCTTGTTTTGCTCCTGTCCCGAACCTGGTCCTGCCCAGGCCATGGCCATGGCCCTGTCCCTGCCCTGGCTGTTCCCTGGCCCTGCTCAGGTCTTGGCACTGTCCTGGCCCTGCCCTGCCTTGGCCCTATGCTATCCTGGCCCTGCCTTGCCTGCCCTGGTCCTGCCTTGGCCGTACTCTAGCTTTGACCCTGCGCTGGCCCTACTTTGGCCTTCACCCTAGCCTTGCCTGGGCACTGTGCTGGACCTGGCCATAGCACAGACCTGGTTGTGGCCCTGGCCCTGCCATGGCCCTGTCCCAGACCCTAGCCCTGCCAGGTACCTGTCCTGGCCCTGCTCTGGGCCTGGCTTTGTCCTTGGTTCTTAGATGACCCTGGCCCTGCCGCTGCCACTGCCCTTGCCCTGGCACTGGCCTTGGACATGTCCGTGGTCCTAACCCCGGCCCTGCCCTGGAGCTGTCACTGTCTTGGCCCTGCCTTGGCCCTGGCCCTGGCCCTGGCCCTGGCCCTGCCACAGCCATAGACCTGCCCTGGTTGGTCATGCCCTGCCTTTACCCAGTACTACCCTGGGCCTGCTCCACCCTGCCCTGGCTCTGCCCTGCCTTTGTCCCCGCCCTGAACCCTTCGCCCTCACACTGTCCCTAGTGCAAACCTGGTCCTTGCTCTGGCCTTGGCCCGGCATTGACCACTGCTCCTGACCCTGGTCGTGCCATGGCCCTGGCCCTGCCAATGATCCTAACAGTCCTGGCCCTGGCCCTGGCCCTGTCTTGGCCCTGTCCTGGCCCTGGCCCTGGCCCTGGCCTGACCCTGGCCCTGAAGTGGATTTGAAGGTATCCTGTCCCTGGTTTAATCTTGCTCTGCCTTCGCGCGTCCCTCTCCTGGCCCTACCATGGCCCTGCCCCTTCCCTGGCTCTGCCCTGGTCTTGTGCTTACCCTGAGCGAGAACTTGACCCTGCCCCAGCCTTGTCCCAGACCTGGCCATGGCCCTGCCCCTGCCCTGGGCTGGCGCTGGCACTGGCATGGACCCTGTACCTGGCTCTTGGCTACTTAAGGCCATACCCTGGCCCAGTCCTCCTCCTGACCCTGTCCTGGCCCTAATTTGCCCTGGCCCTACCCTGGCATGCTATTCTGGCCCCACACACCCCTGACCCTGTCTCTGTCCTGGCTCTAGCTAAGTTGGCCATGGCCGTGTTCCTGACATTGCCCTTTCCTGGTCCTGGCCCTCGCCCTGGCCCTGCCCCGGCCCTGCCCCGGCCCTGGTCTGAACCCCGGCCCTGCAATGGACCTGCCTTGGCCCTGCCTATACCCTGTCTCTGGCTGTACCTCTGCCCTGGCCATACCCTTGCCCTGGCCTGGACTCTGATCCTGGTCCTTGTCCTGCCCCAGCTGTGGCCCTGGCCCTGCCCTGCCTGTACCCTGTTCTATCCTGGGCTGGCCCTGCTATTGCCTGGTCTTGCTATTGCCCTGCCCTAGTCTGCCTTGCTTGTGCCCTAGATCTGCCCCGGCCTTTGCTCTTGTCTTGGTTCTAGCACTGAGTCAGCCCTGGACCTTCCCTGACCTTGCCTCAGCCCTGGCACTGCCCTGGCCTTGCCTTGGCATTTGCCCTACTCTCTCTAATGCCTGGCTCTGGTCCTGCCTGGCACTGCTCTTGTTCTGTCCTGGCACAGCCCTGGCCCTGGCCTTGGCATTGCCCTTGGTCCTGCCATATTTCTTGCCCTGTCCCTATCCTGGCCTTGGCCCTGACCCTTACCTTGCTCTGGCCCTGCCCTTGCCCTTACGCAGCCCCTGGCCCTGTCATGGACCTGCCCTGGACCTGTCTTGGCCCTGGCCCTGCCGTGCTTCAGACCTTGCCCTGGTTCTCCCCTGGCCGTGACCGTGAAATGCCTGACCCTACCCTGGCCTTGCACTGCCCTGGCCCTTGCCCTGACTCTAGTCCTGTCACTGGAAAAGCCCCAGCCCTGTTGCTCGTCTTCCCATGGCCCAGACCCTGCCTTGACCCTGCCCTGACACTGTCCTGGACCCTGGCTGTGCCAAGAACCTGCACTGTTGTTGCCCTTGTTTTGCTCCTGTCCCGAACCTGGTCCTGCCCAGGCCATGGCCATGGCCCTGTCCCTGCCCTGGCTGTTCCCTGGCCCTGCTCAGGTCTTGGCACTGTCCTGGCCCTGCCCTGCCTTGGCCCTATGCTATCCTGGCCCTGCCTTGCCTTCCCTGGTCCTGCCTTGGCCGTACTCTAGCTTTGACCCTGCGCTGGCCCTACTTTGGCCTTCACCCTAGCCTTGCCTGGGCACTGTGCTGGACCTGGCCATAGCACAGACCTGGTTGTGGCCCTGGCCCTGCCATGGCCCTGTCCCAGACCCTAGCCCTGCCAGGTACCTGTCCTGGCCCTGCTCTGGGCCTGGCTTTGTCCTTGGTTCTTAGATGACCCTGGCCCTGCCGCTGCCACTGCCCTTGCCCTGGCACTGGCCTTGGACATGTCCGTGGTCCTAACCCCGGCCCTGCCCTGGAGCTGTCACTGTCTTGGCCCTGCCTTGGCCCTGGCCCTGGCCCTGGCCCTGGCCCTGCCACAGCCATAGACCTGCCCTGGTTGGTCATGCCCTGCCTTTACCCAGTGCTACCCTGGGCCTGCTCCACCCTGCCCTGGCTCTGCCCTGCCTTTGTCCCCGCCCTGACCCCTTCGCCCTCACACTGTCCCTAGTGCAAACCTGGTCCTTGCTCTGGCCTTGGCCCGGCATTGACCACTGTTCCTGACCCTGGTCGTGCCATGGCCCTGGCCCTGCCAATGATCCTAACAGTCCTGGCCCTGGCCCTGGCCCTGTCTTGGCCCTGTCCTGGCCCTGGCCCTGGCCCTGGCCTGACCCTGGCCCTGAAGTGGATTTGAAGGTATCCTGTCCCTGGTTTAATCTTGCTCTGCCTTCGCCCGTCCCTCTCCTGGCCCTACCATGGCCCTGCCCCTTCCCTGGCTCTGCCCTGGTCTTGTGCTTACCCTGAGCGAGAACTTGACCCTGCCCCAGCCTTGTCCCAGACCTGGCCATGGCCCTGCCCCTGCAGGGGGCCCTGTGCCGGTGCTGGCACTGGCATGGACCCTGGACCTGGCTCTTGGCTACTTAAGACCATACCATGGCCCAGTCCTCCTCCTGACCCTGTCCTGGCCCTAATTTGCCCTGGCCCTACCCTGGCATGCTATTCTGGCCCCACACACCCCTGACCCTGTCTCTGTCCTGGCTCTAGCTAAGTTGGCCATGGCCGTGTTCCTGACATTGCCCTTTCCTGTTCCTGGCCCTGGCCCTGGCCCTGCCCCAGCCCTGCCCCGGCCCTGGTCTGAACCCCGGCCCTGCAATGGACCTGCCTTGGCCCTGCCTATACCCTGCCTCTGGCTGTACCTCTGCCCTGGCCATACCCTTGCCCTGGCCTGGACTCTGATCCTGGTCCTTGTCCTGCCCCAGCTGTGGCCCTGGCCCTGCCCTGCCTGTACCCTGTTCTATCCTGGGCTGGCCCTGCTATTGCCTGGTCTTGCTATTGCCCTGCCCTAGTCTGCCTTGCTTGTGCCCTAGATCTGCACCGGCCTTTGCTGTTGTCTTGGTTCTAGCACTGAGTCAGCCCTGGACCTTCCCTGACCTTGCCTCAGCCCTGGCACTGCCCTGGCCTTGCCTTGGCATTTGCCCTACTCTCTCTAATGCCTGGCTCTGGTCCTGCCTGGCACTGCTCTTGTTCTGTCCTGGCACAGCCCTGGCCCTGGCCCTGGTCCTGCCCTTATGCAGGCCTGCCCCTGCCACTGCTCTGGCTTTGACCTGGACCTTGGCCATACAGTGACCCTGCCTTGACCCTTTCCTGGCCCTGGCCTGGAACGTGGCCTTGCCAAGGACTCGCCCTGGCTCTGTCACGGCCCTGGCGTTTTCTTGGATTTGGATGTGCCCTGTCCCTTATTTGCCCCGGCCCTTCCCTGGCTCTGCCCTTCCACTTCTCTGGGGTAGGGGGACAGGGTCAGGACCAGGCCAGGGCAGGGTCAGGACCAGGGTAGGGCCTTGGTAAGACCTGAAGATGGGAAGGGCCAGGGCAGTGGCAGGGCCAGGGAAGGGTGTTAAGTTGAGGCTCTTAATGCTACCACCCCTCGCATCTTCCTCTAGGCTTTTGTGGCTTTGCCCGCCCAGCTGCTCTGTGCCAGGAGGAGGAGGAGACACCTGGAGCCTGTGACACCACGGCTTGCCTCGCTGAGGGTGGGTGGCAGTGACGGAGACTGCAGCGTGCTGGAACGGTAGGAGAGTGACCACGCTAGGAGGTCAGGCGGCTGCAGCCAGGGTTGGGGGTGAGGCTTACAGCGATGGCCGGGCTGCGGCAGTGGCCAGGTGGTAGAAGCCTTGTAGGGTGGGCTGTTGCATTGGCAATGGGCCTGGCTTTGCCCTGCCACTGCCGTGGACCTGGCCCTGTACTGCCCTGCCTTGCCCTGGCCCTGCCCTACCCTACTGTTACGTGGACTGTCTCGGCCCTGCCCTGCTCCGATCCCATCCTGGTTTTGCCTTTGCACTGGCCTTTCCCTGAACCTGTGCTGGCCCGGCCTTGGCTCTGGCCCTGCCTCTTGTCCTGACCCTGGTCCTGTCATGGCACTGGCCCTGCTAGTGGTCATGGTCCTGCTCCTGTTCTGGCCTTGACCTGGCCTTGGACGTGTCCTGGCCCAGATTTGTTCTGGCCCTGCCTTGGCCCATCCCTGCCCTGGCCCCACCGTGGCCCTGCCTGTTGCGCCCTCTCCTGGCACTGACTTTGCCCTGTCATGGCTCAGTGGTGCCATTGACCTGCCTTACACTGCCCTGGTTGTGCCCTGGCCCTGCCTGGCCCTGGCCTCTCCCTGGACCTGCTCTGACCCTGCCTTGGCCTTTGCCCTGTCCTCACTATGGCCTGGCCCTGGCCTTGTTCTGGCTTAGCCCGGGCCCTGGCCCTAGCCCTGGTCCTACCGTATCCCTGGCCTTGCCCTTATCCAGACCCTGCCTCTGCCTCTGCCCTGGCCCTGGCCTGGAACCTGGTCCTGTCAAGGACTTGGCCCGACTCTGCCATGGCCCTGGCCCAGACCCTTTCCTGGCTGTGCCCTGGCCATGGCCTTTCCCTGGCCCTGAGTTGGCAGTGGTCTGCCCCTGGTCTTGCCACCACCCTACCCTGCCATGCACTGGATGTGTCATGAGCCTGCCCTGGCCCTACCTAGTTCGTCACCCTCGTCTTCGCTAGGCCCTGCTCTGGACCTGGCCCTAGCCCAGACCTGGCCCTGACCCTGGCCCTGGCCTTTGTCCTTCATAGCCCTGGCCCTGAAGTGGACTTGGAGGTGTCCTGGCCCTGGAGTGACCTGGCTCTCCCTTGGCCTGTCCTTGTCCTGCCCCTACCATCACCTTGCCCTGTTCTACCCTGTTCTGCCCTGTCCTAGTACTGATCCGGCTGTGGCATTGCCCTGCCCTACCCTGCCTTGGCTGTGCCCTGGCTCGATTCCGGCCCTGGCCCCGCCCTGTGCATGCGATGACACTACCTCAGTCTTGGCACTAGCCTGGTCCTTTCCTGGCATCAGCCCTGCAGTTTCTATGGACCGCCTTTTGTCGTGTCCTGCGCTGGCCATTCCATGCCCTGCCCTGCCCTGACTCAGCCCTGGCCTTGCCATTGCCCTTGGTTCTGCCATATTTCTTGCCCTGTCCCTATCCTGGCCTTGGCCCTGACCCTTACCTTGCTCTGGCCCTGCCCTTGCCCTTACGCAGCCCCTGGCCCTGTCATGGACCTGCCCTGGACCTGTCTTGGCCCTGGCCCTGCCGTGCTTCAGACCTTGCCCTGGTTCTCCCCTGGCCGTGACCGTGAAATGCCTGACCCTACCCTGGCCTTGCACTGCCCTGGCCCTTGCCCTGACTCTAGTCCTGTCACTGGAAAAGCCCCAGCCCTGTTGCTCGTCTTCCCATGGCCCAGACCCTGCCTTGACCCTGCCCTGACACCGTCCTGGACCCTGGCTGTGCCAAGAACCTGCACTGTTGTTGCCCTTGTTTTGCTCCTGTCCCGAACCTGGTCCTGCCCAGGCCATGGCCATGGCCCTGTCCCTGCCCTGGCTGTTCCCTGGCCCTGCTCAGGTCTTGGCACTGTCCTGGCCCTGCCCTGCCTTGGCCCTATGCTATCCTGGCCCTGCCTTGCCTGCCCTGGTCCTGCCTTGGCCGTACTCTAGCTTTGACCCTGCGCTGGCCCTACTTTGGCCTTCACCCTAGCCTTGCCTGGGCACTGTGCTGGACCTGGCCATAGCACAGACCTGGTTGTGGCCCTGGCCCTGCCATGGCCCTGTCCCAGACCCTAGCCCTGCCAGGTACCTGTCCTGGCCCTGCTCTGGGCCTGGCTTTGTCCTTGGTTCTTAGATGACCCTGGCCCTGCCGCTGCCACTGCCCTTGCCCTGGCACTGGCCTTGGACATGTCCGTGGTCCTAACCCCGGCCCTGCCCTGGAGCTGTCACTGTCTTGGCCCTGCCTTGGCCCTGGCCCTGGCCCTGGCCCTGGCCCTGCCACAGCCATAGACCTGCCCTGGTTGGTCATGCCCTGCCTTTACCCAGTGCTACCCTGGGCCTGCTCCACCCTGCCCTGGCTCTGCCCTGCCTTTGTCCCCGCCCTGACCCCTTCGCCCTCACACTGGCCCTAGTGCAAACCTGGTCCTTGCTCTGGCCTTGGCCCGGCATTGACCACTGCTCCTGACCCTGGTCGTGCCATGGCCCTGGCCCTGCCAATGATCCTAACAGTCCTGGCCCTGGACCTGGCCCTGTCTTGGCCCTGTCCTGGCCCTGGCCCTGGCCCTGGCCTGACCCGACCCTGGCCCTGAAGTGGATTTCAAGGTATCCTGTCCCTGGTTTAATCTTGCTCTGCCTTCGCGCGTCCCTCTCCTGGCCCTACCATGGCCCTGCCCCTTCCCTGGCTCTGCCCTGGTCTTGTGCTTACCCTGAGCGAGAACTTGACCCTGCCCCAGCCTTGTCCCAGACCTGGCCATGGCCCTGCCCCTGCCCTGGGCCGGCGCTGGCACTGGCATGGACCCTGGACCTGGCTCTTGGCTACTTAAGGCCATACCCTGGCCCAGTCCTCCTCCTGACCCTGTCCTGGCCGTAATTTGCCCTGGCCCTACCCTGGCATGCTATTCTGGCCCCACACACCCCTGACCCTGTCTCTGTCCTGGCTCTAGCTAAGTTGGCCATGGCCGTGTTCCTGACATTGCCCTTTCCTGGTCCTGGCCCTGGCCCTGGCCCTGCCCCGGCCCTGGTCTGAACCCCGGCCCTGCAATGGACCTGCCTTGGCCCTGCCTATACCCTGCCTCTGGCTGTACCTCTGCCCTGGCCATACCCTTGCCCTGGCCTGGACTCTGATCCTGGTCCTTGTCCTGCCCCAGCTGTGGCCCTGGCCCTGCCCTGCCTGTACCCTGTTCTATCCTGGGCTGGCCCTGCTATTGCCTGGTCTTGCTATTGCCCTGCCCTAGTCTGCCTTGCTTGTGCCCTAGATCTGCCCCGGCCTTTGCTCTTGTCTTGGTTCTAGCACTGAGTCAGCCCTGGACCTTCCCTGACCTTGCCTCAGCCCTGGCACTGCCCTGGCCTTGCCTTGGCATTTGCCCTACTCTCTCTAATGCCTGGCTCTGGTCCTGCCTGGCACTGCTCTTGTTCTGTCCTGGCACAGCCCTGGCCCTGGCCCTGGTCCTGCCCTTATGCAGGCCTGCCCCTGCCACTGCTCTGGCTTTGACCTGGACCTTGGCCATACCGTGACCCTGCCTTGACCCTTTCCTGGCCCTGGCCTGGAACCTGGCCTTGCCAAGGACTCGCCCTGGCTCTGTCATGGCCCTGGCGTTTTCTTGGATTTGGATGTGCCCTGTCCCTTATTTGCCCCGGCCCTTCCCTGGCTCTGCCCTTCCACTTCTCTGGGGTTGGGGGACAGGGTCAGGGCCAGGCCAGGGCAGGGTCAGGACCAGGGTAGGGCCTTGGTAAGACCTGAAGATGGGAAGGGCCAGGGCAGTGGCAGGGCCAGGGAAGGGTGTTAAGTTGAGGCTCTTAATGCTACCATCCCTCGCATCTTCCTCTAGGCTTTTGTGGCTTTGCCCGCCCAGCTGCTCTGTGCCAGGAGGAGGAGGAGACACCTGGAGCCTGTGACACCACGGCTTGCCTCGCTGAGGGTGGGTGGCAGTGACGGAGACTGCAGCGTGCTGGAACGGTAGGAGAGTGACCACGCTAGGAGGTCAGGCGGCTGCAGCCAGGGTTGGGGGTGAGGCTTACAGCGATGGCCGGGCTGCGGCAGTGGCCAGGTGGTAGAAGCCTTGTAGGGTGGGCTGTTGCATTGGCAATGGGCCTGGCTTTGCCCTGCCACTGCCGTGGACCTGGCCCTGTACTGCCCTGCCTTGCCCTGGCCCTGCCCTACTCTACTGTTACGTGGACTGTCTCGGCCCTGCCCTGCTCCGATCCCATCCTGGTTTTGCCTTTGCACTGGCCTTTCCCTGAACCTGTGCTGGCCCGGCCTTGGCTCTGGCCCTGCCTCTTGTCCTGACCCTGGTCCTGTCATGGCACTGGCCCTGCTAGTGGTCATGGTCCTGCTCCTGTTCTGGCCTTGACCTGGCCTTGGACGTGTCCTGGCCCAGATTTGTTCTGGCCCTGCCTTGGCCCATCCCTGCCCTGGCCCCACCGTGGCCCTGCCTGTTGCGCCCTCTCCTGGCACTGACTTTGCCCTGTCATGGCTCAGTGGTGCCATTGACCTGCCTTACACTGCCCTGGTTGTGCCCTGGCCCTGCCTGGCCCTGGCCTCTCCCTGGACCTGCTCTGACCCTGCCTTGGCCTTTGCCCTGTCCTCACTATGGCCTGGCCCTGGCCTTGTTCTGGCTTAGCCCGGGCCCTGGCCCTAGCCCTGGTCCTACCGTATCCCTGGCCTTGCCCTTATCCAGACCCTGCCCCTGCCTCTGCCCTGGCCCTGGCCTGGAACCTGGTCCTGTCAAGGACTTGGCCCGACTCTGCCATGGCCCTGGCCCAGACCCTTTCCTGGCTGTGCCCTGGCCATGGCCTTTCCCTGGCCCTGAGTTGGCAGTGGTCTGCCCCTGGTCTTGCCACCACCCTACCCTGCCATGCACTGGATGTGTCATGAGCCTGCCCTGGCCCTACCTAGTTCGTCACCCTCGTCTTCGCTAGGCCCTGCTCTGGACCTGGCCCTAGCCCAGACCTGGCCCTGACCCTGGCCCTGGCCTTTGTCCTTCATAGCCCTGGCCCTGAAGTGGACTTGGAGGTGTCCTGGCCCTGGAGTGACCTGGCTCTCCCTTGGCCTGTCCTTGTCCTGCCCATACCATCACCTTGCCCTGTTCTACCCTGTTCTGCCCTGTCCTAGTACTGATCCGGCTGTGGCATTGCCCTGCCCTACCCTGCCTTGGCTGTGCCCTGGCTCGATTCCGGCCCTGGCCCCGCCCTGTGCATGCGATGACACTACCTCAGTCTTGGCACTAGCCTGGTCCTTTCCTGGCATCAGCCCTGCAGTTTCTATGGACCGCCTTTTGTCGTGTCCTGCGCTGGCCATTCCATGCCCTGCCCTGCCCTGACTCAGCCCTGGCCTTGGCATTGCCCTTGGTCCTGCCATATTTCTTGCCCTGTCCCTATCCTGGCCTTGGCCCTGACCCTTACCTTGCTCTGGCCCTGCCCTTGCCCTTACGCAGCCCCTGGCCCTGTCATGGACCTGCCCTGGACCTGTCTTGGCCCTGGCCCTGCCGTGCTTCAGACCTTGCCCTGGTTCTCCCCTGGCCGTGACCGTGAAATGCCTGACCCTACCCTGGCCTTGCACTGCCCTGGCCCTTGCCCTGACTCTAGTCCTGTCACTGGAAAAGCCCCAGCCCTGTTGCTCGTCTTCCCATGGCCCAGACCCTGCCTTGACCCTGCCCTGACACTGTCCTGGACCCTGGCTGTGCCAAGAACCTGCACTGTTGTTGCCCTTGTTTTGCTCCTGTCCCGAACCTGGTCCTGCCCAGGCCATGGCCATGGCCCTGTCCCTGCCCTGGCTGTTCCCTGGCCCTGCTCAGGTCTTGGCACTGTCCTGGCCCTGCCCTGCCTTGGCCCTATGCTATCCTGGCCCTGCCTTGCCTGCCCTGGTCCTGCCTTGGCCGTACTCTAGCTTTGACCCTGCGCTGGCCCTACTTTGGCCTTCACCCTAGCCTTGCCTGGCCATAGCACAGACCTGGTTGTGGCCCTGGCCCTGCCATGGCCCTGTCCCAGACCCTAGCCCTGCCAGGTACCTGTCCTGGTCCTGCTCTGGGCCCGGATTTGTCCTTGGTTCTTAGATGACCCTGGCCCTGCCGCTGCCACTGCCCTTGCCCTGGCACTGGCCTTGGACATGTCCGTGGTCCTAACCCCGGCCCTGCCCTGGAGCTGTCACTGTCTTGGCCCTGCCTTGGCCCTGGCCCTGGCCCTGGTCCTGGCCCTGCCACAGCCATAGACCTGCCCTGGTTGGTCATGCCCTGCTTTTACCCAGTGCTACCCTGGGCCTGCTCCACCCTGCCCTGGCTCTGCCCTGCCTTTGTCCCCGCCCTGACCCCTTCGCCCTCACACTGGCCCTAGTGCAAACCTGGTCCTTGCTCTGGCCTTGGCCCGGCATTGACCACTGCTCCTGACCCTGGTCGTGCCATGGCCCTGGCCCTGCCAATGATCCTAACAGTCCTGGCCCTGGCCCTGGCCCCGTCTTGGCCCTGTCCTGGCCCTGGCCCTGGCCCTGGCCCTGGCCTGACCCTGGCCCTGAAGTGGATTTGAAGGTATCCTGTCCCTGGTTTAATCTTGCTCTGCCTTTGCGCGTCCCTCTCCTGGCCCTACCATGGCCCTGCCCCTTCCCTGGCTCTGCCCTGGTCTTGTGCTTACCCTGAGCGAGAACTTGACCCTGCCCCAGCCTTGTCCCAGACCTGGCCATGGCCCTGCCCCTGCCCTGGGCCGGCGCTGGCACTGGCATGGACCCTGTACCTGGCTCTTGGCTACTTAAGGCCATACCCTGGCCCAGTCCTCCTCCTGACCCTGTCCTGGCCGTAATTTGCCCTGGCCCTACCCTGGCATGCTATTCTGGCCCCACACACCCCTGACCCTGTCTCTGTCCTGGCTCTAGCTAAGTTGGCCATGGCCGTGTTCCTGACATTGCCCTTTCCTGGTCCTGGCCCTGGCCCTGGCCCTGCCCCGGCCCTGCCCCGGCCCTGGTCTGAACCCCGGCCCTGCGATGGACCTGCCTTGGCCCTGCCTATACCCTGCCTCTGGCTGTACCTCTGCCCTGGCCATACCCTTGCCCTGGCCTGGACTCTGATCCTGGTCCTTGTCCTGCCCCAGCTGTGGCCCTGGCCCTGCCCTGCCTGTACCCTGTTCTATCCTGGGCTGGCCCTGCTATTGCCTGGTCTTGCTATTGCCCTGCCCTAGTCTGCCTTGCTTGTGCCCTAGATCTGCCCCGGCCTTTGCTCTTGTCTTGGTTCTAGCACTGAGTCAGCCCTGGACCTTCCCTGACCTTGCCTCAGCTCTGGCACTGCCCTGGCCTTGCCTTGGCATTTGCCCTACTGTCTCTAATGCCTGGCTCTGGTCCTGCCTGGCACTGCTCTTGTTCTGTCCTGGCACAGCCCTGGCCCTGGCCTTGGCATTGCCCTTGGTCCTGCCATATTTCTTGCCCTGTCCCTATCCTGGCCTTGGCCCTGACCCTTACCTTGCTCTGGCCCTGCCCTTGCCCTTACGCAGCCCCTGGCCCTGTCATGGACCTGCCCTGGACCTGTCTTGGCCCTGGCCCTGCCGTGCTTCAGACCTTGCCCTGGTTCTCCCCTGGCCGTGACCGTGAAATGCCTGACCCTACCCTGGCCTTGCACTGCCCTGGCCCTTGCCCTGACTCTAGTCCTGTCACTGGAAAAGCCCCAGCCCTGTTGCTCGTCTTCCCATGGCCCAGACCCTGCCTTGACCCTGCCCTGACACCGTCCTGGACCCTGGCTGTGCCAAGAACCTGCACTGTTGTTGCCCTTGTTTTGCTCCTGTCCCGAACCTGGTCCTGCCCAGGCCATGGCCATGGCCCTGTCCCTGCCCTGGCTGTTCCCTGGCCCTGCTCAGGTCTTGGCACTGTCCTGGCCCTGCCCTGCCTTGGCCCTATGCTATCCTGGCCCTGCCTTGCCTGCCCTGGTCCTGCCTTGGCCGTACTCTAGCTTTGACCCTGCGCTGGCCCTACTTTGGCCTTCACCCTAGCCTTGCCTGGGCACTGTGCTGGACCTGGCCATAGCACAGACCTGGTTGTGGCCCTGGCCCTGCCATGGCCCTGTCCCAGACCCTAGCCCTGCCAGGTACCTGTCCTGGCCCTGCTCTGGGCCTGGCTTTGTCCTTGGTTCTTAGATGACCCTGGCCCTGCCGCTGCCACTGCCCTTGCCCTGGCACTGGCCTTGGACATGTCCGTGGTCCTAACCCCGGCCCTGCCCTGAAGCTGTCACTGTCTTGGCCCTGCCTTGGCCCTGGCCCTGGCCCTGGCCCTGGCCCTGCCACAGCCATAGACCTGCCCTGGTTGGTCATGCCCTGCCTTTACCCAGTGCTACCCTGGGCCTGCTCCACCCTGCCCTGGCTCTGCCCTGCCTTTGTCCCCGCCCTGACCCCTTCGCCCTCACACTGGCCCTAGTGCAAACTGGTCCTTGCTCTGGCCTTGGCCCGGCATTGACCACTGCTCCTGACCCTGGTCGTGCCATGGCCCTGGCCCTGCCAATGATCCTAACAGTCCTGGCCCTGGCCCTGGCCCTGTCTTGGCCCTGTCCTGGCCCTGGCCCTGGCCCTGGCCCTGGCCTGACCCTGGCCCTGAAGTGGATTTGACGGTATCCTGTCCCTGGTTTAATCTTGCTCTGCCTTCGCGCGTCCCTCTCCTGGCCCTACCATGGCCCTGCCCCTTCCCTGGCTCTGCCCTGGTCTTGTGCTTACCCTGAGCGAGAACTTGACCCTGCCCCAGCCTTGTCCCAGACCTGGCCATGGCCCTGCCCCTGCCCTGGGCCGGCGCTGGCACTGGCATGGACCCTGGACCTGGCTCTTGGCTACTTAAGGCCATACCCTGGCCCAGTCCTCCTCCTGACCCTGTCCTGGCCCTAATTTGCCCTGGCCCTACCCTGGCATGCTATTCTGGCCCCACACACCCCTGACCCTGTCTCTGTCCTGGCTCTAGCTAAGTTGGCCATGGCCGTGTTCCTGACATTGCCCTTTCCTGGTCCTGGCCCTGGCCCTGGCCCTGCCCCGGCCCTGCCCCGGCCCTGGTCTGAACCCCGGCCCTGCAATGGACCTGCCTTGGCCCTACCTATACCCTGCCTCTGGCTGTACCTGTGCCCTGGCCATACCCTTGCCCTGGCCTGGACTCTGATCCTGGTCCTTGTCCTGCCCCAGCTGTGGCCCTGGCCCTGCCCTGCCTGTACCCTGTTCTATCCTGGGCTGGCCCTGCTATTGCCTGGTCTTGCTATTGCCCTGCCCTAGTCTGCCTTGCTTGTGCCCTAGATCTGCCCCGGCCTTTGCTCTTGTCTTGGTTCTAGCACTGAGTCAGCCCTGGACCTTCCCTGACCTTGCCTCAGCCCTGGCACTGCCCTGGCCTTGCCTTGGCATTTGCCCTACTCTCTCTAATGCCTGGCTCTGGTCCTGCCTGGCACTGCTCTTGTTCTGTCCTGGCACAGCCCTGGCCCTGGCCCTGGTCCTGCCCTTATGCAGGCCTGCCCCTGCCACTGCTCTGGCTTTGACCTGGACCTTGGCCATACCGTGACCCTGCCTTGACCCTTTCCTGGCCCTGGCCTGGAACGTGGCCTTGCCAAGGACTCGCCCTGGCTCTGTCATGGCCCTGGCGTTTTCTTGGATTTGGATGTGCCCTGTCCCTTATTTGCCCCGGCCCTTCCCTGGCTCTGCCCTTCCACTTCTCTGGGGTAGGGGGACAGGGTCAGGACCAGGCCAGGGCAGGGTCAAGACCAGGGTAGGGCCTTGGTAAGACCTGAAGATGGGAAGGGCCAGGGCAGTGGCAGGGCCAGGGAAGGGTGTTAAGTTGAGGCTCTTAATGCTACCACCCCTCGCATCTTCCTCTAGGCTTTTGTGGCTTTGCCCGCCCAGCTGCTCTGTGCCAGGAGGAGGAGGAGACACCTGGAGCCTGTGACACCACGGCTTGCCTCGCTGAGGGTGGGTGGCAGTGACGGAGACTGCAGCGTGCTGGAACGGTAGTAGAGTGACCACGCTAGGAGGTCAGGCGGCTGCAGCCAGGGTTGGGGGTGAGGCTTACAGCGATGGCCGGGCTGCGGCAGTGGCCAGGTGGTAGAAGCCTTGTAGGGTGGGCTGTTGCATTGGCAATGGGCCTGGCTTTGCCCTGCCACTGCCGTGGACCTGGCCCTGTACTGCCCTGCCTTGCCCTGGCCCTGCCCTACCCTACTGTTACGTGGACTGTCTCGGCCCTGCCCTGCTCCGATCCCATCCTGGTTTTGCCTTTGCACTGGCCTTTCCCTGAACCTGTGCTGGCCCGGCCTTGGCTCTGGCCCTGCCTCTTGTCCTGACCCTGGTCCTGTCATGGCACTGGCCCTGCTAGTGGTCATGGTCCTGCTCCTGTTCTGGCCTTGACCTGGCCTTGGACGTGTCCTGGCCCAGATTTGTTCTGGCCCTGCCTTGGCCCATCCCTGCCCTGGCCCCACCATGGCCCTGCCTGTTGCGCCCTCTCCTGGCACTGACTTTGCCCTGTCATGGCTCAGTGGTGCCATTGACCTGCCTTACACTGCCCTGGTTGTGCCCTGGCCCTGCCTGGCCCTGGCCTCTCCCTGGACCTGCTCTGACCCTGCCTTGGCCTTTGCCCTGTCCTCACTATGGCCTGGCCCTGGCCTTGTTCTGGCTTAGCCCGGGCCCTGGCCCTAGCCCTGGTCCTACCGTATCCCTGGCCTTGCCCTTATCCAGACCCTGCCCCTGCCTCTGCCCTGGCCCTGGCCTGGAACCTGGTCCTGTCAAGGACTTGGCCCGACTCTGCCATGGCCCTGGCCCAGACCCTTTCCTGGCTGTGCCCTGGCCATGGCCTTTCCCTGGCCCTGAGTTGGCAGTGGTCTGCCCCTGGTCTTGCCACCACCCTACCCTGCCATGCACTGGATGTGTCATGAGCCTGCCCTGGCCCTACCTAGTTCGTCACCCTCGTCTTCGCTAGGCCCTGCTCTGGACCTGGCCCTAGCCCAGACCTGGCCCTGACCCTGGCCCTGGCCTTTGTCCTTCATAGCCCTGGCCCTGAAGTGGACTTGGAGGTGTCCTGGCCCTGGAGTGACCTGGCTCTCCCTTGGCCTGTCCTTGCCCTGCCCCTTCCATCACATTGCCCTGTTCTGCCCTGTCCTGGTACTGACCCGGCTGTGGCATTGCCCTGCCCTACCCTGCCTTGGCTGTTCCCTGGCTCGATTCCAGCCCTGGCCCCGCCCTGTGCATGCCATGACACTACCTCAGCCTTGGCACTAGCCTGGTCCTTTCCTGGCATCAGCCCTGCTCTTTCTATGGACCGCCTTTTGTCGTGTCCTGCACTGGCCATTCCATGCCCTGCCCTGCCCTGACTCAGCCCTGGCCTTGGCATTGCCCTTGGTCCTGCCATATTTCTTGCCCTGTCCCTATCCTGGCCTTGGTCCTGACCCTTACCTTGCTCTGGCCCTCCTCTTGCTCTTACACAGCCCCTGGCCCTGTCATGAACCTGCCCTGGACCTGTCCTGGCCCTGTCCCTGCCCTGCTTCAGACCTTGCCCTGTTTCTCCCCTGGCCCTGACCGTGAAATGCCTGGCCCTACCCTGGCCTTGCACTGCCTTGGCCCTTGCCCTGACTCTGGTCCTGTCACTGGAAAAGCCCCGCCCTGTTGCTCGTCTTCCCATGGCCCAGACCCTGCCTTGGCCCTGCCCTGATACTGTCCTGGACCCTGGCTGTGCCAGAACCTGCACTGTTGTTGCCCTTGTTTTGCTCCTGTCCCGAACCTTGTCCTGCTCAGGCCATGGCCATGGCCCTGTGCCTGCCCTGGCTGTTCCCTTGCTCTGCTCAGGTCTTGGCACTGTCCTGGCCCTGCCCTGCCTTGGCCCTATGCTTTCCTGGCCCTGCCTTGCCTGCCCTGGTCCTGCTTTGGCCATACTCTAGCTGTAACCCTGTGCTGGCCCTACCTTGGCCTTGAGCCTAGCCTTGCCTGGGCACTGTGTTGGACCTGGCCATAGCACAGACCTGGTTGTGGCCCTGGCCCTGCCATGGCCCTGTCCCAGACCCTAGCCCTGTCAGGTACCTGTTCTGGCCCTGCTCTGGGCCTGGCTTTGTCCTTGGTTCTTAGATGACCCTGGCCCTGACTCTGCCCTTGCCCTGGCACTGACCTTGGAATGTCCGTGGTCCTAACCCCGGCCCTGCCTTGGAGCTGTCACTGTCTTGGCCCTGCCTTGGCCCTGGCCCTGGACCTGGCCCTGTCGCAGCCATAGACCTGCCCTGGTTGGTCATGCCCTGCCTTTACCCAGTGCTACCCTGGGCCTGCTCCACCCTGCCCTGGCTCTGCCCTGCCTTTGGCCCTGCCCTGACCCCGCCTTGGCCCTCACACTGGCCCTAGTGCAAACCTGGTCCTTGCTCTCGCCTTGGCCCGGCATTGACCACTGCTCCTGACCCTGGTCGTGCCATGGTCCTGAC
Organism: Macaca nemestrina; assembly: GCF_043159975.1. Lineage (NCBI taxonomy): Eukaryota > Metazoa > Chordata > Mammalia > Primates > Cercopithecidae > Macaca > Macaca nemestrina. The sequence goes on from NC_092139.1 coordinate 63,204,279, forward strand.
CCTGCCAGTGATCCTAACAGTCCTGGCCCTGGCCCTGTCTTGGCCCTGTCCTGGCCCTGGCCCTGCCCTGACCCTGGCCCTGAAGTGGATTTGAAGGTATCCTGTCCCTGATTTAATCTTGCTCTGCCTTTGCCTGTCCTTCTCCCCTCCCTACCATGGCCCTGCCCCTTCCCTGGCTCTGCCCTGGTCTTGTGCTTACCCTGATGAAGACCTTGGCCCTGTCCCTGGCTTGTCCTAGACCTGGCCAGGGCCCTGCCCCTGCCCTGGGCTGGCTCTGGCACTGGCACTGGCATGGACTCTGGACCTGGCTCTTGGCTACTTAAGGCCATACCCTGTCCCCGCCCAGTCCTACTGACCCTGTCCTGGCCCTAATTTGCCCTGGCCCTACCCTGGCATGCTATTCTGGCCCAGCCTCTGACCCTGTCTCTGTGCTGGCTCTAACCAAGGTGCTGGTCCTGCCATGGCCGTGTTCTTGACATTGCCCTTTCCTGTTCCTGGCCCTGGCCCTGCCCTGGCCCTGCTCTGGCCCTGGTCTGAACCCCGGCCCTGCAGTGTACCTGCCTTGGTCCTGCGTAGACCCTGCCTCTGGCCCTACCTCTGCCCTGGCCATACCCTTTCCCTGGCCTGGACACTGATCCTGGTCCTTGTCCTGCCCCAGCCGTGGCCCTGGCCCTGCCCTGCCTGTACCCTGTTCTATCCTGGGCTGGCCCTGCGGTTGCCTGTTCTTGCTATTGCCCTGCCCTAGCCTGCCTTGCTTGTGCCCTAGATCTGCCCTGGCCTTTGCTCTTGTCTTGGCTGTAGCACTGACTCAGCCCTGGCACTCCCCTGGCCTTTCCTTGGCATTTGCCCTACTCTCTCTAATGCCTAGCTCTGGTCCTGCCCTGCTCTGCTCTTGTTCTGTCCTGGCACAGCCCTGGCCCTCCCCTGCCGTATCCCTGGCCCTGGTCTTGCCCTTATGCAGGCCTGACCCTGCCACTGCCCTGGTTTTGACCTGTACCTTAGCCATACAGTGACCCTGTCTTGACCCTTTCCTGGCCTTGCCAGGGACTCGCCCTGGCTCTGTCATGTCCCTGGCGTTTTCTTGGATTTGGATGTGTCCAGTCCCTTATTTGCCCCGGCCCTTCCCTGGCTCTGCCCTTCCAATTCTCTGGGTAGGGACAGGGTTAGGATCAGGCCAGGGCAGGGTCAGGACCAGGGTAGGGCCTTGGTAAGGCCTGAAGATGGGAAGGGCCAGGGCAGCGGCAGGGCCAGGGAAGGGTCAGGGCCAGAGATATGGTGAGACTAGGGGCAGAGCCAGCGCTAGGGCTCAGCCAGGGCAGAGCAGGAGAGATTACATTAGGCTATTATTTACAAATTTTGTTTTATATTTTTAAGGTAACTATAGTAGTAATAATAATATCTGTATTATGTTGTTTGTAATAGCAATAGTATTTGTAGTAAATCATTACTAAATTTTAACTTATACTTTCTTTGCTTTCGGTAGTGTTCTATGAGTATAATTTTTTTTTTTTTTTTTTTTTTTTGAGACGGAGTCTCGCTGTGTCTCCCAGGCTGGAGTGCAGTGGCGTGATCTCGGCTCACTGCAAGCTCCGCCTCCCGGGTTCACGCCATTCTCCCGCCTCAGCCTCCCAAGTAGCTGAGACTACAGGCGCCCGCCACCACGCCCGGCTAGTTTTTTTATATTTTTAGTAGAGACGGGGTTTCACCACATTAGCCAGGATAGTCTTGATCTCCTGACCTCGTGATCCACCCGCCTCGGCCTCTCAAAGTGCTGGGATTACAGGCTTGAGCCACCGCTCCTGGCCGAGTATAATTTTATAAATACGTATATTTGTGAGGCGTCGATTCTCACAATTACTCTGTGTGCTGGGTACTTATGGCATCCCCATTTTCCTTACATAGGAAACAGACTTAAAGAGGTTAAGTACTTGGCCAGATTACTCCCAGCACTTTGGGAGGCCAAGGCAGGTGGATGGCTCGAGCTCAGGAGATTGGGACCAGCCTGGACAACACTGTGAAACCCCATCTCTACTAAAAATGTACAAAAATAGCTTATTAAAGTTTCTTGTATCATTCTGGTTACAAAACACTGGTTAAATACACAGGGCATGGTTTGGGCAGGGCCGGGGACAAGGTCAGGCCAGGAAGGGGCCAGGGCCAAGGCAGGGCCAGAGCTAGACTTGGAGGTGTCCTGGCCCTGATTTGCCCTGCCCCAACGTTGGCCCAGCCCTGCTCTGGCACTTCCTGCCATGCCCTGTCCCTGGCCTGAGCATTGGCCCTGGCCCTGTCCTGCTTCTGGCCCTGTCCTGGAGTTGACCAGGGGTTGCCATGGCCCAGTCCTGCCATCGCCTTGCCCCCTGTCCTGGTGCTGCCATGGCCCTGCCTTGGCCCTAGCTCTGCCTCAACCCTCGACCTGCCCTGACCCTGCTCAGCCCTGGAACTACCCTGACTCTGCCTTGGTGCTGGTCCTCTCCTCTCTATGGCCTGGCTCTGGCCCTGCCTTCTACATGCTCTGACCTGCATGTCCCAACCTGGGTCCAGCCTTGGTCCTACCGTGTTCCTGGCCTGGCTGTACCCTTGTTCTGGCCCTGACCCTGCCCTGGCCCTCTTCTGGCCCTTCCTTGGTCCTGCTCTGCCCTTCCATGTCCTGGCCTTGCCCTCACCCTGCACTGGCCCTGCACTGGTGCTGCTCAGCCCTGACACTGCCTTGACCCCGACCCTGCCTTCTCCCCAGCCTTGTCCTTGCCCTGCCCTGGCCTGACCCTGGGCCTGCCATGTCCATGACATGGCCCTGGACCTGCCTTGCCATTCTCTGTCCTGGTCCTGTATTGTCCCCACCATGCTCTGGTCCAGCCCTTGCCCTGGCCCTGTTGCCAGTCCTGCTACTACTATAGCCCTGCCCTGTTTTTGGCCATGCCCTGTGTTACCGTAGCCCTGCCCTGCGTTGGCCCTGGCCCTACCCTGGCCTTCTCTTATCCTGGCCTGGCCCTACCCTGGCCTTTTCCACCCTGGCCTTTTCCACCATGGCCTTTTCCACCCTGGCCTTTTCCACCCTGGCTTTTTCTACCCTGGCTTTTTCTACCCTGGCCTTACCGTTCCCTGGCCTTGTCCTGCCCTGGCCCTGTGCTATCTTAGTCCTGCCCTGGCCCTACCCTCACCCTACCCTGGCCCTGCCCTACCCTGGCCTTGCCCTGCCATGACCTTGCCTTTGGCATGCCCTGGCTCTGGTTCTGCCCTGGCCCTGCCCTTGCCCTGGACCTTCCCTGGCCATGGTTTTTCCCTGGTCCTTCTCTGGCCTTGCCCTGGCCCTGGCCCCTTTTTGGTCCTGCTGTGTTTCTGGCCTGCCCTGTCCATGTCCCAGAACTGGCTCTGGTCCTGGACTTACCTGTCCCTGCCCTGCCATACCCTGACCCATTCCTTACTCTACACTGAACCTGGCCTGCCTTGGCCATGTGCTACCCTTGCCCTTCCCTGACCCTCTGCTGGCCCTGGCCCTGCCGTGGGCCTGGCCCTGACATGTCCCTGCCCCGGCCCTGGTTCTGCTGTGCTTTGGTCCCTGGCCTTGGTCCTGACTTGTCGCTGGCTGTGACCCTGCCCCTGGTTTTTCTTTGGCCGTGACCCTGTCCCCGTTCTGTCCTAGTCCTGGCCCTGTCCCAGTTCTGGTCCTGCCCTGGCCCAGCCCTGACTGGTCACTGCACTACCTTGGCCCTGCCCTGCCCAACGCTGCCCATGCCGGGGCCCTGCCTTAGCCATGCCCATGGCCCTGCCCCTGGTCCTGCCATTGTCCTTACCCTGCCACTGGTCCTGCCATATCCCTGACCCTGACTTGGCCCTGGTCCTCATCTTGCTCTGGTCCTGCCCTGCTTCTGGCCCTGCCCTGGCACTACCTTGGCCCTGGCCCTGCCAAGGCTCCCACTTTCCCTGGCCTTTCCTTGACCTTGTGCTACCCTGGCCCTGCCATGCCATGGCCCTGCCTCTGCCTTGGCCCTGCCCTGGGCATGGCCTTGGCATTTGGCCTGGCCCTGCCCTGCCCCTGCCCTGGACCTGCCCTACCACTACCTGGCCTGTCCCAGCCCTGCCCTGGCCCCCTCCTGGCCCTGTCTTGGCCCTGTGCTACCCTGTCCCTGCCCTGTCCTGGCCCTGCCCTTGCACTGGCCTTTCCCTGGCCCAGGCCCTGGATTAACAAAGCTGTACAATCATCAATCACCACTGATTCTGTGCAGAACATTTTCATCTTCCCAAAAAGAAACCTGTTAGTAGTCACTCCCCGTCCCTCTCTCGCAGCCCTTGGCAACCACTATTGTAATTTTTTGTCTCTGTGGATTTACTTACTCTCAACTAGACATTTCGTATAAATGGAAACATTCACATGCCTTTTTGTCTGGCATGTACCAAGATTTTTGAAGTATACTTTTTAATTTTTGTCTGATGTTTTCTAGATTTTAAAGTTTAGATTTTTTAATCTTTCTGGATTTAGTTTTTTTTTGTTTTTGGGGTGTTTTTTTTTTTGTTTTTTTTTTTTGGAGACAGAGTTCTTGCTGTTCAGGCTAGAGTGCAATGGCGTGATCTTGGCTCACTGCAACATCTGCCTTCGAGGTTCAAGCAGTTCTCCTGCCTCGGTCTCCCTGATTTAACCTGGCTCTGCCTTGGCCTGTCCCCGCCCTGGCCCTATCATGGCTTGCCCCTCCGCTGGCTCTGCCCTAGTCCTGTGCTGACCCTGACCCAGACCTTGGCCCTGCCCCAGCCTTGTCCTAGACCTGGCCATGGCCCTGCCCCTGCTCTGGACTGGCGCTGGCACTGGCATGGACCCTGGCCCTTGCCCTGGCCCTTTGCTAGTTAAGGCCATATCCTGGCCCAGCCCTGGTCCTGATGCTGTCTTGGCCCTAATTTGCCCTGGCCCTACGCTGACCCTGCTATTCTGGCCCTGGCCCTGGCCCTGGCCCTGGCCCTCTCCCTGTCCTGGCCCTAGCCCCATTGCTGGTCCTGCCATGGCCCTTGTCTTGACATTGCCCTTTCCTGGTCCTGGCCCTGGCACTGCCCCAGCTCTGGCCCTGGTCTGAACCCTGGCCCTGCAGTGGACCTGCATGTAATCCCTAATAGCTGGGATTGCTGGCATGTGCCACCGTGCCCGGCTAATTTTGTATTTATAGTAGAGATGGGGTTTCTCCATGTTGGTAAAGCTGGTCTTGAACTCCCACCCTCAGGTGATCCGCCTGCTTGGCCTCCCAAAGTGCTGGGATTACAAGTGTGAGCCACCATGCCTGGCTAAAAAATGTGTTTACAAAAATGTATTACAAAAAAGAAAAAAAAATGTAGCTAGATGTAGTGGCAGGCACCTGTGATCCCAGCTACTCAGGAGGCTGAGGGAGGCTGAGGCAGGGAGAATTGCTTGAACCCGGGAGGTGGAGGTTGCAGTGAGCTGAGATCATGCCACTGCACTCTAGACTGGGCAACAGAGTGAGACTCCATCTCAAAAAAAAAAAAAAAAAAAAAAAAGAAGCTTATCATAGGGTTAAACTTTGGAAAGGATTTTCCATAAGAATCTTAACATAAAGATTCTTGAATGACATAATGTACAAGGTCTTTGATAGCTATGCGACCCAAAGCACAAAGATGTTTTACTAGTCTTGTTGGTGTCTCAGATTGGCTCTCGGTAAGAAATCGGGACATACTGTGAAATTTTAATTCTGCATAGACAGTTCAACTTAACAGGTTAGAGTGATACAGTCCAAATAGATGACTTTCTTCTGGTCTGGCTTAACATAAACCTTGAAAAATCTGATAGAGTAAATATTTAATATATCCTCAGTTCTTAATCACACTTCTTCCCCTTTTAGACAGCATCACAGGCAGGACACCCTTCCAATGGTACACACAATATTATGTACAGTTCTCACACAAGAAAGCACATAATCTCAGTGAGAATGATGTTCTCACAAGGTCAGTGATACTCAGTGTGCACAGTTGTCCGAGTGTAGTATGAAACCAAATCATTGTCAAGAAGCCCAGTCTGATTATTAATAATAAGAATCTACTTGTGACACAGCTTTTCTTTGTTGAAACAAAATATTGTTTTGACATCATGGTTGAAACATTGGTCTTAGGCCAACACTCTCTTTTATCTGTTGTTGTTGCCAAGCCTTTGAGCGGTATTTTATGTAGGGCAAAAGGTCCCTTCCTGTCTCTTTGGTCAAAGCAAAGGAGGAGTACAGATGACTGAGAGAGTGATCACGCTGCTGTGCCCACCTATGAGATAGCCCTTGTTCCTGGGTTGCGAGATATTTTATGGTCAGGGTGCAGTAGAAAGAGCACACAGGTAGCAGTAAAGAGAGGTTACCCTGACTGCAGCTCTGCCTCTAACTTCCTGAGTAACCTCAGGCTAGTCGCACAGTGACTGCTCCCCACATTCCTTTTTGTAAGCTCCAAGGATCGAATCAGACAGTAGCCTTTAAGTTTCTTCTGAACTTTGATACTCAACAATGCCAATGATGTTGGCAGCATGAGCTACATAGATTATGGGCCCAGTGAAAAATGAAAATACATGGCTCCTTGTTCAAAAATTAAGAATTTCAAGATGCAACAGCAGAGCATTGTAAACCAAGTGCACAACCCCTCTGAGACCAGGGCTCTCTGCAACTGCCCAGTCATAACCCTTGAAGACAGCCTGGTGTCAGCTTCCCATTACAAAGCTGATTTGTCACTCAGGGCTCAGAAGTTGGATTTTTCAGGCTGAAAGTGGGAGGAGAGCACATGCTATGCTAGTGACAGCCAGAGATAATACAAAGAGGACTTAACAAGGGCCCAGGCACAACACACATTGTTACACAGAAGAAAAGAGGGTCACCTAGGGACTCAACACAAAAATGACCTTCTGTCCACATCTCCTCTCCAGGTTTCAGTCATGGTAAGGACTGTCCCAGATTTCAGAGCCTTCAAAGAAGATCTTAACTCTGAAATCTGGGCAAAGTCTGGGGATAGCAGTTTGTGTGCCACCTCACTCTTCTGTCTCTTTCTCTCTGAATTAACATCTTTTATTAGGAAGCCCAGTAGAATACAGTCAAAAAGCATATAGGTGACTGCCATTCCCCTCTTGCTGAAATCGTAGGCACTTAGGATCAGCGTGATGGTGATCAGTGGTGGCTCAGGCCTTGAACATGTGAGAATAAACTGTGTTGTCAAGGCACTGATGCAACACACTTCTGCCTAACTTGGTGCATTTTCTCAGGTCTCAGCACTCACAGCGGATGCTCATAATCCTACACACAATCCCCAGATGTCAGTGAGGATCACTGGCCAGCCATACCTCAGTGCATGGGGGGTAGTAGGGATATCCACTAAGGCCCTACCTTCCACCACCCAAATGCTTCCGATCAGAGGGGTGAGCTTGGGTAATTTTGGGATGCGTGACAGGATGGTGTCAGCAGACTGGCCAAATCCACATTCAGTATTTCCCATCATGAGATCTTTGGTGTCAGGTGACATTAAAGACTGAGAGTGGTGAAAAAACACCTCTGGTGAACCACTTTCCAATAGGCTGAGAATGCAGCTTTCAAATCACTTCCATTACTTGGCTTAAAGAAAATGGAAAGCTAAGTGAAAGACAGAACACAGGGCTGATGGTCAGAGGACCTAAGATCCCGCTCTCAATTCCCACTTACAGACTGAATGACCAAAGGGAAGTCATTTGCCCTCCTGTATGTCTGCTTTCCCATTGAAAGATGGCAATAAACTACTTGCTTCGTTGTGACCCTGTGACCAGAAAATGAGGCATCCTATAAAATACACATTTAAATATAAAATCACTGCCAGGTGTGGTGGCTCACACCAGTAATCCCAGCACTTTGGGAGGCCAAAGCGGGTGGATCACCTAAGGTCAAGAATTTGAGACGAGCCTGGCCAACATGATGAAACCCCATCTCTACTAAAAACACAAAAAATTAGCTGGGCATGGTGGTGAGTACCTGTAATCCCAGGTACTCAGGAGGCTGAAGCAGGAGAATCGCTTGAACCTGGGAGGTGGAGGTTGCAGTGAGCTGAGATCCTGCCGCTCTACTCCAGCCTGGGTGACAGAGAGAGACTCCGTCTCAAAATAAATACATAAAAATAAAATCACTCTGCAACTAGTGGGTACAAGGGTACAACCTGAGTTTCTTTTTTGTTGTATGTGTATGTCTGTTGCCCAGGCCATCGCCCAGGCTGGTGTAATCTCGGCTGTCGGAGTAGATAGGATTATAGGAGTCCATCGCCATGCCCGGCTAATTTTTGTATTTTCAGTAGAGACAGGGTTTCACCATGTTGGCCAGGCTGATCTTGAACTCCTGACCTCAAGTTATCCACCCACCTCAGCCTCATGGGATTAGAGGTGTGAGCCACCATATGTCCCCATCATATTCTATTATTGGGCAAAACAAAATGTAAACCACGTACTCAAAACATCAAATATTGTGGGTGACAGCGACACTGGTATTCAGAAAGATGAAGAAGTGTAATTAAGAAACCAGACAAAGAAGTAAACATGCCATGTAACTTTCAAAAGACCAGCCACATTGTGTTTATTTTAATATTGTTTAATGGTAACACCTAATAAAGAGAGCGTCATGATGGTATGAACTAAATTTTCAGTCATAATGAATGCTACAAAACTTAACCTCCCAAGTTTAAATAGGCTACAATGTCTTGGGAAAAATGCAAGAAGAATTACTGATAAAGGTGACGGTTTTTCACACCTGAAAATAATGTTTTTCCTCCAGCCTATCTTGATCAACAACCAGCAGCAACATATTGCAGTGGCATGTGCTTGTCACTACATGTCTAACTTACTATAGACTGAGGATCATGGAGATTTTGAACGTAACTTCCCACATGACAGGAGATTAAATAGACCACATTGGAAGAAGGCAAGAAGAAGCTAGGTGTCTGGAGTACCAAAAGTAAACCAGCCAGTTCTAGAGGCAGGAAAACAGCAGAAAATATACTTTCAGATGGGCTACTTTCTCAATAGTTCTTGCTTGCAAGAGCTCTAGGGAACGTATGAGTTACTGGGTAAGAATGTGATAGAAAAGGGGCCAGCCTTGGGAAAATATGCAATGGAAGAAAACCAGTGTCTCCTCATTTACAACTGTCTTTCTTCTCTTCCTTTGTAATGCTTCCTTTCTTGGGCTATTCCTTCCCCTAGAATACCCTGCCTGTCACCCTATGAGAACCTGCTCTTGAGATGGCATTTCTAATACCTATAATGAGATGTTAGATCAATGCCTTATCTCTCAGTGTGTGTATATACATATTAAGCTTTCTGTCTATGCTGTGCTTTCTCATGCAGGGATATCAGACATTAATGAACCAGTTAAGAAGATACTGGGATGCAGAAGAACTTTCCCAGTGTCCCCGGAGCCATTCTACACAACATCCTACACCATGGCTTTGGATCTGCTGTGCTTCGTTTCTTTACTTGTGAAAACAGAGTAACAGTAGCACCTGCCTCACAGGATGGTTCTGAAGATTAGAGGGTTCTTTCATGCAGAGCTCTAGAGCAGCTTGAATGGTATTGGTATATAGAAATACTACTAATTTTTGTACATTGACTTTGTATCCTGAAACTTTACTGAATTCATTTGAGTTCTGGGGGTCTTTGGGAAGAAACTATGGGGTTTTCCAGTTATAAAACCATATTACCAGCAAGGAGAGAAATTTGACGGTGACTTTTCATATTTGGAAGCCTTTTATTTCTTTCTCTTGCCTGATTGCTTTGGCTAGAACTTTCAGTACTCTCTGGAATAGAAGTATAGAGAGAGAGAATCCTCATCTTGTTCCTGTTCTTAAGGGAAGTGCTTCCAGTTTTTGCCCATTCGGTATTGTGTTAACTGTGGCTTTGTCATAGATGGTTCTTATTATTTTGAGGTACATTCTCTTTGATGCTTAGTTTGTTGAGGGTATTTATCATAAAGGAAGATTGGATTTTATTGAAAGCCTTTTCTGCATTGACTGAAATTATCATACAATTTTCATTTTTAATTCTGTTTATGTGTTGAATTATATATATTGATTTGCATGTTGAACCAACTTTGAATCCCAGGAATGAAGCCTTCTTGATTGTGGTAAATGAACTTTTTGATGTGCTGCTGAATTCAGTTTGCTATTATTTTGTTGAGAATTTTTGCATCTATATTCATCAGAGATATTGGTCTGTAGTTGTCTTTTTTTGTTGTTGTATCTTTGCTAGATTTTGGTATTAGGATGATGCTGGCTCCATAGAATGAGTTAGGGAGGTATCCCTCCTCTTCAATTTTTTTGGAATAGTTTCAGTAGAATTGTTACAGCTCCTTGTACATCTGGTAGAATTCATTGTGAATCCATCTGGTCCAGGGCTTACTCATTGGTAGGTTTTTTACTACTGATTCAGTTTTAGAACTTGTTATTTGTCTGTTCAGGATTTCAAGTTCATTCTGATTTAATTGTGGGAGGTTGTTTGTTTCCCAGAATTTATTGATTTCCTCTAGGTTTTCTAGTTTTTGTGCATAGAGGTGTTCATAATAGTCTCTGCGGATGTTTTGTTTTTCTTGGGTTTGGTTATAATGCCACTTTTGTCATTTTTGTTTATGTTTATTTGGATCTTCTCTCTTTGTTTTTCTTTGTTAATCTAGCTAGCATTCTATTGATCTTGTTTATCTTTTCAAAGGAACAAACTTTTGTTTCTATTGATCCTGTGTATGGATTTTTGGGTTACAGTTTCATTTAGCTCTGCTCTGATTTTCCTTCTTTTCTTGTGCTAGCTTTGGACTTTGTTGGTTGTTGGTTTGTTCTTGTTTTCCTAGTTTTTTGCTTAGGTGTGAGGTTAGATCACTAATTTGAAATCTTTCTAACTTCTTGATGTAAGTGTTTAGTGGTATACACTTTCCTCTTTATACTGCCGTTGCTTCATCCTCGAGATTTTGGTGTATTGTGTCTCTGTTTTCATTTATTTCAAAGATTTTTTTTATTTTACCTTAATTTTGCATTTTAGTGAAAGATGCATGTGTGGAAGAATAGGCTTGCTAAGGGAGATGTAATGTCATAGGAGACCATTTATTTTTAAGATCAAAGGTCACATGTTTGATTGTAGCATTTGTTATAGATGTTTGATTGGAAAAGAAGCCAGGGTGAAGATTTAGGAGAAAAGAAGTAATAGAGTAGAATTAAAGTCTCTGAGACTTTGGGGGAAATTTTAGAACACAGCCTGGGAATGGGCCATGGTTAGAGAGAGTAACAGCACTTCCTTTGAGATTGAAGGGGCTAAAAATGGATAAGTTTGTTAGAGATTGGTTATCTATGGTCTTTTGGGGGAGTTGATGGAGGACAGAAAGTGGATAACTAGGTATTGAGGGAGTTCATACATTGTTATGAATATGTATCAGAGAATTATAGAATATGAAACTGTAGCATTGAAAGACTTTGAAAGTTGTTGAAGATTGGGATATTGGTACCAATTCTTCATTTCCTGTGACAGTATATTGATACCATTTGCTGTGTAGTATTACCATGCTTTTCTATTGGGGATAGAATGTAGATCTTTGAAAATGGGCTTTGCCATGTGACTTGCATTGGACATTGAGATGCTAGAAGATATGATGTGAGCAGGAGCCTTATATGTGCTTGTGTTTGGCTTCATCACCACGACTCGGACATTCCATGAACAGCCACCACTTTTTCATTCTGGACTCCAGAATGAACATACACAAAGCAGAACTTATTTCAACCCAAAGGTGTGGATCCCAATGAATACCCTTTAAGGAGATGTACCAAACAAATATGGGCATATAGGGAGGGCCGAGGTGGAGGTCATTTTCAGCTGGCAAGCAAGCTCATGAAGATTTAGAAGCCATTGAATTGACCAGACTCAGTGTTCCTCTGTCTAGTCACTAGATCCATAAATGTTAAAAGGTAGTGGTGGTCGTGACAGCAATTCTAACTCTCTGATCTCTGGATTGTAGTTATGATGGAAGTTCTTCAAATTGGCTAAGTGGCGGCTTCTGGACTTGTTGCACATTATTCTTCCTTCCACCATTTCTGTCTGCACTAAATTCTCTGTTTTAAATCTTTTTCTGCTTTAAATGTCTACAGTGAGTTCTGTTTCCTACATTGAACCCTGACTGACTCACTCTGTAATCCTTCCTCCTTCCATTTATTTTTGGTGTATGCCGATTTCAGTGCTACCCATAGTGTGGTCTCTGGTTGGCCAACTGTTTGCAACCAGTTTGCATCAGGGTGTAAATTAATTTAGCCATTAAGCATGCTTTTCAATTCATCTGATTTATGTATTTGTTTATTTATTTTGGTAGCAAGGCTTGCTCATAGAAGAAAGTAGTGTATTAGTTTCTATTCCATCACAGGTTCCTGATCTCATTGTGAATGGGTACTTGGAGCATCACTGGCTTACTCAAAGGTCACACAGAGTCCACATATTCTGTATTTTCTTCCTCTAGGCATTAAAATGGCTTCTTCTGATTTTGTTTTTGTAGATATTTCAGTTTTATCCCAGGGAGCACGTGTGTCCTGGCATTGGATTACCTCTCTGTAATGAAAATTATTTTTAAAAATTATGTGACTTTTTAGAAGTCATTTTTGCTTCTTATTTTAAAATAATTTTTAAGTAATTACTTCTTCCACTAACAAAGAAATGCATACCCATGATAAAAGTTCCAGCACTTTAATTAAAGTTTAAGCACAGAATAATATAATATGAAAAGAAAAAATTTATTTACCTCCCCAATTTCTTAATCAAATTATCTACGGTAACCATTAACAGTATTTTTATATAAAAAGCTGTTTGTTTCAGTGGAAATAGTCCTCGCCAACCTCAGTTAAGCTTCACAACTACAGTTGTGCCTTTACTTTCCTCACCCAACATAGACAATGTGAATTTTTTTATTGCATGTCATTGAGATTTTTATCACAATGACCTTTATATGAACCAAAGCACCAAGTAGACTTGGTCTCTACGCTATTGCCTCAGGATAGGGATTTAATTTTAACATCAGGTTTTGATCATATTAGAAATATCTATCTCAACAAGGCAAATGACACTTATTTCGTTCAAATGTTTAAACAATTCCCATTATGAGTAAGATATTGGAATTGGGGACCTAGATATTCAAATTTCTGTTTGAAATGTTAACATGGTTAGACTTGAAACATAAATTATTTTAGCTACTTTTGTCCTTCTATTCTAAACAATGACAAAGTTTATTTCCATGCAAAAGACAATACAATTCCGATGATTTCCCTTAATAACTTAAAAATTGATTTAACAAATTTACATACTATTTCTTTTTGTTGTTTTTCTCAATTGAGAAGATACATTTCGATCTTCAGATGTGTGTTTTAAGTTAATAGTCTTGGTTTGGGTAATCGTAGTGGAACATCAACTTTAAATGTGTGGTCATAATCATAGGGACTACCAAAGTAATCATGCACAATATTACTTCCATAGGTTTGGGAAAAATGGACGGAATTTTCTGAGCTCACCACTTGTCAGCACAGAATGCTTTAAAACAACATAAAGCAAAATGTTTTCAAGTATTTCAATAAAAAATAACCTAAAGTAATCAGGGGGAAAATATCTGCTTATGTAAAATACAATGTGGAGAATGCCTACCCTTTGAGAGTTCTTAAAGATTCCACCTTCACAATTTATATGATATTAAACACTGATGTGCTACGTAAATTGATTTGACTGCTATCCTTTTTCATTCAAAGATGCCCTGTTGAATTCTCTTTTGGCCCTTAGAAATGCTGCACTGAAGAGACTTCAAGGTTTTAATGGAAATGCCATTTCCCGTAAGAAAATTGAATTTTAAATCGAACTATCCTACTTACTAAGTACAAGATATTGGGCAAGTTACTTTACTTTTAAATGCTTCACCTTTTTTCTCTGTAGAATTTTGGGTTGAAATGCCCATCACAAAGGGCTATTATAAAAGTGAGATTGAATGATGGTATAAAGCCAAGAGTATGATGCCTCTTCCATAGTAGTTGCTTAGTTAAGTGTGAACTCTCCTCTTCCTCCTCTGTCTTTGGCCTTGGAGATTAGCTGAGATGCTAAAGAGAGAAGTCCTATTTTATTAATATGTATGTACTGGATAGTGAAGATAAATATCTCAGAGGTGAAGAGGCCTCAGGTTACAAAATCTGTGTTTGTGTTTTAACAATTAGTGGTGATGAACATGTTCTTTCAGTCCTGTTGGGGTATGTATGTAGCATCACATTTGGAGAAAACATTAGAAGTCCAGATTTGCATGAGAATCCTGACTTAACTGACACTCTTGCACTTTCCATGATAGGCCCTGATCACAGGGTCCTTTGTTACATTTCAAAGGTGGATTTTTTAAAAAATACCTCTATCGAGGCATCATTTATTTCACAAAAGTCACCCACTTTAAAAAATGATTCAATTATTTTTAGCGTATTTATAAAACTATCATTGAAATCAGTGTTAGAACATTTCTACCACTCCCAAAATCTTCCTTGTACCTATTTGCAGTCAGTACCTGTTCTCACATCCAGCCCCAGGATAACACTAATCTATTTTATGTCTTTTTAGATTTACCTTTTTCAGAGGTTAATTTTTCTGGAGGCTTTATTCACTTGGATTCACATTGGTTGGAAGAATGCATGAGACCAGATTTGTTGGTAGTACTGACACAGTAATTGCTGTTGGCTTCCTGGTGATGGAAATGAGCTTCTTTGCAGCTGCTCTGGGAGCTCCCAGTCTTATTGATGAGAAATAGTACCAGAAACCAACTAGCCTGGGACCTGTATCAGTCAGGGTCCAGGCAGGAAACAGAAACCACTGCAATCATTTTAACAGAAAGGATTTAATATAAACAGTTGCCAAAGGGTATCGAATAATTGAAAGATAAACAGAGAGAATTAAAGTATTATAGAAGGGTACAACAGCAGGAATTAACTACCAGCTCCTGGGTTGAGAAACAAAGGCAAATAATGGAATTATCACAATTTAGAAGTTTGGAGGAGGGTATCTCTGGGGTTGGGACCCATGAACTTGAGGGGATGGAAACAGACAATTGGCGCTGATGCCCCTTAGTGAATGCAAGCTAGATTTAACTGAATTCAAATTCTGCTATTGGAACAACAACTGCTTCTGATTGAACTGAAGCAGTTAACTGCAAGCTAGATTTAACTGAATTCAAATTCTGCTACTGGAACAACAACTGCTTCTGAAGTCATTGTTAAGATGATGCTTATAGTAACGGAAAACCGAAAGGAAACAGACCTCAGTGAACATCTTTCTTTTCCTCTGGCAGAATTTAACGGGGAGCAGAGGGCAAAGCAGAAAGGTGGTTCACAGAGCCTGAGATTGATCATAATATTGAAAGACACAGTCCTACAGGCTATATTCCCAAATGTTGAAATCCCAAAGATCAAAATCTCTAAAGTTTAAAATTCCTGGTGTCTAAAATCCTGATAATCACAGTCACAAGACAGTTGCATCATGTTAGGCGGAGCTATTACCTTGTTACCATCCTTACACAGAAGAAAATAGATTTCAAATGAATCCCCAAGCCATAATGACAGATTTGGAACTAGGAATGACCAAGGCTGCTAAAAGAGAATGTGAAAGTATTACCAGTAAGGTGTGTTTTTTCCATTGAGCCCAAAGCATTTGGCAGAAAATTCAGACGAGTTGATTGACCATGATGTACAGCAATGACAAAAACTTCAGTTTAAAAAAATGCATCATTTGCCCGCATTGACATTCCTTTCAGCACATGACATTTCAGGAACTTTTAATAAATTAAAGCCATATTTGTTGAGGAAGCCAGCAAAGCTACTGGCTGGTTCAAAAATAATTATATGCATGGTAGGATAAGAAGACACTTATACAGTGGTGTTACTATTTGATCACTAGTATTATTTCTGCCAAATTGGTCTATGTATAAATGCATGTAGAATGGATTTCTACATACCCAAAACAACATAGAAGCATGACACTGAAGGTAGGAAGATTTAATAGGGAATGCCTGTTTTGGTGTATATGGAATCATAGAAGAATTTTGAAAAGAGCAGCACCATGTAGAAAATGAATATTCTCTGAGGAAGGCCAAGTCCTAAAAGAAAAAAAGCAGTTGTTCATTGTGATACAAGACTTCAATGTATATTTAATGATCATGAAATCCAGCCATCCCTTAGTGAACTATCTCCCTGCAATTGCCCATAATTTTTCCCTGTAATACACTATTTCATATGTCAGATTTCCTTTTTAGTTTTTCCTTTTCTTTTTCTCACTATTTTAAATTTTCAAAATATATCTTACAATTTGCTATGCTACATATTTTATCTTGCATTATTTTCAATACTGGAAATATAAATTATGTAAGGACTTTTAGAGAGTTCTAATTTGTTTTATGCATTTTTTTTTTTTTTTTGCAAATTTGACTTCGTGAAAGTGCTTTATCACAATGCGACTTTGTTTGCAAGCTTTGTGTATGTATGTAAAAATGTTGGAACTTTCTCAATAAATAAAGATATGTCCATACATCTGCATTTGTGTAAGATACAATTTCTCAAAATCTTGGCTCTTCAGACAACTGCATATATGGCGGTGATTCATCACAACTTTTACTCCATCTGATCAGAAGACTTGGGTTTTTAGTCATGGTATTTCAGATGACTGTAACTCTAAAGCTGGGTATACACACTACCAACTATAGTGATACGTGTTTATACCTTTCAATTTTTGACTCATTTCTTTGTGAGTACAGTTCACCTGCTCATAACAGTCATACCCATGTGACTGTCATTGGTATACCTGAGTGCTTATGCTTGCAAAAATATGTATGTTATTTTGACTACTTTATTGTGTAAAGTGATCTATGAAGTGTTTTGTCATGTTTTTATATGTTTCTCAAATCCCCTTTAAAATGCAAATATCTTTTAAATAATTTTAAAATTATTTTTCCCAGAATTATATTTTTGGACTTGTGATCTTTCAGATTTTTGACATTTGAGATTATGGTGTTTGGGAATTGTGTCCTTCAGGATTATCAGCAGCTCCTAAAATCCACCATTCAGCCCATTACAATGTTCTATAGAGCTGATTCTTTAACCTATGGACCTCCAGTTGCAGTTTCCCACTAGTACCTTGATACAAATCATATCTCACAGAATTAATATAAAATAAAAACTGATTTATATTTTTCAAATATTTTAACTAAACATGCATAATTAGATATGTCATGGGCCAAAGTTGGCTGAGTTAATAATTCTTGAACAAGGTAAATGAGTTTGCATTTGAGTCAATGTTGAGATTGTACACCTATTATTCTGAATAAATGGTTATAAAAATGATGGAGAGTAGCAATTATAAAAATTATCTTTTCTCCTGGAAAATGGAGTTTGTATCTGTAACAAATCCATTTAAAAATAATTTGTTCAGATTTCCTTTCCTCTCTATTTATGCATTCTTCTGTCTCCACCATTTATATCATATTCCAACACAATTATAAAAATTATCAATGTATTACAGTTATTGTGCTAAGCATTAACGAATGAGATATTTTAGTCCTTATTTTACAATTCAGGAAATCAAGAGTTAGGAACTATAAATAATTTTCACTGAGTGACATACTTTAAAACGCAAAGTTGATTCTAAAATTTAGGTTTGTCTGATTTCAAAGCCTGTATATTCCATGCTAATAAATTTTACTTTAAAATTAAAATTTAATTTTATTATTGTCTTTTAGAGACCAGGTCTTGCTCTGTTGCCAAGGCTGGAGTGCAGTGGTGCAATTATAGCTCACCAGCAATCTTGAACTCCTGGATTCAAGTGATCTGCCCACCTCATCCTCCCTAGTAGCTGGTACTACAGGTGAATGCCACCACACCAGAGTAATTCAAATTGTTTTTGTTTTTGTAGAAACAGGATCTCACTGGTCTTAAACTCCTGGTCTCAAGCAATCCTCCTGCCACTGCCTACCAATGCACTGGAATCACAGATGTGAGCCATAGTGCCCAGCCCATACTATTTTTATGTTTATATTCTACATCTTGTTTATGAAGTTCCAGACATTGGTATACTTCAGTAATTCAATGTCTCAGTTTTCCACAGATGCAGGCATTGAGAATCAAAATATACAGTTTTCACCTATTTAAAATTCATGCTTTGCTTGATAGATTTTTTGTTTAATCTTTCATCCAAAAATGCCAACTTGGAATCATCTTTTTTTCATCTGAGTTCAAAATTTCCTTGATATTCAAGGTTTCCACAAGCTCCTCATTGAGCTATCCTTAACAATCCAAAGGAACAATACACATTTGCTACCTCCTCATTAATAATTACCTATTCAAAGACATTGTATTGATGAGTTTGGGTGATACATCCCTGTGTATGGTGTGAGAGACCGTGGTTCCTCTTTAACATAGTATCTTTTCTGAGGGAAGATAAAATGGATTATCTATCTCTAGGCTGTTTGGAAAGTTCATTATTTTTCTAAACTCTGAGTAAATTAAAACTCAGATTTTCCACAATTACTTGTCCTCACATGTTTTCTATAAACAAACTTCATTTATAATGCATCTTCCTGGATGGATGGACAATATAAACACCAACACTGTTTCACCAATGTTTTCAATCATCCTAATGCCTAACAGAGTGATCAATAAATATTTGTTGAGTAGGCATGTACATGAATAAATTATTTTCCCCTCTGTCAATTTGAAAAAAAATCATTTAATCTAGTAATACCTTACCTATCTGTTGTCTTGCTGGGAATATTGAAACTCAAAAATCTAAAACTAAAGTTACTGCATGTGTTTGTTTAGTAGGTGTGGCAAGTGATCTAGGTTTGCTTTATTTTTATCACTTTGTCCATTTTGCAACTTTGTCATTTGTTTGAAAAGCCAATGCCAAACATTTGAACTTAAAGTTGAAATGTACAA
The DNA here is from genome assembly GCF_043159975.1 of Macaca nemestrina. Taxonomy (NCBI): domain Eukaryota; kingdom Metazoa; phylum Chordata; class Mammalia; order Primates; family Cercopithecidae; genus Macaca; species Macaca nemestrina. Next base: position 63,223,212 of record NC_092139.1, read on the forward strand.
CTCAACAATAGAAAGGCAAAGGACCAAATGAGAAAGATGGACAGTAGATTTGAATAAACATTTCTCCAAAGAAGGTATACTAATAAGTACATGAAAAGTCGATCAGCATCATTAGTCATTAGAGAAATGCAAATCAAACTACAATGAACTCCCCTTCATACCTACAATGATGGCTGTAATACAGAAAATGGGAAACAAATGTTGGTGAGGATATTGAGAATTTGAAACCCTTGTATGTTGCTGGTGTGAATGTGAAATGATGCAGCAACTGCACAAAATTGGCCATTCCTCAAAAATTAAAAATAGAATTGTCATATGATCTAGCAATTCCACTTCTAGATATGTACAAGAGAACTGAAAACAGGTGTCCAAACAGAAACATCTATATGAGTGTTCATAATAGCATTATTAATATTATTCAAAAGCAACCCAAATGTCCAGCAACTGATAGATAAAAAACAATGGTATGCCCATACAACGGAATATAAATCAGTCATAAAAGGTACTTCTATACAGATGGACCTTGGAAACATGCTAAGTGAAATAAGCTAGACACATAAAGCCACATCTTGATCAAGCTCATTTCCATGAAATACCCAGAATAGGCAAATCTATAGAGGCAAAAAGGAGATTAGTTGTTTTTAGGGCCTGAGAGGGAGAGAGGAAACAGGGAATGGTTGCTTAATGGGCACAGAGTTTTTTTGTGTGGTTACAAAAACGTTTTGGAATTAGATAGTGGTGTTTGCATCACATCGTAAATGCACTAAATGTCACTGAATTGTACATTTTAAAAATAAATTTTATGTATATTTCAGGTATACAACACGATGGTAAGGGATACATGTAGATAGTAAAATGCTTACTATAGTGAAGCAAATTAAAGTATCTACCATGTCACATAGTTACCCGTTTTGTTTTTTGTGTTGCAGGAACAATTAAAATTTACTCATTTAGCAAACTTCCAGAATACAGTATGTTTTATTAACTATAGTCCTCATGTTGTACGTTAGGTCTCTAGACTTGTTCATCTTACATATTTGTGACTTTGTGTGCTCTGACCTGCATCTTCACATCTCCTCCTCCTACCCCCTTGAGTTTTATTCTCTATCTCTGTGTATGTGACTTTTAAAAACATTTTCTAAATTCACTAAACACTTTAGTGAATTTCATATAAGTGTGTAAGTTTTATATGAGTGTGAATTTTACCTTAATTTAGAAAGATGAGTGAACAGAAACTCATTCAGAAAAAAAAGGATATTTAAGACAAAGCAAAGGGGGTAACATGAGGAATGGAAGAGCAAACAATGGACTGAAGAATGGACCCATTAATAATATTAATAATAGAACAGGAAGTAAAACACATTTCTTCAGCTGCTTTGCTTTTCTAAGATCTTCAAATAGGACTTGTATTAAAACTCAAAGCCCATAAGGAAAAAAGAAGGAGAAGGACTTACTGTATATTGGAAAACATGAAATATGAAACACTATTAAAGATAATCTGCTTTTTCTAGTAATAATTAAACAAGTCCCTATATCCTGGTCATTATGGTTGATGTCACCAGTGAACATTTCTTTTTGGTTAAGTATTTTTCCCTCAATAATTTTATAGTCTTATTCACACATATTCACAAGAATTAAAATGACACTGATTTAAATGTGCAGCTTGAAGATATAGAACATATTCCAATCTAATTTACCTGTCCAGGGGAGACCAAGGTGTAGTCAGAGAAGGACATGATGAAAGTGGTATTAAACATTTAAATTTTGTGAGTTTCCTTTCAAATCCTATTGCTTCATATTTCTGTTTACTCCTGAGCGAATGTGGGAATGCCAAATGCTAAATCAAAACTCCTGTTCCCCATCTGATGTTTCTAGTGTGACTATGGTGAATAGTCTAGGAAGAGGATTTCTGTCTTCCTGAATGCTTTCTCTAGAATTGGATGGCCCTTGGTATAAAGTGGCAAGAGCTAAGTGATTGTCTGAAATTGGATGATGTCGGAAAGCAAGGCTGGGGGCATAATGGTCATGGGCCTGGCTAATCATTAGTGCCTGGAAAGGTCAGACTGGGGCTGACATGCAGCTGGTATGCTCCAGGAGAGCTGTATAAATTGTTAAAATACTGCTTGGTGGTAAATATCTGATGACTGGAGCTTTTTCAGTGTTCTACTACCCTGCTTATAATCTGGAAACCAAAGGTCAATGCATGGCTTAGCAGGGAGCCTCTAGGTCCCTGACCTAGTGCCCTGGCCAGTGCTATTTCTGATGGGCTGCTGCCTGTGCAATACCATATATTAAATATTGTCTCTGAATGGGACCCACTAGAATTGAATTTTTAAGAGCCTCATGTTCCATCCTAACCTTCTCAGTTTACATGTTACCAAATTAGGAAATACATTGCTCCTCGCGTCCCACTCCACGCACCCTGGTGTTCAGGGTATCAAGTTTTGATCTTTAATCTGAGTAGAGAGTTTTGTTAATCTCTTAGGGCTTTATAATCTTCATAGCAGGGGAAAAAAGAAATGTGATTGTTTCATGCCAAGCTGCCTAGGAATTCCGTTTTCCCCTTAGAACTAGGCTGAGGAAGAGGAGGGGTTTGAGAACCTTTAAAATCTTTAACCTCCTATCCCAATCACCAGGCAAAGATTCAAACAGTGTCTCTGATCAGCTTTTTTAAAAAAGTCCTTTCACTTCTCTTTGGTTCATGACTTCACATTTCAAATAGTCCTCAGGTATTAATGAAAATTTTAAACTTAAAGTATGCCCTCAATGGTGTTTCTTTGTAGTGGTTTTATTTTCTAGGAAACAGTTAATTTAATGCCACTAGCTAAAATCCTGCATGGAAAAATGAATGAACAAACAAATAATAGTTGGAACCTGTTATGATTTTTTTCCTAGTTCAATTTTTCAGTTGGGTTGGTTCTTTACTAAAAAGTAAATATGGTATTCAAGGACTCCCATGTATTGTGGGCTGGAAGTATTAGGTTGGTGCAAAAGTAATTGTGGCTTTTGCGATTACTTTCAATGGCAAAGACTGCAGTAACTTTTGCACCGACCTAATATTTCCCCCACAACTCGCCTCCTGCCCATGTTGCACTGTGGGCAGGAGTTAAGGGAAGGCTGAGTCATTTGGAGGGGGCAGGTGTTGGTGGTGGATGGTTGAAGGCTGATGGAATGGTTTATTTGCAGCCTCCATCCAATTGACAGATCTCCAGGTTGCTGGGAAACAAAATCATGGAGATCGCCAACTCCCTGAAATAAGCAGTCTTCGCTCAGAATTCTTTTTTCAAATGGAGCAAAGTGCTCCTTTGCTCCATCTAGTTCTTTCTTTCTATTTTTTTCTTAGCTGAGAGAGATGCTAGTTCTTAAGAATTTCAAGATAATTTGTTGTCCGTTCTAAAAATATTGGACAAAAGGGAAATGGTGTTTCTATCTTCTCTTCCTACGTTCTAGAGAAAATTTTAATTAATATTCAAATTATGGCAGAAACTGCCTGATCGATTCCCCTTTTAGTCAAGAATTTATTATCAGGGAATTAGTTTAACAAGGCTGTTTTGTAAGAGGCTGTGGTTACATTCAAAAATTAGAATGGAAACAATGACTCGTAAAAATTCAACATTTTATTTTATTATTTATTTTTGAGAGGGAGTTTCGCTCTGTCACCCAGGCTGGAGTGCAGTGGCACAATCTTGGCTCACTGCAAGGGTTCAAGCGATTCTCCTCCCTCAGCCTCCCAAGTAGCTGGGATTACAGACGTGCACCTCCGCCTGTATGATTTTTGTATTTTTAGTACAGAGGGGGTTTCGCGGTATTGGTCAGGCTGGTGTCTGCACTCCTGACCTCAGGTGATCCACCCGCCTTGGGCTCCCAAACTGCTGGGATTACATGTGTGAGCCACTGCACCCGACCAAAAGTCAACACTTTAAACTACCACTTACTGTATTCACTGTGTCTATGATTGGACATATCTTTCTGGGTGGCCACAAAATTATAAAATGGATACAGAATAGTCTCTTCAAAAAATTAAGGAAGTTCTTTCTAAAGCAGAGCCTTTAGGCACCCGCCTGCAGCTCAGAGCCCGCGGGGACTCCGGAAGCCGCTCCCAGGCAGCGCGCGCCAGCAGGGGGCGGCTACAGCTCGGGCTCAGGCGCCGCTGGCTCGCGGGTTCTCTGGGCCCGCCCAGGATGCCCCAGGATCGCAGGCGCGCAGCCCGCCTGGCAGCGCTGGCCGCCCTGCTCCTCTGGAGAGAGAGAGGGTAGCTGGCCGGGGCCCTCCGCAGCCACCGGGGATGGGGCTGAGTCAGTTTTTGCTTGTAGTGCGGCCGCCGCCAGGCAGACCGCCTGGCTTGGCCGCAGTCACCGCGGCATCTGGCCCAGGTTCTGCGAGGTTGGGGTCGCTGGCGGGCTTGGAGGTTGCCTGGCGGCTGCTGCCTGCACACACACAAACAATAAAAGCGGCTGCAGCTTGGGCAACCAGGAGGGCTGGTGGGGCATGGCCTAGGAGGCCGTGGGATTGCGAGCGCGCGCGCGGCCTGAGAGTCTGTCCCCTTCGCCGGGCCTCCCCTTCGGCTTCTCTGCCGGAGCTCGGGACCGCTGGCCAGGTGGTCCAAGGGAGCCCAGACCCCACTCCGCGGCCAACAGAGATGGGGCTGAGCGGCAAGTTCTCAGTTCTCGCCCCTGTGCAGCCGCCGCCAGGCAGACCACCTGGCTTGCCCACATCCACGGTGACATTTGGCCCGGGTTCTGCGATCCAGGGAGCGCGAGCGAGCTTAGGAGTTCCCAGACAGCTGCTGCCCGCAGGCGGAGGGTGGCAGCAGCTTGGGCGTCCAGGCGGGGGAGCATGGCCTGAGCGGCCTCTGGATCACCAGTGCACCGAGCCTGAGAGTCCGCCAGGCCCTGCCCCCTCCTCTGCCAGAGCTCAGGACCGCTGGCCAGGGGCCCTCTGCAGCCACCGGGGATAGGATTGAGCGGCAGGTTCCCGCTCCTGTGCAGCCACTATGGGGCAGACCATCTGGCTGGGCTGCAGCCACCGGGACATCTGCCCCCGGTTCTGAGGTGTTAAGAGTGCAGGCGGGCTTAGAGGTTTCCCATAGGCTGCTACCTGCACACACAGGGTGGCTGCAGCTGGTGAGCCCAGACGGGCTGGAGGGGCATGGCCTGGGAGGCCTGGGGATGGCCAGCGCGCCCAGCCTGAGGGCCCCCAAGTCGTGCATCCCGCTCGACTCCTCCACCTCAGGGAGACAGGAGCCGCTGGCATGGGCAGTCGGCAGTCACCTGGGATGGGTTTGAGCAGCAGGTTCTCAGTTCTTGTTCCTGTGCAGCCTCCAGGATGTCTGGCCCAGGCTCTGCGATGCCGGCGGCGCGAGCGGGTTTGGGAGACGACGGGCGGCTGCTGCCCGCACACACAGGGCAGAGGACAACTGCACCTTGGCCTGGGCAGCCTCTGGAATGCGTGCCCGCCAGGCCTGAGGGCCCCCCCTGGCGGTGCCACCCGCCCCGCTCCTCCTCTGCGGGAGCCTGGAGCAGCTGGAATGGCCGCTCTGCAGTCTCTAGGGATGGGGTAAGTATTCTTATATCATGCATGCACACAAAAAAGGTAACTATTATGTGAGGTAATTAGTATATTAATTGACTTCATTTTGGTAATCATTTCAGAATGTGCATACATATAGAAACATCAGATTGTAAACTTGAATATGTACAATATTTCTCAAATATACCTCAGTAAAGCTGAAAAAAAAATAACAGGATTGAAAGGATAAACACACAGTTCTATAATAGTAGTTGGACACTTCAATACCTCATTTTAATTAATGGGCAGAAAAACGAGACAGAAACTTCATGAGAAATAGAAGACTTGAGCAACAGTATAAACCATTTAGAGCATGTACAGAACAGTCCACCCAACAACAGCAGAATATACATTCTTTTTGAGTGGATGTGGCACTTTCTCTGGGATAGGCCATATCTTCATCCACAAAAATATGTCCTAATCATTTTTAAAAGTTCTAAATCTTACAAAATATAATTTATAACCACAATGGAGGAAACAACAGATAAGTGAAAACTGAAAAATTCACAAATAAGCAGAAATTAAACAATATACTCAAACTACCAGTGAAAGAATAAATCACGAGTGAAATTAGAAAATATCTTGAGACAAAATAAAAACAAAATATACCAAAACTTAGTGAATGCAGTGAAAGTAGAGTTTGAAGGAAAATGTATAGATATAAACAACTACATTAAAAAAATAGCAAATCAGTAACTTCACTCTATACCTAAAGGCAGTTTAAAAGCCAGAGAAAACAAAATATGAAGCTAGCAGAAGTAGAGAAATAATAAAGATTAGAGTATAAATCAGTGAAGTAGACGGTTGAAAAGCAGTAGAAGAAATAAACATAGCTAAAAGTTAGTTCTTTGAAAAGAATAATAATTTCACCTCAGTAGCCTAAGATTCTTCTTTAGGAACGTAGAGAAAGAAGAACAGCTTAAATCTAAGAAACTAAAGAAAGGAACTAATAACAATTAGGGCAGAAATAAGTGAAATTGAAAACCAAAGAGAGAGAAAGGGAAAGAGAAGAGAGAGTACAGATTACTAACAGCAGGACTGAAAGACAAGCTATCAATACACATTATAGCATAAATAAGTAATGCTACAAATAATTTTACACACACAAATATAATAGATGAGATGAAAAAGAGAAATTCCTCTAGAGACACAACACATACTGCCAAACCTCACTGAAGAAGAAACGGTAACAAATAGTCCTGTATTAATTAAGAAATTGCATTTGTAAATAAAATCTACCAAAAAAATCTATTCACATGTTCTTTCACTGATTTCTATCAAATATTTGAAGAGTACATGATTTTGACAGTACACAAACTTTTAGAGAAAATAGATGAGATGGGAGCACTCCCAACTCATTTTATAAGGCCAGCATTACAATAACACCAAAACCAAAAAATGATATTGAGAGAAAAGAAAACTATAGACAAGTATCAGTCATGGACATATATGAAAAATGACAACAAAATATTGTGATATCAAATTGAACATCTACCCATGTAGGATGATTCATTATGTCCAGTAAAAACAAAACTGATTCACTATTAAAATCCAATCCAAGTAATCTGCTATACAAAGACTATTTTTAAAACATTTCTTCTCAAGAGATGCAGAAAGAGCATTCGATGAAATCCAACATCTATTTCTGACCAAAACTTTCATAAAATTAGGAATAAAAGAACTTAGGATATATGTTTAAATCTGTACACTATATGATGATTATGAAATGATTTTTCCTTAAGAGTGGGAACAAGTCCTATTCAATATTGTATTACAAGATTTGCAAAGTGCAACAAGACAAGAATAAGAAATTAATAACATACATATTGAAAAGGAAGAAGTAAAACTGCCTCTATTTGCTCATAAAACAAATGTTTATATACACAATCCTACAGTATTTACAAAAAGCTTCTATAAAAATACGTGAAATGAATAGTGTTTTATTATCAAAGGTCAATATAGAATGTCAATAATTTTCCTATGTGTTAGGCATTAACAGTTGAAAAAACTAAATTACTGTTTAAAATAGAAGCAAAAATTAAGTACTTAGGTATTAATGTAACAATGTAAGTGCAGGATCTATATGCTGAAAATTATAAAATATAAATGCAATAAATAAGAGAAAATTTAAGTAAAAGAGGGGAATTAAATATTTATGAATTCATAGTCTCAATATAGTTAAGCTGCCAGTCTTTTCCATTTCTATTTGTAGAGTTCCTGCATTAACAGTGAACATTTCTGCATGCTTTTTATTGGTAGTTGGAAAGCAAAAGAACTAGAATAGTCAAAGCACTTCTGAAAAAAAAACAAAGTTACAGGATATACACTACTGATTACAAGGTTTACTATTATGCTACAGTTCTCAAAATATTGTGGTTTTGTTTAAATATTGTTAAAACACTAGACACATAGACCAATGGAATGAATAGAGACCCCAGAAATAGACCCACACAAATATATTCCATTGCATTTTGAAAAAGGCACAGAGGAAAAGGGGAAAGTATAATCTATTCTCTAAATGGGAATGTAATAATGGGATTTCCCCATGTTAAAAAAAAAAAAAAAGGGAACCTTAATGCATATTTTACAACTTTTACAAATGTGGACTGAAGTGGACTATATAAAAGTGTAAAGTATACAGCAATAAAATACTATCATAAAACAGGGGATATTAGATATGACTTTGGGGTCATTGATGAGTTTTTAGATAAAATACCCTACACATGATCCATAAAAGAGAAAATGAAAAAATACACTTTATCATATTTGAAAATGCTCATTCTGTGAAAGAACCATTACAAGAGCAAAAAGCTAAAACAATCAGGGAAAAATATTTTTAAGTCACTGTGTTAGTCTGTTCAGCTGCTGCTATGAAGAACTGCCTGAGACTGGGTAATTTACAAAGGAAAGAGGTTTAATTGACTCACAGTTCCAGATGGCTGGGGGAGGCCTCAGGAAACTTACAATCAGGGCAGAAGGCAAGCAAACATGTTGTTCTTCACATGGTGGCAGGAGAGAGAAGTGCCAAGCAAAGGAAGAAAAGCCCTATATAAAACCATCAGATTTTATGAGAACCCACTCACTATCATGAGAACAGCAGCAGCGGGGTAACTTGCCTGCATGATTCTATTACCTTCTGCTGGGTCCCTCCCACAACACATAGGGATTATGAGAACTACAATTCAAAATGAGATTTGGGCAGGGACACTGCCAAACCATATCAGTCACATATCTGGTACAAGCTTTCATCCAGAATAAATAAAGAACCCTTAAAACTCAACAATACAAAACAAACAGTCCAATTTAAAATGAGCAAAAATTTTGAGCACATACATCTCAAAAGAAGACAGACATGTGGCAAATAAACATATGAAAACATGTTTATTGTTATTAATTAATAGGGGAATGCAAATCGTAACTACAATGGGATACTACTACCTGCCATTAGAATGGAAATAAAAAATTGAAATATCAAATGCTCCTGAAGATGTGTAGCAACAAAGATTCTCTTTCATTACTGTTGGGAATGTAAAATGACATGGTCACTTTAGCAGACAATTTAGCAACTTTATATTAAGTAAAACATATGTCCAGTGTGAGGTTCAACCATTCCATTCCTATATATTTATCAATATATAATGAAAACAAATTCACATAAAAGCCTGTAGGCTGGGCAAATGTTTTAGCAGCTTTACTCATAATCTCTAAAACCTGGAAACAACCAGGACGTCTTTATTTTTTATTTTTTTTTCTTTTTTGAAATGGAGTCTCACACTGTCACCGGGGCTGGAGTGTAGGAGTGCAATGTCGCGATCTCGGCTCACTGCAACCTCTGCCTCCCAGGTTCAAGGAATTATTCTGCCTCAGCTTCCCAAGTAGCTGGGAATACAGGTACCCACCACCACACCCAGCTAATTGTTTTGTATTTTTAATAGAGACGGGGTTTCACTATGTTGGCCAGGCTGGTCTCAAACTCCTGACTTCATGATCTGCCCGTCTCAGTTTCCAAAGTGCCGGGATCACAGATGTCAGCCACTGCACCCAGCCTAACCAAGACATCTTTCTACAGGTGAATAGAGAGACTATTTCGTCAATACCATGAACAATAAAAAGGAACAGACTATTGACTTACACACTAGTAGAGATGAACTTACATGTATTATGTATGTGAAAGAAGTCAGCCCCAAATGTCTACATATTGTATGATTTCATTTGTATAGCATTCTGGAGAAAGCAAAATTATAGGTCAAAAAAACAGATCAGAGGTTTCCCACAATTGGAAGAAAGGGAAGGGTTGATCACAAAGGCATCACACAGAGAATTTTAGGGTGATGCAGCTGTTCTCTGTAGTGCTGGATGATGGACACATGTCTCTGTGGGCTTCTCAAAACCTACTAAATCCTACACTACAAGATCTCATCCTTATTTTCTGCAAATTAAAAAAAAAAAAAATCCACTAGGAAGTCTGAGGTTTCCAGGAAGAAAAAGAAACTGATCAAAGACACTTTGAAAAATTGTATTTTGATTGGCTACTCTAAGGTTAAGACCAAACAAGCTGCATAGAAACACTCCCCTTTGGCTAGTAATTTTGTATATCACAGGGACAAATGATAATTCTGACACCAGGCTAGAATAAATGAGTAAGTAAGTTGTAAATAACGTGAGCTGGAATTTTTACTGTTATGAAATGACTTTTTCTTGTAGTGTCGAAAATGTGTTTTTTTTCCCCAGTCATGTGTTAGTTCTCCCCAGGATTCTCATCAACCTCTTCAAGTATTTTTTAAAATACTCGTTCTTATGATTTTAAGACAGAAACACACCTGTTTTCAGCCCAGTTGGAGAAGCCTCATTACTATCACATCCTTTGTGTTCTAAATGAAAGTCTGCACATACAGCAACAAATGAGCATGCAAAGTGTTGGAAAAGTATAAGGAAGTCAGTCTCCCTGGGGAGTTACACAGTGGTGTGTGTCTCCTATACTTCTCATCTGCCCTGGAGAGAGTGCTGCAGAAGCCGCCAACCAGAAACCACACCCAACAAAACCAAACCTAACAAAACACCAGCTTTCTCAGCCAAAGAACCTGGAAAATAATGGCATAGCAGGGAATACCCACCTGACTGTAGCCAAACATCAGTGGAAAAACCCCCAAACATCATAGTTCAGTGGAGTCCAGTGTGGAGCTGATGATCCACTTCACTTCCACGGAGTGGAAGAAAGCAGCAGTGCTCTGATTCCCTTGCCTGATGGTGTCAGTGGGGACAGGAACGGAGATAAATCTTCTCTCTCCCACATTGCAAAATAAGGTGGCATTCTGGTATTTCTATCAAGGTCATGTCAACAGACAAAGAAAGAAGCTGTTCTTCCATTTTCTGTCTGGCAAAAGCAGACAGTTCTACAAATCCCTTGCCAAAGTAGTGTCTGGAGGTGCCAGAGGTAAGCTTAGCCTCAAATTCATGCAGCAACATTGAGACTGAGGCAGGGTGAGGTACGCTAGTGTCACCTTCCTAACCCTGGTGTCACTGAAGTCAAGCAGGAAGCTGAGCCTCTGCTGCACCTAGTGCCACCACACTGACAAGGTGGCATCATCTCCAATTTCCCCCAACCCCACTTTTGGTGTCGGTAGGACCCTGGGGTGAACCAAACCTCCACGCTGACACAGCTGCAATGAGACTGAGTGAGGTGGCACCAGCAGGCAATTAGGAGTTCTTTTGAAGCAAATGTAAATCTTGAAAATCTCCACCAAAAAATGAAAGTTATAAGAATTAACCAAATGGAAATTAAAGAATTAAAAAATAAGATAACTGAAATAAAACTTTACTGGATAAGCTTAATAGTAAAGAAGAGAAAAAAGAAGATAGAATCAGTAAACTTGAGGACAAATCAGTAGGATTTACTGATTCTATTCTGAACAAGAGAGCAAAAATAGATACAAAATGAAACAACAGAGAATACCCTTGGGGACCTGGCAGGCAGCATCATAATATTGAGTCTATGTATCATCAGAAACCAAGAGAGTGGAAAGAAATAGTGGCGCTGGAAAAAGAGTCAATAAATTGATATCTGAAAACATCTTAATTTTGACAAAGACACAAACCTAGAGAATGAAGTAGCTGAGGAAATTCTAAATAAGATAAACCTAAAAGAACTCATATTAAAACATATCATATAAAAATTTCTGAAAACAGAAGACAAATAAAAATTATTGAAAGCCTACCCCCCAAAAACTATATGGACTTATAAAAATAAAATTCAAATGACAACAGAGTTCTCATCTGAAACAGTGTAGGACACAAGGATGTGTCCCAACATGTATGTCCTGAAAGAAAAAACTGTCAAGTGCAAATTCTATGTCCAGCAAAAATAACATTAAAAAAGAAAGGAGAAATAAAGGCATCCTTATGTGAAGGAAAACTGACACAATTTGTGTTTTACCAAAACTCCTCTTAAAAAGCTGAAAAGTAAGTTCTCTAGACAGAAACCAAATGATATCTGAAAACTGCTTGGAACTTCAGAAAGAAAAGAATAAGAGAATGGGAAAATGTAAATAGATGTCATAGGTTATTCATCATCTCAGAAGTTTTTAAAATCATATTTGGTGTTTACACTAAAATTATAACACTGCCTGTTGCAGCATTCAGTGTATTGGATGTGTTACTCAGTGCAATTCTATTTTTAAAAGCAAGGAGGCTAAAAGGACTTAAATGGAAGAAAAGTTTCTACACTTCATTTAAAGTGGTAAAACATCAATGCCAGTTGATTTTGGCATCAGTTACACATGTATAACAATAATAAGGTAAAGATAGTAAGAAAATTATATAGAGATGTACTAAAAACCAGTATAAATAAATCATTATGTAATCCTATAACTACTTCAATAACTCACAGTAAGGTTAGGAAGGAGAACAGAGGAAACAAAAAGAGAATGAACAAGCAGAAAATAAATTATAAAGTAGAACACCTAGGCCTTGACATATATATTACAGTTATCTTAAATATAAATTGTGTACATGTGTCAATTAAAACACAGGGAATATCTACCTGGACAAAGAAACATGATTCAAAAATACATACGCTACTGATCTCAATTGATGCAGAAAGAGCATTTGCCAAAATATAGCACAGTTTTATGATAAAAACTTTCAGAAGCCTATACATACAAAGAAATTTCCTGAACTTTATCAAGACTATTTATCAAAAACAAACAGCTATGTCATGCTTAATGATGAAAGAATGAATGATTTTCCCCTCAGGGTGGAAACAAGGCAGAGACGTCTGCTCTCAACAATGCTATCTGACAGAGCACTAAAAGTTCTAAGCAGCACAATTGGGCAAAAAACAAGCAAGCCACACTGATAGGAAAAAAAAAAAGAAAGAAGGAAAGTGGCATCTATTGCACATTACACTATTGTATTTGTAGAGTCTCAGCGAAACTAAAAATATTCTTGGAGAAATAATAATACTTAGCAAGTTCACAGGATAAATGATCCATCCTCCAAAATTCATATTTCTATGAACTAACAATGAATGTGTGGAAACTGAAAGTACCTTTACAATTGCTCTAAAGAAAATCCTTATGCAAAAATCTGACAAGACATGCGGAATCAAGATGGAAAAAATGACAAAATGTGCATGAAAGAATTGAGAGAAGAATTAAATAAATTCAAACGTACATTATTAATGGTTTGGAAGACTCAAGATAGCAAAGATGTCAACTCTTTTCAAATTGATGGGTAGACTTAACAACAGTCATATAAAAACTCCAGCTACATTTTTTTATGCATATAGATAAACCTATTTTAAGTTTATATGAAAAGGCACATGATATTGGTGGAGAGATGGAGACATAAGTCAGCAGAACAGAAAAGAGAACTCAGAAATTGACACAAGTAAATATACTCAACTCAGTTTTGACAATGGTAAAGAAGCAATTGAAGGAGAAAGAATAGTCTTTTTAACAAATGTTACTGGAGAAAACAAACATTTATATGCTCAAAATCTCAGTGTAAACTTCGTACTTTATACACTAATTAACTTGAAATGGCTTGCAAACTTAAATATAAAAGGTTGTACTGTAAACTTTTTAGGAAAATAGTTCTAAAAAAATTATTGAGATCTAGGGCTAAATAAAAGTATTTTGTTATTATTTATATGTACCTTTAAATGTTTTCTTTTTCAGTAAAAGATCAATGTGTGCCTGTGTTTATTCTAAAAAAGAAAAAATATTCAATGTGCTCTTCCAGGTTAATAGACAAATCAAATAGACTCACTTTCTTTATGAACCCATAGTGTATCACTGATCTAGCCATTATTGTTTTCCTGAGAGGAAAATTCTCTTTACACTCATCACATTTTTGGAGCATTAAGAGTGGAACCAGAGGGCCTTAGGTGAGGTGAACGTGCTGCCAGTGGAGGTGAGCAGGGAGGAAATTTCCAAACCCAAGCAGTAGCAGAAATTGCTGGAGAGAGAATAGTTGCTTCGGCAAGTCCAGAGATCACTTGTGATGCACCCTGCTTTGCAGAATAACAGAAAAGAGCAGTGTATTCCACCCAACAATAGAATGGGTAAGAATAATCCAATGATGTTACAACACACACACGTATATACACTCGCACATGCATATACAGACCAGTGCACATATACACACACAGATATGTATGTGTGTATTTATAACTGAAGTTAAACCATTAAGCAATCAATGTGCAGTCCTATTTTTCTACCCTCTCTTTTCTAACATCCTTCAAACAGATGATGTTTTGTAAGATTTTCAATTATTTTCAATAATTTTAAAAAATCACAAACAGAACAAATATGCAGGCTGAATTATTTATCAATCCCCTATTTTACATGTGGTTGTAAATAAGCAATGTATTGTATAGAGATTTCAGCATCTTAGATGTTAAAGTAAACATATAGCTGCTCCTCATTTTTACAAGAGTGGATTTACAGTATGTGTGTGCAAATTGTATATTTAAATTACTTAAAAATAACATCTTTTTTGGTAATCGTGTTGTAAAACAAATTTGTGGCACATTAGAAAGAATGCTTTTAAGCAAAATTGTTTTTAGTTTGTATTTTCTAAACATCAGAATTTTACTTTGAAGGATTTCAAAACTTACAAGAGTACTCATATTTGAACTATAAAATAAGTAACTTAGATGGAATAATTTGAATTTGGAAATTTCTTTATACCACTAAATTTGAAGTTTCAATGCCATTTTATTTTTACAGATTTTCTTTGAAACATGATATTGGCTACTGGAAAGAGTTAAGACCCTTCATGAAAATATGATTTTTGTGATGCAACTTATATATGAGGTAGAGGAAGCATTGATTCCTGTGCCCATTAACTAAGGAGATTTTATGAAACAATTTTTAATAGGGGCCACAGTCAGTACCGGGAGTGTGGTCAGGCACGCCTCCCTCCTCACTGGGCCCACCAGAAGCGTTTAGGGTTCTAGAAGAAACATGCGCAGGTGTGCAGAGGATGTCACAAGGGAAGAAGGGCCAGGGTGGGAAACCCAGCACAGGAGGCCTGGCCTCATAGGGGAATCGGAGAAGGTTTTCTGAGGAAGCTTTGTCCAAGCCGAGATCCTTCCTGTTCCATGTGCTCCAGCACAAGGCCTGCAGGAGGAGCCCCGTGAGCAAGGCCGACCTAGACCAGCCGGGTGGATTCCCTTGGCAGTGAGGGGGAGCATGGCCTGAGCAACTGAGGGCGGTCTCAGAAGGATGGCATCAGAGGAACTCTCACCGTTTCTGTCAAGAACGTTACAGTTTGATATCAGCATGGGGGTTGTGACTGGGTGATCTTGGGAAGGATCTGTCAGCGGTTCAGGGGCTTGCTCGAAATTGGAGGCTGTCTAATAGAGGAGGCCTTTCTATTGTTTGGTATCTCAAGGAATCTTATCCAGAAGAGGGCAGGAGGCGACCAGGAGAAAACCGCTGCTGGTAATGAGGTAGATGCCGCTCATTTTCACCAAGTGAGTGCAGTGCTATGGATTTTAGGGGGTGGCAAAGTGACCTTGATATATTTTCTCTGTGCAGGTCTCTGTTAGACTCACTGCGGATGTCTCCGTGGGGATCTCTGTGTTGCTTTTGAAGAGTCTCTGTGTGAGTCTCTCGGGGATTTCTGGGGGGGGGGGTCCCTCTGGGGGGTCTTTGTGGGGGGATCTCAGATTCTCTGTTGGGGTCTCTGGGGATCACTGCGGGGAATCTGTGAAATATTGATGAATGTGGTCTCTGTGGGAATCTCTGAGTGTTGGGGTCTACTGGGGGTCCATGTGGAGTTCCTCTGCTGCAGGTCCCAGGATCCTGGGTCCCATAGATGTTAGGTCACCACCCCAGACAGGACTTGGCTCCAGCAGTAGTTGGGACACCCAAAGTGACACCAGGGTATGTTCAAAACAGGTCCCCAACTTGGGTCCTACCAGGCCTGGGTACAGGCCTGTCCCCTTGTCCTCAGCCTCCACAACCCCTGCAGGTGCAGAGGTCTCCTGGGGCAGAGCACCCTTGGGCAGATCCCTCTGAGGAATTGGCTCCTGCCTGCCCTGTCCTTGCTCCTGCCTTCCCTGGGGATGGCCAGGAAGGACCCAGCACCAGGACGGAGGGAGCACAGGACTGGGCCATGTGGGGACTGTCCCTGCCAACCATGTGACCAGATTCTCTGAGCCCCAATGTGTCCCCTGCAAGCACATGGGCCTGGAACCATAGATGTGCTGTGTGACCCAGGCTAACCCTTGCCTTCTGGGTTCCCCTCCCCTGGGAGTGGCACTGACCACTTTTGCTTGTAATGGTCACCAGACTGCGAGGACCCTGGTTACAGCTGCAGGCAGCTTTTGGATCCTGCACTTGCAATCTTAGGCTCGTCTTCCCTGATTCTTTTCCCACCTCCCACCCTGAACCGAAGGTCCTCTCCTGTGGTTCCTGACCACAGAGTCCTACCAGAGGAGTAGGCAGCAGCCCTGGGTGCCTCCTGAAACGGACACCCCACACCAGTGGGCTGGGAGACTCCTCTGCGGAGTGAGGCTGGGGATGGCAGACATGAACCCAGGGGTGTTATCAAGGCTGAAGGAAGTGTTGGCAGGGCCCAAGTCCATCCCAGAACTCAGCATGCAGGAAAGGGTCTGGGGAGGGTGTCATCTCTTCCCCACCAGGAGATCCTGGAAAGAGCAGTCCTGCCTCTGACCCAGGGCCAGCACAGGACACCCCCACATTCCCAGACTTCTATGGGGCAGGGAGGTTTCTGGGATCCATCACTCCTGGAGCCTACCACCCCCTCAGTCCGTGAGGCTCCTGCAGACCCAGCTCCTACAGCAGCACAGAAGTTACCTTAGTGAGAATGGGGGTTGCAGTGAGCCAGAGCCCGGGTGGAATCTCCAAAGGATTTGCTATCCTTACACGTCCTGAAGGCTCTGAGTCATGATCCAGTTTGGAAACCAGACACAGTGTGGGGACAGGGAGAACATGGGGTCTTCCAGGTCCCTGTCAGCCTCCTCCTGGCCCAGTCATTCTGGGAACCACACTCAGGAGGAGCTGACACTGAGCCCTTTCTTGTGCCCTAGCATGGCACAGACAGAAGCTACCACCTCTGCAGGGAAAGCAGGTACATTGGGAACTTCTCCGTGGAAGTCAGGAACACATGGGAACTGTGATGATCCATGCAGGACAGGTTTGTTATGTAGGTGTCCAGTGTTATTTGAGTAGAACCCCCTGACTCTCCCAGGAGAGGTGTGAGAAGCCTGAGCTGGTTCAGGAAGCAAGACACATCTGTGTAGACCTCAGTTCCTGTGGCTGTGGATGGGGCCACCAGAGGTGCTTGCCACTCGTGGCCTGTGGTGGTGGGGACCAGCTGGGGACACAGGCTGCCTGGGAGGTGGGAGCCCAACTACTGTCTCTGTCTCTGATGCCCTTGTTTTTGACAGGACAGTTGTGGCCCTTGGGGGTGGCTTTGGGGCTGCAGGCCAGAGCTCTCATCTCTCTGCTGTGTTCCTGGTGGTAGTGACTCCTGTGGCAGCAGGAAGGCACATTCTTCTGGGCTTGGAGGTCGCCTTTGTGGCAGTTGATCTCTGAGGGACCACATCCCTGCTGAATCCCCAATTTGTCCACCAGGATTTGACCCACAACTCTGATGATGGCCTGGGCTTCTTTAGTCATGCTATCCATAAACAACCTTGCTGGATCAGACTCCTAGCTCTGGACAGCATCTGCCCTGGGCTTGCCTTTCTGAAGTACGTCTTCCTGCCCTGCACCTCTTTTCCTGAGGTGTAGACTGTTGGGGGAAGTCAAGGACCCTGAATGGAGGGACCGGCTGAAACCATGGCCAAAGAACATAGCTTGTGAAGATTTCATGGACATTTATTAGTTCCCTAAATTAATACTTTTATAATTTCTTATGTGTGTCTTTACTGCAATCTCTGAACATAAATCATGAAGATTTCATGGACATTGATCACTTCCCCAGACTATACTCTTGTAATTTCCTATGCCTGTCTTTACTTCAATGTCTTAATCCTGTCATCTTCATAAACTGAGGATGTATGTTGCCTCAGGACCCTGTGGTGACTGTGTTATCTGCACAAATTGTTTGTAAAGCCTGTGTGTTTGAACAATATGAAATCTGGGCACCTTGAAAAGAACAAGATAACAGCGATTTTCAGGGAACAAGGGAGATAACCATAAAGTCTGACTGCCTGTGGGGCCAGGTAGAATGGAGTCATATTTCTCTTCTTTCAGAAAGCACATAGGAGAAATATTGCTGATTTCTTTTCTCATCAAGGAATAACCCTGGGAAAATGAATGCATTCCCAGGGGAAGTTCTCTAAAATGGCCGCTCTGGGAGCGTCTGTCTTATGCAGTTGTAGATAAGGGATGAAATACACCCTGGTCTCCTGCAGCACCCCCAGGCTTGCTAGGATTAGGAAATACCAGCCTAGAAAATTCTTGTCAGACCAGTTATCTGCTCTCAAACGCTGTTTCCTGTTAAGATGTTTATCAATGACAATGCATACATAGTGGGACATGAAACCTCCTGAGCAATTCTAATTTTGCCCTGGCCTTGTGATCTTGCTCTGCCCCTATTTGCCTTGTGATATTTTATTGCCTTTTGAAGCATGTGATCTCTGTGACCCACACCCTATTCATACACTCCCTCCCCTTTGAAATGCATAATACAAACTTGCTGGTTTTGTAGCTCGGGGGGATCACGGAACCTGCCAACATGTGATGTCACCCCTGGACACCTAGCTGTAAAATTTCTCTCTTTTGGACTCTTTCTTTTTATTTCTCAGACCAGCCAACACGTAGGGAAAATAGAAAAGAACCTATGTTGAAATATTGGGAGCTGGTTCCTCTGATAGTATGCCCTGTGAATGGTGATTGATCTTTCTCCAGAAATTGCACTCTGGTGGTGCCTGTCCCTTCTCTAGCTGAGGCTTGTCATATTTCCTTTATTGTTTGTCTCCTATTTCCCTGGCATGGGCAGGGTGGCTCCTCCAACTGGCTTTGGAGGTCCTGGGTCCCTTGCACCTATGTCCCTGCTACCCTGATCTGGGCCTCCTGCAGGCCTCGCCCTTGTTCACAGAGCCCAGCATCTTCTGACTCTTCTGTGGGGCCTTCACTTTTGGGCTCACAGGCTCCTGCTGCCCCAGTCTGTCCCCTCCCTTCCACAGGAGGGCACATGGCCCCTGGAAAGCTGCCATGTTCCTCCTACCGAACACAGTCTGGGAGGTGGACAGTGGGGCATTAGTGAGTGGCCAGTCTATGGCTGGGAGCATGTCCACTTTGTGGCCTGGAAGGCACAGGTCTGTGGGGCCCTCCTGGAGGGGGATGCTGCAGACACGGCCTGGCACCTGCTCCTCTGAGTCCACCTGCACTGTGAGCGCAATCTCATTGACTGCCTGTGCTTTCAGACACAGATGCCCTGGATCCTGAGCAACACAGATTGTAGACACTGAGGTCTACAGACACCAGTTTACACTATAGTGTAGACACTAGTGGTCCCCACAGCCTCTGTGCTCCTCAGGTCCACCTAAACACTTCCTGAACTTGCCCTCACACTGGCTCCCAAGGTGGCTTCTGAAGCAGGGGGTTTCTCCTCCTCAGCCTCCAGTGCTTCCAGGGTGTCTTTGGCCCTTGCCCACTGGGACCTTATGCAGAACTCTTGCAGGGCTCTGTTATGACAGGAGTTTCCTGGGGACATGCTTTCAATCTCAAGCCATGCCTCATTCCCAGCCATTTCTGAACCCCTCAAGGTTGGATTTCCCAGACCCCAGGACAGTCCTGCTCTGCCAGGTTCTGCCTACAAGGCTGCACATGGGGGACTGAGAAGACGCCCTGTCCTTCTGTCCAGTCGGAGAGGCCTCTAATTGCTTATGGGTGTCAGCTGACTGGGACCATCTTGGAGCCCTCTGGCCTTCCTCCTGCTCAGGTGGTGGGGCAGGGACAGGGCAACTCACAGTGGGGCTGACTTGCCTGTTGTTCTGTTGTCTCCTGGACCATTCTGGGGAGGTTTTTCCAATAAAATGACAAACTTGGCTACAGATTCAACCCGAGATTCCCAGGAGGCCCAGAGGGGAAATGTGGAGTATGGGAGGGGTGGGGGCTGAGCCTTACCTGACTGGACATTTATGGGCTATAGGGACTGGAGGTCTGGACCCCACCTGTGCCTCACACAGAACCTGAAAAGATGTGCTTCCAGCATCTGCCGGGTGCAGGGATGAAGGAAGGAAAGCTCCTGGGAGGTGTTCATGTGGGCTTTCCCACCCCTCCAGGATGCCAGCTTCCCCAGTTTCCTGTGGGTGTCAGACTTGGGAACAGCACGTTTGGCCATGAACCAGGAGCAATACACAGATACAGGGATCCAGCCCTCCTTGATCTCCCCCACCTTCCTGTCCATATGGACCTGCAGCTTGTTTTCCAAATGCTTCCTGTCTGGGTCCCTGGGTGTGGAACTTACTGATTGGTACTTCCAGGACTTCCTGAAGTCACCGTCTGCCTCCTCCTTGTCTTTCTCCAGAACCTTCACTGAATTCCTTCCTGTGCCTTGATCCTGGCTTGGTTGTGCCTCTAGTTTGGACCCTAAGCACCTCTTCCTAGATAACCTTCCAGAGCTCCTGAGCCTTGTCTTCTGCATATCCTTCCTGCCCTTTCCTGCCAATTCAGAAGCCTGGGAGGGCAAGAGGACTCCCTGTGTGTCTTCTGCCTGACCCTGGGGCCTCCCTGTGAATTCCCCCTCAGGTTGCAGAGGTCTCCAGATGGAATCTGCTGGGAGGGCCACGGGACTGCTCCTGGCATATGGCACTACTTCCTTGCCACCGGTGCTCTGGGATCTCAGTGCTGGAGGCAACCCCAGAAAGAATGGAGGCTGACTTGGGGCTCTGGAAAGCTGGCCTCTTCTGGGGAAGGTGGGCAGTGGGCTGGCTCAGGACAGCCTGAGAATTTTTTAAGAGAAAGGGAAAAGCCCTCTTCCACTTTGGTCACTTCTGCAAGGGCCATTCAAGATACTCCATTAAATTGGGGATGACAGACTGTGCCCTCTCATTGGATGTAGGGCAAGATGCCCCACAGAACCTGATCTGGGGTGGAGAAGAGCACGGTAGGCTTGGGACAGGGGGTGAGAAGTGAGACTGCTTCTGGATCCCAGCCAGAGGTGGGGGCTGGGACTGGGGCCAGGTTGAAGTGAAAGGTTGGAGCTGGGCCATCTGTGGGGCTGGGGCTGTGCCTGGGAAAGCTGTGAGGATGCCTCAACCTCAGGTTCACCTTGAAGAGAAGTGGAGGCTTTTTCCAATGGTACAGAGTACACATTCTGTGAGGAAGGGTTCCTAGAAACCCAGGCCGTGACCACCAGGGACTGCCTATTGAAAGAGGGGAGAAGAGGTCTCAGAAGAGCTGGCTGCATTTCCACTGTAAGTGGTCCCCCATGGACGTGGCATCAGAGACCTGCTGAGGACCAGGCAGCTGCTGTGGTTGGGTTGTCACATTCCAGAAGGGATTTAGAGTCGTGATGTCCCACTCCTTCCCCAGTGATGTCACCTGCAGGTAGTCTGCCTGCCCCCTTTCTTTCTCCTGCCACATCTTCATCACTGCTCTATTGGTGATGAGAGTTTCCAGCAGCTTCTGCATGTCGGGGTGGATGAATGTGCAGGCACCTACCTCCATCTGCCTGAGTGTGGGGTCTCCCCAGAAGGAAGCCTCTAGGATGAAGTCAGGAAGATGCTGTTGCTGGGACTTGCCATGTGAGCAGGTGGAGAGGCCCCAGGTGGTGGCAGCCTCCCTCCAGCAGGAGAGGTCCCAGATGGGATCACTGGAGCACCCAAAGCCGGAGATCACCCTGGTTGGAGAAGGCAGCCCCTGGTTGTGTAAAAGGCAGCTCTGGGGGACGGGGCATACTGTGGAGCTACACTGAAATTCAGCCAGGCCGGAGCTGGGTGGAGGTGGAGAGGAGGCCACGGGAACAGAGGGCTGTGGTGAAGGAGGAAAAACATGTGGCTGAGATGCAGGGTGTTTTAGGGGTAACAAGGGCTCTGGTGACCTGGAGGTACTCAGGGTTGAGTGTGATCAAAAAGGCTCTAAGGTGATCGTTGCGCCTGGTGACAGGGTGGAGGCCAGAGTAGCTGGGAGAGCCCTTGGGGACAAGCTGGTGGGAGATGGATATTGCATGCATTTCCCATGCAGTTGGTGGGCCTTAGCAGGTGCTGGTTGGTACATGTCACCCAGGGGGTCTCCAGCTAAGGGTAGGTGAGAGCCACCCTCCCCAGTGAGCTTTCTCTGGTGGCTGCAGTAGACATGAGGCACAAGCTGCAGCCAGGGGCAGGTGGGCCTGGGAGGTCGGGAAGGCTGGGCACCTGGTGCCCACAGCTCCTCCACCTCCCCCACTGCTGACTTCACACAGTTCTGTCTATGTCAGCCTCAGGGCTTCCGTCCATTCCTGTTCCCTTTCCAGGACCTCCCCCTCTCAGGTCACCACCAGGCCCTAGGGTTGCATCAGAGACCCTGGTATAAAGGAGGACGTGGAGAGAAGGGGGAGTCTCCTCATCTTTCCAGAGGGTTGGTCAGGCCCCCAGTCTCCCCCAGCTCCCTCAGGAGGATTCTGCAAGCTGGAAGTCAGGAGACGGGGTTATGGTGGGGAGGGCAGTGCCAGCAAACTTCACAGGAGGCTGAGTGGCTGTCTCTTTAGGGGACACCATGGAGAACTAGACCCTGAAACCCACGCATCTGTGTCCAAGGCCACATGGCCCCAATGGTGACAGCAAGGTGTGCACTGTACAGAACCTTTGTCATTTGCAAAGAGTGCTTCCATGTACACCCCCTCATGGGTGTCACAGCCATCTAGTGGGGAGAGCGGACAGGGGTGGTCTCTAAGAAGTCAGCCATGGCCGAGGAGAACAGATGTCCGCATGGACCTGGTGCCTCCCTGACCTCCCCCCATATCCTGGCAGGTCTTGGTGCCTCCCCCACAGCGCCCCCTTATGGGCAATACCGGTTCCCGGGCCCATGGCTTCATTCCCACAGATAATCTGAGGAGGCCCCGGGTTCTGATTTCCCTCCCAGGAGCTTCCTCTCAGGCCTCTGCAAATGACTTCCTCAGGGACAGGTGATGCTCAGTCACCTCTGGGGAGTCCGCGGAGCAGTAGAACCTCACCTTTCAGAGCTAGGATCTTCTTCCTGCTCCTGGGCCTCCCAATCTCTTCCTTTGATGGTAAGAGGCAAGCAAGAGTGAGGGGCTGGGACCAGTTCTCAGTCTCCTTTCCCCAGGCCAGCTGCACACACGCAGTGCTCATGAGTAACACAGCTTTCTGCCTGTAGCTCACGGAGCTCTGTGTGCATTTCTTTTACTTATGTTTCATTGATGAAATGTTTTCTGTTTTCCTTCTTAGGGAAATGCAAGTGGGGGTTTTGTGTGTGACTCCACCCTGGATATCCCCAGTCCCTGCTCCTCTGCTGAAGGCAGACCCAGGCTCAGGCCTACAGGGCCTCTGAGCTGCCAGTAGGATTCTTCTTCGAAGGAGGCCAGACATGAATCCAGGCTCTGGCGGGAGGCTCTCAGGGTCTCAGCACAGCTCCCAGATCACCCCACAGAGAAGCGTCTGGGCCCCCAGGTACCAGCCTCAGAAAGAGGCTGATGAGCCAGGGCTGGGGCCTGTCCTCCCACAGAGACCTCACCCCTCTCCTGATCTGGTCCTCGTGGCTGAGTCCAGTGTTGGTTTTTGCCCTGATGCCTCCTGCACATGTCACAGATGGTCTGGGAGCTGGGGATGGAATCCTCCGCCCACTCCCACCCCTGCCTGCCCTGCCCTTCCCTAGAGGGATGATGAGATTTCCCATCACAGAAGGGTCTCTCGCTGCTTAGGAAAAGTGGGAATGAGGGGAGGAAAAGAAGAGAGAGAGTCTTTCTCTGTGGGGCTGGGCTGGGGGCTCCTTACCTTCCTGCTGCTCCTCTTCCTTCCAAGCGGGGGTGACAGTGGGTCACTGGGAAGGTAGGAGAGTAATAGGAAGAGAAACCCCCAGCTCCACACTCAGATGAGAATGAAATCCACAATCCAGGGATTAGAGCTGGGGCCCAGCCATGTGGCACTAGGGCTCTTCAGAGGAAAGAGCACTTTTTCCATCTGAAGTACAATGTCACCCTCAAGCAACTGAGACCTAGGCATCACTTTTGGAACTAGAGACTGGGGCCCAGGCCTGCGTCACAGAGCTGGGGACCTCCTCCTCACCAAGGGCTCCTGACGGCAGGGCAAGGGCAGTGAGAGGAGGAGGTTGAAGCACAGTCCCGCCCTCAAGTCCCAGTTCCAGTCCCTCCACCCTCCTGGGTCCCCCAGATCTTTTCTTCCCTCCCCAGTTGCTCACCCTGTCAGAGACAGTCCTGAGTGCATTTTCTATTCTGTTTCCTGGAACACAGATGTGACCTGGTTTTGTTGAGATGTCTGTGCCAGTCCCTCAATTTCCCATGTCTTTAAGATCTAGACTTCTCCCTGGAGTTTCTGTTATTTCTCCAGTTTCTTGCTCTCAGGATCTCATTTGTTTGCGGTTCTAGCTTTCCCCCTTAATCTGTTCTTACCCTGCATCAACTCAGACATAGAACTTACATTATTTGTACTTATTGATCATTGTGAATTTTGATTACAATTTTCATAGTTTTTTAAATGTTTAATATTTATTTTTGTGGGCACGTGGCAGGTGTATATTTTAATGGAGTACATGAGATACTTTCATACAGGCATGCAGTGTGTAATCATCGCAGCATGGTAAATGAGGTGTCCATCACCTCCAGCCGTTTTCCTTTGTGTTACAAATCATCCAATTATCCTCTTCATTTTTTAGATGTACAATTACATTATTATTGACCATAGGCATTCTATTGCTGTCAATACTATCAATACTCAATTTTATTCATTCTTTCTAATTACTTTTTTTATCCATTAACCATCCCCACCTCTCTGCCACTGCGCCTTCCCAGCCTCTAGTAACCATCCTTCTACTCTGTATTTCCATGAGTTTGACTGTCTGATTTTTAGCTCTCACAAATAAGAGAGAACATGTGATGTCTGTTTGTCTTTCTTTGCCTAATTTCACTTAATGACCTCCAGTTCCATCCATGCTATTACAAATGATAGGATCTCCTTGTTTTCCTATGGCTGAAGAGTGCTCCACTGCATATATATACCACCTTTTTTTTATCCTGTTGTCTGTTGACGAACACTCACAAGGTGGATTCAAAATCTTGGCTATTGTGAACAGTGCTAGAAGGAACATGGGAGTGCATGTATCCCTTCAATCTACTGATTTCCTTTCTTCTGGATATGTACCCAGCAGTGGATCATATGGTAGCTCTAGTTTTAGTTTTTGAGGAACCTCCTAACTGTCCTCCATAGAAGCTGTACTGACTCACATTTCCACCAACAGTGTATGAGGGTTCCCTTTACATCCTCGCCAGCATTTGTTATTGCCTGTCTTTTAGAGAAAAAGCCATTTTAACTGGGGTGAAATGAGATCTCATTGTAGTTTTGATTGTCTTTCTCTGATATCAGTGATGTTGAGCACCTTTTCATATACCTGTTTGCCATTCATATGTCTTCTTTTGAGAAATGTCTGTTCAGATGTTTTATGTATCTTTTAAAAATTATTTTAACTTCTGGGGTACATGTGCAGGATGTGTAGGTTTGTTACATAGGTAAATGTGTGCCATGGTGGTTTGCTGTACCTATCAACCCATCGTGTAGGTATTAAGCCTGGTATGCATTAGCCATTTTTCCTGATGATCTCTCCTGCTTCTGACAGGCCCTAGAGTGTGTTGTATCCCTGCCTGTGTGCATGCGTTCCCTTTGGTCGGCTCCCACTTATAAGTGAGAACATGTGGTGTTTGGTTTTCTGTTCCTATGTTAGTTTGCTGAGGATAATGGCTTCCAGCTTCATCCATGTCCCTGCAAAGGACATAATCTCATTCCTTTTTGTGGCCACATAGTGTTCCATGATTTATATGCACTACTTTTTCTTTATCCAGTCTATCAATGATGGGCATTTGGGTTGATTCCATGTCTTTGCTACTGTGAATAGTGCTGCAATGAATATATAGGTGCATTCATCTTTATAAAATAAAAATTTATATTCCTTTGGGTATATACCCAGTAATGGGATTGCTGGGTCAAATGGTATTTCCGATTCTAAATATTTGAGGAATCACCAGAGTGTCTTCCATGATGGCTGAACTAATTTACATTCCTGCCAACAGTGTAAAAGTGTTTCCGTTTCTTCTCAAACTCACCAGCATCAGTTGTTTCTTGACTTTTTAATAATTGCCATTCTGATGGGTATGTGATGGTATCTCATTTTGGTTTTGATTTCCATTTCTCTAACGATACGTGTTGGGAGCAAGCCCACCAAAATCCAGCATAAACTGGCCCCAAGACTGGTTATAAACAAAATCTCTGCAGCACTGTGACATGGTCATAAAGGCCCTAACGCCCAAGCTGAAAGGTTGTGGGTTTATAGGAATGAGGGCAAGGAAAACCTGGCCCACCCAGGGCGGCAAACCACTTAAAGGCATTCTTAAGCCAAAACAAGAGCAGGAGCGATCTGTGTCTTAAGGACGTCTTCCTGCTGCAGTTAACTAGCCTAACCTATTCCTTTAATTCAGCCCATCCCTTCGTTTCCCATAAGGGATACTTTTAGTTAATTTAATATCTATAGAAACAATGCTAATGACTGGTTTGCTGTTAATAAATATGTGGGTAAATCTCTGTTCAGGGCTCTCAGCTCTGAAGGCTGTGAGACCCCTGATATCCCACTTCACACCTCTATATTTCTGTGTGTGTCTTTAATTCCTCTTGCGCCACTGGGTTAAGGTCTCCCCATCCGAGCTGGTCTTGGCAATCAGTGATGTTGAGCTTTTTTCCATATGTTTGTTGGCCGCATCTATATCTTCTTTTGAGAAGTGTTTGTTCATGTCTTTTGCCTACTTTTTAATGTGTTTGTTTGTTTTCTTCTTGTAAACTTCCTTAAATTCCCTGTAGATTCTGGATATTGGACTCTGTCAAATAGATAGATTGCAAAAATTTTTTCCCATTCTATGGGTTATCTGTTCATTATGATGATAGTTTCTTTTGCTGTGCAGAATCTCTTTAGTCTAATTAGATCCCATTTGTCAATTTTTGCTTTTGTTACAATTGCTTTTGGCGATTTCAACATAAAATATTTGCCCATACCTATGACCTGAATGGTATTGCCTAGATTTTTTTCTAGGGTTTTTATAGTTTTGTCTTTTACACTTAAGACTTTAATTTATCTGGAGTTAGTTTCTGTATAGGGTGTAAGGAAAAGATCCAGTTTCAAAGTTCTGTGTCTAGCTAGCCAGTTTTCACAACACCATTTATTAAATAGGAAGTTCTTTCCCCATTGCTTGTTTTTGTCAGGTTTGTCTTCTTGCCTAGAGATTACACATTGAATTACCATTTGGAGATCATCCCCCTCACACACACCTGGTGTGGATCAAAGGTAACAGGGGCCAAAAGGAGAAAGTTTGAGCCTTGCCAGGTGAATACTGGTGCTGAACAAAGTGACTTGTGTCTATTTTCTTGCATGTATTTTACATTGGCTGGGAAGGAAAATATTAATTTGATTCCCCATGCAGCCTGTTGGGCAGCATCTTGCAAAATTGAGAAGCTTTGCTTATGGTTCCATCAAACAGAAAAGGATGATTTTATTTAGTAATGGGGCTTGGCTCCCATATCTATGATACAGTGAACGGGGACATCAAAGCTGCTCTGTTCTTCTGAAAGCTGCAGAGAAAGGGAACCCAGAAACCTGGTTTGCTGGCAAAAAAAAAAGGGGGGCAAGAAATTCTTACCAACCAAGTTTCTCATCTTTTTTTTTCTCTGTCTCTCTCCCTCCTCCTCCCACTGTTTGTGTGTGTGTGTGTGTGTGTGTATATGTGTGTGAGTGCAAATGTAAACATGATTGTCTCCTCTGCAAAGGTTTAATAGAAAAAAGGATTTGTGAGACTAGTCTTAGGCTGTAGCAAATCTGGAGCAATTTTTTCTAAGAATTTGTCTTTCTGTTTTGTTCTTTAATGGAGAGAGAGGTATCACAGGAGAGAAGATGGGCTTAGGACCACTATAAGCCTGCTTTTCAAGCCAGCCTGGCAGCTGGTCATTTACAAAGTTGCTGGGGGTCCCTGAGACTAGTGCCATATGACGTTTCTCTCTTTTTGTTTTATCTACTTGAGAGCTTAACCTTGTGACCATGTGAGAAAGAAAACTTGATACTTTCTCTTGGTCTCTGCCATCCAGCAGACAGGAATTTGGGGATTCATTTATAGCCCTAAACATTATCTTGGGCAGTTAAAAGCCTTTGCAAGCTTGAAACTGACTCCTCTAGGCTCTTTCTGGGAAGAGCAACAGAACCTGCTGAATGCTGTAGCTCAGTAACCAAGGCTTTGGTCTTTGGACAGTGGCTGCCCCCAGGTTCAATTCATGGCTTTGGGATTGATTCCTTTCTGGTTTGTTATTTGTGTAACTCTGCCATTTTTTGAGGGTTCCCCACCCCATGGATAGCTTCTGATTTCCTGTCTTGAATTTTCCTTTCTCTGAAATATCATGGGGAAATTCTAAACTTTTTTTAAAAAAACTGTTTAGCATCTCTTTGAAACACTTCATGAGTTCATGGTTAAGTTATAACCTTAGTTAATACGTATTCATTTTATGTGAGAGGTTATCTGGTATGGAATTCAAAAGTCAGAAACGTTGGCTATGCTCATCAGAGCCTGGTAATAAGAGATTTTAAAAGATTTTTTAACAAAAGAACTCTGTAATTAAAAGTGGTTTAATTAAAAATAGATATCCAGAGTTGGATGGGGTAACGCTGGATATCTATTTTCATGCCTGTAATGCCAGTAGTTCAGGAGGCCAAAGCAGGACGATTTCTTGAGCTCAGGAGTTTGAGATAAGCCTGGAAAAGAAAG
The DNA here is from genome assembly GCF_043159975.1 of Macaca nemestrina. Taxonomy (NCBI): domain Eukaryota; kingdom Metazoa; phylum Chordata; class Mammalia; order Primates; family Cercopithecidae; genus Macaca; species Macaca nemestrina. The sequence goes on from NC_092139.1 coordinate 63,252,231, forward strand.
TCAGACCACATTACAAAAATAAATAAATAAATAAATAAATAAATAAATAAATAAATAAAGTATCCAAACTGTATCTGTTTATAAGACATTTATCTTTTCCTCTTCTTGATTCATGTCTTTCTGGAAAAAGTTTTTTTCTTCTGAATTGTTTTCCTCCATTTTTTCTTCTTGCCACTCTTGAGGCTCACATGAGAGAACCTAGATAAATTCTAATAGCCTGGGACTCATAGGGAAAAACAGAGGAGGTGCCACAGACCCCATTCTGAGAAAAACCTGTGTTCCTCGTGGAACCTCAGGAACTGATCTCCCTCGAAATCTAAGTCTTGGTTTAATTTTCAGTTTTACATTTTGTTACCTGATTTTTTTGGGGGGTGTATCAGAAATTCCTTCACATTATGAGAGAGCTTTTAGCCATAGTTTGCAATAAGCAGATGAGAAATACACTATAAGGGACTGTTAATGGCAATTAGGAAGAATACTTGGCTCCTTGCATGCTTGGATCAGAGAAGCATGCTCTTGACCACCTAGAAGGTATGGAAACATCCCTAATCCCACTGTGAGATGAGAATCCATGGGGGATGGGCTGATTACAAAATGTGCTGATTGGCTTTGGATTTTTTTTGCAATAAAATGCAGGGTAGAAGCACTGCAGTAGTTTCTTCTGCAGTATTTCCCTATGGGAGGAGTCCATGATTCCATATAAAATGGCACCCTTAATTTGGGGGATCTGTTTTTGCCTTCCAGCTATGTCTGCTTATTAGGGTCTAGAAACTGCATGCTTTCCTAGCCCTGCTTCTCAAAGGGCTCTAGCTCAATTCCAGTAATCCCATTAGGTAACTTAAGAAATGGCAAATGAAAAATCTTACAACGACTGGATTTTCTGTCTGTCTTTGTATTTATATGTGATATGTGTGTGATGTTTACATAAAAGAGTTCTAATTAATTGGTTTAAAGAAAAGTAAGAACAGATTTGATCTGCACTTCTGTCCTGTGTCTGTCCTAAGCTCCACACCTGGTACATAATTAAAATGACCTACTAACCAGGTTTTTCACCAAAAATAGAAGTTGCACAGAGTTAACAGTGTAGCATGTATTTGAGGCTACTGAAGAAACAGTTCCACATGCAAAGCATGTAAGAAAAGTAGAATGTACTTTTGGTAAAAGATTGTAAGAAGACATGGGAATATGGATTTCTTGCCCAAGTTTAGAGGGTTAAAGTATTGCTTTAAGGGAGATAGGAAAAATCTAAAGGTTTAAGCAAGTTGGGGAAGGTTTATAAAAAATTAATTTTAAAAGAGATTTTGTGTGTAAACATATTGGCTAAAGTTAAAGGGGTATTAGTCAATGTTTCCATAAGTTGAACATAGGAATAAAAGCATAACAGAGTTTTCTTAAAACATGGTTAGGCTCTGTAAGAATAATAACTAAATTGGAAAGGGCTATAAAAAGTTTATAGAAACATTAACTTACAGTTTAATTAACACTGGATAGATTTATAGAATTTTAATAAAAACTATCTTTAGCATTAAAGATGCAATAATGTAAACATGAACTTTGGTTTTCTCTTTTGATAAAGATTCTTAAGTAATACTGAGAGGCAACGAAAAAATTTTGTTTGCCTTTCAAGGGAGGGGAGAGGGAGGAGACCAATTCAACAGGCTTCATGCTGTCTTCACTGGGTCTTGTAGTTTGAGAAAATGAGTCTCTTTTCTATCAGACTAAAGGTTTTTTCCTTTTTAAAACTTTATGAGTTATCATTTTGGATAAACAAATGACTTAAGGTAACCTAGGGTTCTATTTTGTGATATCCAGTGTTTTAAACCTTTGATATTTGACAAATCTGTGAAGATCAAATTCAAAGATAAAAAAATAGGTCCCCTAAAGTCCAAAAAGACACAGTCTGCTTATTTAATGTATTAAAATCATGCAGAAAACATGGCCAAATATAAAATGGTGCTTAGCTTTCTTTGGGCTATATTCATATAAATACATTATTAGCATGTATTTCAAAATTGTATAAGATTCCTATAATTTTGATATGCCTTAGCACACATTTGACAAGGACATTTGTAACCTCTGTGGCACATAATAATTTAACATAACAATTTTAATGTTCTTGTCAATTGTGTTTGACTTTGGCTGTCCTGAAATGTCTTCTCATCCACAGACAATTGTTGTCTTGTTCTGATACTCTTTAGAAGATGGTTTTATAATCAGTAATAAAACTTGGACAGGTGCTCTTGAATGCAAGTTTCTGATAGCTTTGGAGATTGCAACATTAGAATAAAGGAAAAAACCTTCAGGACTCCCATGGAGAGCTGAAATGTTCATGAATATTAAGCAGAACAAGGGCTTACTGAACTAACAGAAAACTGAGCTAATCTTGTCCTTTGCTTTGTTTTGTTTTGTTTTGTTTTTTTGCTTAAAACGTGGCTGATCCTTTTTGTTTTTCAGAGAGCCAAGAAAACTTCTTTTGAGCTACTTACAGCTTTTAACAACTGAATAAAATATATTCCTGTGAACAAAATTGGGAGCATATTTGTTTCTCTCTACCTGATTTGTCCAGAATCTGGAAGCTATTTGCAAGTATTCTTAATTTATGGCTACATAATTATTTGCATAAGTGCAATAAAAATGTTTTCTTTTGCAACAGGACACAATTGGAGAAACTGTTTATTTTACCAAGGTTTTGACTGGAATGGCATGTTTTTGTTTAAGGAATCAAATTTGACTTCTAGAGCCAATAAAAACCCCTAGGGAAAACTGGCCTCATACCTTGTCTACGCAGTCCCTGTACAGGGTTCCTAACCTATGGTATGTAAAGAATATCACTTTCCAACAGGCACAGGAATCTTAAGTTAACCTGGCATCTCAAGAAGAGAGGAATGTACCCAACTCATAGGCATTTGAGAGTACAAACCCATGGCTGGGATGGGCTTTAAAAAAGTCTTATCTAAGGCTCTTTATACAGAGTTCCAACAAAGCCAATTTAAAAGGCCTATGTGAAAAATAATTATTCTTGCTGTGCTCTATGCAGATAATCATGCCAAGTGTAATAAAACTAAAGTTTATTTCACAAACAAATTGGACCTATCAGGATTTGTTTTTAATAAAAATAAGGACTGAAGAAAGAAAAAATTATGTTTCAAAAACTATAGTACACGTGTTATTAGTTGCTTTTGAGGGTTTTTTTTTTTTTCCTGCCATTTAAACTGAAACCTAAATTTTGGGAGGCTAAAAGTGCCCTAACTCATGCTTTTAAATCTTTACTTTTAAAACTGTGAATTGCACTCCTTGTCCTAGAACTCATTATTCATCTTATTGTACACTGTTTTCTTAAATGTTGTACTAAAACTGTAGATAAGAATATGAATGCCTTTGTCATGAAAGCCTTGGAACCTCAGCCCGGCCTGCATGTGTACACTCAAACAGCTCAGATAGCTGCAAAGCAGTTCTGCTTCTCTCACCTTGGGGTCAACACCTATCCCACCAAGCCCCCTGTCAGCAGGAGGAATCCAGAGCAATTGGCGGCCTTTTTCCATCTTCATAGCCCACACCTTAAGAATAAGGTGCTATGAAACCCTAAGGGAGGGATTGAAACAGCCTTTGCAAAAATTATAACTGAGGAAATTATGACAGTGAAAGAGATCAGACCTAACCGATTCTATCTTGCTTCTAACCTTTAAGCTGTCCTTGTTCATTCCTGGACACAGGCCAAACTAACCCTGGGAAGGAATTTGCAGACCCTACACTCAATAGATCAGGTGACACCACCTAGAATGGTAATCTGGCTCAATCAGTTCTGAGATCCTACCCAGGAACAGAAGACAGCAAGGAAACCTCACTTTGACCCCCTGTGATTCCATCTCCAACTTGATCAATCAGCACTCCCCACTTCCCTAGCCCCTACCTGTCAAATTGTCTTTAAAAACGTAGGCTGGGTGTGGTGGCTCACACCTGTAATTCCAGTACTTTGGGAGGCCGAGGCAGGTGAATCACGAGGTCAGGATTTCGAGAGCAGCCTGGCCAACATAGTGAAACACCATCTCTACTAAAAATACAAAAAAAATTAGCCAGGCGTGGTGGCACTTCTGTAATCCAAGCTACTCGGGAGGCTGAGGCAGGAGAATCACTTGAACCCGGGAGGCAGAAGTTGCAGTGAGCTAAGATCATGCCATTGCACTCCTGCCCAAGTGACAGTGTGAGACTCCATATTAAACAAACAAACAAACAAACAAAACTTAGATCCCCAAATGCTCAGGAAGTTAAATTTGAATAATAAACTCTGGTCTTCTGCAAAAATAAAGTAAAAATACAGGTATGTTAACTCTAATAAAGTCTATTGTTACGAAGCATTTTTGAGTTTCTATAACAGCAGGACAATATTACAAGACAGAAACTTCAAAAATCACTTCATTGCAACTCTGAGTCCCTAAGGGAAAGAGACAAAAAAGTGGAAAAATCAAATGCTTTTTTAATGGCACAGAGGTCATTGTTTTCTTCTATAATTACAACAGCAAAATCTAGATATCTGTATATATATTTATATATAATATATATAAAAATGTATATGTGTTTTTCACAGTTTAGATAGCATGAATAACCTTTTAAAATAGCAACAAGAAAAATCTAGCACAGTTTAAAGCCTATACTGAATCCTCTGTGTTCATTCCTGATTACCAAGTGGAAACACGGAAATCCCAGGCTGGCACTCCTCTCCCAGAGATGCAGGACCAGAGCTGGGCTGGTTTTTAATCAGCAGAGGGATAACCCGATTGGAACGTCTCCTACTACACAGCAAGCTCAAAGGTGGGATGCCTTAGGATAGGGCAGGGCCCAGAGCAGATGTGAGACTCCTAGAGTTTAGTGGCAATAAAAGGGTTTAGAGAAGCATAATTACTTAATATGTGATTGTACCATGAAATTTTACTTAGCAATATATTTTATATCTTTTTAACATATTTTTAAAAATATAAATATATCTGCATTAAGCAAACTTTAAGAGACATGAAGGGTAAAAAAGAAAAAAATACAATAATGGAAAAATATCTTAATATCTCACAGACCTCTGCAATATCTTAGCAGAAATTGGAGACTGTGGAGGTCACTCCTCCTGAATGAGAAAACAGCTGAGTCTATAAAACTGCACTTGGCTTCTCCGCAGGCTTTGAGGTGTGCAGGACCAGCCCCTACCCCTGACTCAGACATAGCCCAAGTCTCCCCTCTTCGGTTTACACAACTATACAGGTTAATGATATATTTCAGAACTTCATAATCACATATACACATACACACATATGCCTAGTACTTACAGGTACATGTGAAAATACAAAACTGAACACATATCAAATACCAAAGCAAAACTTGTATTTATTATTACTATAGTTATTGAATTGAATTTAAATTATTTTGTTTTATACTATCATGTTGTAGTGCAAAATAATGTTTTGCTATGTGATTCTCTATTCCAATGCCAATAAACAAATATATCTAAATGCATGTTTCTGTAAAACTAAATGTAAATGCCATTCTTGCCACATACATTAATAAAATATATGTGGTATTTATGCATAAAATCTGTGTTGGCTTGTTTGTCATTTATGTTATCGGTATATATATATAATTATATATATATAAAATTAGCTGATATAATTTTTAAATATCAGTCAACTATTAATACATGTAATAACCAATAAGATAAACACTTTTAAATGTTATTACATTTTTGGTTAAGTTCATATTGTATTTTTTATAAAACCCAGGATAAAATATTTTATTTAGAAATTAGCTTTGCTTTTGACGATTGTTTTTGCATGAATTTTCAATACAAATTCTGGATGTTTATTTGACAATACTGGATGCTAGAGAACCTCCAGTAGTATGGAACTGAAATCAGCCCAGGATTCCCAGAATTTCCTCACAATGGCAGCTTGCTAGAGCGCACTCTGGCAGTGTGCCAACACAGTAGGAATTTGGACTTCATCATCAAAGCACTAGTGAGTCCCAGGGATGAGCACACAGAGGGCAGCAGGAGCTGCAGAGCCCACTTTGTGGTACTTAGGGAAGAGAAGGGATGGGGTGGGGTGATGTCTGAAGGACTGTAGAAAGGGTGAAGAGGCAGAGTCTACAGGTAGATGAGCGTGTTCTAAGGATAACTGTTACCCTATTAAACATAGTTGGCTTCAATGATCATGAAGAGAAGAGAACTGATTCACCAGACATGGAAGAGACAAAATGAAAGACTTGCTGCTTCCTTGCCAGGAGGCTGAGGAAGACTAAAGGCATTTACAGAAGAATGAAAAGTAGATAAACAATCTGAAGAGCAGAACATCAGCACCCAGCCAAGACAGAGGAACTGAGCATTTAAGGTGGTGTTTCAACCCCACAAAGGGAGATGAAAGGTAAAGAAACTCAACACCATGCAGATGCTGAGTTATTGTTAAAAAGGCATTTACAAGAGTGTGACAGACACAGCGCAGAAATAAAAAACCCATGCATGGAAGCAGAGTTTCAATTAGGCATATGCAGTTTCTTATTATATTATCAAAATCATACTAAGCATTGCTAGTATTAGTATTGCTAGTATTATTCTAAAAATGTGAAAGGTCAAAAGTTGAATTAAATCCCTGTTCTAAGTTAATGATTTGCAGGTGAAAGAAACCATAGATTACAAGGAAGAAATGGAGAGAGCTCCTGAGAAAACATTTGCTTGACCAGCTCCAGAATCAGCAAGATCAAAAAGCAAACCGCACCGTCCCCAGGAATCTGAGATGAAACTGCTTCCTAAGAGAACCCTGGTGTCCTGAGTGATTCCCTGGTTGTTGCTGAGAGCTGCCTAGTGGCCTGAGCACTCCCTGTTGGTCCTGAATTCCCTCAGGTATCCTGAGTGCCTCCTGATGGTCTTGTGTGCCTTTAGGTGGTCCTGTTACTCCTGGTGGTTTCTGAGAACCTCTTGGTGGTCCTGTGTGTTTCTTGGTGGTCTAGAATGCACCATCGTGATTCTGTGTCCCCTGCTTGTCCTGAGCCCCTTGGTGTCCTCAGTGCCTCCTGGTGGTTCTGAGCACCCCCTGGTGTCCTGAGCACCCTTTATTATGAGGTCTCCTCCTGTCTCCCTGCGGGGAGGTTTGTGTCTGGGCTCACGCAGTTGTCCCCTCACTGCGTCTCTCACAGTAATGCACTGCCTACTCCTCAGCTCTCAGGTAGATCATTTTTAGGGAGATTGTGCTGGTAAGTGTTGTCCCTGGGAATTGAGTCGTCTTTGTACTGACACAGGACAGCATTGAGAACTTTTGCTTGAATCACTCATTGCTACCATCCACTCCAGCCTCCGTTCTCCAGACATCTGGACTCAATTCATGCTGTAGTCAGTGGAGGGGAATCTCGGTGCTTTGCAAAGAGACCCAGAGAACAGCCAGGCTACTTTGCCAAATAAAACAATGTAGATCTAGTAAACCTTTCAGGTTTTCCAGGAATTTAGGGACAGGGTGTGTGGAATAGGTGAAACACAGATGCTTTTTAATCACAGTGAAACTATTTTTTATGATGGCCAATGATGAACACATGGCATAAATAATTTGTGAAACCTCAGAATTTTTTGAGACACAGTGTTAACCTAAATGCATAACAACATAAAAAGTATCTAGCAGGTCATGAAACGCTGGAAGAAATGAAAGCTGTATGAAAACATCTCACAACTACTAAAATGTTTGTTTGAACTAATTTCACTGGAGAAGGTGGGGCATAAGTCTCTGACACAAGTAACTCTGGAAAGAATTCAATTTTCTGACTGTAAAGTATAAATAAGCTGCATGTAAGCACTGTATTCTATTTGATAAACACATTTCCAACAAGCTTCAGTTAAACAATTCTAACACAGTTTGTGTATCTTGAAATTGTGCACTAAGTAAATTAATGTCATATGGTAAGAGAGGTTTCCTCACTGTTGAGTGTGGGATTATGGACAGGCCAAGAAGGAAGGCTATGAATGTCTATGTGGATCACAGTAGGGTGAACACATCAGTGTGTTCTTATGTTGAATGTAATATGGATACAGAAGATTAGATACATAAACAGTTTAATTTTTAATTTTTGCCAATAAATAGCATATGTATATATTTATGGGTACATGAAGCACTTTGATATATCATGAAGTGCATAATAGTCACACTTTGGTAAGGGGTGACATCCCTTCAGGCATTAATCCTTGGAGTTACCAACATTACAATTGTACATTTTTAGTTATTTTTAAATCTACAATTAATTATTAAGGACTATGCTTACACTGTTGTGTTATCAAATATTACATCTTATTCATTATTTCTAACTACCTTTTGTATCCTTTTACCATTGCCAATAACCCCCATCTACCACAGACCTTCCCAGCCTGTGGTTACCATATTTTTACTCTCTCTCTCCACGAGTTCAATTGTCTCAATTTTTAGCATCCAAAAATAAATGAGAACATGTGAAGTTTGTCTTTCTTTTCTGGGCTTATTTCAATCAATATAATGAACACGTTTCATCCATGTTGTTGTGAATGACAGAATCTCATTCTTTTTTATGACATAATATTAACCCATATCCTATAGGTACCACATTTTATCTATCCATTCATCTGTTGATGGGCACTTAGATTGCTTTCAAATTTTGGTGATTATAAAAAGTGCCATAACAAACCTGATAGTGCAGATATTCCTTTGATATATTAATTTTCTTTTTGGGGGGCATATATACCAGCAATAGAATTGTTGGATCATATGATAGCTCTGTTATTCCTTTTTTTAGGAAATTCTAAACTGTTCTTTATAATGGTTGTACTAATTTAAATACCCACCAAGTTTATGAGGGTATGAGGATTCCCTTTTCTCCATATCCTCACCAGCATTTGTTATTGCCTGCCTTTTGGATAAAAGCCATTTCAAATGGGGTAAGATGATATTTCCTTGTAGTTTTCTTTTGCATTTTTCTGACTATCAATGTTGTAGAGTACATTTTCATATTCCTGTTTGCCATTTGTAAGTCGTATTTTGAGAAAAAAAATTTGCCTGATTTTTGTTTGGTTTACTAGATGATTTTCCTATAGAGTTGTTTGAGATCCTTGCATATTTTCATTATTAATCCTTTGTCAGAGGGGTGATGTTTCTTTACCTCACATTATGAAAAGCTTGATGTCATTATTCACAGGCACATCCCTGAATATATACACAACATCCATGGAAAATCTGTCATTTGGCAGTGTTGTCTTTGACAGCCTGTTTACCTGATGTCTCTGTTTAGCTGTCTCTGTCTCTCAACATAACAACTAGATGTTTTTCGCACTCATTGCTGGCATGGTGTCACTGTTTTGTGTCATAAATTGATCCACAGTCAAATGCAATTAAATGTGTCCTATTTGGAGGGTCAGGTTTTGAGATTTGTCATGACCCACAATGTTTTGTTTTGTTTTGTTTTGTTTTTTTAGAAATTAGGTGTAGCAATATTTCGCAGACTAGCCTTGAAATCCTTGGTTCAGATTATCCTTCCAGCATAGCGTCCTGACTAGTTAGAAATACAGTCATGTGCCCAGATGATTATTCTTAAATTATGATTTCTCTCATTCTCTCAGCTAAACTGAGTGTATTATCGCTTAACATATTGCTCTCATGGAGCTGTCAGCTTTCCATTAATTATTTACCATAACAATATATCATATGTTTTAGGAGAACCTTGTGGTAGAAATTATTCACATTCAACTGCAAATAAACTCGCACCCTTTAGAGAAAGTTTTTGTATCTCTGCTTTTCATGCCCTGCGACTTTATAAAAATATAACTGCCCCTGCCTTGGTGTGGAAGAAAAGTTCCTGTATCTCAGAGGGACACTCCTGCTTTAAGAATAGAAATCCGCATGGGAATGGAGGACTCCTATACCCCCGTTGTGCCTCTCCCAGAAAACTATCCAGATCCTCTACCCTACAAGTGGGCTGGAGTGAGAATAATTGGGGGCCCCTTGTTCTTGTCCTACAGTACATGGCATAGAAGCTCTGTCATGTAAGTGGGGCTGGGAGGAGATAGGGATCCATCTCATCACAGACTGGAATTTAGTCTCCACCACAGAGATCTCACTCCAGGGCCTCAACTGAGATCTGGGGAAAGGAACCACCATCTTCTTGTCAGATCAGTTCAACATCAGGCTTCTGTCATCCTGAGCTGCAAATGAGAGAGTAATTCTCATCTCTCAAGTATGATGGATCCTCACTGCCCTTACTGAGACTTGGTAAATGTTTTAGTCTGTTTCAGCTGCTATAAGAGAACTCCGTGCAATGGGTGGCTCAGAAATAACATAAACATATTTTTCTGAATTCTCAAGGCTAGGAAGTTAAAGATCAAGATGCCTTTGAAATTGGTATCTGGTAAAGGCCTAATTCCTTATTCATAGATGACCATCTTTCTACTGTGTCCTCACGTGGTGGGAGAGGACAGAAAAGTTTCTGAAGTTTCTCACAAAGGCACTAATCCTACTTATAAAGATGACACCTCAACACCTCCCAAAAACACCTCTTCACTTACCAAAGGCCCCACCTCCTAACATCATCACTTTGGGTTTAGAATTCCAACAAAGGCATTGTGGGGGGTAATAAACATTCAGTCTATAGCAGTACATTTTATCAATCAATAATTTTTATTTACTGCATTTTCTTAGAATAATTTGCATTGATTTTTAATGGTTGAGATTTACAGTTTTTTGTTTGTGTGTTTGTTTTACCAGATGTGATTGTTTAAATGGAAAGCTTAGGGCTCCTTATGCCACCACTCTGGTAATTAGATAACTCCATTTATATTTGTGTTTGAAGCTTCTTCATGTTCTGAATGTTTTTCTCTTAAGCCGATTGCCATGGTGAAATTAATTTGTTCTCCCTCGTTGGTATTATCATTTGCTTGGAAATACACTTCTCTAGGTTTTCATGTGGTGAATTCACCTGTCTCTTATTTGTTTTTATTATAGTACCTTTCTGTATAATTTAAACTTTTTAGGCAAATATTTTGTATATTTTTGGATAGTTGTATATTTTGAAGAGAGCTCCATCTATTAGGATGTGTCCTCGTGTCCAACTTGCCCTGTCTCCCACACACTGATCTGCACTCTGTCGAGCCTGGGTCTCTCTCCTACCTTCTGTGGGGTTCTTTCTATGAACAGTGTTCTGCAACCCATTGTCTATTCTGTGGTCTTCACACCTCTTGGCCTACCTGGGTTTCCAGTTCCCTTTCCTCAGCTCCAAATCTACCTGGTTCTATGCCAACACTGTGGCCTGGAAGCTTCCTTAGGGAAGTACCTGATTGTGCATTCATCAGAAGGCTCCTTTTTATTATTTTCCCTCTCTCATTGGCCACTGTCTTTGTTGCCTGATGTCAAACAGCTTAAAAATGTGTTTAAGGTATTTCACTGTGTTTTCCAGTTCTTTCTGGTGGAAAGATACATCTAGTCTCACTTGTTATACCTTGTTTGAAAGTGATCATCTCGCCTACAGATAGTCAAACTAATTTTATGATGTCTACTGAGATTTATCTTGGAATATATACATATAGATATTCAACCCTAAATTCCAACAGAATTTTTATAGAAATTATAAAGCATATATATATATACACACACACACACACACATATACATATACACACACATGTAATATTTTGTAAAACTAATACTATACAACTGTCACATGAGAAAAGCAAAAGTTCTAAAATTCCATAATAAAAAAAATTCAATTTTTCTTTCAATGAAATTCCCCTATGGAAATACTGAGGCATTTTCTAGGACACTGCCCCAGTGGGCTTTATGAGGCCCCACTCAGAATGTGACCCAGCAGGCATGTGAGGGATTTCGATCCCTGTGGTTGGCATTCTGTCTCCTCCACATGAAAATTTGAGATCTTCCTACATTCCTTTGTTGGGTTGCTTCACCATTCTGGACATTGAGGGACAGAGAGGGTGTAGCAGGCCATAAACATCAATAGCGCCAGTGTCTTTGAGGATGGAGACACTAACCTGCACCAGAAAAGCAGGGACCCGCATGGGGCATAGCCTCAGTGTATAAACCTAACCATGTGGTAATATGTGTACCGCTCTGAGACAAGATTCCACATGGAACAGGTTGTGCCTTTCCGAGAGTGATGGCTCATTCAGGAAGGTGTGTACCTGGATGTGTCTGGTAAACTCTTTCTCAATCAAGGGATAATGATAATCCTTAGAGTGATTTGTTCGTGAAAAAGAAAAAATGGATCATGAAAGAAACTGATGTAGAAACAGTCACTCAACAATGTTTTTCATAACACAGTCGATTACCGATTACTTATGACACGCCCATATAAAAAGAAAAACACCGCCCTCTTATAGACTAAATACTGCCCAAACTTATCCTAGAGCTCTCAGAAAATGAATATTGAGATGATTTCTAGGATAACTGGATACCAAAGACAATGGTGTTCTTAAGTTTTCCGATACTTTGGTACCTACCTCATTAATTGATCATTTCTCACCTAGAGACCCATTCCAATGAAATGTCATTTTCAATTCAAGAAACAGTTCTACTGTGAGACAAATCGTCATCGTGGTGACTAAATGTGCGTATTGATTTTGACATCATGAACATGATCGTGATGATATTGATGGCATTCTCAGAAACATCCAGGTTCAAAAAACTAACTGCAGAGTCATATTTATTTTAGTGTAGCTTTCGATCAAGAAGGGCATACATTGAAAATGACATAGTCGGTGGTCTCCTGAGGGTTTTGTGCTGTTAAGAAAAGCAAGGCAAGCCTAAATTGTGGTCAGTTTCCTTGGCTTGTTCCTCTCTGCACCTGCTCCTCACTGGGTCTCTGCCTTGGATGGGCTCTGAGCACCTCCTACTGGTCGTCTGCTGCCTGTGCACCCAAATAAAGAAGGCGTTGGGGATCTGCTTCTGAAATGTTCACTTGTACATCTGGCCCCCAGCAAGCATCTCAGCCAGGACGGGGAGCTGCGCCTTGGATCTCCCCCATGTGACCTCATCTTGTGCACTGTGCTTCCTTGCAGCAAGGTGACAAGGTCAGATGAGTGGCCCTTCCTTCACAGATACTACTGGAAACAATTTTTAGCAAATCTAATTGTAGTTTGACAATATGATTCAGCAATCATACTCATAGGAATGTGCCTGAGTGACTCATACCCACACAAAAAAACTATGCGTGGACTTTCATTTACATTTCCCAAAACCTGGAAACTTTTTTTTATTAATTCTCATTAGTTCAGTCATTCTCAGATTTTAATCAGAAAACTAAACAATAACATTTTCTTTAACCAAACTTACAACTGACTAAGATGAGAAAATGGGGTCAGAAAAATCAAGACTGAGTTCTTACTTGCAGTCTAATGGTGGTAAGTTACATAATGGAGCTCTGGTGAGATAAGCTACTAGATGCTGTAATTTTTAACCTCTCAGTTACAGTCAACCAGCAATCCCCGTTAGCGAGGCATCTAAAGATCCCCCAACAAGGGAAAACTCTCTGACTCCATAAAACTACACTGGGAATCTCTCCAGGCTCTGAGGTGTACAGGAGTAGCCCCTATCCCAGATTATGCAGTCAGGCTAATCTCTGCTCTTTTCTTAGGAAAACAAGTGATGATTAGGATAAGCAGAAGACATACTCTACTGAAAGTCTCTGTACACGGAGAAAAACCAAAAAAGTGGGAAATGCATTTTTCTGACACATTGAACAACATCCATGAAAAACACAACTTCTGTGCCATGATGTCTTGCAGAATTAGGATGCAATGCAATAGGAGTAAATGTCAAAATCACAATTGTTTGCAGACTGCACAGTTGTTCATATAGGTTCCAATAAAATAACATCAAAGCCAGTGTTCTCTATAAGAGCTCAGAAACAGCATTTCAGAAGGCATTTTCCTCCCTCCTTCTACAGGCGACACAATGCGCATGGATCAGGTGCCCACCTGCTGCTTTCTGACGTCCATGGCATGGCTTTGTGCTGAAGTCCACATTGTGTGGTCAACTTGAATGAAGGGACTGCCTCTGCAGTGATTCTGAATCAGAGCCATTGCTGAGAGTCATGGAGGTCCCTTGCGGGGTAACATTGACTTGCAGAAGACTCAATTATATTCTGCACCTTCTTTTCACAGCACAGAAATAAAGGAAAGTTCTACCCAGCCCTCCCTCCCTCTCTCCTTCACCCAGGGACACACTTCCCTCATATGCCTTCAATTTCCCCAGCCTCATTTCACCTCTTGTGCATTTTCCCTCAAAAAGGCATGTGTGCAAACATAATCCAGTCTTGAAGTTTTCTGCTCATAAGACCAATGATAACACAAATATTTTCACAAAATTATATTATATGTAATTTGAGCATGACCATATTACCAAACATAAAATAAAAAATAATCACAGCAGCAATTAATTCTAGATATCACCTTGACTAGACCATCATCTTAGTTCCCGAATCACACACACATCTAGATGTCACTGTGATGTTACAATACAGGTATTATTAAAGCCTGTCATTAGTTTTCCCTAAGTCAGGAAGATTGTCCTAGATCACCTTGGTGGGAGGAACTCAATGAAAGCATAAGAGAAGACGATGTAACTCAATGAGGAGTTATAGAGGAGATGGGGCTCCTCTCCCAGAGCTGCACACTGTGAATCGCAGCTACAGGTCTTCCCCAGAATTCCAGCCTGTATTTTCCAGTGGCCAGCACTACTGACCTTAGGGCATGCCTAGCGGGACCCTAGAATTGCTGTCACAAAAAGCTCACAGCACAATAAAGTGTCAATTCTCACCTCTCCACAAAGCCACAGGTGAGAGAGGGGACTCTGTGACAATGCGAGAAGCACAAGACCAGCTCTCCATCAATATCCAATTTGAGAAAACAACCATTGTCCCCTTAGTGACTAATGTTCACTTCATTTCCCAAATTAGTCCGAGCACACAAGACAACAGGAGGATCCAGGCAATGGTGAGTGAGAAAATCCCCTCAGCCTCCCAGGTCCTGCAGGAGCCACAACCAGAACCACTACTGAGTTACACGTAACAGACCCAAGTCCTGGGATTTAGACCACAGAAAACACACCCTTTGTTTTCATTGAAAAGAAAGAGAAAAGAGAACTCTGAGACTAGTCTAGAGAGAAGAAAAATGGATTAGCAGAGAAAGGGACAACTGGATCAGTTCCGAGTCAGATGTGCACAGTTTTACAAGAGGAGGAAAAACATCTGTAAAAATGGCCAGGCTTTAAGGATCCCTTTTGGCTCCAATCTGAATCCCAAAGCCTGTTCTAATCAGAGATTCTCATGGAGGTCTTTGCCCTAAGTCTGACTGGAAAACACTTCCCAGATTCTGCTCTGCTTCCTGGGAACTCTAATTCTGGTATCTACGGCAGGGTTATTTCTGCTCCAGAGTGCCACTCTGCGTTCTGTGGGTGTGAGAATGTGTCTTCCTGTTTCGAAGAAGGAAAGAAAGATGAAAGAAAAAGAAGAAAGAAAGGAAAGAAAGAAAGAAAGAAAGAAAGAAAGAAAGAAAGAAAGAGAGAGAGAGAGAGAGAGAGAGAAAGAAAGAAAGAAAGAAAGAAAGAAAGAAAGAAAGAAAGAGAGAGAAAGACAGACAGACTACAGTTTTGCATTCAGAGACATCAAATGTGAATATAGAATTGTAAAGCTGGAGGAATTCCCTGGGGAAATTTGACAATGAGGCAGCCCCAGACACCGCTACCCCAGGGAAAGCCAGCCCTTAGCAAGATCTGCACCTCCCTATGGGGTCAGCCTAGTGTACAGTGACTCAACGCTCCCTGGGGGTCCCCGGCATCCCTGCAGGGAGGTTTCTGTCTGGGCTCAGTGACTTCTGCTCACTGTGTCTTTTGCACAGTAATACACGGCTATATCCTCAACACTCAGGCTGTTCATTTGCAGATACAGGGAGTTTTTGGTATTGTTTCTGGAGATGGTGAATTGACCCTTCACAGCATCTGGGTACCATGTGCTAACTCCATTACCACTAATAGTTGAGACCCACTCCAACCCCTTCCCTGGAGTCTGGTGAACCCAGCTCATGCCATAGCTACTGAAGGTGAATCCAGAGGCTGCACAGGAGAGTCTCATGGATCCTCCAGGCTGTACCAGGCCTCCCCCAGGCTCCACCAGCTGCACCTCACACTGGACACCTGCAAACAAAAAGACACCCTGGGCAGAAATGGTCAGATGTGTCTGCTGTTTCTCTCACTCATGTCCACTCACACTCAGTATCTCTAGTTCTCAATGAATCACCTTTTAAAACAGCAACAAGGAAAACCCAGGCCAGCCCAATCTCCACAGTGAGTCCTCTGTGTTCAGTGCTGAACACCGAATGGAAACACCTGGGCATCCCAGGACTGGGGCTCCTCTCCCAGAGCTGCAGGGTCAGGGCTGGGCTGGTTTTTATCAGCAGAGGGAGAAACCTGTTTGCATGTCTCTTACTATACAGGAAGTTCTGGAGTAGGAAACATGAGGAGAAGGCAACACCCAGATAAAATGATGGTGTCCTGCAGGAGTTTGGTAACAATGATGGTATTTGTATAAATTCTGTCTTATTATGAAATTGTGCTGTGATAAACACTTTACATTGATCACCATATTTCATTTTTAGATATTTGTGCAAATTATACTCTGTAGGAGTCAACAGTTTCTTCATTTACGGATGTGGACCTGAACCCACAAATCGAGGGGCTAAGTATGTGTCTAGGAGTTCATGTCTGCAATAAGTGAGCTCCAGCATTTGGCCCTGTGCTCCTCATTGCTAGCTCTGACATCTCCCTAAACCAAATCTAGGACAGAGCTGGATGTGCCTAGTGTGGATTGCAGAACCCACTTCCAGTATGGAGAACATAAGTGATTTTGCTGCACTCCAGCACTCACCAGACAATATGGAAAGAACAAGGGTTTTCAGGCAGATGAATTCAGGTATCTCTGACCTTTAATATATTTTCCTATCTTCCTATCATTCCTTTCTTGTCTAAGTTTCCATTTGTTTCATTGTAATAAACATTATGAGGTTTAACTTAAAGATAATAAACTTCACATATGTAAAGTGTACAATTAATAAACATGATGTGTCATCATTATCAAGAAAGTAGACAAGTGCATTATTCTCAACAATTTCTCTTGTTCTGCTGTATTCCTCCTCCTTCCCTCTTTCCTTCTTCTAGCATTTCCCAGTTAACTACTGATCTTCTTTATGCTTCAGATACATTTTCATTTTCAAGATGTTAAAAAATAAAAAAATATAGTATATAATCTCATTTGTTTGCCTTCTTTTACTCAACATAAATACTTACATATTTAACCTTGTTGTCATGTGTATCAGACATTTATTTATTATACATAATGGGCAGTATTACAGTGAACAATAACAACATTATTTGTTTTTCTATTAAGCAGCTGAACAATATTTGGATTATTTTATTATTTGGAGTCTTACTTAACAAATCTGCTACTCAGAAATGTACATAGATGAGAAATAGATTTTTCTTATTTTTCACAACAACATGAACTATAACAGCTAAAGACAGAGATATAAATTTGCAAATTTTATTTATACTTCAGATAATTGAAATTTTAAGAAAAATAACAAATCTGAAATCTAGGGAGAGGCAAGCTCTTGGAGTAACAAAGCCAGGGTATGAGATTATTTGAGGCACAGTCTGGCATTTAAAATGCAGACTATTACAAGATAAAAATATGAACACATATTGGGTTGCTTGAAGTTGAGTGTGGTGAGAGTGTTGTAGTGTGAAATTCTCACGGACCACATGAAAAATAGCTTTTTTGTCCTCTTTAATCCCTTTCCACTAGAATGGGGAGAGTCACAAAATTCCTCCTTTTCCAACTTGTCTGTCTGGGAGAGAATGAAAGTCTACACTTCTGAAATGCACACAGACCTACCTACCTTAAACCCACTACAGAAGTAAGGAATTACTCTGCAGGGCCAAGTCATGTAAACCAGAATGCTAGGGCACTGGTGCAACCTCTCCGGAATTGAGATGGGAACACAGGTCCCAACCAAAGTACTCTTAAGAAGCAGCTCCCCTCTCTTCTTATGGAATCAGAGCCTTAATCTGCAGGGCAGGATAGCAGATCTGAAAGGTGATGACACCGATGGAGAACACTGGAGCTGTGGGAGGGAACACCTGGGGAAAACAGGAGGACTCTACCCCAGGGTAAGGGGCAAGAACACACAGACCAGCATCTCATCTGGAGGAGGGTCAGGAAAATTCAGAAGGTCACACTGAGACTCAGGATCAAAATGTCTTTCTAGGACTATGGACCTAGGAATAAGGTCCTGGGAATATGGACCCAGGAAGAGGAACCAATGAATATGGACACTTTAGTCTAATGCCTTTCACCAATTTAGAAATTGTCAGTTAAATAAAACACTTGAATGCTCCTGAGGGAGCTGAAAGAGATTCCTTGGAGGACAGAACAAGGTGAAGAGGCAAAGTCAAGCAGAAAATACAAGGAAGGTATGATTGTAGGATCTGTATTCTCTGGTGGAAATAGAAGAACAGATTCCAATTACTTTTTTTTTTTTGAGACGGAGTCTTGCTCTGTCACCCAGGCTGGAGTGCAGTGGCCGGATCTCAGCTCACTGCAAGCTCCGCCTCCCGGGTTTACACCATTCTCCTGCCTCAGCCTCCCGAGTAGCTGGGACTACAGGCGCCCGCCACCTCGTCCGGCTATTTTTTTGTATTTTTTAGTAGAGATGGGGTTTCACCGTGTTAGCCGGGATCGTCTCTCGATCTCCTGACCTCGTGATCCGCCCGTCTCGGCCTCCCAAAGTGCTGGGATTACAGGCTTGAGCCACCGCGCCCGGTCCCAATTACTTTTTAAAACCTTCATATCAGACTTTAGTAACTTATATGATAAACTGGTTGGCCTCATCAACGGAGTCTTATTACCCTATCAGGGATGAAGGTCCATGAGGGTACATGGTGCAGTTCTAGTCATTTATGAGAAACCCACAACCAATATCATACTGAATGGGAAAAAATGGAAGAATTGCCTTTGAAATCTAGCACAAGACATGGATGCCCTCTCTTACCACTCCTATTCAACATAGTGTTGGAAGTTCTGACTAGGGAAAACAAGTAGGAGAAAGAAATAAAGGGTATCCAATTAGGAAAAGAGGAAGTCAAATTGTCCCTGTTTGCAGATGGCATGATTGTATATTTAGAAAACTCCATCGTTTCAGCCCCATATCTCCTTAAGCTGATAAGCAACTTCAGCAAAGTCTCAGGATACAAAATCAATGGGCAAAAATCAGAAGCATTCCTATACACCAATAACAGACAAACAGAGAGTCAAATCATTAGTGAACTCCCATTCACAATTGCTTCAAAGAGAGTAAAATACCTAGGAATCCAACTTACAAGGGATGTGAAGGACCTCTTCAAGGAGAACTACAAACCACTGCTCAACGAAATAAAAGAGGACACAAACGCATGGAAAAAGCATTCCATGCTCATGAATAGGAAGAATCAACATTATGCAAATGGCCATACTGCCCAAGGTAATTTATAGATTCAATGCCATCCCCATCCAGCTACAAATGACTTCCTTCATCGAATTGGAAAAAACTACTTTAAAGTTCATACAGAACCATAAAAGAGCCTGCATTGCCAAGACAATCTTAAGCAAAGAGAACAAAGCTGGAGGCATCATGCTACCTGACTTCAAACTATACTACAAGGCTACATAAACAAAACAGCATGGTACTGGTACCAAAACAGATATATAGACCAATGGAACAGAACAGAGTCCTCAGAAAAAATACCACACATCTACAACCATCTGATCTTTGACAAACCTGACAAACAAGAAATGGGGAAAGGATTCTCTATTTAATAAATGGTGCTGGGAAAATTCGCTAGCCATAAGTAAAAAGCTGAAACTGGGTCCTTTCCTTACTCCTTATACGAAAATTAATTCAAGATGGATTAGAGACTTAAATGTTAGACCTAATACCATAAAAACCCTAGAAGAAAACCTAGGTTAATACTATTCGGGACATAGGCATGGGCAAGGACTTCATGTCTAAAACACCAAAAGCAATGGCAACAAAAACCAGAATTGACAAATGGGATCTAATTAAACTAAAGAGCTTCTGCACAGCAAAATAAACTACCATCAGAGTGAACAGGCAACCTACAGAATGGGAGAAAATTTTTGCAATCTACTCATCTGACAAAGGGCTAATATCCAGAACCTACAAAGAACTCAAACAAATTTACAAGAAAAAAAACAAACAACCCTATCAAAAAGTGGGCAAAGAATATGAACAGACATTTCTCAAAAGAAGACATTCATACAGCCAACAGACACATGAAAAAATGCTCGTCATCACTGGCCATCAGAGAAATGCAAATCAAAACCACAATGAGATACCATCTCAAACCAGTTAGAACAGCAATCATTAAAAAGTCAGGAAACAACAGGTGCTGGAGACAATGTGGAAAAATAGGAACACTTTTACACTGTTGATGGGATTGTAAACTAGTTCAACCATTGTGGAAAACAGTATGGCGATTTCTCAAGGATCTAGAACTAGAAATACCACATGACACAGCCATTCCATTACTGGGTTTATACCCAAAGGATTATAAATCATGCTGCTATAAAGACACATGCACACGTATGTTTATTGCGGCACTATTCACAATAGCAAAGACTTGGAATCAACACAAATGTCCATCAGTGACAGACTGGATTAAGAAAATGTGGCACATATACACCATGGAATACTATGCAACCATAAAAAAGGATGAGTTTGTGTCCTCTGTAGGGACATGGATGCAGCTGGAAACCATCATTCTCAGCAAACTACCGCAAGAACAGAAAACCAAACACTGCATGTTCTCACTCATAGGTGGGAATTGAACAATGAGAACACTTGGACACAGGAAGGGGAACATCACACACCGGGGCCTATTATGGGGAGGGGGGAGAGGGGAGGGATGGCATTGGGAGTTATACCTGATGTAAATGACGAATTGATGGGTGCTGACGAGTTGATGGGTGCAGCACATCAACATGGTACATGTATACATATGTAACAAACCTGCATATTGTGCACATATACCCTAAAACTTAAATAAAATAAAACAGAACAGAAAAACAAAAACAGAATAAATACAAAACAATAAAAACAAAACAGAAAAGAAGAACATGAAAATAAATAAAATATTATATAACCCACTTAAACAAAAAAAAAGCGAATTATGTTTATACAACTTATGTAGTTTTTTTAATGATGTAAATATCACTTTGTTTTATTATGACAAATTTTAGACTTAGTACTTTCAGTTATACAAAGTGTTAAATGACATTTGTTAGCCTATTTTAGTGCAGGTGCTTTAAAATGTCAGCCAAACAGATGTTCCACTATAAACATGAATAAAAATGAGGGATAGTAAGACTAAACATAGAATATTTTATTATGTTAATATTAATATTAGTTAAAATTCAGTAGTGATAACATTGTATATAATTAATGAAGATGACAAGAAAGACTCCCAAGTTTATAATTTACAAAAAAAGTTGTAATTGGTTTAGTTATTTTTAAGTTAAAAAGTAATTTATTAATTTTGAACGGCAAGAAAATACGAACAAAGTTAAGCAGACATGACTCACAGTGCTATCCTGATCATTTCTGATTCTGCTTCTAATGTTATTCTGACCCTGCTAAATCTCAGTACCATCTCATATTCAATACTCAAGTAGATACTATAAATTGATTATATATATGTATTTACATATGTGTGTATAGGTGATGTATAATAAAAAGTGGAAGGGAGGAAGACCTATGCTCCCTAGGAAAGAAAGACATAAATGTCATTTTCCCACAGTTTTTGCTTCATAAGTGAAGGAGAAATAAAACCCTTTACAGACAAGCAAATGCTGAGAGATATTGTCACCACCAGGTATGACTTACAAGAGCTCCTGAAGGAAGCACTAAATATGGGAAGGCAAAACCAGTACCAACCCCTGCCAAAATATATCAAATTGTAAAGACCATCAACACTATGAAGAAACTGAATCATCAAATGGGCGATATTAGCAGCTAGCATCATAATGACAGGATCGAATTCACACATATCAATATTAATCTTAAATGCAAATGGGCCAAATGCCCCAATTAAAAGACATAGATTGGCAAATTGGATAGAGTCAAGATCATTTGGTGTGCTGTATGCAGGAGACCCGTCTCATGTGGAAAGACACAAGTAGCCTCAAAATAAAGGGATGGAGGAAAATTTTTCAAACAAAAGGAAAGCAAAACATTCAGCGTTGCATTCCTAGTCTCTGATAAAACAGCCTTTAAACCAACAGAGATTAAAAAAAAAAAAAAGACAAGGGAATTACATAATGATAAAGGGATCAATGCATCAAGAGCTAACTATCATAAAGATATATGCACCCAATACAGGAGCACCCAGATTCATGAAGCAAGTTCATAGAGACCTACAAAGAGACTCAGACTCCCACACAATAAGAGTGGGAGAATTTAACACCCCACTGTCAATATTAGACAGATCAATGACAGAAAATCAGCAAGGATATTCAGGACTTGAACTCAGCTCTGCACCAAGGGGATCTAGTAGACATCTACATAATTATCCATGCCAAATCAACAGAATATACATTCTTCTTAGCACCACATCACATTTATTCTAAAATTGAGCACATAATTGGAAGTAAAACACTCCTCAGCAAATGCAAAAGAATGGAAATCATAACAAACAGTCTCTCAGACCACAATGCAATCAAATATGAACTCAGGATTAAGAAATTCACTCAGTAATACACAACCACATGGAAACTGAACAACCTGCTCCTGAATGACTACTGGGTAAATAACAAAATCAAAGCAGAAATAAGTAAGTTTTTTGAAACCAGTGAGAAGAAAGACACAACTTACCACAATTTCTGGGACACAGCTAAAGCAGTGTTTACAGGGAAATTTACAGCGCTGAATGCCCACAGAGGAAAGCAGGAAAGATCTAAAATTGACATCGCAATTAAAAGAAGTAGAGAAGCAAGAGCAAATAAATTCAAAACCTAACAGAAGACAAGGAATAGCTAAGATCAGAGCAGAACTGAAGGAGATAGAGACACGAAAAACCTTTCAAAAAATCAACGAATCCAGGGGCTGATTTTTTGATAAGATTAACAAAACAGACCATTAGCCAGACTAATAAAGAAGAAAGAGAAAATAATCAAATACACACAATAAAAAAATGATAAAGGGGATAAAACCACTGATTCCACAGAAATACAAACTATCATCAGAGAACACTATAAAGATCTCTACACAAATAAATTAGAAAACCTACAAGAAATGGATAAATTCCTGGACACATACACCCTCCCAAGACTAAACCAGGAAGAAGTCGAATCCCTGAATAGAACAATAACAAGTTCTGAAATTGAGGCAGTAATTTATAGCCTACCAACCAAAAAAAACCCAGCACCAGATGGATTCACAGCTGAATTCTACTAGAGGTACAAATGGGAACTGATACCATCCCTTCCAAAACATTTCCAAACAATGGAAAAACAGGGACTCCTCACTAACTCATTTTATGAGGCCAGCATGATCCTGATATGAAAACCTGGCAGAGATACAACAAAAAAAAGAAAATTTCAGGCCAACATTCCTGATGAACACTGATGAAAAAATCCTCAATAAAATACTGCAAACCAAATCCAGCAGCACATCAAAAAGCTTATCCAACACAATCAAGTCAGTTTTATCCCTGGGATGCAAGGCTGCTTCAACATACACAAATCAATAAATGTAATCTATCACATAAACAGAAACAATCACAAAAACCACATGATTATCACAATAGATGCAGAAAAGACCTCTGATAAAATCTGACACCTCTTCACGCTAAAAACTCTCAGCAAATTCGGTATTGCTGGAACATATCTCAAAATAGTAAGAGCTATTTATGACAAACCCACAGCCAATATCATACTGAATGGGCAAAAACTGGAAGCATTCCCTTTGAAAACTGGTACAAGACAAGGATGACCTCTCTCACTATTTCTATTTAACATAGTATTGGAAGTTCTGGCTAGGGCAATCAGGCAAGAGAAAGAAATAAAGCATATTCGAATAGGAAGAGAGGAAGTCAAATTGTCTCTCTTTGGAGATGACATGATTGTATATTTAGAAAATCCCATCGTCTCAGCCCCAAATCTCCTTAAGCTGATAAGCAACTTCAGCAAAGTCTCAGGATACAAAATCAATGTACAAAAATCACAAGCATTCTTATACACCAATAACAGACAAACAGAGAGCCAAATCATGAATGAACTCCCATTCACAATTGTTTCCAAGAGAATAAAATACCTAGGAATCCAACGTACAAGGGATGTGAAGGACCTCTTCAAGGAGAACTACAAACCATGCTCAATGAAATAAAAGAGGACACAAGCAAATCAAAGAACATTCCATGCTCATGGATAGGAAGAATCAATATCGTGAAAATGGCCATACTGCCCAAGGTAATTTATAGATTCAATGCCATCCCCATCAAGCTACCAATGACTTTCTTCACAGAATTGGAAAAAACTAAAGTTCATATGGCACCAAAAAAGAGCCCACATCACCAACACAATCCTAAGTCAAAAGAACAAAGCTGGAGGCATCATGCTACCTGACTTCAAACTATACTACAAGGCTATAGTAACCAAAACAGCATAGTACTGCTACCAAAACAAAGATACAGACCAACGGAACAGAACAGAGCCCTCAGAAATCATATCACTCATCCACCACCATCTGAGCTTTGAAAAACCTGACAAAAACAAGAAATGGGGAAAGGATTCCCAATTAAATAAATGGTGCTGGGAAAAGTGGCTAGCCATAAGTAGAAAGCTGAAACTGGATCCCTTCCTTACACCTTGTACAAAAATTAATTCAAGATGGATTAGAGACTAAAATGTTAGACCGAAAACCATATAAACCCTAGGAGAAAACCTAGGGAATACCATTCAGGACATACGCATGGGGAAGGACTTCATATCTAAAACACCAAAAGCAATGGCAACAAAAGCCAACATTGACAAATGGTATCTAATTAAACTAAAGAGCTTCTGCACAGCAAAAGAAACTACCATCAGAGTGAACAGGCAACCTACAGAATGGGAGACATTTTCTGCAATCTACTCATCTGACAAAGGGCTACTACCGAGAACCTACAAAGAACTTAAACAAATTTACAAGAAAAAAAACAATCCCATCAAAAAGTGGGCAAAGGATATGAACAGACGTTTCTCAAAAGAAGACATTTATACACCCAACAGACACATGAAAAAATCCTCATCATCACTATCCATCAGAGAAATGCAAATCAAAACCACAATGAGGTACCATCTCACACCAGTTAGAATGGCGGTCGTTAAAAAGTCAGGAAACGACAGGTGCTGGAGAGGATGTGGAGAAATAGGAACACTTTTACACTGTTAGTGGGACTGTAAACAAGTTCAACCATTGTGGAAGACAGTGTGTCGATTCCTCAAGGATGAAGAAGTAGAAATACCATTTGACCCAGCAATCCCATTACTGTGTACATACTCAAAGGATTATAAATCATGCTGCTATAAAGACACATGCACACGTATGTTTATTGCGGCACGATTCACAATAGCAAAGACTTGGAACCAACCCAAATATCCATCAATGACAGACTGGATTAAGAAAATGTGGCACATATACACCATGGAATACTATGCAACCATAAAAAAGGATGAGCTCATGTCCTTTGTAGGGACATGGATGCAGCTGGAAACCATCATTCTCAGCAAAATATCACAAGAACAGAAAACCAAACACCGCATGTTCTTACTCATAGGTGGGAATTGAACAATGAGAACACTTGGACACAGGAAGGGGAACATCACACACCGGGGCCTTTTGTGGGGAGGGGGAAGAGGGGAGGGATAGCATTAGGAGATATACCTAATGTAAATGACGAGTTAATGGGTGCAGCACACCAACATGGCACATGTATACATATGTAACAAACCTGTATGTTGTGCACACGTACCCTAGAACATAAAGTATAATAATAATAATAAAAAAAGACCAAGATCATTTACATGACCTATAAAACTTTGATCATGCTGATTGTTTCCTGCAACCTCTCTAAGCTCATTGCCATTCTTCTCTTTTCTTTCCTTAGCCATGCTCGTCTTCAGTTTATCCAAATGGCCAATATTCCTCCAGCTCAGGCCTTTGTTCATGCTCTTCACTCTTTCCGGCAGGCCTCCCTCACTCCGATTCCTACCCTCTCTTCCTCATCTGGCTAACTCAAATGCATCCTTCAGAATGACCCAAGGAAGGACTTCCTTGACTCTTCACCAGGCTAGATGAGGACTCGCTGTCATAAATTCTCATAATACTTAGCATTTTTCCTTGTAACTTATTCAGATTTTCCATTTATATTTATCTTTCTTATTGTTTCATTAGTGTGTCTCTACTACACTAGATAGAATATCCTAAGAGACTTTTCTTTCCTCACCATTGATAATCCACTGCCTGGTGCATAGTCGATCCTCAATAAGTATTTTGCAAATGAAAAATAAGAGTGAACTCAGCTCATCCGGCCACTGCACTCCAGCCTGGGTGACAGAGCAAGACTGTCTCAAAAAAAACAAAAACAAAAACAAAAAGAGTGAAATCAGTTCTTGCTTCTCTTTGAAGGAACTGTTGGAGATATCAAAATATCAAAAAATATTTTTCTTGTCCAGGTATGGTGGCTCATGCCTGTAATCCTAGCACTTTGGAAAGCTGAGTTGGGTGGGCTAGCTGAGCTCGAGTTCAAGACAACCCTGAGCAACATGGTGAAACTTTGTCTCCACTAAAATACAAAAAATTAGCCCGGTGTGGTGGCAGATGCTTGTAGTCCCAATTACTCCAAAGGCTGAGGTATGAGAATCGCTTGAACCCAAGAGATGGAGGTTGCAGTGAGTCGAGATCGCACCACTGCACCCCAGCCTGGGCAACAGAGTGAGAGACTGTCTCAAAAACAAACAAACATTTTTCTCTACAACTGTTGCCTTCTGAATGTCTCTTGAATCCACATACTTTCCTCCATCTGCACTGTTACTGACCAAGTTCAGGTACCCTGCATCTCTCATCTCCATTTCCAGAAGAGCCTCCAGATTTTCTCCCTGTGTCTCCTCCCAATCCTCCCACACCTTTATTCTCTACAAGCAGGACTCTATTTTCACCATGCAAATCTGTCTTCTCATTGCTCTTGAAACCAAATTCTTAATATACATATGAGGCCCTTGCTCTGTGGCCTTGGTCTGGTTCACAGTGTCTTTCTTCTCCCACAGCATCCTCCCTCACCCCATCCCCTCCAGCTTCTGGAAAGCACTTAAATATTCTTTTAGTGGGAGCACAAATGGGGAGAGTATGGGGCATAGGAGACAAAAATGGATACAATTATGGGGAATTGGGACTGAGTCAGATCAGGTGGATCTCATAGATCTTGTAAAGGCTGCCTATCTCTGCTCTAATAGCACAAGAAGATGTGTTGGCCTTCGAGAGGGAGATAGACATCATCCAGAGCAGACAAAATCCCTGCCCTCAGGGAGCTTATGTTCTAGTGGAGAAGACAGACAACAAATGAGTAAATGGACTTATAAAGTCAAATATCAATGAGTGCCGATTAGACAATAAAACAGGGAAATGTGACAGAGAGTAACCAGCCAGATGGGGTAAGATAGGGGTCAGGGTTAGACAGGGTGGTCAGGAAGAGAATTCAAGGAGGTCATGTTTCAGCTTGGACACAGGTGATAGTAACAAGTCACAGGACAGTATTCCTGGCAGTGGAAACTGCCAGTGCAAAGGCCTGGGCCAAAACAAGCAAAGAGCTTAGAATGTTCTGGGAACAGGAAAAAAAAAAAGGTCAATGTGGCATTGTCAGTCATTTGAACCAGAGCAACTCCATCTTGAATGGGCACTGGGTAAAATGAGGCTGAGACCTCCTGGGCTGCATTCCCAGATGGTTTAGGTATTCTTAGTCACAGGATGAGACAGGAGGTCGGTACACGATACAGGTTATAAATACTTTACTAATAAAATAGGTTGTAGTAAAGAAGCTGCCCAAAACCCACTGAAACCAAGACGGCGATGAGAGTGACCTCTGGTTGTCCTCACTACTATACTCCCACCAGTGCCATGGCAGTTTACAAATGTCAACCCTAGTGTAACATATAATCAAGAAATAACCATAAAATTGGGCAACCAGCACCCATCAGGGCTGCTCTACGGAGTACCCATTCTTCATTCCTTTACTTTCCTAATAAACTTGCTTTCACTTTAGTCTATGGACTTGCCCTGAATTCTTTCCTGTGTGAGATCTGAGAACCCTCTCTTGGGATCTGGATCAGGATCCCTTTCCAAAAACAGCTTCAGCACCATGAGGGAGAGGGACCAGGGTGATGAGATCAGAGACTGTCAAAGACGAGGTCAGAGGTCTAGTAAGGAACTTGGGTTCAGTCTCAACAAAATGGGAGGCCATTAAAGGATGGTAAGCTAGAAAGTGACATGATAATAATTTTTAAAAGGTCATTCTGGTTGCCGAGAAAAAGCAAAACTGCAGTCCCCTAGTGTCAGATCTTTCAGCTCATTAATTCATCAGAAGATTAAAGACCCCACTGTGTGCTACACTTCTAGGTGCCGGGGAGATTCAAAAACAAAGCAAACATATTAAAACCATCCTCATGTACTTTCAGTAAATATTGGCTACCTTCTATTGGCTGGGCACTAGAACAGAGGTAAAAAAGATAAGAGGTACAATCTGTTGGAACAGTATTAATTCAACTGTTAATCACTGGCTATAAAATGAATTGCAAGCAATAAATGGCATTTGGGAAACCCACTAGGGTGGACTGCAATTTACAACCTCATCTTCTGATACAAGCCAAAGTAAATTACAGAAAGATTAAAGAGTTTTTTTTTTTTTTAAAGAAGAAGATAAAATGGCTAAGCATTGACTAACTATAAAATAGGAGAAATAGAAAGCAATCAGGTTGCAATCGATTTCATTACATCAAAAATCTTAAAGTGTAAAATTGGAAAAGATCCTAGGAAATACACTTAACAAGAGGAATTATTCCTCTGATTGGAATCATCTTCCTTGAACATAATGTGGTGAGAGGCAGCAGGAACATTATATATGTTACACTCTAGTGGTTTTCTTTAAGTTTCAAAGTTGTCAGCTGTATTATTTGATTTCAGAATTGTGTTTTCAAAAGAAAACAAAAAGCTTTGCCATTATCACACTTCTTAGAAAGATGAAGAGAAAAATGAATCAAAAACTTCCATAGTTCAGGTACTGGTAACTACATTAAATATAGGAATAGCACTTAGGGGAAACTTACTTGTTTCTAATGATGATAAAGATAATAAAAAGCACACTGACTGTAAAGCTCATTGCTTTACATATACACTTCCTAATTCTTACTACACTAACTCAGCGCTATCACTCTGAGTTCCATTTTGCTCTGAGCACCAACTGCTCAGAGCTCCATCTTTCTCAGAGCTCCAATCACTCCAAACTCCTTCTTGCTCTGAGCATCCTCTGCGCAGAGCTCCATTTGCTCGGAGCTCCATCTTCTAGCTCCATCTTGCTGAGATCTCCAGTCACTTCCAGCTCCATTGTGCTCTGAGCCCCATCTGCTCGAAGCTACATCATACTGTGAGCGGCTTGTTCTCTCAGCTCCATCTGGCCCTGAGCACTATCTGCTCTGAGTCCATCTGAAACGAAGCAACATTTGCTCCAAGTTCCATCTCGCTTAGAGCTCCTTCTTGCTCAGAACTTCATCTGCTCCAAGCTCCATCTTGCTCAGAGAACCATCTGCTCTGAGCTCCATCTTGCTGAGTACTCCAATTGCTTTCAACTTCGTTCTGCTCTAAGCACCATCTGCTCAAGCTCCATCTTACTGTGAGGAACATGTCTTCTGAGCTACATCTCGCTTGGAGCTGCATCTGCTCCAAGCCCCATTGTGCTCAAAGCTCCATTTATTCCGAGGTCGATCTTGCTTCTGAGCATCATCTGCTCAGAGCTCCAATACTACAGAGCAATGTTTTTAACTTCCAATCACTCTGAGCTCCATGTTGCTCTGTGCACTAAGCACCGTCTGCTCTGAGCTCCACCTTCCACCGAGCAACATCTGCTCCAAGTTACATCTTGTTTGGAGTTCCTTTTTATTCAGAGCTCTATCCGCTCCAAGCTCAATGTTCTCTGAGTTCCATCTTGCTTGGAGCTCTAATCACTCTGAAATCCATCTTGCTCTGAGCACCAAATGCTCAGAGCTCCATTTTACTCTGAGCACCATCTACTCTGAGCTCCAGCTTGCTCAGAGCTCCATCTACTCTGAGCTCCAGCTTGCTCAGAGCTCCATCTTCTCTGAGCTCCAGCTTGCTCAGAGCTCCATCTACTCTGAGCTCCATCTTGCTATGGCACAATCTGCTCAGAGCTCCATCTGCTCTGAGCTTCATCTTGCTGAAAGTTCTAATCACTCTGAACTCCATCTTGCTCTAAGCACCATCTGCTCTAAGCCCAATGTGCTCGGAGTTCCATTAGCTCTAAGATCCTTCTTGCTCAGAGCTCCAATTACCCCAAGCTCCATCTTGCTCTGAGCACCATCTGCTCAAACCTTCTTCTTGCCTGGAGCTCCAGTCACTCTGAGCTCCATCTTGCTCTGAGCACCATCTGCTCGGAGCTCCATTTTGATTTGAGCTCCATCTTGCTCTGAGACCATACGCTTGGAGCTCCATCTTACTCTGAGCAACATCTGCTCTGAGCTTCATAGTGCTCAGAGCTCCATCTTGCCTGAACCCCATCATGTTTTGAGGCTCATCATGCTCAGAGGTTTCTCTTGCTTTCAGCACTATCTGCTCCACGGATGTTTACTGCAGCACTATTCACAATAGAAAAGACATGAAACCAACCCATATACGCATCAATGATAGAGTAGAAAAAGAAAATGTGCTAGACATCCTACTATGGAATACTATGCAGCCATAAAATGTATAAGATCAAGTCCTCTGCAGGGACATGGATGAAGCTGGAAGCCATCATTCTCAGCAAACTAACACAGAAACAGAAAACCAAACACTGCATGTTCTCACTCATAAGTGGGAGCTGAACAATGAGAACACATTTTAATACTATTACAACCTCTGAAGATGGTCTCTATTTCTCTTAACAAAGGATATTTATACTTTGCAATTTTTCTCTCTAAAGGATCGTGGCTTCTCTGGCCTGTGCCAGTTTAGGGTACAGGTTGACCACCTCACCTTGAAATGACCCACTCCATGTCTGCACGTGGTTGGTCCCTCCTGTGAACTGTTTGTTCACAGCCTCTTATCACTTGTGGGTCATTTGAGAGGAGGTGTCTCACGTAGTGCTGCACCAGGCAAATCACCAACTGAAAGAATTACTGAAACAACGTGTGGGCCTGGTTATTTCAAAGAATAAATAGGAGTCAGTTGAAGGTGATAAAGTCAGTAATATCTTAAGATGATAAGATGTAACATCTTAGATGACCAAGACTAATCCTGTGGGCCCCAAGAACATATAACAATATGGAGTATGCCAGCAAAAGGCTCACCCACCAGACAACAACAAATGACGCCCTGGCTCAAAGGTTAAATGTCCTCTCTCCATGTGTGAAACCACATGACCGGCAGGAGGCAAAAACAACAGGGAGACAAAGGCTTTGCTGCATATCTGTGGGCTTCAGTCTCCAGTGAGACACTCAGAGCCTACATCTCCTCTGTTACCACTGCTGCTTTTATTGTACAGAACATTTCCATATACGTTTCATTCTATTCTCTAAATTCTGTGCTTCATTTTTCTCTCAGTCTAGTAATGAATCAACATCACACTTTTGATTTCCAAGTATTTAAAATACATGAAAAGTTATTTTTTATATTCAGACTTTTATGGATATTTTTATTCTTCTTTGCAATCAATTTTATCTCCATGCACAGATAGTAGCTACATTGAAGTCAAGCTCAATTTATCAATTGATTAAAGAATCACTGACCTCTTCATACTATTATACATTCCTAAAATTGTGGTTTCATTACATTTTATCTGTACAAATCCATTTCATATTTTATACATTTTTACAGCAATTCTAATTTTGTGAAATTTTAAAAATATACCATGCTGTAGAATCCTGACAGTGTCTTTTCACATACACGATCATGAACACATGGCATTCTCATTAACTCTGTGAATGTGCTTAATAGTATTATAGGATTTGCAAATGCTGAATCTCACTTGCACTCCTGCCATAAAGGATATCTGGTCATGATATACTAATGTGTTGATACAATGGCTCCTAATATTTTATAACTTTTACTTTTATACCCACATGTCCTATTTGTCTGTAGTATTCTGTGGGTCTCAGTCCAGTTAATGATCTTATGTGGCCCTCCAAAATTTTGGGGGGGACATTTAACCGCTTTATAACTCTTACACAGTTTAAGTGACATTTGTTTACTAAGTTTTTTTGTCTTGTTTTGTTTTGTTCTGTTTGTTTTTTCTTTTGTTATGTTTTTTAGATGGAATCTCACTCTGTCCCCCAGGCTGGAGTGCAATGGCGTGATCATGGCTCATTGCAACCTCTGCCTCCCAGATTGAAGCTATTCTCCTGCCTCAGTCTCCTGAGTAGCTGGCATGACAGCTGTGCACCACCACATCGGGCTAATTTTTGTCTTTTTAGTAGAGAGGGGTTTCACCATGTTGACCAGGCTGGTCTCAAACTCCTGACCTCAGGTGATCTGCCCGCCTTGGCCTCCCAAAGTGCTGGGATTACACATGTGAGCCGCCACGCCTGGCATACTAAACTTTTTTATACTGGAACTTATTTGTTTATGAGAGTTCTCTTTTGATAAACGTCTTTGTTATCTCTATTATTTCACTAAAATTTACCCCTATTGAGATAGAGATTCTAAACCGATGAACCACCTTACTGGTACTATGTTCATAATATTGTTAATCACAGTAAAAGTAGGTATGCTTTTAGAAAATCAAAGTTGAAAGATCAAAAACAAAAAAAAAAAAAAAAGAAAAACACACACACAGGAAAACAAAATAAAACTTACATTGTCCCTCTCCATCCATTAGTAGCATAAACACAGAAAGATAACAAAATGGACCAAATGAAGGAGGCAGATCATCAGACCAAAATTATATAGAGTAAACACATTTTTCAGAAACACACCAAAGGCACCCAGGTTGAGAAACCTGGATATTCACGTGCAAAGGACTGAAGAACCTTATGTTGCACAATACACAAATATCAACACATAATAAACTGAACACTTAAGTCTAATCTTGAAACTCAAAAAGCTCCCAGGAAAAAAACACAGAGTGAGTGTCTATTTTGGGGAAACTTGAATCTGTGCACACCAGTTGCAAAAAGAAAAAATTAGGGAGAATATACACATACACAATACAACGGCTTCACCATCTCTTTTTATTTCTCAATGGGACACAGAAATCACTGGCAACAAAAGCAAATATAAGTATCATAGATAAAGGACAACTTTAAAATTTCTAAACAAGAAGAAAACAATGAACCAAAAGGAAAGGCATCCTAAAGATTGGGATAAAATTATAGAAAATTATGTATCTCAAAGGAACCATTATCTAACACACACAAGAAACTAAAGGTACTAAGTGGGCAAAAAGATGAAACAACTAAAACCTATATTGATCCAAACAATCTGCTACTGGCAGAAAAAGAGCCTACCCAATGGACAGAATGATGGAGTCCCATGTGCCACCCAAATGTATATACACAGTGAACACAGTTTTCAAACGAACACAAAATGACACAATGGGAAAAGAAAAGTCGGCTCAATAAACGATTTTCAGGAAACTGGATAACCACATGAAAAACAGTGAAATAGGACAGAATCCATGTAAATTACACTGAAGACTTAAACTCAGTTTTGAAACCACTTACTTCCCTTAGGAAACATAGGGTGAGCATATATTTTAGAAGACTAATCTATGCACACAATTT
Source organism: Macaca nemestrina (assembly GCF_043159975.1). Lineage (NCBI taxonomy): Eukaryota > Metazoa > Chordata > Mammalia > Primates > Cercopithecidae > Macaca > Macaca nemestrina. Next base: position 63,286,350 of record NC_092139.1, read on the forward strand.
GCAAAATGTAAAATATAAAAAGAAAAAGAAAAGAAAAATTAGAAGGAAAAAACCCATAGACAATGCCATGGCTTGCAAACTTTTTCACTGTTTTTAATTGTACACAAAAGCCACCACTAATATATAAACATGTGGGACTACGGAAAACATTGGCTCTTATGTAGGGAAAAGAAAACAATGAACCAGAAGAGAAGGCACCTCACACACTGAAAGAAAATTATGGAAAATCCTGTCTTTGAAAGGGGTTCTTATAAAATATGTGCAAGAAACTAACACTACGATGTGGGAGAAAACAAAAACAGAAACAAAAACAAATACCCAAGCTAAGTCTGGGCCAAGGACCTGAACAGACATATCTGAAAAGTAGATGAGCAATTCACTCATAGGTAAAAGAAAAAGTTTCCCAAAAGCTCTAATCCTCATGAGAATGTCAAGGAAAACCACAGCGAGATACCACTTCTATACACATAGAATGAATGTTACTGAAAACAAAAATACAAGTTTGAAAAGGAAACAACTGGTATAGACTTGCAGAAGGGGAAATTCTTCTCCTACACCCTTGGTGGGAATATCAACTGGTACACACTCTAGCAAAAATAGCTAGAAGTTCCTCTAGCAAAGTAAAAACTCCATTTCATCTAGCCTTCCCACCACTGGCTGTACATTGACAGTCAATGAAATTCCTAAGTGGAAGAGATACCTCCCTTGCCCTGTGTACTGTAGTACTCACAATAGCCAAGATACGAAATATGCCTACCCGTTCATTCACTGATGAAGGGATGAGGAAACTGCAATATGCATCCAGAACAGAGTATTCTTCAACCATAGAAATGGGTGACATCTAGTCATTTGCAGCCATGTGGAAAAACCTGAGGGACATTATGTTAAATGAAATGAGCCAGGCAAAGAAAGGCATATACTGCATAATCTCACCTATGTGGAATCTAAAACACTTGATCTCATAGAAGTAGAAAGTTCAACAGTGGTTACCAGAGGCTGGGGAGAAGAGGGGCCTGGGTAGGAATTGGTAATGGTTACCAAGTTACACTTAGAAAACTGAACTCAATCCTACCCTTCTCTTCTATAGGGTTAATATAAAAATAAAAAAATAAAAAGACTAGGGTTAATATTGTAGTGAATTTTCCAAATAGCTGGAAAGGATTCTGAATATCCTCTCCACAGACAAATAATACCCAGAGGACTTCACAGATGCAAAATATTGTGATTTCATCAATATGCTAAGAGTAACTATATCAAAATGGCCCCTGCATCCTCTACTTATGTACATATACTTTAGGGCAATTTCTTTTATTTAAAAAAAAAAAAAGAATAAAGGATGCCAACGATGCTAAAATTCACATGGAACCATGAAATGCCCTAAACTTCAAAAGCATTTCTGGAAATAGAAAGTATGTGGGATGCATCACTGTCCTCCATTTGAAATTATATTGAAAAGCTAGTTTTCTAAATAACAGATGACTGGCATTAACCAAGACACCCAGGCCAACAGACAGAATGAGGGAGCTTAATCACAAACCCAAACTCCTTGGTAGTGTACACATTTTGTAAAAGAACACCAAAAGACACAATGAAGAAGGGGGAATCTGTTTAATAAATTGTTTTAAAAATTGGATGTCCCCATATAAAATAATAAAATAGAACCCCTATTGTGTAAAAGGCACAACAATCAACTCAAAATGAATTAGAGACTAATACACAAAACTTGAAACCATCAAGCTCCCACAAAGAGAAGACATACAGTGTGGGTATATTTAGGTCAATGTGGATCTGTGTTCACAGTGTGCCAAAACCAAACAAACAATACAGGGGGAAAACTCATGGGAGATGGATTAGTTCGGACATGATTTTGTTTTTCTTCATCAGTCACCTATGTCACAGGGAACCAAGAAAACAGACACACGTGGGAATGCATCCCACTCTAGAGTTTGTGCCCAAGCAGATTAAAAAAAAAACATGAAAAAAATAAAAAAATCATCCTCAAATTTACGAGAAAGGTTTCGGCAAACATACATCTGATAAAAGGTTGTCTTCAAAATGTCTAAGTCACTAACACTACTTACTAGCAAAAACACAAATGAGAAACTAATAACCAAACAAAATGGGTCAAAAGAACCTGAATAGACATTTCTGCAAAGAAGACATAACATTGAAAACAAGTTTTAAGAACTTGGATAGCATCACAAATCAGGAGAAAGATGTAAATCAAAACAACACATACATCATCTTACTGTAATTCAAATGGATGTTATCAAAGTTATAATATACATTAAAACAGACACAAATGTGGGTGTAAATTTCCAGAGAGCAATTCATTTGGTAAGAATGTTAATTAGTATACAAACTACAGAAACCAGTGGGAGGTTCCTCCCAATATTAAACCTACAACTACCACTTCATCTAACAATTCTACCATTAAGTATACTTTCAGGGCAAAGGAAATCAGTCCATGCAAGAGATATTTGCCATCCTATGTGGACTGCAGCACTACTGACAACTGCCAAGATAAAGAATAAACTTACCTGTCCAGCCACAGATGAAGGGATAAAGTAACTGCGATGGATGTACACAAATAGAATAGTCTTCAGCCAGAAAAACAGAATGAAATGTCATCATTTGGAGCCATACTGTTGAATCTGGAGGACATTATGGTAAATGACCTAAATCAGGCAGAGAAACAAAAACACTGCCACATCTCACTCATGTAGAATCCAAAATAAAAGGCTTCATTGCATAAATCTAGAGAGCACAATACTGGTTACCAGAGGTTGGAGGGAAGAGGGGGCATGGGCAGGGATCAGAAATACGTACAAAGTTACACTTAGATGAGAGGCATGAATTGTTCCTCTCTGTTCCACAGCACAGTGACTAGAGTAAATTAACACAACATCACACCTTTTTCACAAAATCTGGAAAAGAAGATTTCACACATTTTCACCATAAAGAAATTAACAACTGTTTGTGATAATAGAGACTCTTGTAAATGCAAGATTCCAAATGTTTCCATCACAAAGAAATTAGCAACTGTTGGTGATAACAGAGATCCTAAATATCCTGATTTTAACATTTCTCTGTATCTGCATTAACCAAAATGCCCCGCTCTAACTTCCCCCATTGTATGCCATTACTGTATGGACAACCTTTTAAAAAATATGTAAACACACAATGCTAAAGTTCATGTGGACCACAAAACACCCTGAATTTCCAAAGCAACGCTGAGAAATACAAACTACACCAGTTGTGTCACACTTCCTGATTTTACATTCCATTGAAAAGTTAGGGACCCTGTTCCACACAGAGCAGTGGAACAGATTAGAGAACCCAGACGTAAACCCGCACCCCTAACACCATCTGATCTTCAACAAAATCCACAAAAATAAGCTTCGGAGAAAGGATTCCCTCCTCTCAATAGAGGGTGCTGGGATGAATGGCTAGCCAGTTGCAGAAGAAAGGCAGTGGGCCCCTGTGTCTCACTGTGTACCGAAACTAACTCAAGATGAATGAAAGATGTAATGCAAGACTGCAAACTATGAAAAGCCTGCAAGAGAACCTAGGAAATGCCCTTCTTGACAGAGAATTTGGCACAGCACGGATATGCCTATGTCCCTGCTTTGTGTATTAGTCTCTAATTCATTTTGAGTTGGTTCTTGTGCCTTTTACACAATAGGGGTTCTATTTTATTATTTTATATAGGGATATCCAATTTTTAAAACACTTTATTAAGCAGATTCCCCCTTCTTTGTTGTGTCTTTTGGTGTTCTTCTACAAAATGTGTAAAAAGCAAGTGCAACTAAAACAACTATTGACAAGTGGGGCCTAATGTACAAAACAGCTGCTGCACAGCAGTAGAAATTACCAACAGAGTAAACGGACAGCCTACACAGTGAGAGAAAATGTTTCCACGTATGCATCTGATGAAGTCTAATATCCAGGATCTACCTCAGAGACCTTAAGCAAATCAATCAGCAAAACAAAAACTCAATGAAGAAAGGGCAAGGAGCATGAAAACAAGCATCTCAAAAAAGGTTTACAGCAACCAACAGACAGGACAATATTTCTCTACCTCAGTAATCATCAGAGAAATGTAAAGCAAAAGACCCACGAGATAGTATTTCACACTGGTCTCAATGATGATTGTGACACAGTCCACAAGAATGAATGCCAGTGAGGCACGGGAGGAAAGGGATGCTGGTCAGCTGTTGGTGGAAATGAAAACTAGTTTGGACACCATGGAGAGCAATGTGGGGATTTCTCAAATAACTTTATTGACATCACTAATCCTCACAAAAAAGTCCATGAAAACCACACTATGATTCCGTCTCATTCCACTCAGAATGAATACTACCCAAAACAAACAAAACACAGATTTTTTGAAAGTGACATCCAGTATAGACTTACACAAGGGTAACCTCTTAAACACTATTGGTGGGGATGTAAATTAGTATACACACTCTGAAAAACAGCTAGAGATTCCTGAACAAATTCACAGTACAACTACCATGTCAGCTAGCAGCCCCACCAGTGGTTCCACATTTAAAGCAGTTGAAATCCTAGGTTGAAGAGAGCTATCTGCCTTCCCAGGAGTACTAAAGCACTTGTAACTGTGGCCAAGGTACAGAACCAACCTACCTATGCATACGCAGTTGCAGGGATGAGGAAACTGCTGTATAGATACACCACAGAATATGTTTCAGCCACAAAGCTTTGGAAAATCCTGCCATCTGCAGCCACATGAAGAAACCTGGAGAACATCAAGTCCAATGAATGAGCCTGGTCGAGAAAGACTGATGCCATGTGATCTCAGGGATGTAGACTGAAAAGAACTTTACGTCCTAGAAGTAACAAGTTCAATAGGGGTCACCAGAGTCTGCAGGGGAGGTAGAGGCGGTCTGGGAAGGAATCAGTGATGGGTACAAAGTCACTCTCAGATGAGAGTGATCAAATCTGGTCTTCTATTCCATAGCAGGGTGATTAGCCTTAACACAAATGTATCATATGTTTCAAAGTAGCTAGAAGGAAAGATTCTGAATGTTGTTACCACTCAAAAAATAAAAACTATATGAGGTGAAGAGATGCTAAATAACCCGATTTTATCATTACTCAACATATACATGTATCAAAATTTTCCTTGTACCCTTTGATCACATACATTTAGTATATGGCAAATAGTGTTTTAAGAAATAGAAATAATGCCACAATGTATGTGAAAATGTGAAACATGCTGAATTTCCAAAGCTATCCTGAGAAATACAAACCATATGGGATGCATCACATTCTCTGAGTTCTAATTATTAGAAAATCCCTGGTTAACCAACCCATATGTTACTGGCATACACAGAGAAACACAGACCAGTGAGAAAAATGAGGATGCTCAAGAATCAACACAAAATTCTACAGAGTGAACACATTTTTCAAAACACCACCAAAATGACACAATGGGGAAGGTTTCCAAAACTAGATATCCATGTGCAATACAGGACTCTTATGGTACTAGATACACAATAATCAACTCAAAAGGATTAAAGATTATACACCAAACTTGCAACCATAAAGCTCCTATAAAGACAACCTCTGGTGTGTGTATATGTAGGGTAACTTGAATGTATGCTCATAGTTTGCAAAAAGCAACAAAAATACAAGGAAAAAAATCATTGACAATGGACTGCTTTGGTAGCAATTTTGTTTTTTCCTGATTAGTAACCAACAGCGCAGCTAATCAAGAAATTCTACACGTGTGGGACCATGTCAAACTGAAGAGTTTGTGCCCAACAAAGAAAACAATGAACAAAATGAAAAAGCATACTGAAAATTATAAGAAAAGTTTGGGCAAACATACAGTGGATAAGGGGTTGTTTTTGAAAATGTACAAGCTAGTAACACTGCCAGCTGGCAAAAAAAAAAAACCAAAACAACAGAAAAATAACCAGATCAAAATTGGGCAAATAACCTGAGTAGATATTTCTGCAAAGAAGACAGGAAACTGAACCAATGTTTGCAAAAATGGTGTTAACATTACTACTCGTGGGAAAAATGTAGATCAAAACCACACTCAGAATTTATCTCACTCCAACTAGAATGAACATTACAAAAAGATTAAAGTATTTAAAAAGACAATTACTAGGCTGGGCACAGAGGCTCATGCCTGTAATCCCAGCACTTTGGGAGGCCGAGGTGGGTGGATCACGTGGGCAGGAGATCAAGACCATCCTGGCTAATACAGTGAAACCCCATCTTTACTAAAAATACAAAAAATTAGCCGGGCGTGGTAGCGGCTGCCTGTAGTCCCCGCTACTCGGGAGGCTGAGGCAGGAAAATGGCATGAACCCAGGAGGTGGAGCTTGCACTGAGCTGAACTCTGCCACTCCACTCCAGCCTGGGTGACAGAGCTAGACTCTGTCTCAGAGAAAAAAAAAAAAAAAAATCCTGGTATGAATTTCCAGAAAGGGGAACTGTTTGTGGAAACATAAATTAGTATTAACACTATAAAAAACAGTTGAGGTGTCCTGCAAATAGGAAAAAAAAGAAACATCAAACCATCTAGCAGTCCCACTACTGGGTATCATTCAACCCACCTGTTCATCCACAGATACAGAGATCAAGAAACTCTCATATACATACACTAGGGAACATTCTTCAGCCATCAAAACAATGAAACACTGTCACTTAGAGCAACGCAGATGAACCTGGAAAACATTATGCTAAATGTAATGAGCTAGGCCTAGAAAGACAAACACTGCATGATACCACTCAGTGAAATCTTAAGATGTTTATCTTAAAGAAATAGAAAGCACAATATTAATTACCACAGTCTGGGAGCTAGAGGGGGAATGGGGAAGGATTGGTTATGGAAACAAAGTTATCTTAACATTAAAGGAATACATCTGAATGTTCTCCTCAGCCCCGGTGACTGGAGTTAACAATATTATATTTTTCTAAAGAGCAAGAAGGGATAATTTTGAATGTTCTCTCCACACAAAAATAATACCTGTGTGAGGCAATAGAGCTCCCAAGTACCCTGATTTGATCATTACCCCATCTATATGTATGAAAATGTACCCCTAACTATAGACCTTTGTGTTGTGAAATAAAGTTAACAGCAATAAATACATATTGCTAAAAATCACAAAGAGCCACAAAGGCAATGAATATCTAAAGGAACCCTCAGAAATACAATCAAAGTGAGAACCACAATCCTCAATATCAAATTATATGGCCAAGTTGTAGTTATGTAGCAGAAATATGGTACTTGCATAAATAAAAATACCTAGAACTGTGGGAAAAAACAGGGAGAGCAAAAACATAATCAACACAAATATGGACATAGTCAACCGACTTTCATAAAGAACACTACAATGCGGAAGGCAGAGTCTGCTCAATGAATACCTTTGAGAAAAATGATATCCAGACGCAGAAGCGAGAAACAGGATCCTTGTTTTACACGACGTATAAAAAACAAAACCCCCTCCCCCAAATTGAAGGCCAAAAGACCATAAACCACAAAAAGGTTTTTAAAACACAGGATGAACATGTATTTTGGGTTACTTGAATCTCTGCTCACCTTTGCAAAGAGGAAAACAAACAAATACCTTTGAAGAAAAACCTCAATAACAACTAAATGCTTTGTCACTGATAAATATTTTCTTATAAGGGCGACCAAAATTACATACATGAAACACAAAAATAAACATATGGGACTATATCAACCTCAAAAGTTTCTGCACATCAACGAAAACTACTTTCCAAATAAAAAAGCGTCCTATAGATTAGGAAAAAATTTCAGGCAATCTTGTAATTCACGAGTTTTCATCTGATGTGTACACAAAAAACACTGCAAAGTAGCAAAAGAATCCAATCAAATATTTCGCAAACAAATATTTCGCAAAGAACCTGGACAATTCTGTACACTCATGAAAAAGAACAACGGATACGATATAGGGTCCTCAAAATTAACTATGCATTGGAAAACTGTAATTCAAAACCACACCCAGATAATCTCACACTTACTGAATATTCCTAAAAAAACTTTTAAGAAATGGGGGGGGGGCGGGAGCGGTGGCTCAGGCCTGTAATCCCAGCACTTTGGGAGGCCAAGGTGGGTGGATCACCTGAGGTCAAGAGCTTGAGACCAGACTGACTGATATCGTGAAACCCCGTCTCTACTAAAAACACAAAAATTAGCCGGGTGTGGTGGCTGGTGCCCAAAGTCCCAGCTACTCTGGAGGCTGAGCCAGGAGAATTGCTTGAACCGGGGAGGCGAAGGTTGCAGTGAGCCGAGATCACGCCACTGCACCCCAGCATGGGCAACAGAGCAAGACTGTGTCTCAGAAAACAAAGCAAACGAAAAGAAAAACATAGGAATGCGAGTGTGGTTTTCGAGAAAGGGGAACTCATACACTGTAGGTGGAACTGAAAATCAGGATATACATCATGGAAAACAGCTAAATAGCTGGAGACTCCTCAAAGAATTGAAACTACACGTGTCCCCTGCCCTAGGGAGGTCTCTTGCTAAAGGTCTTGAGGCATCAAAAATAACCCTAGACCCCAGCTCAGAAGCCCATGGGGCTCGGAGGCACCCAGGACCCGCGCTTCACCGCCAGGGCTCTGGGCCAAGGGGCGGCAGGGGGGCGGACGCTGACAAGGCCGGGACCCCACAACTGCCTACATGCAGACGACTTGGGCCCAGATGCCCAGAATAAGTCAGGGCCCAAAAGCAAGGAGTGACCGGGGAGGAGCAGGGAGGTCCAGAGGGTTTCCGGTGGGGTCCATGCCCCGGACACTTACCGAGACTCGCCTCCTCCTCCACCGTCACGCCGAACCCACCACGGCTTCTCTGAAGCTCTCTCTGACCACGCCGCTCCGCCGCCGCTGCCGAGGCCTCACAGGAAGTGTAGTCTCGGCTTCTGTAGGGGCGGCACATGCACGCGGGCACATGCACGCTGGCAGCGTCCCTCGCGCCAGGTTGAAGCACCACCCCCTCTTAAAGGGCCCGCGGCTCAGACGGGCCAGAGGCAGCTTAGGGTTGTGGCACAGGCTGAGCCTCTGCCCAGTCCCAGGGGTCGACGAAAGGCCCCTAGTCTCTCATCCTCCCTGGCTCTAGGGCCCAAGAGGTCGCAGGAGCGCTCCCTGTGACCCGGGCCACGAGATAGGCTCCTTTGTTTGGGGAGCCCCCGGGACCTGCCCCTGCCCTCCTCTGAACCTCAGCTTCACCATCCCCAAAGGAAGCGGCCTGGCTGAAACTCTGGGGTCCCTCAAGCTCGGCACCTCAGGATCCAGGGTGGATCCCCTGCCCCTCTGCAGAGGGGGCCCAGAGAATCACAGAAAGCTGGGGCTGGAGGGACAGTCCCGAGGGTAGCAGGGCCTCCCCGGCCCCACTGTCCGCATCTGTCCTGTGGGAGCCCGGGGGCCTCTCTAGGGCCCAGACACCTGCGGCCTTACCAGGGCTGCCTGGGTCATCCGGGCTCCCCAGGAGGCAGGTAGGGGCTCTGGGGTCCAGCGCTGCCCCCACCTCATGCACGATGATCCATCCAGCATCAGCGCCTGCGAGGGGCCCTGTGGACAGGACCCAGGCCCGCCCATTCCCGGAGAGAGGGACCCGCATCCCTCTCTGTGACACCCAGGGCACAGGCTGTGCTGAACTCTCAGGAATCTGGGGGCGAGGCGGGGGAATCCTAGCAACCTCTTGAGGCCCGCTGAGTTAAGGAGGGACTCCTCCTTAACTACTTTGTGAAGCCAGTGTCAACCTGATATCAAAACGTAGGAAAGACACAAGAAAAAAAAAAAAAAAACCTACAGGCCAATATCCCTGATAAATATATACCTAAAATTCTCGACCAAATACTAGCAAACTTAACCTAGCAGCACAACCAAAAGTTCATCGTCACCCTGTAGATTTCTGGAATGAAGGTTGTTTCAACATATGCAAATCAAAACATGTGATTTACTACGTAAACATAATTAAAAACAAAACTCAATAGATGCAAAAAAGAAAGCTTTTGATAGAATTAAACATCCCTTGGTGTTAAAGAAAAAAAAAAACCCTCAATAAAGTAGGCATCAAAGGAACCTACCTCACAATAATAAGAGCTATCTGTGACAGACACACAGTTGACATTATACTGAATGGGCAAAAGCTGGAAGCTGTCCCCTTGAGAACTAGAACAAAACATGATTCCCATTCTCACCACTCCTGTTGGATGTAGTACTGGAAGTTCTAGCCAGGGCAGTCAGGCAAGAGAGTATATGGGTTTACAAGATTCCTGCCTCAGGATCAGTGACATCAGGCCTGTCCCTGCTGCTAACAAGGCCGACTTTATTATGTGCTGTCATGGTGGTGAAGGCTCCTCCACTTGATGAAGATCTCAAAGACTAGCTCTACTCAAGAGAGATTTAAGCTAAGTTGCCTGGGAGTCTCTGGTGCTTTCTCAGGGTTCTAATGAAGACAATGCCATCATCCAAGTATCTCTGAATGCCTAAGTAGCTCTTGCCTCAGGAGCTCTGAGACCTTATGTTATCTATTTTTGAATTGGCCAAGTCTCCCCCTCCCCCCAGCCAGGAAAGGGAGGCTCTTCCCATCCTTGTCAGCATTCGTGTCTTGTATTCCACTCCACAGCCTCCTGGCAAGCATCTCAGTGTCTGCAGGTGAGCGTGGCTGGCTGAGTTCAGTCTTGCTTACCGCAACTGTAGACACGAGGTCTGTGGAACTAAGAATCCGTCCATTTGTGAACTGGCAAGATACATGAAGCAAAAGTTATTGAATTAAAAGGATAAATGCATAAATCCACAATATGACAATTCTAATTCTTATATCTCAGAAATTAATAGAAAACAAAATAACTACAACAATAAGACTACAAGATATTAATAGGGGAGATTATAACCAGAGCGCCGGGAGATAAACAGCAATATTCAATATACTTACAACTATTGGTTGACAACTCTTTGGTCTTGTGAGACACTGCTTGTCCCAAGCCACAGCAGTCGCTGGACATTCCTCAAGGAGTACCTCGAGATTCAGACAGGACCTATCCTCTTGCTTCTCCTTTCAAAGTTGGGGGACAGAATGCAGTGCCGCTGTTTAGTGTGGGAAGTGTGAGGATCAAAATATCAGAAACTTTATGTTTCACAACAACTGAGTTCTCCATCAGAAAAAGTGACAAAGGACACCCTTGCAAGTGTAGCTGTGACAGATTTGAAAATTCCTCCTCTGAGAGGCAGGTGCCTACAGTTGCAGAATCACTGCATGGAAAGCACCATGATCCCTACAGTCTGAAGGGGCCGTGGCATAAGTGTGTCTACAATCAAAGCTCACAGCTGAGGCCCTGGGGGAGGATCAGGTGTGCACCAGGGGGTGCACCCCAGCCAGCACTGCACTGACAGGGGCCTCGTCTTTATTAAATTCTGGGCTTTTTCCTGGGTGCTAGTTACAAAATGTGGGTTCAATGAACCCTCTGTCTTGTGGCTGCCACCCATCTCAAGGTCGCACAGGTAATGATCACCACCCCCTCCACCTTCTGCTGAGGGTCCGGGTGACCCCCTGGTGGTGTAACCCAGGCCCTCACTCCTAAGGGGCCCTGAGCCTTGCTCACCACAGAGTCCTTGGTCTAGAGCTCCCGCACTTGTCCACATGCCATCAAATGTTGTGTACCGAGAGGCACTTGTGTGGAGCCCCTCCTTCCCCAGGCAGCACAGTCCTGCTCCAGCTGACACCACGGTCCAGGTGGTACTCATTTTTCTGCCCGCAGGTCCCATGGAGGAGCAGCCTGAGGACAAAGCAGCACCCAGAGCTTGTTTTTTTCAGAGAACCTGGACCTGCCCTGGCTAGAAGCCCCACAGCTGTGGAAACCAGGACCTCCTACTTTTCAGAGCCCAGATGTGCAGGATATAGATGCACCTCAGAGGTCCTGGGTGTGATGTGGAAGGTTGGGGGACACTGGACTTCCTGCTACAATGCTCTCATTGCCACATCTTCTACCTGGTGAAACAAGGCAGCTAGCAAAGGTGATAGATTCACCTGGACACGGTGTCCTCCCACATCTGGACCTGGCACCTGAGCCACACTGCTGGGTCTGAAGCTCTCAGGAGCGTGTGTGTGCTGTGACCAGCAGACCTATGGCATGTGCCCTCTTCCTCCCTCTGTGGCATGAAATCAGTTCATCTGATGGTGTCATGTGAAGTCTTGTCCTGATGGGTAGAACTTTCTATAAATCATCCCATGGCCCCGGGGAGAGGCAAGTTCATCCCGACAGGTTTAGCTCTTTCTGTTAAACACAACCCTGTCCTTCCCAGGGCATCAGGGCCTGGTGCAGTTGTCCCAGCCTGGCAGGAAGTCCCCTTGAGGGTAGCGTGGAGGGCACAGCCTGGGCCTGACTTGTGACCCTGGCAAACGGCAGCTGAGCCCTGGGGCTGACCACCTGCACTTTCTGTTTGGTGGTGGGAGATGTGGGGCAATATTTATTGCCTTTCCTGTAGAGAGCATCTCCCAGCCTGCCCAGACCACTAGACCCCTACAAATGTGACTTGTAGGCAAGTCCTGGCTCTCTGTGGTGCTTTTCTCTCCTGTCCAAGCACCTGTGACTCCCAGGCCTCCAACCTTGCTGGCTTCCCCCATCTAAGCCCCTGATGCAGGGTGAGGACTGTATTGTGGCAGACAGCAGGCCGGTTTACACAGTTCTGGGACAAAATTATAGGTATACATTATTTTATGTCCAAAGTAAACGAATCCCATGTATGGATACATTTTTTGACACAGAGGGAAGAAATGCATTGGTGAGATCCACGGGCCAGAGCTCAGGCCTGTGCTCAGGCTCTGGCAGCAGCTGTGTGGCTCTGGAGCTGTTGTGGGGGTGGGGAGGTGCTGTGTCTTTGCTCACTGAGTTAAAGGCTTCATTTGTTTCTTTGTTCAGTTTGTTTTCTATGACCCCTGTTCAGCAATATTGAAAATCAAGCCTAGGAGGTGGAGACCTTGCTTTGGAGCAGGGGCGGGGCATTGATTGGAAATGGGGAATAGGTAGACAGTGGGAATTTCATTTTCTGGAGCTCATGTGCAGCCTCTTGATGGCCTCGTCACAAGTTCACCTGATGACCTGAGTGGCCACTGTCCTTCTCCTGAGTGGGTTATGAGCTTGCCAGGCACATGAACAAGGCACGCTCACATTTTTCAAGTGAAGAAACTAAGAAGGGGTTGTCAGCAGATTGTCAGCCTGAAGTATGCCAGTGTTTGGTCCACAGTAAACCACATGTGGAGAGCTTAAAAAATTGCCCTCAAATCTGGCCAAAAAATGACAGTAATAAATTCAATTATTACTGTGATATACATTTCTTTAGTTACAATTATATATGTATATCTATGTATAACTAACAATTTTGCATAAGTTTCTCATCTACCAGTATTCTTTTGTTTTTGCATAAGTTTGCAAGGAACCCTAATGATGGGACTGTCTCTTTTAAAACTAAATTTTATAAATAACTCTCAGAGCCATACTGGTAAGAAACAGAACAAAACAAATTACTAGAAACTTGAACAAACATTGGATTTCTGCTGGAAAAAGGGCGCAAAGCGGGCCTGCCTGCTGCACTTCCCCAGAGCTAATCCTTGAGCTGAAAGAGCTTCCTGGTGAAGCCTCACACGCTCTGTACCAGGGCGTGGGGGGACCCAGACACGCGGGCTCCAGATCTGACCATCTTTACCTAGTTATGGGGTTTCAATCATGTCTTTTAAATTCTTTGAGCTGCAGTTTTCACATATGTAAAGTGAACATATTTTTAAATTTTTAATTTGTGTTATAACCTTGTATAAAGATAAAATAGTACATTTGAAAGCGTTTTAGCTGAAGTTAAACATTCATGTGTGTGCATGCAATGGCTTCTTAATTATTTTTAGGGCTTAACCTGGTTTTGCTAGTACTGCTACTAGCACTGCTACTTCTCCATGTCTCTGAAGACTATGAAATGTTAGAACTTAAGCAACAAGAAGCACCTGTCAAAGGGTTCTATGACCCATGATGGATTTGACACAACTGGCTATGATAATGTGTTAGATGGTGCCTAGAGCACTGCTGAGCAGAGACTTCATGCTGTTCAAAGTCGAAAGAGTCCCTAGAATTATGAACCTGCTGAAGCAGCCTTCAGAACTGAAGATGAGAAAAGTACATTTTCAGTTAAAGAAAGTCTGAGAGACTATGTTGCCATCACACCCAAACCATAATAAATGCAAAAGAAACTTGTTCAGGGTGAAGAGAAATGACAATAATTGGAAATTATAGTTCACAGAAAAGATCAAAGTGTGCCCAAAATAGTAAATATGTGAAGGGGAAATTACTATTTTAATGACATCCTCCAGGAATTACAACATGTGCAGATGAAAAATCCAAGACAACATGGCACAAAAGATGAGAGGAGGGTAAGGTAAGGTTTTTGTGTTTTATATAAGTGTTATGGTATTTAATATATGTTAAGTATTCATATTTTAATTTCTAAAGAACTCACCAAACATAAATAAATGAAACAAGGAGTGATAGTTTAAAAAAAAAATCAAAGTACAAAATCCATACAAAAAAAAAAAAAAGAAAGAAAGAAACCCCATCAAACAAACAAACAAACAAACCAAAACTACAATAATCCAGAAGAAGACCAGGAAGGTGGAACAGAGACTGTCAAAGTAGGTAAAAAGGAAACCTCAATATCTGCTTTTAAAAAGAAATACACTTATGATATAAAGATACAAATAGATTCGAACTGAAAAGATGGACAAATATACACCATGCAAATCTTTGTTATCAAAAACTGCAGCCAGTGTGTTAATGGCAGATATGACAGATTACAAGAAAGACAAGCATCACCAGGGATAAAGAAGGATGTTTTATACTAATGAGTCCATTTGCTTAGAACACCTAATAATCATAAGCATGCACGCACCCAAGAAAAATAACAAGATACATTAAGCAAAAGTTATTGAATTAAAAGGATAAATGCATAAATCCACAATATGACAATTCTAATTCTTATATCTCAGAAATTAATTGAAAAAAATACAACAATAAGACTACAAGGTATTAATAGGGGAGATTATAACCAGAGCACCGGGAGATAAACAGCAATATCCAATATACTTACAACTACTGGGTGACAACTCAAAAGAGCCCAAAAGAATTTTTGACACTAGATAAAGGTAAATAGCCTGGAAAACCTACAAGCCAGCATAGGAAGGAAGTGGAAAATGAAACGTTGATTGAAAATAAATCTGAAAGTCTGGGCACAGTGGCTCATGCCTGTAATCCCAGCACTTTGGGAGGCCAAGGTGGGTGGATCACCTGAGGTCGGGAGATTGAGACCAGCCTGACCAACATGGAGAAACTCTGTCTGTACTAAAAATACAAAATTAGCTGGGTGTGGTGGCGCATGCCTGCAATCCCAGCTGCTCAGAGGCTGTGGCAGAAGAATCACTTGAACCCGAGAGGTGGAGGTTGTAGTGAGCCGAGATCTCCCCATTGCACTCCAGCCTGGCCAACAAGAGCAAAATTCTGTCCCCCCCCAAAAAATAAGAAAAGAAAAGAAATCTGAAGGAAGGAAAAGAGAATTGAGGATAAAACTTTGCAAATACAAAATTCAAAAATCAAATGATAGAAATAAGTTCAAATATATCACTGTTTCCTACCAAACATAGAGGGATTAACCTCATATATTAAAATACAAAAGTATCAATAATAAAGCAGCACTTTCAAATTAAAGAAAAAAAATAAAATAAATACTGTATAAAAATTTAAGTAAATATTCACAGAAAGCAAGCTGCTATCACAAAATCAATTTTAGTTCAAATAAAATGTAAGGAAGAAATCATAAACAACAGGAGAGACACTGCACATGGACGGACAATAGAACCGTGTAGGTGAAGCAACGTCAAGTCCAATGCTGGCCTCACCTCCAGGACATACAAAGAAACTAACAGGATAGAGCAGGTCTAGAGAGGGACACTGGAACCCATACTTCTGAATTTAAATGGGAAATAGACAAAGATGCTATGTGTTTATAAAAGGTTATAAAATCACAACAAATGCTGAACATACATCATTTTCTAGTATATGTAGTACTTACCAAATGAGACCCATATTCGGTTGCAAAAGAAATTACAAAAAACCAGAGCAGGGAACCAAAGGACTAACAGAAGTCAGAACAAAAACACACCCCAGATATTTTAGGAAAAAATGGCACAGTGATTTAATGATAAATCACTGTAAACATAAAGGGATTCACCCAGAATAGAGATGAGATGCCAGAGTTCAAGATGACAACATGTGTCAGCCTGACTTTCTGAATGACTGCACAGGAAAGGCTGCCATCCAAAGAAGTGCAGAAAAGGACACCCTTTAAGTCCTGGATGGAGGAGGAAGACCCCCAATGCTGGATGGAGAAGGGTGCCCCCCAGTCCTAGATGGAGAAGGATGCCCACCTCAGTCATGGATGGAGAAGGATGCCCCCTAGTTACTGGATGATAAAGGATGTCCCCCAAGTCCTGGATGGAGAAGGATGCCCCCCAATTCCGGGATGAAGAAGGATATCCCCTAATTCTGGGATGGAGAAGGATGCCCCCAGTCCTGGATGGAGAAGGATGCCCCCCAGTCCTGGAAGGAAAAGGATGTCCCCTAGTTTACTGGATGATAAAGGATGTCCCCCAAGTCCTGAAGGGAGAAGGATGCCCCCCAGTTCCAGGATGGAGAAGGATGCCCCCCATTTTTGGGATGGAGAAGGATGCCCCCTAGTTACTGGATGGAAAATGATGTCTCCTGAGTCCTGGATGGCGAAAGATGGTCCCCTAAGTCCTGGATGGAGAAAGACAGTCCTCCAAGTCCTGGATGGAGAAGGATGCACCCCAGTTCCTGAGTGGAAAAGGATGCCCCCCAAGTCCTGGATAGAGAAGGATGCCCCCTAGTTACTGGATGGAGAAAGATGTCCCCAAAGTCATGGATGGAGAAGGATGCTCCCCAATTCCTGAATGGAGAAAGATGCCCGCTAGTTCTACATGGAGAAGGACAACCTCCAGTCCTGGATGGAGAAAGATAACCTCCAGTACTGGATGAAGCAGGATGTCCCCCAAGTCCTATATGGAGAAGGACAAACCCCAGTCCTGGATGGAGAAGGATGACCCCCTGTCCAGATGAAGAAGAATTTCCTCCACTCCTGAATGGAATCGGATCCCCTTCAAGTCCTGGGTGGATAAGACACCTCCCAAGTCCAGGGTGGAGAAGGACATCCCTCAGGTCCTGGATGGAGAAAGGATGTCCCCTAGGTCCTGGATGGAGAAAGATGTTCCCCAAGTCCCGATTGGAGAAGATGGCTCTGGGGACCACATGGGCAAGGATACCCCTTTTGCAGCCTCCCCATTCATACTTATCCTGACCTGTTAATGTAGAACAAAGAGATTTGGAGGAAGAAACATGGGACTAAACTTTACTCAGAATGTTTTCCTTTTCATCAACATTTTATAAATTCTAATTTTTATTTGATAAAAATAAGTGAAATGTATGATATAAACACAGTATAACAACCGATTAGACCTATTTTTCCAGATCTGAGTCCTGGCTATGGGCACTATTGGTCATTCTACTTTTCTGTATTTGTAAAGCTTCTCAAAATTAAAGATAAAAGAGTTTATTGCTAATAACATGTATAAATAGACATTGAATAAAATGTGACTCTTTAAAAATTAGTTTATTCTATGGGCTTCTTTTGAAGGGTTATGGTGTACTAAAATTACTAGCGGATCTTTATTACAAACTCACTAGTAAAAATAGACAATGGGAAAATATTTGAATTTGTTATAAATTAGTGTTGCGTGAGTATTAATCAAAACTTTAAAACCAAAATATATGGACATAAGAATAAATTATTTGACTTAATTATCCGTTGACTTTAAAATCTAATTGCTAAATTTACTTTTTGCCCATTTCACCTCCTTCAAATCTCCAAGTAACTCTTCTTTTTCTCTCCTGTCAGTACTTTATTCTCCCTCATTTTTTTTTTCAATTTCCTGATTTTTTGAACAACTCTAAGAGAGTTGTGTTTTGCTTGTGTTAGAATGACGTCATTACGCCAACCCATTAGGCAACTAGACCCTCACCAAGGTGAGCACTAGGAGACTTCAGACCATGGAGCCTCTCCTGATTTTTGACTCAGGCTACCTGGCAACTGTGTTTAAATGATGAATTGTTTAATTTTTTAGATCCCCTAGAGATAAAGAAGGATTTTAATAACCATCAATTTAAAATGCACTGGGACACTTTATGACTGACATTTCTTGCAGTTTCTGTGCTGCGGCCTTATGAGTAACTGTCTGTAAGGAACAGCATGTTCCTCATTCTGTCATTGCTCCTTGGGCTCCAAAAGGAAAAACCAGAAATTCTGTGGCTTTAAACATGGAAACATTCATTCTTTAAAGAAAAAGGCTGTAAAGTAGAGATAAGAACAGAGAAAGGATGTTATCAAATACATGCAAATGGACAAAATATGAATGATTATGTTCTCATATTCAACCCAACTTTTAAAAGTGGATGTATGAGCAGTGCCAGCATTTAGTCAGGCCATGGCGAGCCCATGGGCTAGAACAAGAGGCCACACTCAAGGTCAGATGGCACTCACGACGCAGGGCCTCTGCTCCTTTATGACTCCCTCTCTTCAGTGACCCGGAGCACCCTCCTATCACAACTTGCAGGGGAGAGGAAGGTGTTAGGGCACTTTGAATGACAGTGGAGCGTGGGTCTACACACTCTCCTCACATGCCACAAATCTGCATCGCTTTCCAATATTCCAAAGGATTCTGAGTAAGGAACATTGCTGCAGAACCAGTAAAAGCTGCCCTCACAGATGATGCTAAATTGAGTTTTACAAAGTATTGTGAGAGATCTCGGGAGAGGGGGAGCAACCTGCTCATAGATTTTTTTCATAATCAACATTTAAACACCTCCGTTAGGCAGAAAAGCAGCGCTACCGGACTTAGTTAGCAGCTCTTTCCCGCTGGACATCTCTCGGCCTCCAGACCCTACAGAGAAGAGGCCACGACCTAAAAGCAGCTTAAAAGCTTGAAAAAATAGAAGGTAAGGATTCAGCGAATATCGAAATTTGGAAAAGGAGAGAAGACTTTATTCCTTGTAGAGGGTTACAGACTGCAAGGTGGCCACCCCACAGGCTGGGAAGGACAGCCTCCTGCCGAGACCAGAGATGGGCACTTCCAGGAGGAGGGGTTGGGGCAGGAGCTTTGGGGTGAAGATACACATTCATCAAGTGACAGGCATAACAACATAAAATCAGCTGTAGGTAACACAGAATGATTCTGATATTGATGTTCAATTCCACACACTAACAGATGTGAGAACATCATTCACTGCACCTGGAGAAGGTACTGTATCTGCTCTGTGCTGGTCCAGATGACTTATGTTTATCGTTGCCTGGGTCTGCATTTTCTCTTCTCTAAATTTTGCTTCTCCTGCAAAGCTTGTGCTGGGACATCATTTCTAGGGTCAAGGTTAAGCTGAGCCTCAGAGGTTTCACTGCAGCTATGGTGGATATGGCTTGGTCCCCTGCAGTACTCTCTGGAAAGTACCTTCCTCCATTTGAAATCCCTGAAGTGGTACCTCCTACAACCTGCACAGCTCTGGCCTCTGCTGCCAAAACTAGACAGGAGGTTCATCCCCTGCTTCTTTGTAGAGAAGAGCCACCTGCTGACTGAGCTGAAAAGGGACTCCCCACAGACTAGGCTCACAAGTGTCCTGACAGCTGGGCAGAGCACGGGGACAGGGAATTCTGGGCAGACCCTCTTCAGAAATTGTGTCTCAAGGGGCCTTGGGGAACTTGGTCAACAGATGGCAAGACTTCATCTGTGGGCTGGCAGGTCAGCTCAGCGGGACTCCTGGCTTTGGAGCCGAGACTCAAGTCTCTACTCTGTACCAAGACAGAGACAGGGGCCGGGAAACAAGACACAACCATTTTCCATCATCGAGGGGCAAGGTGGTGCTTGGCATGAGGCAGAACCGGGCTCCGTCAATGCCACACGTCAGGAGGAACCTCTTTTCTGTTTCAACCCCTCCTGCTCATTTGTGGTAGCCATTAGAGCGGCCTGACATAGTGTTGTTCTCCACGATCTGAGGACGTGATAGGATTTCATTCCTGCTCCACCTTGTGGATGGATGGAATCACGCGCCCAGCTCTGGTCAAGACCAAGAAACTGAGGTATCATTTTTGTTTCTGTGGGACCAGGAAAGGGGCTCTAATTTGGCTTGAAGTGTGTGTGTTTGTGCATGTGTGTGAGAGCGGACAGGTGAATGTGTGTAATGGAGAGTGTGTAGGTGAGTGTGTACATGTGTGAGAGTGTGTATGTGAGTTATTGAGTGAATGTGGAGAAATGTGTGTTTGAACATGGGAGTATGAGGGTGTATGTGGAATATAACTGTGTGTGAAAGTGTGAATATGAGTGTGTGTGTGTGTATTAGTGTGTGTGTGTGTGTGAATAAGCCATGTGAGTGTGGTGTGTGAGCTTGAGCCTATGAGTGTGTGTGTGCTTGTGTGTGAGCATGACAGAATATGTGAGTTTGGGGTGAGTGCAGGCCACAGCCAGTCCTGCCTGGGGCACTAGAACTCTCCAACCCAAGCACCTCAAGTCGTTCTCTTTCCTCACTCCATCCTGAGTTTCTCAGCCCACCACCTTTCCTCTAAACCCCCACAGAGAAACAGAGTCCCCGGGACCAGGGGCTCTGAGCATGGCACACTGCCAAGCCTCCTCCCTCGCTGCCTCCTGAGAACCTGGGTGGAGCACAAAACAGTCAAATATATTCGTCTTCTGTCATCACTAACTAGAGCTCCACAAGTTCCCAGATCGTCCCGTTAGCTCTTTGCCATAATTATCTAATTTTTGATATCATACTAAGACTCCATAATTATTCCCTCAGAAACAAAGCAAATCCGTGGGATGCAGAGGGTACGCAGATGACTTCTGCTCGGGAGAGAAGCCCCAACACAAGTCCTAGGCAGAGCCCAGAGACCTGAACTGTGGCCGCCAGTGGGCATCCAGCTGAGGGACAAGCAGGTGGGCCTCAGTGGTGGCTGCCAGGTCCCTGGATGCCTATGGCCACCGGCCTTGCCTCTCCTCTGCCTCAGAAGCACTGGGGGCTTTGGGGATTTGGTGGTCCTCCGGCCCTAAACGTGAACCTGGTGTGACAAAATGAAGTTTGCCATCTCCATCCTCCTCAAGCTGCCTGTGCACCCCAGTAGCAGCCACCCTCTCTGTGCTCCCGTCTGCACCCCATGTCCTGGGGTCCTTCTTTGTGCTGTACCTGATGATAGCAATCAGTGTCTCGACTGTGACTTGCCTCTCCCCTCAGGGACACACAAGCACTTTCACATCGAGGCTACTTTTCATCCCTTCTGCCTCCTGCAGGGATGCTGGATGCAGAGGCAGGAGGAGGACAGAGGGGCTGGTCTCAGGTGCGGCTTCTCTCACACCTGGCGCAGGTGGCCACTCACCTCCCCGCCCCGCACCCATCCACCTCAGCTCCCGGGTGTGAATGAGAAAGGAGAACCAAGAGATCATCCTTACATGGGACACGCCACAAACCCCAAAAAGACCCATTTGGTGAAAAGAAGTAAAACAACCACAAGGCTACTTTCACCTGAGGTGGTCTCATGGCTGGAGCAGACCACGGGTCTCCTGCTTGGGCTAGTCAAATACTAACCGGCGTGTCCTTCCATGGCAATTTTCCTTCGGGGTGAGCAAAAACACTTTGTCATCCTCCCACCCCTCAATAGAACAGAAGGGAACCAAAGGCAACTACAGGGCCTTACAGAGCTGCTCTGGGGCCGCGGGAAACTTATCAGCATCCTGGAAAAGACAAAACCAGTGGGTTGCATGTGGCCTCTGACACCTGCCACCCTGACTGCAGGATGTGGCCGCCCCCACCTTTCACCTTCCCATCCTTAGCAAGCGAAGTGATCCCCTACGCCTGGACAAAGCGCTGGAAAGCCCAGGCCCACCGGTCAGCTCCAGTCACTCGGCCTGACAGGGGTCAGGGAGGCGGGCCAGCCCCACAGCCAAGTCACAACTCCAGGGCCTGGTCTCACTTGAGCAGTGCGGCCTGGGGCTGCTGCTGGGCTGCAGGCTCCACGCCTGACCCTCCAGCCTGCACAGCGGGCACTAGGCCAGGAATCACCTCCCCAGCAGGCGGCTCAGCACCAGGTTCACGCGCCGCGCCTGTGGTTGGGCGGCGGGGGGGGGGGGGGGGGGGGGGGGGCAGTTCCATGCAATGCTTGCAGACCATCAGTCCCGCAGGGCAGCATCACCGGCTTGTGCAGCAGCCTTGGGCAGCAGAGCCGGTCGCGGGGCGCGCTGGGCGCTGGGGCGGGCCCTGCCTAGCCTGGCGTCTCCAGCTTGCCGCCGGCTTCCCAGGGAACAGTGGCCGCTGGCTCAGGCCAGGGCGCTCCAGGCCGCCCGCCAGCTCCCCCAGCTCCTCCGGCCGCAGCGCCTCCAGCCGCACGGCGACAGCAAACGCTCCCAGGGCCACCGGGAGGCGGCCGGCGCGGGCCAGCGCGTCCCCCAGCCTCAGGCACCGGCCGCGGTCGGGCTGCGCCAGCGGGGCCAGCCTGGAGAGGAAGAGCCCGGCTGCTATGTGGCACTCCCCGTGCGGAAGGCCTCGTCGCCCTCCTCCAAGCGCTGGGCTATCGGCTGCCCGCAGTCGCAGCCTGAACACTGGGGCTGCGGCGAGACCGGCCCAGTGCCGATCCCCGCGGGGCTGTGACCTTGCGGGCCTGGAGCCAAGGCGCGGAGCAGGGGCGATGCGCTGCTGCTGGGAACTGGCCGGCGGGAGCGCAGCCAC
This sequence comes from Macaca nemestrina, assembly GCF_043159975.1. NCBI lineage: Eukaryota > Metazoa > Chordata > Mammalia > Primates > Cercopithecidae > Macaca > Macaca nemestrina. The sequence goes on from NC_092139.1 coordinate 63,309,221, forward strand.
AGCCTTCCTCTCAAGAACGAAAAAAACGGTTTTAAAAATCTTTTTAACATCGCAGAACAATCTTTAAAATCTATTTTAACATCTGTGAAGAATTACATTGGAAATTTGTTAGAGATTGTATTGGACCTATAGATTGAGTATGATGGTCATTTTAACAGTATTAATACTCCTAATTCATAGAAATGGGATAACTTTATGTCTATGTTTAATTGATTTTTATGAATGTTTTATAGTTTTCATTTTAGACATCTTTCTTTGCTTAGTTTATTCCCAGCCATTTTTTTATAGCTGTTTTAAATGCGATTGTTTTCTTGATTCCTTTTTCAGATGGTTTGCTGTTGGGTGTAGAAATGCGACTGATTTTTCTATGCTGATTTTGTTTTCTAAAACTACTGTATTCGTTTACTGTTTCTGTTTTAGGTTTTTTTAATACATAAGATCATGTCATCTGCAGACAGGGACAATTTGGCTTTCGTTTTGTTTTTCAATTTGGATGTCTTTTCTTTCTCTTGCCTAATTGTTCTGGCTAGGACTTCCAGTACTGTGTTGAAGAGAAGTTAGTAAAGTGAACATCCGTGTCTCCTTCCAGATCTTGGAGACACGGTTTTCAACTACTCTTTATTCAGTATCATGTTGGCTGTGGGTTATCATATATGGCCTTCATTTTATTGAGTTATGTTCTTTTTATAACTAATTTGTTAAGAGATCTTATGTTTACGAAAAGCATCGAATATTGTCAAAGGCTTCTTCTGTATCTATTTAAATGATTATATTATTTTTATCTTCCCTTATCAAATGTGGTGTATCACATTTATTGACTGACATATCATAAGCCCTCCTTGCCTCCCTGGAACAAATACAACCTGATTATGGTGAATGATCTTTTCAATGTGCTTTCAAATTACGATTGCTAGCATTGCTGGTTTTGAATTTTTGCATTCATGTTCATCAGTGACATTGGCCTGTGGTTTAGTTTTTCACTGTTCATGTCTCATTTTGGAATAAGGTAATTGTGTCTTCATAGAATGAGTTTGGAAGAGTTTCCTCCTTTTCACTTTTTTTGAAAGAGTTTGTAAATAATTAGTATAAGATCCTCTTTAAATGTTTTGAAGAATTCAGCAGTATAAGCTTCGGGTCCTGAACTTTTCTTTTTTCTTTTTCTTTCTTTCTTTCTTTCTTTCTTTCTTTCTTTCTTTCTTTCTTTCTTTCTTTCTTTCTTTCTTTCTTTCTTTGTTTCTTTCTTTCCTTCTTTCTTTTTTTTCTTTCTCTCCTTCCTTCCTTCCTTCTTTTTCTTCTTATTAAATATTTTTGTTTAGAGACAGGGTCTTTCTCTGTCACTCAGGCTGGAGTACAGTGGTGCAGTCACATCTCACTGCAGCCTCAAATTCCTGGTCTTAAGTGGTCCTCCTGCCCCAGCCTCCCAAGTTGTTAAGACTACAAGTGCACACCACTACACCTGGCTAATTTTTATTTTTATTTTTGTAAAGACTGGGTCTCACTATGTTCCCCAGGCTAATCTGGAACTTCTGGCTTCAAGTAATCCTCCTGCCTTGGCCTCCAAAGTGTGAGTTTACGTGTGTCAGATACTGTGCCAAGCCCTCCTGATTTTCTTGTATTGACAAACAATGCTTCAGTCTCATCGTTTGTTACTGGTCTGTTCGCATTTTGTATTTCTTCATTCTTCAATTTTGATACGTTACATGTGTTCAGGAAATTGTTTATTTCTTCTAGGTTTTCTAATTTATTGGCATATAATTGTAGTACTTTCTCATGATTCTTTGTATTTCTGTAGTAACCATTTTGGTGTCTTTTTTCATCTCTGACTTTATTTATGTGACTTTTCTTTTCTTTTTTTTTTTTTTTGAGACGGAGTCTCGCTCTGTCGCTGGGGCTGGAGTGCAGTGGCCGGATCTCAGCTCACTGCAAGCTCCGCCTCCCGGGTTTACGCCATTCTCCTGCCTCAGCCTCCCAAGTAGCTGGGACTACAGGCGCCCGCCACCTCACCCGGCTAGTTTTTTGTATATTTTAGTAGAGACGGGGTTTCACCGTGTTAGCCAGGATGGTCTCGATCTCCTGACCTTGTGATCCGCCCGTCTCGGCCTCCCAAAGTGCTGGGATTACAGGCTTGAGCCACCGCGCCCGGCCTTATGTGACTTTTCTCTCTTTTTTTCTTAATCTGACTAAAGATATATCAATTGTGTTTATCTTTTCAAAAAATAACTTTATTTCATTGATCTTTCATATTTTTGTCTCCATTTTGTTTATTTGTGCTCTGGTCTTCATTATTTATATTCTTTCACCAATTTGGGGCTTAGTTTGTTCACATTTCTATTAATTCCTTGAAATACATTCTTAAATTGTTAATGAGAGTGTTCTGTTTTTCATGTAGAAATTTATTTCTACAAACTTCCCTCTGAGGACTTTTTTTGCTGTATTTCATACATTTTTATATGTTCTGATTTCATTTTCATTTGTCTTAAGAATTTTTAAAATGAAACAATTTATTTTTTAACCCATTGGTTGTTTAGGGACATGTTTAATTTGTATTTATTTGCACAATATCTGAAGTTCTTGTTGTTTCTTTCTGGTTTTATTCTATATTGTCAGAATAGACATGTGATATAATTTTGATTTTTTTAAATTTGCTCATTTTGTGGCCTAATATATGACCCATCATGGAAAACGTTCCATGCACAGTTGGGAAGACTGTGAGTTATGCAATTGTTGGATAAAATGTTCCGTAAATGACTGCTAAGTTATTCTGGTCCAGAGTTCAGTTTCAATATGCCGTTTCTTTGTTGATTTTCTGGCTTGATAATCTGTTTATTGCTGAAAGTGGAATGTTAAGGTTTCTTACTATTATTTTCTTGCTTGCTATTTCTCCTGTTAGATCTATTAACATTTGCTTTATGTATTTAGGTGCTTCAATATAGAGTGCATATACAATTACAATTATCATATTATCTTGTGATATTGACCCCTTTATAGTTATATAATGGCCGTATTTGTCTGTTTTTATAGATTTTTGCTTGAAGTATATGTTATCTGATATAAATATATCTATACCCAGCTTTCTTTCGGTTTCCATACTTATAAAATATATTTTTCCATCAGATCGCTTTCAATTTATGTATATATTTACAGATGAAGTGAATTTCCTGTAGAAAGTTTATAGCTAGGTCTTGTTTTTAATCAGTGTAGCCATTATATGTCTTAAATGGGATAATCTATTTACATACAAGGTAATTACTGATAGACAAGGACTTGGTACTGCCACATTATTACTTGTTTTCATGTTTTTCTTAAAATTTATACTTTCATTGATTGATTGGTTGATTGATTTCACTATCTTCCTTTGTGGTTAAGTTTTCCCTATCAGTGTGTTTTGGTTTCTTGTTTTATTTTTTTAATTTTTAGAGTATCTACTACAAGTTTTTGCTTCGTGGTTACCGCAAGGCATGCAAAGAACATCTTATGCTTACAATAAGTTATTTTAAAGAGATAGCAACTTAATTTTGATTCAAACAAGGGGAAAAGAAACCACTCTACTCTTCAACTCCATCAATCCCTCACATTTTGCATTTCTGATGTTTTAATTTACATCTTTGTATATTGCTTCTTTCTTAACAAATTATTGTAATTGTTATTATTTGTATTGTATTTTAACCTTCCTACTAAGGATATATAAGTGGTTTACATTCAATTATTACCATATTAGTGCATTCCAAATTTGTCTGAATCCTCACTTCTACCTGTGGGTTTATACCTTCAGATATTTTATGTTACATATTGCTGCCGTTTTCTTTCAGTTTGAAGAACAATATTTAGCATTTCTTGTAAGGCTGGTTTGATTACAATGAATTCATTCACTTTTTGTTTGTCTGAGAATGTTTCAATCTCTCCTTTATTTCTAAATGATAGCTATGCTGGATACTGTATTCACGGTTGACAGTTTTTTTTATTCAGCACTTGAATCTATTATCCTACTCTCTCCTGGCCTGTAGTGTTTCTGCTGATAAATCTGCTGCCAGGCATATGGGAATTCTCTTATGTGTTATTTGTTTCCCTTTTCTTAGTCCTTTCAGGGTCTTCTCTTTGTCTTTTACCTTTGAGAGTTTAATTGTAATATGTCCTTGGTTGCCTTATTCAGATTAAATACGATTGGTGACTTTGACCATCCTAAACATTTTAATCTTTCACCAGGTTTAAAAAGTTTTCTGTTATCTATTTGAATAAACTATCACTTTTTCATTCTTAGTTCCCCTTTAATGTCAATGATATGTAGATTTGCTCTTTTGTTGTTGTCCCCCAAATCTCATAAACTTTCTTTGTTTCTTCTCATTCTCTTTTATTTTCATTCTACTCTGAATATGTATTTTCAAAGAGCTTGTCTTTGAGCTCACTGTTTCTTCTGCTTGATCAGTTCTACTATTAATGCTTTCCATTGGATTTTCAATGTGTTCAATGAACTTTCCAGCTCCATGATTTCCATTTGATTTTTTCCCATTATTTTGATTTATTTGTTGAATTTCTCTGGTAGATTTCTGAATTGTGTTTCTACTTTCTCAGTGTTCACAGGTTCTTCTTAAAACAGCCATTTTGAATTCTTTGCCTGCCAGATCATTCATCTGTATGTCTTTAAGGTCAGTTGCTGGCACCTTGCTTTTTCCATTTGGTGAGGCAACTTTCCTAAGCTATTATTAATATTTTTAGATATACATCTCCGTCTACACATTGATGAATTAGATATTTGAGTCTTCTCAGTTTGGGTTTCTTTGTGACTACTTTTCAGTGGACTTATTAAGAAATTTTGAGTGGACTCGCAATTGTATTCCATTGCAGCATTAGAGATAGCCCAGATCCCGCATTAGACGTAAGTCTTGCGATGGCTGCACCACTGATGCACCATTTGCTGAATGGGCCCACGGGTGATCCACAGAGTCCCCTGGCTATGGGGTGAACACGTAAGGCCATCAAGCCTGTAGAGTCTGTGTGTTGTTTCACATGAGGCTGTTGCTAGCCTCACCTCCTCTTATGTCCTTAGCATCCTCACATGGTTCATCCCTTTTGGCAGTCATGATGCCACTTGTGGGCTGATACAGGAGTGAGTCTACTGTGAAGGCACTCAGTATAGTGAAAAAACCAAATATCAACCTCTTGCTGACTTTTTTCAATGTAAAACTATAAGCCCTGTGGGAGGTTCTGCAGATGGTACCATAATGGCCTGAGGGAGGAGTATCACAGTCACAGAGTTGGTTCGCTCACTGTCTAAGCCATGGTTTTACTCATCTTCACAGTCCAAACGTGCTTCATAACCTTGTTCATGCATTGAGGTTCTGTTCTCGTAATGGTAATTTCACATGTAGACAGTTGCTCATATTGATGTTTCTATAGGGGTGTGATAGCAGGAGAGGTCTGCACCACTGTCTTGCTCAGCCTCGATCATTTTTTTCTAACAAGAATTTGTCTCCTCCTTGTTTTTCTTTTTCTCTTAACCGACCAAGTTTAATCTTTTAATCCTTCTCCCTCCTCTGCTTCTAATGTCATTGTTTCTTTGTACACCTATCATATCCACTATGCTACATGACCTTCAGTTGATTAGATATGATATATAAGACTTAATGTCCTATAAAATAGAGGTAATAATAGTGTCTAGTTGATAGGAAGGTTAAGAATATTAAATGACACCATTGATGCTAAATGGAAGTAACTTTCTGAAATGTATTAATGAGATGTGATTCTTTGTTCTAGTCTCTTTATAGACTAGACTGCTTTATTCGAGTTTTCTCTTTCCAGTCACAGAAAGCAAAACCATTGTAATAGTAAAAATTAAATAAAATTTAATTTAAAATTGTGTTCTACTCTTCTCCTTGTTCAGCCATGGAAAGCAATAAAATTGTGATAGCAGAAATTAAAAGTGAGCAGAGACTTATTTAAAAATTGGCATTCTCCTTTTCAATGCCAAAATAAGACCTAGACAGTTTTAATAAGGCAATAGTCTCAAGAAACAATTTATTGAAGAGAATGTGGGCTTCTAAATCCTAAAGAGATTTTTTACGTATGTGAGTCAAGTTTGGCTGCCTTGAATCCTACTATGACTTTAATGGAAGTTCTAGTTAGGGTGGAAATTGTCAAAGAAAAAAATTGCACCAGACAAAGTTAAACACATAAAAAAGCTATTATTGAAGGTTATCGCAAAAGGGTAAAGAGGCCAGTACTTAGTCTGAACTCAGCTCCACTGAAACAAACAGCAGTAGAGATTTTAAGAGTTGGGATGAGGGGGAGATCATAGACCACCTTTCTTTGCTAGTTGTCTTTTTCCAAAGGAATGCGAAACTATCTTTTTATCTTTATGACAGAAGGTAATTTTACAAATTAGATCAATATGCCCACCAAAATTTTGCTCTTACTCTCTCATGGAGTCTGGGAGATAATGGTGTTATCTTTCTTGAGAATTATATTTCAAAGGGATGGCACTGAGGTTCTTGAAATGGACATTTCTGAAGTGTAAAACTGGCAAGTGAGCTCTTACAAAGATGTCTATGTCAAAGAGGCAGAGAAAGAATTTACAATGATAACATTTCTAGGATATTAGAAAAAAAAGAAAAGAAAAGGAGCCTAGAATCAGAAATAATCCTGTCTAAAATTTTATCAAGCTGAAGGGATTGTTTTAGTCAAAGGTTTAATGTAAGGGGAATTTCTATGAACAAGAGGAAGAGAAGAGCTTTGAACTACACAGGAAGGAGAAAGTTCCCAGGAGATGTGAACTTTCTCAGTGACTATGGCTCTGCCTGTGTCTCTGATCAGGTATTCAGCCCCAGCATCCTCCTGGGACTCGCTCAAAGAGATAGATAAGAAAAAATAGACCAAGAAAGATGAGAAAATATGGAGGCTGGTGTCTTCTCTAGTGCACATAGGGTGGTCCAGGAATGACAGAGTGGCAGGACAGCGGGAGGTGCCTTAGAGATCAATTCCCTCACTCTCAGCTTGTGAGTGCTGCCTGAAAATCCAGTCTCTCCAAGCTTAGTGGGAGGGGGACTCATAAATGGGTTGACTGGACCAGTGGAGGCCCCCGGTGGGACATGCTGTCCTCAGAATGTGACGTCTAGGAGGCTAGAGGGAAATGGCATTGGGTGACCAGAAACTGCATCAGTGGGTGCCAATACATGCAAAATCAAAGAGAAGATGAGCCACGTCAGCAGATATCAGTGAAGAATGTCCAGAGAAGACTCCACTGACCATACACAGCACAGACCAGCCTGTTCCGGAGGACAGTGCAAATGGCGCCCAGCAGCAAGGGAGGCTGCTTCCACCCTGCCCACGCCACCAGCCGCTCGGACCGTAGGGTCAGATGCCACTACAGGGCCTAATTCCAGTAGTCGGTTCACTTCTCAGGAAGACGGGAGCCTGCACTCAGCACCATCCCCGTGGCTGCACAGGGCCAAGTACCCGTGACCGGGCGCTCTGGGTGCAAGCCAAGAAACAGCGGAACCTAGGGTGGCTTTTCGGTGAACTCGGTGACACTCTGACCATCTAGGAACAGCCTCAACAGCCTCAGCTGTGGGCTCAGCTGCAACTGCCACCTGCCGACAGCGCATGGGAGCAGTAGTGGCAACCCTTGACCCTGTCCCCGCCACCAGCGGCGTGGACAGCAGGGCCAGAGTGTGCCTCCGCACCTAAGACCTTAGGCCACGCAGCTGCAGGAGGACGTGAAACTGCCGCTGACACAGCTCCCAGAGGCTATGCAATGCCCAGCGAGGCGACCCTGCACTCTGGGCACGGGCCAAAGATCAGATACTACCATGAAAGGACGGTGAACTTGGTGACCCTAAGGCTAGCAATGGGTTTAGCAGCAGCTGCCACCTGGAACCAACCCTGACCCTGACCGCATCACCAGCAGCAGGAACCCCAGGGCCAGATGCCCCCTCAGCGGCTAATTCAGGTGTTCCTCCTCCAGCTGCAGCAGGGCGGAAATCCGCTGCTGAGCCCCATCTTGGCGGCTGCACAGAGCCCAGCGCCCGCACAACGCGCTCTGGATAAGAGCAAAGGAAGAGCGGACCTAGGGTGGGAAGACCCTGCACTCTCAGATCCTCAGGCCATCTGGGGCCAGCCCTGCCAGCCTCGGTCTAATGCTCCGCTGCAGCTGCTACCTGCTCGTGGCGCCCAGCAGTGGCAAACCCGGCCTCTGCCCGCCGCACCAGCGGCCCCGAAACCCTAGAGCCAGATGCCACGTAGTGGCAAAGTCATGCAGGAGAGTGGGAACCTGCCCTTCGGCGGATTCTTGGAGGCTGCACAGTGCCCAGCGCCCGCCACCCGGTGCTCTGGGTGCAGGCAAATGACCCTGAGGCCATCTGGGACCGGACCAGCCCTGCAGCCTCAGCGGTGGGGTCAGGGGCGGCTGCCAAGTGCACACAGTGAACTATAGCAGCTGTGGCAGCCGCGGACCCTGTGCAAGCCACTGGCAGTGCAGACCCCATGACCAAAAGCCTCTGAGGCACCTGACTCAGGCGGTCGGGTCCCCAGCAGCGGAAACCTTCCCCCAGAGGGCGGAACCTGCAGCTCAGCCCCATCCCGTCGCCTGCACTGTGCTCAGCGCCTGCCAACAGCAGTGAGGATTCCATGGCTGGAGGCCTTTCCAGGGCAGGAACCTGCCGCTCTGCCTTATTCTAGGCAGCCGCACAGGGCCCAGCGCCTGAAACCCCGAGCTCTGGGCGCGGGCCAAGGAAGAATGGACCCTAGGCTGGGACAGCGGTGCACTGGGGGATCCTCACGCTTTATGGGACCAACCCTGCCGGCCTCTCCTGAGAGCTCAGCTGCAGCTGCCACCTGTACAAGGGCACGGCAGCAGCAGAGCAACCGGGCACTTTTTTTTTTTTTTTTTTTTTTTTTTTTTTTTTTTGAGACGGAGTCTCGCTCTGTCGCCCAGGCTGGAGTGCAGTGGCCGGATCTCAGCTCACTGCAAGCTCCGCCTCCCGGGTTTATGCCATTCTCCTGCCTCAACCTCCCGAGTAGCTGGGACTAAAGGCGCCCGCCACCTCGCCCGCAACCGGGCACTTTGCCTGCACCACCAAGAGCCCTAACACCGGGGCCAACGCCATCTCAGCACCGAATTCAGGAATCAGCCCTGCAGCTGCCGAAGGGCAGAAACCTTTGCCCTCGGCCCAGTCCCCCTGTTTGCACAGTTCCCAGTGCCCGTGACCCGGAACTCTGGGCGCAGGCAAAGGAACCGCGAACCCTAGGCTGGGATAGTGGTCCACTCCATGACCCTGAGGCTGTCTGGGAAACGTCTTGCCAGCCTCCGTCATGGGCTCAGCTGCAGCAGCCACTGCACATGGGTGCAACAGCCTTGGTGGCCACCCAAGACCATGCTCTTACAGCAGCCAGGCGGACCCCAGGGCCAGATGCCGCCCAGCGGCTAATTCGGGTGGTCAGGCCTCAGCTGCAGGAGGGTGGGAACCGGCTGCTCAACCATTTCCTGGAGGCTGCCCTATGCCCAACGCATGAACACCCTGCTCTGGGTGCCTGCAAGAAAGAGCTGACTCTATGGTGAAAGGGCCGTGCCCTCAGCGATCCCCAGGCGGTCTGGGAACACTCTGCGTGCCTCTGCTGTAGGTTCAGCTGCAGTGGCAACCTGCAGCAGCTGTGGCAAACTCCGACCCTGCCAGCGCCACCAGCAGTGCGGTCCCTTGGGCCAGAAGCCTCCAGGGCACCGAAGTCAGGGTGCTGGTCCTCAGCTGCAGGGGGAAGGGAACTGGCGCTCAGCCCCACCTCAGAGGCCGCATGGTTCCCAAAGCCAGGGCCCAGCTCTTCTAGCGCAGGTTGTGGAGGGGCCAGGGGCAACCCAGGCTGGAGGGCAGTGTCATGATCACAGCTCACTGAAGCCTCAACCTCCTAGATTCAAGCTATGCTCTCACCTCAGCCTCCTGATTAGCTGGTAGCTGGACTACAGGCAGGTGCCATAATGCCTGGCTATTATGTTTTATACATATTTTGGAAAGACAGGGTCTCACCATGTTGCCCGGGCAGGTCTTGAACGCCTGCAGTTCAAGCCATCCTCCCAACTGGACCTTCCTCAGTGCTGGGATTGTATGTGTGAGCCACTGGGCCCTACCTGCCGCTTTTATTATAAAGATACTTGTCATTGGATTTCGGGCCCATCCTAATCCAAGATGAGATGCCCTCATCTGAAGGTGCTGGATTTAATTACATCTGCAGAGTGTTTCCCAAATAAAGGCACATTCACAAGTTCCAGTTAGACATATCTTTTAATCAACCACCATGCAATCCACTCGAGGAGTATTAAAATGCCAGTGTGGACTGAGGCACCAAAGAATGACATTATTATATCAAACACATTGCCTTCTTTGTAGTGACCTGTGGGCTTGGAAACAGAACCATTTGCAGCTGTCAGGGAAGTGCACAGAGCCTGACCTTTCCCGCAGCCTCTTCCCCACTGGCCTTCCATGAGAGGATCACCCTTTGAGAGTGTGAGAGACTCCTCTTAAATGCTAAAGACCACAGGAGCATTTGGGAGGGGGAAGATGTTTAGGGAGCAACTTAGTTGCCCTGAGGTGCCCATCACCCTTCACTGTTTCAGCAAGGATCTGGGAATGTGAACCAGGCACAAGACAGATACATGTGGGTGAGAAGAGGCCAGAGTCTTTCTCTGTGTAGGCACCACCCAGCCCAAGATGAGCATTGCTCCAGAAACACATGCACTCACGATGTTAAACCCAATGTATTGAGTACTTAATGCGAACTGGGAATTTTTTTAAGCACTTAAGCTGTCATTTATATCTCCCCTACCAGTGTTGCACATGGTATTAAGCAGTTGACAAAGTGTATTGTATTAACTCCTGCAGAAAACCTAAAAAGGGGAAGGGCAGTATAATTAATAGAATTTTCCATATGAAAAGACGGGGACTTGAGTTGAGGTCACAATTTATATATGGTATTATATTGTACTTCACACACGTAACATAGTAAGTGTTAGTAAGGAGAATCTTGGTCTCTTAGTCTATATAATAACATAAGCAACTTTTGTGAGATTAATTGTTTTTCCGAACCATGCCTGGAATATTTGCATAACATTCCAGTGTTTAAATATGTTGTTTATTGCCAGGTGTGGTGGCTCACGCCTGTAATCCCAGCATTTTGGGACTCCAAGGCAGGTGGATTGCCTGAGCTTAGGAGTTCAAGATCAGCCTTAGCAACACAGGGAAACCCCATCTCTACTAAAATACAAAAACATAGCCAGGCGTGGTGGGGTGTGCCTGTATTCCCAGCTACTTGGGAGACCGGACAGGAGAATTTCTTGCACATGGGAGATGGATGTTGCAGTGAGCTGTGATCGTGCCACTGCACCACAGCCTGGGCAACAGAACGAGACCTCGTCTCAAAAAAAAAAAAAAAAGTTGTTTCTCAAACCATTTTCATCTTCGAAACATTTCAGGCCTCCTCCAACTAACCAGCTTATGTTAAATTTTGTTTTATTTGAATTAAATTTAATTTCAATAGTCACCTGTGGCTATTGGCTACTGCAGTGGATAGCACAGAGATGAGAAATAATAGAAACCTTTTTTTTTGTTTGTTTCAATGGCGAACATTGTCAAAAGTTCAGTTTCTGTTTTATGTAAGATTTTGGTTTATATTTTCTCAAAGAAGTGAAGTACAAAAAAGAAAAAAAGAAAACAAAATGATGATCCAGCAGAACTTTGGTAAGGAAGGGTGAAGAAGAGACACTTAACTCAGGGTGGAGACAACAGAAATGACCTTGTTTGAAATGCAGCTCCTGTCTGTGTGGCTCTCTGTGCTCTGTTGGGGCATCAGTTCCTTTACTTCTTAGTTAAATCAGTTATTTCGATGGTACAATGTTTTTTTGTTCAATAAGTGTGATATTTTGCACAGCTGGTTTATTTCCAGTATGGAAGCTCTCTGCTCAATCGTCTTGATTTCTCTGGGCTTGTTCCCACTCTGCAGATGTAAACATGGCACCTGTATATCTCTCTCCAGGTTCTGATCTAGTGTGACAGTGTCTATGACGTGCCCACCTAGAGAAATACACACATTGCAACTTGAGGAAGAGAAAAAGAGGGCCCTGCAAAAGGCATCTACAGGCCCCACGTGCTGTTTACCCTTCTTATTTATTGGTGAAGTGACTCCTCATCCATTTATTGGGCAGTTGTAAGCAAAGGAATTAACTGACTATGACAATTCATCTTGATGTACAAAACTTTAGTCTGTTTTGAGTTTCCACTGTTGGGAAATACCTAGTTATACTAATAGTTATACTAATTAAGAACAGTTACAGATAGTATAGTGACAGTCTTTTTTTTTTTTTTTTTTTTTTTTTTTTTTTTTTTTTTTGAGACAAGCTCTTGCTCTGTTACCCAGATTAGAGTAGAGTGGCATGATCGTGGCTCACTGCAGTCTCAACCTCCCCGGGCTCAGTGATTCTCCACCCTCAGTCTCCTGAGTAAGGGGGAATACAAGCACGTGCCACCGTGCCTACATATTTTTTGTATTTTGTTTTGTTTTGTTTTGTAGAGATGAGACTTGGCCATGTCACCTAGGCTGGTATTGAATTTCTGGTCTCAACTGATCCTTTCTCCTCAGGCTCCCAAAGTACTGGGATTACAGGTGTGGACCAGCATGCCATGCCTATAGTGATATCTTTAAGTAAGCCTCTCCTTGCTTCTTTTGAGCAATTTTTCAAAGCAACAGACACCTTATTAAATGAGAAAGTTGATCGGTTTTCCTAATGCCTGCTAATAAAGTAAAGAACTAAGGAACCTCTTTGATTTCAATGAAGTCCCTACAGATGTTATGGGCTACTTGTTACTGACAAGTATGGTAGGAACTATAGGTCAAGCTGTGATCGGCAAATAGATCTTGCTGAAGAGGAAGAACGATTGGCTAAGATAATCCCCCAGGACAGCTGGCATACGTTTAGACAAAGCTGAATTGAATGCTTTCTGAGGAGGAGTGTGTTAGTCTGTTCTCACAGTGCTATAATGACATACCTGAGACCGGGTAATTCAAAAAGAAAAGAGATTGAATTGGCTCACAGTTCTGTGGGCTGTACAGACTTATGTTTATAGGGAGGCCTCAGGAAACTTATAATCATGGCAGAAGGAGGCGAAAAGGAAGCAAGCACATATTCACACGGCTGAAACGAGTCAGGGGAGGTGCTACACACTTTTTAAACAAGCAGATCTCAGGAGAACTTTGTCTTCAGACAGCACTAGGGGGATGAGGCTAAACCACTAGAAACCACATCCATGATCCAATCACTTTACACCAAGCCCTTCCTGCAACACTGGTCATTACAATTCCACATGAGATTGGGAGTGGAGGGTGCACAAATCCAAACCATATCAAGAAGCATTTTAAAAGTTGAGGGAAGTTCTAATAGATGGCAAGTCAGGATAGGGAATTCCATCAGCATAATACTCCTCTCAATCCACGCCAAAGTGGGAGAAAGGGAAAAGTGCAAGGATGAAGACGGGACACAGCAAAATGACAGGATGACTCACAAGATGGCCCCTGTGGAAAGCATTTACTGACTCAAAATCCAAACCATGAAGACAATAAGAGCAAATTTGCTGAGTTTCTATGCTCTTTATGTTTATTAGGGAAGGGCAAAAGCCAGCCCCTTGACATTGTTATTGTTAATTAACATCATCACCACCTGCTCTTAAGTGTCTAGATACTTTCTAGAATCTAGTATTATTTTCACTCAAATGATTTTTGGATATGCCCTGTCATGCACGTGATATTGCAGAAACATCCTACATTAACCACAGCAAGATAGCTATGTAATATATGGGATCACTTTAGGGGAGTGTATTTCTACCCTATTTTGAGATGGAAAATGAAGTAGAGATGTCCATTTGTCAATTTCTTCTACATTATGTCAAATATTCAAAGAGATTATTTTATTTATTTCAAAGATGCATTCATGTTGAAATTAAAATTTAAATTAAGAAAATTTATAAACTGAGTCAAAAGAAAAGTAAGCAAGGCAATTGGTTAAGGTGTCGGTTAATGCCACCATACTTCTGTATGCCCTGGAAGCGTCAGGCATAAATGACTTTAAAGTATTCGGCATGTGGCCAGGTGTGGTAGCTCATGCTGTCATTCCAGGATGTGGAGAGGTTGAGGCAGGTGGATTGCTTGAGACCAAGCAAGGCAACATGGTGAAACCCCATCTCTATGAAAAATACAAAAATTAGCCAAGCATGGGGGTGCCTGCCTTTTAGTACTAGCTACTGGAAAGGGTAAGGTGAGAGGATCATTTGAGCCCAGGAGGTTGAGGCTGCAGTAAGCTCTGGTTGCATCACTGCACTCCAGCCTGGGTGAAAGAGGGAGACCCTCTGCCCAGGACTCTTGGGATAGGACTATACCCATAGGGATTGTCCACAATAACTTCACATTTGAGTGGAAGTGGAGATTATATGTACCAATGCCAATATGTAGCAAAAAAGAAAAACATAAGAAATCATGGCAGAAATGGCCCAAAGAATGAAAAAGGGTGGAGGTAATTGAGAGAGGCTTTCTGGTGATACAATTTGAACTGATTTCTGGAGAATAGGTTGAATTCCAATAGGGGGAGATGGACCAAGTTAATTTTGACGAGGGAAATGTCTTGAGCGAAATCTCAAAAAGGAAAACAGGCCAATGTAAAGTGTTAATGAGCGGTCCGGTTGGGGTACGGTGTAGGAGGAGAGTTCCAAGTGAAAAGGTAGTTGGTCTGATAGGTCAGGGTCTTGCAGACAGAGGCAGATACTATCATTATTCCATTTTTCAGATTGGAAAACAGACACAGAGAGTCCAAGGTCACAAAGCTGGGAAGCGAATCTGGGCAGTCTAGGGGTAGCACCCTCTTCTTAAATGATCCATTAAAGGTTCTCTTCTGCAGGCATTCCAAAACTCTTCTCCATCTTTAGCTTCCACAGAGTACCATGAGGCCCCCTGTCTACCTCACAGGACAGGGCCTCAGAAAAGCAACAGATCCCAACTCATACTAGCTTTTAAATAAAAAAATGTATAATCTTGCAAAACAAGAAGTGTAGAGGTTGGGCAAGAGCCAACATTGCTTAGTTCAGCAGCTCAACAATAAATCCAAGGACCTGGGTATTGGTGCACCTCTCCACACCACCATCCTCATGGGCCAGCTTCTACTTCCTCCTGAATGCTGTGTCTTTCCCTAGTTTTCTCCCTGATTTTAGCTCAAGTGCTGCTTCCTTCCTGGGGCCAGCCTTTCCTGCCTCCCTCTTGGGGTCAGTCCATCTTCCCAGGCTCTTGCAGCACACCTGGGTCTGCTGCACTTCCCCTTATTACATAATTCCGTGAATAACGTCACCTCTTTCTGTTGGACTCAAAGTTCCACTAGGGAAGAAATTCTGTGCATATTGCTCACTATTGAACCCTGGAGTCGACCACCCAAATATTTGTCAAATGAATAAATGGTAGCTCTACAGGCCAAAGGAACCCAAGAAACATGCAAACTACCAAAATACTCTTTACAACTCACTCCCCTCTGGAGAGTTTTCCCTGAGGCACATTCCTGTTGGTTTCTTCCCCTCAAGAAGCATTCTCCTTTCTCCTTCCTATAAAAGCCAGGTTTTTCTCAGATAGCCACACCATGCCCCATGCAAACAGATTTGGATTATTCTATCATTTGGACATAATCTATGCTCCCTATGCAGGTCCACAGGGTGCTGGTTGCCCCAGCTGCTGCTGGTGGTCTTCATGTAGGCAAGGTATCGCTAGTGCATGTGGAGAAAACAGAGCAACTGGAGAGAAACCGAGGAGGTAAAAGTGGGCAGGGCTTGGTGATGTTTGGGGATATGAGGGATAAGACAGAGAATGGTCTTAGGAAAATCTCCTGTTTTTTCCTTTTGGATAATGATATAGATGAATAAAAGTTCCAATCACGGGGATAGAAAACACTGGAAAATATGAGATTCATTCAGGCAAGTCTTTCATACACTATTCCATCATCAGTTTCATAAGGGAAAGGGAGTCAGATCTCATCTCCACCTTGTTTGCTTCTATCATACTGTGTTCTACCTTGTTGGATCTAGTTGATAACTAGATGATAGCTTCGTACTGGTAGTGGACTTACCTACTAGTGTTTGCACCTCCTCCTTGCCAGCCTAGAAGCTCTGAGACAGCAGGAGCAGTGTGTGTGCACGCATGTGTGTGTGTAACTGGATTCCCCACAGCACATTATTGTTTCATCCATAGTAAATGGTGGAGGAATATTTGCAGGCCTTAGCTGGACTGCAGCATTGTGAAGGTCAGATAACCACATTTGATAGGTTGGATTCTAACCTTGAAGCAGACAAAATGTCCATCTTATCAGCCTCGCTCACACCAGCTGTGCCTTTCCTTTGTGGTTGTACGTTTGAAGAGCTCATGCCACAAGCCTCTTAAAAAGGAGATTGGACGTTCACCAGCCTCAGGCTGCATGGCAGGGTGACTGTGTCTTTGAATATCCCAGCTGGAGGCTGGTCATCCTTTAGTCTTTGGGTGAATAGACTACTCAGGAAGGCAGGGATGCGTGCAACCTCCTTTCTTGTTAATGAGTTTGCATTTTATTTTGGCAAATCTAAAATAATATCTCAAAGGCAGTGTAGAAGCAGATAGGGACATTACTTGTAATCGTTTAATATTGTTATGACATGATATTTGCCTACAGAAAGAGAGACAAGCCACCATCTTCAAGGGAGGGCCAGAAGTGTTAAGTGCATCATGTTGAATACAATTTTGTTTGGTGATCAGGCAGCCCTGGGGTCAAATCCTGTCTCTATTGCTACCAATTAAGCCACTTAACTCCATCTGAGCCTCAGGCTGCCCATCTGTGTAATAAGCAGTAATAGCAGCTCTCCTGCAGGACTACGGTGAGAATTACAGCTCAGGCAACGATCATCATACTTCTTGGCACAGAGGTGTTCACTACCCAGGCAGTGTTATTATTATGTCTAAAGTCACAAAGGGAGTTTTTAAGAAAGATGGAAAGAAAACTTGTTTCTCTCAATTCTGAGCTTATTAGAGCACACTGTTTTGCTTGAATAAAGCAGCCCTGGAGTCTCTCAGGGAGGGTGTTTGTAACATCTGCTCAGGCACGGTTTCATTTACCATGAAATTCATTACCCAGAGACTAGCCCAGTACAAGTTGTGGGGAGATACTCATGTGAGTTGGCGAACTTTTGGTCAAATATTTTCCCTAAGCGCAGGTCTCTATGGCATTCTACAGAACACTCTGCATCCTTCTAAGGGACACTGGAAGAGCAAATGGATTGTACAGTGAGTTACAAATAAAATGGCCAATCTCAGCATGAAAGACTGAGGGTGTTACCTAATGAGGACGCAGACCACTCCATCTACATACAAGCCCATCTACATACAAGCAAACCACAAGCCTGCCAGAAAGAACATGTTATGTAAAGGTTTAATAACAGTGATGAATATTTGAACTTCAGCTCCAGAGCAGTTCAGTGGCCTCCCTTCCAGGAACAGAAGCCAAAACACATCAGGATTCTTGAAGGCCCTGAAAGGTAAATGAGAATCCTAGTGTATGGCAAAACATTCCAACAAAAGAAGGGCTCCGTGTGTAGAGACTTAGAAAGGATTCCCAACTTCAGTCCCTTCAGAACCAGAAGCAAAGGTGGGGGACAGCGCAATTAAGTGGCCCTAGAGATTTGCCAGGAACTAGAGCCTTCCGGAGAAGTCCAGTTTTCCTATGCAGGGAGAGGACTGGGAGTTCTCTGGTCACAAGCATTGTGCCTTTGTTTTCAGGAAGACTTCTGGAGTCCCCCAGCATTGGAGGAACATTGCCTTACTGCGGACTCAAGCACAGTCTCTTTCCTGGTAAGAAAAAATGGAGCTGCATGCAGCTGCTGAAAACTTTAACTGGAAACCCAACGATGTTGGCACAAAGAAAGGAGGGCTGAAGAAAAGTGACCATGGAAACACATTGAGCTCTTAATCTGACCCATTTCTTCTGGGTCAGGCCTGGAGCCAGGAATGGGGTGATGAATGAGGCCTGAGCTGAGATCGTGAGGATGAGAGGGAGTCCACCCTGTGGGGATCTGGGATGATGAAAGGGCTCCGCAGATGGGGGACGCCCTGGCGAGTTCTGCTGAGTGGAAAAGGGCTTGGAGTAACTGAGGTCAGCTGGATTCCTTAAACACTGCTCAGAGCCCTTGAAGCCATCTAAGGGCACACTTCTCAGGCCTGCTCCAAGCCACGCTCAACTGGGAATCTTTTAAGGACAGCTGCTCTGTTAGGCTTGCCTGAGATGGTGTAGTTTTCCCCCGCCGCGGTAGTGGCACAGACAGTAAGTGTTCAGGAGCCGGGCCTCACAATGCCGTGGACTAGGGCAAAGGAGGACCCTGTCCTCTCCCAGCCCTAGGCTAAAACACGGGAGGAACCCGACCGGTGGCTCCATGGACCCCTGCAATGCCAACAGCTAGGTTATGCTGCTGAAGGACCTCTCCGCCCTGGACTAAGGCACCGGAGGATCCCCGCCCTGCCCCGCCCTGCCCCGCGGTGTCCTGGACTGTGCCACTGCAGAACCCCCGCCCCTCCACACCCTAGACTCTGGCTCTGGAGGACTCTGGCCCTGGCTCGTCCTGAACTACTCCTGCCCCTCAGGGCGCTGGACTGTGTTTCCAGAGGACCTGGTCCTGTGGCAACTTGGGCTACCTCGTGGACTCCAGGACCCCAGTCCTGCCGGGCCCTAGACCAAGACCCAGGAAGACCCGACACCCCCTGTACTAGGGCACCAGAGGACCCATACCTTGCCGTGCCCTGGATTACAGCTCGGAAGGACCCCCAATTCGCTGAGCACTGGACTCCAGCACAGAGGGATCCCCGCCACGGAGATATGGACCACTCCTGCCCCACCGCACCCTGGACTACCGCACGCCAAGACCCTCGCCTGAACGCCTCCTACACTCTGGCATGGGAAATCTGGCCTCGCAGAGCCCTGGACTCTGGCATTGGTGGACTCCCACTCGGCTACGTCCTGGACTCCTGCACCAGAGGACTCCTGTCCCCCCGCACCCTGGACACCTACACTAGAAAACCCTGTCCTGTCTCCCCCTAGACTATGGCAGGGGAGGACCCTGAAAACCGACTCCCGCACAGTAACATCCCTGACCCGTCATGGGCTGTATTCCAGCACTGGAGGACCCCCTGCCAGGGCGCTCTCTGGACTACCCTTGCTCCACTGCGTCCTGCCCTACAGCACAGCAGGACAGCCGTCCCCCGGCGCACTGGACTGAGGCACAGCAGGACTGGGGCCTCGTGTGTGGCGAACTATAGGACGAGGTGACCCCCGCCCCTCCGCACCTCGGACTATGGCACAGGAGGACCGCCACTCGCGCATGCCCTGCACCACCTCAGGACAGGTCCCCCACTCCGCCACGCCCGGAATACAGCACTGGAGGACCCCAATCCCGTCGCTCCACGGACTCCACCACCGAAGACCGTCGCCCCCCTGCGCCCTGGACAAAGGCACGGGAGGACCCAGCCTCACCGCCCCGAGGGCTATCGCATAGGAAAACCCCCAGCCCCACCGTGCCAGAGACTCTGACAAGAGAGGACTCCTGCCCCCTGCTCCCCCGACTACAGCAAGGCAGGAACCACACTCCTCGGAGGTCCTCACTGTGGCAACTGTGGACCCCCGCCCTGGTATGCCCTGAACTAAGTCAGGCAATGACCCCGACCCCACCACGCCATAAACTCCAGTATTGGAAGACCATTGCATTACTGTGGACTCAAGCACTGGACTATCTCAGGGCAGGATCCCTGTCCCACCAAGTCCTACTCTATGGCACGAGAGTACCCAGCCTCACTGCGCTCTGGACTCCAGCACCCCAGGACTCCTACACGGAGGACTCCCGCTCCTTCACAGTCCCGTCCTGGACTCCTGTACAAGAGAACCCCCGCCCGACTGCACCCTGGATATAGTAAGGCAGGAATTCCGCCCTGTGGCGCTCTGCACTGTGGCACCTGAGGATCCACAGTCCAGTGCGCCCTGGACTACTGCACCACAGGACTCCTGTTCCGCCGCGCCCTGGACTATGGCATCAGAGAACCCAGCTCCCCGCGCCCGGGACAAGGGCACCGGAGGACCCAGCACCCGGCGTCCTGGACTAAGGCACAGTAGGACTCCGGCCACATTGTGTACTCCTGCACAGGAAGACCCTTGCAGGGCAGCGCACTGGACTGAGCTACTGAAGGAGCCCCACCCCTGCCTCACCCTGGACTAAGGCACTGGAGAACTCTTCCTCCACAGAGCCACGGACCGCGGACTCTTGCAGGAGAGAACTTCCACCCAGCCTGCCATGGACTGTGGCCCAGTAGGGCTCACACCACGTCATGGACTCCTGTACTGGGGGAAGAGTAGTGATAAATGTCCAGGTTTACAAGTTGAAAAGTAGCAATCAATGTGTTACAATGAATGGATTTGATGTAAAATTACAAATGCTGAAAACATTATGTGTAATTGCCTAGCCAGAACAATTACACAAGACAAAGAAATAAAATAAATGCATATAGGGAAGGAAGAGGTAAGATTGTTTCTGTTTTCTGAAAATATAATCTTAAGATAGAGAACATCTTAAAGACTCCACCAAAATAAATGGTTAAAGCCGATAAAGAAATTCAATGAAGTTAATAGTTACAAAATCAATATACAAATACCATTATTGTTTCTACACAATAATGACAAACTATAACCTGAAAAATAAATTGATAAGGCAATTTCATTTATAATAGAATCAAAACAGATATATAAATATATAAAAGACAGGAGTAAATTTAATCAAGAACGTGAAAGATTTGCACACTGAAAACTATAGCACATTGATGACAAAATTAAAATAGCATAAATAAATGGAGAGACATCTTTTATTGATGAATTCAAAAATTAGTATTTTAAAAGTGTCAATGCTACCCAAAGCAATCTACAGATTAAATGTAAGCACTATGAAATTCCAATGTCATTCTTCACAGAAATAGAAAAATTACTCCTGAAATTTGTATGGAACCACAAAAGACCCCAACTAACCAAAGCAATCTTGAACAAAAAGAATAAAGCTGGAGGCATCAGACGACCCAATTACAAACTATATGACCAAGCTGTAGTAATTGAAACAGCATAGCAGTGGCATAAAAAGAGACACGTAGAACAGTGAAAAGGGATATAGAACCCATAAATAAATCCACATGTCTGTGGTCAATCGGTTTTTTGATAAAATAACTAAAAAATACACAAAGAAGAAAGAAAATTATTTTCAATAAATGGTGTAGAAAAAACTGACTATCCACATACAGAAGAATAAAATTTGACTTTTATTTTTCTCTTTATACAAGCATCAAATCAAAATTAAAAACTGAAATATAAAACTACCACAAGGAGATAGAGAAGAAGACTACATCAGATAAGGGGGCTCATATAATAATATATAAGTAACTCAACCTACTCAAAAATAAGAAAAAAATTATGCTTATTAAAAAAAATAAGCAAAGAACCTGAATAGACATTTCCTAAGGCATACAAAAAAGCTAACAGGTACATGAAAAAATCACAAACATTCCTAATTATCAGAGAAATGCAAATCAAAGCCACACTGAGATATCACCTCACACATTTTACTAGGGCTATCATAAAAAGAGATGGAAGATAAGTGTTGATGAGGACGTAGAGAAAAAGAAACCCTGTACACTGCTGGTCGGAATGGAAATTAGTACAACCATCTTGGAAAACAGTATGAAGCTTCCTCAAGAAATTATAAATATATTTACCCTATGATCCATCAATCCCACTTCTGGATATATGTCCAAAGGAATTTCAATCAGGATGTCAAAAAGAGACATCTGCAATTTCATGTTCATTGCAGCATTATTCCTAATAGCCATGAATTAGAAACAACCTAAGTGCTTATCAACTGAAGAATGGATAAAAATAGGTGGAAAAATTGGAACCCTTCTACACCACTGGTGAGATTTCAAAATGTAAAACAGTCTGGCAGTTCTTCAAAATGTTACACATAGACTTAGCACATGACGCAGCAATTCCACTCCTGTGTATTTACCAAAAAGAAAACAAAACAAATGCTACACACAGTAGTACACAAATGTTTATAGCAACAAAAAGTAGAAAACAACAGAAATGTTCATCAACTGAGGAGTGGATAAATCAAATGAATCCATAAAATAGAATCTTATTTAGCAATTCAAGGGAAAAAAGTGTTAATGCATGCTCCAGAATGGATGAACATTAAAAATATGTGAAGTGAAAGAAGTGAGTAAAAAATGACTATGTGTTATGATGATTCCATTTATGTGAAATGTCCAGAATAGGCAAATTCATATTCAGAAAGTAGACGAGTGGTCGCCTAGACTAGGAGGGCTTTAGGAAAGGCTGGAGAAAATGGGGAAAGTTTGCTAATGGGTGCAAGTCTCTTTAAGGCACATTAATTATGTTCTAAAATTATACTATGATGATTATTTCTCCACCCAGTTAATATACTAAAAGAATTTGAAGTTTGTACTTTAAATGAGTGAATTACACAAAGTATGAATAATATCTCAATAAAGCTGTGGGAAGTTAAAAGTATATGTAGGATGCATACAAAAATCCTACTTATCTTTATACATGAATGAAATTCTGTCATTTGTAAAAACATGGATGAATTTAGAGGATATTATACGAAGTAAAATAAGCTAGACGCAGAAAGACAAATATCTCATAATATCACTTATATGTGAAATCCACAAATGTGCACTCACAGATGTTAGGAGTAGAATGGTGGTTTATCAGAGGCTGAGCCGGGCTTGTGGGGGGGAAGTTGGGAGTAGAATGATGGTTTATCAGAGGCTGAGCAGGGCTTTGGAGGGGGAAGTTGGGAGTAGATGGTGGTTTATCAGAGGCTGAGCGGGGCGGGGGGGGGGAAGTTGGGAGTAGAATGGTGGTTTATCAGAGGCTAAGCAGGGCCGGGGTGCAGGTAAGTTGGGAGTAGAATGGTGCTTTATCAGAGGCTGAGCAGGGCGGGGGTGAAGTTAGGATTAGAATGGCGGTTTATCACAGGCTGATCAGGGCGGAGTGGGGGGTGGGAAAAGGGGAACTATTCAATGGGATAATGCTTCAGCAAGGAGAGATACATTCTGGTGATATGGTGCACAGCAAAGTGACAGCAGTTACTCATAATGAAGTGCGTATCTTAAAACTGCTAAAATACTACAACTCAAATGTTTCACCATAATGTAATAAATATGTGAGGTGGAGGATATGTTATTTAACCTAATTTGTCCATTTCACAATATTTACATGTATTGTACCACATTGTATCCATATATATTTATTTATCAATAAAAACAAAATTTTAAAAAGAGAGCAAAACAGTTGTGGCAGATCTTCATCTAAAGACATTTCTGAGAAAAATGTATCTGTTTTCTTTCAGAATAAATTTACAGTTAATAGATATCATGTTACCTAAAGTAAAGCGGATAATTTTGGCCATCAGCTTATACTGTGGGATAATCTCTTTTTGCTGACCTTGTAAAAGCTGCGGCGGATTAACAAGTAGGAAAGATTTTTATCATGATCAGGTAAAGGTTCTGCATGCTTCTATTTTGAATAATATTGTCCCCCTAGAATCGCAAAGTGTGAATGTCTTTTGTTTCAGAGGTCTAGCCCTAAATGGTTTAATCAATTACATCTTGCATTATAAAACAAGTCCTGGTGCATTTGTGATGGTACTACATATAATTGTGTTTTTAATTTAACTATCATATATGTCTACTTTTCTGTTAAAAGTCTATATTTTACAGAGGCCCTCCATACATATAAGTGCTTTTATGATAGGCTATCCACTAAATTTCAAACATAAGTTAAGGAACCGTTTTGCTTTTATTTTTTATTATTGTTATTATATTTTAAGGCTAGTCAAGTGAAGCAGTGGGAGTGGAGAAGGAACTGCTTTAATTTTTATATGTTGGTGTTACAGGCTCTATGTGACAGGCTATATGTTTGTCGGCTGAATTTTAGAAACAAAGTGAAATATTTATTTCGTATTTCATTAGATATAGGGATGATGATTACTTCAAGGGATTGTCACTAGACTGAAAGCATCACATCATCAATCACTTGGAAACAACATTTTGCCTATGTGTTCTGTTATGTTGACAAAAACTTTTATTGTGGCAATATACCTCACAACTGAAATATGTGAAAAATATACAGAAAAAAAGACAATATTTGTTATTAAGGGATATTTAGGCCTGAGCTGCAAGATGCAAATATTTAAAACATACACTTTTTAAAAATTAAATTTAAAATGTAAATTGAAACAAGGCATTTAGGAAAAGACATAATATCTACTATAAAAGTCCTAGGTTAGAAAAGTTAAAATACTAAATGAGAAAATAATGCTTCTTGGGTAGCTTAAAATCAAATATGAGGCAAAAAATTACTCAGAACTTTTTGTAAGATTAAGAACATCTCTACAGTTTCTTTGATATAAAATGAAATACATGTCTGAATATAACTCTAATAGAATAGGCAAACAAGGGCAAAGGAGAGGTGTATGCAGAATAAAGTGAACATATTATTCTAACAATGAGAGGGACAGAATTGAATGATTGCTCTTGGAGACAAGGGATTTTAATGTCTGAGTCAATGACAAAACTTTTGTTTGCAAGTTAAAAAATGTACCTTAAACCTGGTGAAGGAATAAAGGGTGGTGGAGGGGATGATTCTTTGTACACTAAACTGGTTTTAATGACTATTGAATTAATCATAAGTTCAAATGATTTTATGGAGGCTGTTTCTTTTTTATTTGATACTTCTGGACTGCTTTTCTCTTTGTATTTACTCCATTTTTACCCACTTGAACAATTTTTCCCCGCAAAGTTTAGGAAACACTGTAACCACATGCTCCAGCATGATGTGATCCCTGAAAGCATTTGCAGCTGGGAGAGGAGGCAAAGGGGCTTCTCTTTCAACAAATGCATATTAATCTCGGTGAAAACTCAGAAGTTTAAACATGGTCCTCCTTGGGTCATGTGGCTACCCCAGGATCAGTCATTGCACCAGACATAGGAGATAGTCTCAAAAGCCAGGCTGGAGTCAAGGTTCTCTGGTGGAGTTTCCACTTTAGAAATGGGTTTTGTCAGGCTTTGTGTTTTCGTGTTACAGACATGATAGCCATATATCTATCTATTCCACTTCCAGTGGAGATGAAAACCTAACGCATATGCCCATTCAATGGATTTTACATGAATCTTCATAGCAGCTTTACTTGCAATAGCCAAAACCTGAAAACAGTCCAAATGTCCATGGGCAGGTGAATTTGTGACTGAAAAATTTACTGTGGTATATGTATATAATGAAATAATACTCCCTAGTAAGAACAGAACAATTGATAGATGTAGCAACATGAATAAATCTCCAAAATAGTGATGCTGAGTGATGAAAAAGTATACCCACCCTATGATTTCATGTATTTGGAAATAAAACCTCACAGGGACTACAGGTGGATCAGTGGTTGCCTGTGGATGGGATGGGGATAGGCAAGAGAAAGTGAGTAGAAAAAACACAAGAAAACTTTGGTGGTAAAGGTAATGGATATGCTTTTTATTTGAATATGTTGTTGGTTTTATAGAGCTACAAATACCAAGAATAATCAAAATGTACAATTGAAGTATGTGCAGTTTATTGCATGTAAATAAACCTTTTAAAAATTAACTGATACAAATTGACTTACATGACCAGAAATCTGTTGAAAACTCTCATGTTTTCTTCCCCATTTTTATTCTTGTGTGCTCTTATAGACCATGTGAACACATTTCTCATCTTACTGTTCTTTTATGTCTACATTTCTCCAGGTCAATATAACTATCACCATAATTTCTCGGTTTCTCTTTAGTTCATTAGTAATTATGAGTAATGTATTGAAATGTTAAAGATATGTTCATGCATTCAGAATCCTCTGCTCTCTGATCCACATAATAGTGAATTAAGCTGTCAGCAATTACACAGAATATTGCTCCTTTGTTTGTTTGTTTGTTTTTTGATGAAGTCTCGCTTGGTTACCCAGGCTGGAATGCAGTGGCACATTCTGGGCTCACTGCAACCTCCACCTCCCGGGTTCAAGCAATTTTCCTGCCTCAGCCTCCTGAGCAGCTGGGATTACAGGCATCTGCCATCATCCTCAACTAATTTTTGTGTTTTTATCAGAGACAGCGTTTCACCACATTGGCCAGGCTGGTCTTGAACCCGTGACCTCAGGTGATCTGCCCACCTTGGCCTCCCAAACAGCTGGGATTACAGGCATAAGCCACCATGCCCAGCCAGAATATTGCTACTTTTGCAAATAGCTACAATTAACCCTGATCTGGACACCTTGAGTTGATCATAGCTATGTAAAAGAGGATAGCATTGTAAAACTATAAAAGTAGACTAATAATAAATAACAATGCTTTCAGTATAAGAAATAACACTATCCTAAGCAAAAATAAATAAATAAATAAATAAATAAAGCTGGAGGAATTCTATTATCTGACTTCATATCATACTACAGAATTATAGTAACCAAAAGAATATGGTACTGGCATAAAAACAGACCCATAGATCAATGGAACAGAATAGAGAACGCAGTAACAAATCTACATAGCTACAATGGACTCATTTTTGACAAAGGTGCCAAGAACATACACTGGTGGTAAATGGTGTTGAAAAAACTGGATATCCATATGCAGAGGAATGAAAACAGACTAGTATCTCTCATAATACATGAAAGTAAAATCAAAGTTGATTAAAACTCCAACAATAAAACTAGTACAAAAAAAGTTTGAGGAAAATCTCCAGAACATTGGTCTGGGCAAAAATATTTTGAGCAATACCCACAAGCACAGGCAACCAAAACACAAATGGACAAATGGATCACACTAAGTTAAAAAGCTTCTGCCCAGAAAATGATACAATCAACAAAATTAAGAGACAATCCACAGAATGGGAGAAAATATTTGCAAACTACTCTTCCGACAAGGGATTAATAATCAGAATATATAAAAAGCTTGAACAACTCTTTAAGATACAATTTAATAACCTGGTTTAAAAAAGGGGGTAAAAGATTTGAATAGATATTTCTCAAAAAAAGACCTACAAATGGCAAACAGGTATAAGAAATGGTGCTCAGTATCACTGATCATCAGAGAAGTGCAAATTAAAACTACAATGACATACCATCCCACCACAGTTTAAATGACTTGTATGCAAGCCAGGGAAAGTCTACTTTGATTGACTTATGGCCCTAGTCACCTGGCAGTTCCTTCAGATGTGGCTTCCCAGGTTTGTGTATCCAGGTGACAATGTGCCTGTGTGTCCTTGTGTCCACGTGGCAGTGTCTGTGTGGTGGTGTCTGACAGTGTGGAGGTGTGTCCATGTCACAGTGTGGCGGTGTGTCTGTGTGTGTGGCAGTGTCGATGTGGCAGTGTGTCTGTGTGTTCGTGTGAGAGTGATGGTGTGTCCCTGTGACAGTGTGGTGATGTCTCTGTGTGTCTGTGTGTCCCTGTGGTAGTGTGGTCGTGTGTCCTTATGGTGATGTCTCCGTGTGTCTGTGTCCGTGTGACAGTCTGGTGCTGTGCCTGTGTGGTGACTTCTCCGTATGTCTGTCTGTCCGTTCATGTGACAGTGTGGCAGTGTGTCCGTGTCGTAATGTCTCCGTGTGTCTGTACATGTGACAGTGTGGTGGTGTGTCTGTGTGTCCGTATGGTGACATCTCCATGTGTGTGTCTGTCCATGTGGCCATGTGGTGGTGTGCCCGTGTGGTAGTGTCTTCGTGTGGCAGTGTGTCAGTGTGACAGTGTAGCGGTGTTCCTTCTCCAGCGTGCAGAGCTGGCACCCTGCCCTCTCAGCCCAGGATGCCCCAGAAGGCCCCAGCTTGGCGGGCAGGAGGTGGCTCCTGTGGAGGGAGGTGCAGGGAGCCCCGAGAGCCGAGTTTGTGGGGTCCCCTGCATTGGGTGGGAGTGAGGAGAAAGGCACCCAGGCAGCCAGGAGAAGGCTGGGCCTGCCCTAAGGAGGTGACCCGCTCTGGGCCTGCATTTCCTGGGCCGAGTACTCCAGCTCAGTCATCTTGTCCTGAGTCCTTTATGGAACTTGGAGATTGCTGGGTTTTGAAGAAGGGAAGGTCATCTTTGTTGCGGAAAGCCTGATGTGTTTCTCTATTGCTGTCACTTTTCAGCCTCATCGCTGGCGAAACATCAAATGCCGGACACCTTCTGCCAAGAAAACTCCTGGAAGTAAACGTGGGGACTGGCAGTATCTAACCAGAGGAGTCACACGCGGATTTCTGTTTGTTTGGAGATCTGAGTTTTTCCCTGTGGGTGGCGGAAGCGGAGCAGCTCTGCGGCGGGAAGGAAGGTGGGTTCTGTGCTACAGGAAGGTCCTGGCCTGGGCAGGAGGCGCCAGAGGGGATGGGCGGTCAGGGGCTGTGCAGGCCACCGGGCAGTGTGCATTCCCCCGGCTGGTCGCCCAGGAGGACAGGTCCCGGCCTGGCGGGATCAGAGGCAGCCAGGCTGCGCTACGGTCTGTGAACCAGGCGTGATGGCTGGCAGAGCGGTAGGCCATGGCGGAGGGGGACTCCCGGGCACCTGCTGTGCATCCTCATGACCAGGACACACACCGGCCCCTGGAGGCCAGGCGGAGCAAGCAAGGGGCGCCAGGCAAGGTTTGGGGTTCCCGCGGTGGGAGGTGGGTCCCTGGATCCTGGTGTCCTGCTGCTGTCCGGAACATGGGCCGCCTTCCCTCAGGCGCACCCCTCCAGGGTCGCCTATCTGCGACCTCAGCACAGTTCCCGGCTGGTGGGAGGATGGGGCGGAGGCCTCAGGGCCCAGCTGGGTCTGCAGTTTCTGCCACTGGCGGTGGCGCAGGGGTGAGCTCAAGCTGTGCCCAGGCAGGAAACTCTCCGACCTTGCCAGCTTCCGCGCCAGCTTTGGTGACTCTCTCCAGCTCAGCTTCAACACCGTTCAACAGTTCTGTGTTCTCTATTATCACAAGAATTCTTTCTGTATTTGCTATCCTTTATCAAATAAGAATTGAAAGATGCATGTGGAGTGATATCACAGTTGAAACATTAAAAATATATAATTTCATTTTCTAAGAATTTTAATTTTCTAAGAAGTAAAATTATGACTCTAGTGCTAATATAAGATAAACACGTATCAACAGTGTTGTTCAACTCAGTAAGCAATGAAGTTTCCAGTAAAAGGTTCAAATCATTGCAAGGAACATTAAAGTAGCTTTACAGCCAATGTTAAGGTGAGATCGTTGGTTAGTTACAATACTAGATAGTATCCAACATAGCCAGAAGCTGTCATCTTTGTGAGTTATCTGTTCCATGGCACAGAAATTATGCGTTTCTCTACTGTACAAAATATTTATCTTTTCTACTGCTTCTGCACATAAAAATATTGCTAGTCACAAAAGACCAGGATTGCACTGAAAAAAAAAAAATCTGAGTACTATGTCTCACCTGTCTTCATACTTCTTTTCTTCCTTTATGAAATATCTTTGAACTGCATTTTCTATCTGAAGGTCTCTGGAGAGAGAGAGTAAAATGAATAGAAGCATACTAAGTGAATATTTTGATAACATTTACAGCTTTATTCATGTCGGATGAACATAAAATGCACTACCAATATTTAAAGCGTAATGAGATGAATTTGATGTATACATGTGCCCATTAAACAATCACCATGAAGGGATCAGTGAGTATATCCAATACTCTCAAAGCTTCTCAGTTCCCCTTGGTAATGCACACTCATACCTCTCAGGTGTGAAGTACTGAGCTACACACACACATACACACACACTGGAATATCTAATTGTTTCAGAAGCATTTGTTGAAAATGTTATGTCCATGAATGCTCTAAGAACTTTATTAAAAACTAGCTGAAAGCTGATATACATGTGTATATCTATATTTGTACCACATTGTCTTAAGTACTGTAACTTGATAAGTCTTGAAACCAGGTGCTGTTAATTCTCCAACAGCACCTGGTTTCAAAGTAATTGTTTCCTTTCAAAGTAATTTGCCTTTATAGGTCCTCTACCCATCGACATACATTTCAGAATTTTAGTTTCTCAATTTCTAAAATAAGGAATACAGCTGTGATTTGATTGGAATTCTTATAGATCAATGTGGGAAGAAAAGACATTTTAACAGTATTGAGATTTATGACTCATACATTCCATTGATTGAGGTCTCTTATTTATTTTAACAATATTTTATAGTTTCGTAGTTTTCAAACGTTTCTCTTTTTTGCAGGTTTATCCCTAAGTACTACACGCTTTGATATTTGCAATAATATCAAAATTATGGTAATCTTAATGTAAATGTTTCATTTTTTCCTCCAGTAATTGTCAGGTAGCTTTAAATCATAATTTAATTGCATGATACAACGGGGTTTTGAGAAACGTATACACATTGTATATATACTGTTTTTCAGTTTGGCAGATTGACTCCACTATCATATCATAATTTAAAATTGCACTAATTACCACCAGCCTGCTCTCAAGGACAATACATCAAAATATGTATCACGTTTCAGTTTATTTAGCATCATGAAACTCTCACATTGCACTTACTTTTGGAAACCTGGAATAAAACAATAATGTAAATATCAGCTCACAGGCAACATATGGGTACATGTGACAATTTTCTAAATATCGACCTTTCACTATTTAATTCTGTTTATATTGTCAATTTTTTCCCTCGTCTTGAAACTCTCTTACACTGCTTATTAAATTTTGGTTCAATTCTCTCCCTACTTTTTCCAATAATCTACTTTCTAATATTTTACTGATGCTGTGCTCCTTTTCATTTGGACACTTCAAAAAAGCTGCATAATTTCTCCTTTGTATTAAAATGCAAATCCATATCCCCAATAAATGAGCGCAGGGACCAAACAGATGTTTGTGCAGTGTGTCCATGAGCAATATTATCCACAATAATCAAAGGGAAGGAGCAGCCCATGTGAATATTGATGGATGAGTAGTTAAAAAAATGTGGTATATACGGCAACGTCATAATATTCGGCCTTAAAATATATTCTGAACATGCTATGAAATAGATGAAACTTGAAGATATGCCAAGTGAAATAAGCCAGTTCGAGAAATTCAAACATTCTATATCATGCCATTTCTGTGAGATACTTTGTGAAATTTGTAGAGACAGAAAGTAGAATGGTGATTGCTACGGGGAGGGGGAGGGAGAGGAATAGGAAGTTGGTGTTCAATGAGTACAGAGTTTTAGTTGGAGAAGAAGACAAGTTTTGCAGGTCTATGGTGGTGACTGTTGCACAACAGTGCAAATATACTTAATGCCACAAAACCGTGCACTTAAAGTGATTAAAAACGTAAATCTTTTGTTCTGTATATCTTTCCAGAATTATAAACCTGCAATCACAGTATAGAAATAGAACATGTTATACAGATTTGGGTGATGATATTTTACACATTTGCACATATAAAATGCTAAATAAATTAAACATGGAATGAAGATTTGTCCTTAAATATAATTTACAAGAAGACTTTGATATTTGTTTTTCACAAGTGAAGCATTCTTATAAAGTGTCATGACCTTTTGGGGGAACCTCTGGGAAAAATGGAGAAACTCTGAAGCTACACTCTCCCTAACCTCCCTTTACAGGGAGCTCCTGCAGCTCCTACAGAAATGAGTGGCTGAGATTCTTGATTGCATAGCAGAATTTCTCATCCAAACCCTTTCCCTTTTTAGTGTCTGTGTATCAGTATAAAAGTTCTGTAAACTGTAGTTCCTTATTTTAATCCCAAAGCACAGTAACAATATATTTCATCCTAGGGTTGGCAGTTTCTGTGAGTGTTTTGTTTAATTCTTAAAACTCTATCTTTGGGATTCCAAAGAGCCTAAAAAGTAAAATATTTTAAAAAGGGGAAAGAGACAAAGAGAAAGAAAATAAAATCAATAGCCCGTTCTGTCGCTGTTATTAAACACCAGAATACCTTTCTGTTAATCTAATTAAAATTAGTGACATCATTTAGCATTTATATCTTGAACAAAAGTTTGGAATCCTGAAAAAGAAATTTAATTTGCTAATAAATATATTTGAGTGGAATTGAAATCCTTATATATTACTTCAAATAAGAACACAAGATGAATTATGATATAGAAAATTCTATCTCTCATTGTCCAAAATCTAATAGTTAAATTGAACTTATCGAATAACATTATTTGCCAGGCATGTGGCTTACATCTGGAATCCCAATACTTTAGGAGGCAAAGGCAGGTGGATTGTTTGAGCTGAGGAGTTGCAGACCAGGTTTGGCAGTACAGTGAAACCCAATCTTGAAAAAAAAGAAAAAAGCCAGGTGTGGTGGCTTGCCTGTAGTCCCAGATACTCAGGAGGATGAGGTGGGAGGATCACGTGAGCCTGGGGAAGCTGGGACTGCAGTGCACCATGATTGTGTCACTGCACTCCAGCTTGGGCAACAGACTGAGACCCTATCTCAAAGAAAGAAAGAGAAAGAGAACAAAAGAACAAGAGAAAGAAAGCAAGAAAGCAGGAAGGAAGGAGGGAAGGAAGGAAGGAAAGAAGGAAGGAAGGAAGGAAGGAGAAAGAAAGGAAGGAAGGAAAAATAATGTTTTTGGTGCCAATAATCTTTGTGAAATTATGCATGGAATTTTGCTTTAATGAAATAGATTTAACTAAATTGTGACATAATTTAAGTGTACTGACCCTAGCAATCAGAGACCTCCGAATCTGCACAATGACTTGACAGTTACATTTGACAAGAATTGATTCTCCTATCATACATACAGCATAGTCAGAATTTCAGAACTCCAACTTTCCCTATGCTATTTGTGCACATTGCTTAACATCTCTAAGAGTCGATATTTTTACTCTTAAAATACTGCTAATAATAGTACCTAGTTTTTATAACATGTATCAAAAGCATTATACTTTAAGGCAGATAGTAATTTCTCAGTAAATATTTGCTAATGTGTGTTTTAGTACAAACAGGAAAATTGGATTATGATATTTATGACACTGTTGATTCTCCTTCTAGAAACATTTAATTGTTTCTAAAACTTGTTTTCAAGTAGAGCAGTATTTTGTGTTCAAATTGAAAATACTATATATTCATACTTTTTTTAAAAAAGTATTCCTTGAATATTTTCATAAAAAAAATTCCTAAATGAGCTTGAGCAAGGAGGACAGGAGAGATCAGTAAAATAAGGCTTTGTGGCTTAGGAGACATTTGGTGGAGAGCTTTCAGCTCAAATAAGATTTGAAAAAAAAAAAAAAGAGAGAGAGAGAATTTTTATAACAAATGTAAAGGCAGGATTTACCCTGATGAGCTTGTGAAGAAAATACAGAGTATAACGTAATCCAAAAGAGACTAATCAGTCAAAGTAGTTTTGAAGGAAATATCTCGAAGAGAGAGAACATAAAATGAAGATCAGGTATGTAATTATTTTAATAATCTACCCATGAGATAGAAATCACTGGGTTTTTTGAATTGATCACAAAGGGGAAATAGTTTCAAGAACCATTCTTTGTTCAGCCTAAAGCAGATTTTACATTTTGAAACAATGACATATTGTGCTAAGTAGATAATATCCACATTCGTGTGTATATGAACAATTCTGTTCTCAATAAAAACACTTTATTCACACAAGTGATGATTATCTGCATTTGATTTAGTGCTGAAAGGTCAAAGGGGGACTAATAAAATTTTAGAAATGCAAGCGGCTTAACTGGAAAATCATGATCATATTCAACTCATCATGACTGAAATAAGAAAACACAGCAAAAAATAAATAAGAAAAAAATGGACTACATGAACATTTGCTTCTCTCCTAAGAATCAAAACGTTTAATTTGCTGTGGCTTAAAGGCATCTAGGTCCACAAGCCATGCAAAAGTCTACTTTTTTTTTTTTTAATTTATTTATTATTATTATACTTTAAGTTGTAGGGTACATGTGCATAACGTGCAGGTTTGTTACATATGTATACTTGTGCCATGTTGGTGTGCTGCACCCATCAACTCATCATTTACATCAGGTATAACTCCCAATGCAATCCCTCCCCCCTCCCCCCTCCCCATGATAGGCCCCTGTGTGTGATGTTCCCCTTCCTGAGTCCAAGTGATCTTATTGTTCAGTTCCCACCTATGAGTGAGAACATGCGGTGTTTGGTTTTCTGTTCTTGTGATAGTTTGCTAAGAATGACATGGATGCAGCTGGAAAAGTCTACTGTTTCTGGGAGATAAGAAGAAGCAAAACACATCAGCTTTCAGAGAAGGTTAAGAAACCTCTCACACCCTACTCCACCCCACCTGAGACCAGGCAAAGGATCACTGCTTCTAGGGCACGGATGGAGGAAAAATACTTCTCCATCAGGAGAGGAACAAGGATTGTTTTGGGGCCCAGGATTTTGCACTAATGCAGAGTCGTGCTACTGTGGTAAAGGGTTGGAAAATCTCCATCCAGTGACCACAGACAAAGGTACATTGTTCCTATGGAAGGAGAAAGAAAAGAGTTAGCCCTTATGGTGGGTTTGAAAACTTTCAATGATATAAATCAAAGGTTTTCTACCACTGAGGTGGGAGGAGGCAAGATATTTCTTCCTCAAAAACCAACACAGATAAGGGACAGTTTGACTCCCACTGGAATAAGAGTCGCGAAGTGCTAAAAATATCCCTTCTCTGAGACTCCGATGATGAAACTGGCTCCAAAATAACATGAATCATCCCTCTGCTCCCAACCTCAATTTTCTGCATAGTCACACACACACACAAGAAATGATGTTCTACAGTTAGAGAGGAACAAGAAAGTGGAGAGAGACCCTCTCTGTGACATAGGTGGTAAGGACTACCGGAAGGTAACTGTGGAACAGGAGCATTGGCATATGCCCTCCAGAGCCTAAGGCCCCACACAAGGCACACGGTATGGCAGCCTACTGCTGGAGAAATTGAAGTTACATGGTTCACTGAATGTTTCAGACACCACAGCAAAAACCAGCCTTTGTTCCTGCCCACACTAATAGCATGACACAAACCAAAATGAAACAGAAACATAAAACAATCTTGACATAAGTAATTATCTCATGAGCTACTGTTTTTGTACATCTGATGATTTGCATTTTTTAGGAATTGGGAGACACATAAAAGCAAGTTAGAAATTTGAGTTATGAGTTATAATATTTTCAAAAGATAAAAAGTCGACAGAATCAAATTCAGAGATAATTCAGATGTTGGAACTAAATGCAAGTAATTTAAAATAATAATGATCAAAATGTTAAAGGATCTAGTTAAAAAAGAAGACATGCATGGAAAAATGAGGAATTTCAGCAGAGATGGGAACAGTAAAAGGCAAAAGCTAGAAATAAGTGAAAGCTTGAGAACAGAGATGAAGAATTACATCAACAAGCTGATTAGCAGACTGGTCATCAGAGTTAAGAAAGAAGCAGCTAATTTTATGCTAGGCCAACACAAATTATTTGAATGGCAGCACAAAGGGAAGAAAGAGGAAAACAAAATAAACCAATGAACCAAGCAAATAAAATACTCCGGTGAGTCCAAGAATTCTCTGCCAATACGAAATTAACTAAAATACAATTAATTGGAATTCCAGAAGGAGATTAAAAACAGAGTGTGAGAGAAGAAAAATTGGAAAAAGATGACTGAGGACCCCAAGCAACCTCAAAAAGCTCCAAGAAAGATTAATAAAAAATTTAAAGAATGCTAGAATAATCACACTAGTCTAACTGATGAAAACCAACGATTAGCATAAATCTTGAATTCAGTTACAGAAAAATAGGAACATTGTGTACAGAGATAAACAAAAACAAACATTACAGTGAACTGCTTGTCAGCAACTCTACAAGTCACAAACCAATGATACAAAATTTTTAAATAACTAAAAAAAAAAAATCAGTCCCCAATCTTATATCCATTAACTATATAACTAAAATAACAATTAAATGAAGACATTTTCAGATTAACACTGGAAGAGTCCCTTGCTAACAGGTCTGCACTAAAATAAACGTCAAAACGATTTCTTGAGGCAAAAGGAATATGGAAGCAGATGAATGTTGAAACTACTCAAAGAAATAAAGAGTGCCAGGGAAGATATAAAGATATGTAGCCCAATTATTTTACATTGCTCTAAAGATCATGGATTGTCTAAATTTTTTTTTTAAAAGAGTAACTTCACATCATGGAATTCATAATATTTGAGACTATAGTGCATGACATAAATAGTGTAAAGGAGGGAGGAAACAGAAATATACAATTTAAGGTTTTTATGCCATAGTTGATATAATATAAACTGTAGGTTACTGTAATAAGCTAGAATAGGTATTGAACTCTCTAGAGAAACAATGAACATTTTTAAAAGATTATATGTGCATTAATGTTTTCATAGAACTTCTAGCTTTTATTTATTTGTTTTTATTTTATTTATTTATTTATTTATTTATTTATTTTTGAGACGCAGTCTCGACCTGGAGTGCAATGGCGTGATCTCAGCTCACTACAACCTCCGCCTCCCGGATTCCAATGATTCTCCTGCCTCAGCCCCCCGAGTAGCTGGGATTACAGGTGCATAGTGTGTGGATATTTTCTTCCATTCTGTAGGCTGTCTGTTCAATCCCATGATAGTTTCTCATGCTGTGCAGAAGAAGCTATTTAGTTTAAATAAATCCCACTGGTCAGTTTTCATTTTTCTGGCAATTGCTTTTGAGTACTTACCCACAAATTCATTGCGAAGTGCAATGTCCAGAAGAATATTTCCTAGTTTTTCTTCCAGGATTTTTGTAGTCAGAGGATGTAATCTTATGCCAATGGGTCTTATTAATCAAATGACTCCACAGTGAGAATCATTACTCTGAAAAATCAATTTTGTTATAATGATGGAAATTTAAATACTTGAAAGTAAAAACAGATGCCACCTTATTGCTAGAATTCTACAAGGCAAATTGCTATTAGAGAGGCAGAGGAAATATATATATATCTCCAAAATATAATTTGCAGTGAAATAAATAGAAGCACATTATAAATAAACTTACCTGATTTTACAAACTAACCTGTAAAGGGATTTCTACTCATTTTTCTATTGCCTGCAATGCGCTTTCTTCTAGATCCAATTTATAATTTTCTACGTCACCAATTTGTCTTCACCAGTGTGTTCTTTCGATAAGCATCTTAAGATTTAATATTTCTTCTTCCAACATATTTTTATCCTCCTCAAATTTTTTACATTCCTGTTGTACTCTTTTCATAGATAGTAACTCCCATTGAATAACTTGATTTTATTTAGTCAAATAGACATATTTTGAAGATACAGCTCCCAGCTGTGTTGTAAGATCATCAAACTACATTAATAAAATAATACAGCTTGATAATGAAGGAGGCTGAGAATAATCTCATACAAAACCAGTAACAAAATTTGAAATATATTTACTTGCAATAAAATGTTATCTATAACATACATTCTTTAAATGTTAACCCTTAAATTACTCAGAAATTCAAGAAGAAAGTAAAAGCCACCATGAGTCACAATCATATATTCTTTACTATCATCTTTGCCACAGAACTTCTGCACTTGATCTTTCTTTTATTTTTCTGATAATTTGTGTTTGTTCCTACTTAAATGGCTCCAAGTTAACTCTTATTAGAAAGTTTTGAACCCCCTTCTCTCATCATCATGCCCCAAAATTTGTCAAAAAAAAGTTTCTGAGATATTATATTGAGTTATTTAGGCCAAAGTCAATAAATGGATCTTAGAATAAGACTTTGAAAATAATGTACTACTCTATGCTAGGCATGGTGGCTCATGCCTGTAATCCCAGCACTTTAGGAGGCTGTGGCAGAAAGATCACATTAGGCTGGGAATTTGAGACCAGCCAGAGCAACATAATGATACTATACTCTCAACAACAACAACAAAACCACATTTAAAAAACTAGCCAGGCATGGTGCCTTATGCTTGCAGCTCCAACTAATTGGGAGACCAAGGCAAAAGGATGGATTGGACTCAGAGTTCATGGCGGTGGTGAATTATGACAAAATTACTTCACTTCTGCCTGGATGAGAGACAAAGACCATATCTCAAAAAAACACAAAATAATCATATAAATAAGGATTCTAATGCCATAAGCCTTTTCCTAGGCTGTAAATGTTTTATGCTCATTTGAATTGCATTTTAAAACATAAAGTCCTCCTCAAGATGGCTTGTGGAGGTAACCAAGAAGCCCGCAGTGCCATACAAGCCCTGAGGCATGGACTGGAGCCCTAAAGCAAGTACACACCCTGCCACTGAGCCTGCTGCTCATTTCCTCTGTCTGGCTCCATTTGCAGCACAATTGTTGCACTGAGGCTTGTGCATACCTGGCAAGGCCAAGCTGGATCAAAGAGCAATGAGCCAAATCTGCAAGGGTGTGCCAGGAGCCGGTGGACCAGCACACCAACCTCACTCACTGCCGTTCAGGATACATCATTTCTTCTATCCTAGAGGTAGGGCTTCAGTGCCATCTGCTTTCCTCAGGCCTCTGCTCCAGCAGCCATCAGGTGGCAGGCACTCAGGCTTTGGGAACCTGACCATCCCTGCTTCCTTCAGTGTGTGAGGTTGGTGACTGGTCCAACTGCTACACGCACACCCTTGCCAAGGTGGCAGGCTGTTCTTTGAACCAGCTTGGCCTTGCCTGTCATACACAGGCCCCAGCTACCCACGTACCGCTCTGAGTGAGTTGTCCTGCCTGAGGCCAAATTCTAAGTCTGGAAAGGGCCACAGAAAGCCTAGACCCCTGGATTGCAATCCTGGCTGCTTTCTTCACTTGAATATAAAGTTCTCCTTCAGACGGCCTGTGGTCTGCTTCTTGACAACAAAGAAGCCCGCAGTGCCATCTGAGCCCTGGGGAATTGACTGGAGCCCTAAAGGCAGCGCACACCCTGCTCCTGAGCCTGCTGCTCCTTTCCTCTATATGGCCCCATTTGTAGCACAATTGTTGCACTGAGGTATGTGCATGCCAGGCAAGACCGAGCTGGCTCAAAGAGCAACCAGCCAACTCTGCAAGGGTGTGCCAGGAGCCCGTGGACCAGCCACCAACCTCACTCGCTGCCGGTCAAGGTACATAATTTCTTCTACCCTAGTGGCAAGGCCTCAGTGTCATCTGCTTTTCCTCGGGCCTCTGCTCCATCAGTCATCGGGTGGCAGCCACTCAGGCTGTTGGAATCTGGCCATCCCTGCTTCCTTCAGTAGGTGAGGTTGCTGGCTGGTCCACCGGTTCCAGGTGCACCATTGCAGTGGTGGCTGGTTGTTCTTTGAGCCAGCTTGGCCTCACCTGGCATGCAGAGGCCCCAGCTACCGAAATGATCCTCTGAGTGAGCTTGTCCTGCCTTGGGCCAAATTCTAAGTCTGGTCAAGGCCACTGAAGGCCGAGTCCCCTGGGTGGTAATCCTGGCTGCTTTCTGTTTTGGAACATGAAGTCCTTCTCAAGAAGGCTTGTGGTCTGCCTCTTTAAAACCAGAAGCCCGCAGTGCCATATGAGCCCTGAGGCATGGACTGGAGCCCCAAAGGCACTGCACACCCTGCTCCTAAGCCTGCTGCTCATTTCCTCTATATGGCTCCATTTGTAGCACAGTTATTGCACTGAGGCTTGTGCATGCGGGGCAAGGCCAAGCTGACTCTAAGAGAAACCAGCCACTTCTCCAAGGGTGTGCCAGGAGCTGGTGAACCAGCCACCAACCCCACTGACTGCCGGTCGGGTACATCAGTTCCTCTACCCTAGAGGTAGGGCCCCAGTGTCTTCCGATTTTCCTCAGGCCTCAGCTCCATCAGCCATCAGGTGGCAGACAGTCCGGCTGTTGGAACCTGGCCATCCTTACTTCCTTGAAGGGGTGAGGTAGGTGGCTACTGCAACTGATCCAGGTGCACCCTTGCAGAAGTGACTGGTTGCTCTTTGAGCCAGCTTGGTTTTCCCTGGAATGCACAGACCCCAGGCACCAACATGCTGCTCTGAGTGAGCTGGTCCTGCCTGGGGCCAAATTCTAAGTCTTACCAGGGCCACAGAAGACCTAGGCCCCTGGGTGGAAATCCTGGCTGCTTTCTGCACTTGAACATAAAGTCTTCCTCAAGATGGCCTGTCGTCTGAGCCTTGGCAGGAAAGAAGCCCAGAATGCCATCTGAGCCCTGAGGAATTGAGTGGAGCCCTAAAGGCAGGGCACACTATGCTCCTGAGCCTGCTGCTCATTTCCTCTATATGGCTCCATTTATAAGACAATTGTCACAATGAGGCTTGTGCATGCAGGACAAGGCCAAGCTGGCTCACGAGCAACCAACCACCTCTGCAAGGGTGTGCCAGGAGCCCATGGACCAGCCACCAATCTCACTGCCAGTCAGGGTACATCATTTCTTCTACCCCAGGGGTAAGGCCTCAGTGCCATCTGCTTTTCCTCAGGTCTCTGCTCCATCAGCCGTCAGGTGGCAGTCACTCAGGCTGTTGGAATCCGGCCATCCCTGCTTCCTTGAGTGGGTGAGGTTGATGGCTGCTCCACCTGTTCCGGGTGCACCCTTGCAGAGATGGCTGGTGGCCCTTTGAGCCAGCTTGGGCTTGCCTGGCATGCACAGACTGCAGGTACCAAAGTGCTGCTCTGAGAGAGCTTGTCCTGCCTGGGGCCAAATTCTAAGTCTGGCCAGGGCCACAGAAGGCCGAGTCCCTTGGGTGGAAATCCTGGCTGCTTTCTGCACTTGAACATAAAGTCCTCCTCAAGACGTCATGTGGTCTCCCTATTTGCAACCAAGAAGCCCGCAGTGCCATCTGAGCCCTGAGGAATTGACTGGAGCCCTAAAAGCAGTGCACACCCTGCTCCTGAGCCTGCTACTCCTCTCCTTACAAATACGGCTCCTTACAAATACGGCTCCATTTGTAAGACAATTGTTGCACTGAGGCTTGTGCATGCCACACAAGGCCAAGCTGGCTCAAAGAGCAACCAGCCACCTCTGCAAGGGTGTGCCAGGAGCCAGTGGACCAGCCACAAACCTCACTCACTGCCGCTCATGGTACATCAGTTCTACCATAGAGGTAGGGCCCCAGTGCCATCTGCTTTTCCTCAGGCTTCTGCTCCATCAGCCATCAGGTGGCAGCCACTCAGGCTGTTGGAAACTGGTCATCCCTGCTTCCTTGAGTGGGTGAGGTTGGCAGCTGCTCCACCTGCTCCAGGTGAGCTTATCCTGCCTGAGGCCAAACTCTAAGTCTGGTCAGGGCCACAGAAGACCTAGGCCCCTGGGTGGAAATTCTTTCTGCTTTCTGCACTTGAATATAATAAAGTCCTCCTCAAGATGGCCTGTGGTCTGCCTCTTGGCAAAGAAGCCCGCAGTGCCATCTGAGCACTAAGGCATTGAATGGAGCCCTAAAGGCAGCTCATACCCTGCTCCTGAGCCTGCTGCTCTTTTCCTCAATATGGCTCCATTTGTAAGACAATTGTTGCACTGAGGCTTGTGCATGCCAGGCAAGGCCAAGCTGGCTCAAAGAGCAACCAGCCACCTCTGCAAGGGTGTGCCAGGAGCAGGTGGACCAGCCACCAACCTCACCCACTGCTGCTCGTGTACCTCATTTCTTCTACCCTAGAGGTAAGGCCTCACTGCCATCTGCTTTTCCTCAGGCCTTTACTCCGACAGCCATCAAGTGGCAGCCAGTTCGGCTTTTGGGACCTGGCCATCCCTACTTCCTTGAGTGGGTGGGGTTGGCGGCTGGTGCAACTGCTCCTGGCACACCCTTGCAGAGGTGGCTGGTTGCTCTTTGAGCCAGGATGGTCTTGCCTTTCATGCACATGCCCCAGCTGCTCCGAGTGATCTTGTGCTGCCTGGGGCCAACTTTTAAATCTGCCCAGGGCCACAGAAGGCAGAGACCTCAGGCCTCTACTCCATCAGCACCTGCTCCAGGCGCACCCTTGCAGAGTTGGCTGGTTGCTCTTTGAGCCAGCTTGGCCTTGCCTGGCATGCACAGACCACAGACACCGATGTGCTGCTCTGAGTCAGCTTGTCTTGCCTGGGGTCAAATTCTAAGTCTGGCCAGGGCCACGGAATGCCTAGTCCCCTGGATTGCAATCCTGGCTGCTTTCTGCACTTGAACATAAAGTCCTCCTGAAGATGCCCTGTGGTCTGACTCTTGGCAACGAAGAAGCCCGCAGTGCCGTCTGAGCCCTGAGGAATTGACTGGAGTCTTAAATGCAGCGCACACCCTGCTCCAGAGCTTGCTGCTCCTTTCCTCTATATGGCTCCCTTTGTAAGACAATTGTTGCACTGAGGCTTGTGCATGCCAGGCAAGGCCAAGCTGGCTCAAAGAGCAACCAGCCACCTCTGCAAGGGTGTGCCAGGAGCAGGTGGACCAGCCACCAACCTCACCCACTGCTGCTCGTGTACCTCATTTCTTCTACCCTAGAGGTAAGGCCTCACTGCCATCTGCTTTTCCTCAGGCCTTTACTCCGACAGCCATCAAGTGGCAGCCAGTTCGGCTTTTGGGACCTGGCCATCCCTACTTCCTTGAGTGGGTGGGGTTGGCGGCTGGTGCAACTGCTCCTGGCACACCCTTGCAGAGGTGGCTGGTTGCTCTTTGAGCCAGGATGGTCTTGCCTTTCATGCACATGCCCCAGCTGCTCCGAGTGATCTTGTGCTGCCTGGGGCCAACTTTTAAATCTGCCCAGGGCCACAGAAGGCAGAGACCTCAGGCCTCTACTCCATCAGCACCTGCTCCAGGCGCACCCTTGCAGAGTTGGCTGGTTGCTCTTTGAGCCAGCTTGGCCTTGCCTGGCATGCACAGACCACAGACACCGATGTGCTGCTCTGAGTCAGCTTGTCTTGCCTGGGGTCAAATTCTAAGTCTGGCCAGGGCCACGGAATGCCTAGTCCCCTGGATTGCAATCCTGGCTGCTTTCTGCACTTGAACATAAAGTCCTCCTGAAGATGCCCTGTGGTCTGACTCTTGGCAACGAAGAAGCCCGCAGTGCCGTCTGAGCCCTGAGGAATTGACTGGAGTCTTAAATGCAGCGCACACCCTGCTCCAGAGCTTGCTGCTCCTTTCCTCTATATGGCTCCCTTTGTAAGACAATTGTTGCACTGAGGCTTGTGCATGCCAGGCAAGGCCAAGCTGACTCAAAGAGCAACCAACCACCTCTGCAAGAGTGTGCCAGGAGAAGGTGGACCAGCCACCATCCTCACTCGCTGCCAGACATGGTAAATCCTTTCTTCTATCCTAAACGTAGGGCGACAGGGCCAACTGCTTTTCCTGAGCGCTCTGCTCCATCAGCCATCAGGCGGCAGTCACTCAAACTGTTGGAACCTGGTCATCCCTGCTTTCTTGAGAGGGTGAAGTTGGCGGCTGAACCACCTTCTCCAGGTGCACCCTTGCAGAAGTGACTGGTTGCTCTTTGCGCCAGCCTGGACTTGTCTGGCATGCACAGGCCCCAGAAACTGACACTGCTCTGTGTAAGCTTGTCCTGCCTGTGGCTAAATTCTAAGTCTGGCCAGGGACACA
Source organism: Macaca nemestrina (assembly GCF_043159975.1). Taxonomy (NCBI): domain Eukaryota; kingdom Metazoa; phylum Chordata; class Mammalia; order Primates; family Cercopithecidae; genus Macaca; species Macaca nemestrina. The sequence continues at coordinate 63,352,818 of NC_092139.1, forward strand.
GAAGGCCTAGGCCCCTGGGTGGAAATCCTGGCTGCTTTCTGCACTTGAATATAAAGTCCTCCTCAAGACGGCCTGTGGTCTACCTCTTCACAATGAAGAAGCCCGCAGTGCCATCTGAGCCCTGAGGAATTGACTGGAGCCCTAAAGGCAGCCCACACCCTGCTCCTGAGCCTGCTGCTCATTTCCTCTATAGGACTCCAGTTGTAAGACAGTTGTTGAACTGAGGCTTGTGCATGCCAGGCAAGGCCAAGCTGGCTTGCAACCAGCCAACTCTGCAAGGGTGTGCCAGGAGCCGGGGGACCAGCCACCAACCTCACTCACTGATGGTCAGTGTACCTCATTTCTTCTACCCTAGAGGTAAGGCCTCAGTGCCACCTACTTTTCCTCAAGCCTCTGCTCTGTCAGCCATCAGGTGGCAGTCAGTCCGACTGTTGGGACCTGGCTATCCCTACTTCCTTGAGTGGGTGAGGTTGGTGGCTGGTGCAACTGCTCCAGGTGCAACCTTGCAGAGGTGGCTGGTTGGTCTTTGAGCCAGGATGGCCTTGCCTTGCATGCACGGGTCCCAGCTGCTCCAAGTGATCTTGTCCTTCCTAGGCCCAAATTCTAACTCTGACCAGGGCCACAGAAGGCTGAGTCCCTTGGGTTTAAATCCTGGCTGCGTTCTGCACTTGAACATAAAGTAATCCTCAAAATGGCCTGTGGTCTCCTCATTTGCAACAAGAAGCCCGCAGTGGCATCTGAGCCCTGAGGAATTGACTGGAGCCCTAAAGGGAGTGCACACCCTGCTCCTGAGCCTGCTACTCCTTTCCTCTATATGGCTCCATGTGTAAGACAATTGTTGCACTGAGGCTTGTGTATGCCAGGCAAGGCCAAGCTGGCTCAAAGAGCAACCAGCCACCTGTACAAGGGTGTGCCAGGAGCCGGTGGAGCAGCCACCAACTTCACTCGCTGCCCCTCATGGTACATCAGTTCTACCCTAGAGGTAGAGCCCCAGTGCCATCTGCTTTTCCTCAGGCCTCTGCTCCTTCAGCCATCAGGTGGCAGTCACTCAGTCTGTTGGAATCTGGCCATCCCTGCTTTCTTGAGTGGGTGAGGTTGGTGGCTGTTCCTGCTGCTCTGGGCGCACCCTTGCAGAGGTGGCTGGCTGCTCTTTGAGCCAGCTTGGCCTTGCCTGGTATGCACAGAACACAGGTACCAAAGTGCTGCTCTGAGTGAGCTTGTCCTGCCTGAGGCCAAATCCTAAGTCTGCCCAGGGCCACAGAAGGCCTAGGCCCCTGGGTGGAAATCCTTTCTGCTTTCTGCACTTGAACATAAAGTCCTCCTCAGGATGGCCTCTGGTCTGCCTCTTGGCAATGAAGAAGCCCGCAGTGCCATCTGAGCCCTGAGGAATTGACTGGAGCCCAAAAGCAGCCCACACACGGCTCCTGAGCCTGCTGCTCTTTTCCTCAATATGGCTCCATTTGTAAGACAATTGTTGCACTGAGGCTTGTTCATGCCAGGCAAGGCCAAGCTGGCTCAAAGAGCAACCAGCCACCTCTTCAAGTGTGTGCCAGGAGCCAGTGGACCAGCCACCAACCTCACTTACTGCCGCTCATGGTACATCAGTTCTACCCTAGAGGTAGGGCCCCAGTGCCATCTACTTTTCCTCAGGCCTCTGCTCCACCAGTCATCAGGTGGCAGTCACTCAGTCTGTTGGAATCTGGCCATCTCTGCTTCCTTGAGTGGGTGAGGTTGGTGGCTGCTCCACCTGCTCTGGGCGCACCCTTGCAGAGGTGGCTGGTTGCTCTTTGAGGCAGCGTGGCCATGCCTGGCATGCACAGACTCCAGGTATGGACATTCTGCTCTGAGTGAACTTGTCCTGCCTGGGTCCAAATTTTACGCCTGGCCAGGGCCACAGAAATCCTAGGAACTTGGGTGAAAATCCTGGCTGCTTTCTGCACTTGAACATAAAGTCCTCCTCAAGACGGCCTGTGATCTGCCTCTTGGCAATGAAGAAGCCCGCAGTGCCATCTGAGCCCTGAGGAATTGACTGGAGCCCTAAAGGCAGCCCACACCCTACTCCTGAGCCTCCTGCTCCTTTTCTCTGTGTGGCTCCATTTGTAAGACAATTGTTGCACTGAGGCTTGTGCATGCCAGGCAAGGCCAAGCTGGCTCAAAGAGCAACCAGCCAACTCTGCAAGGGTGTGCCAGGAGCCGGTGGATCAGCCACCAACCTCACTCGCTGCCGGTCAAGGTACTTGATTTCTTCTACCCTAGTGGCAAGGTCTCAGTGTCATCTGCTTTTCCTCGGGCCTCTGTTCCATCTGACATCAGGTGGCAGCCACTCAGTCTGTTGGAATCTGGCCATCCCTGCTTCCTTGAGTGGGTGAGGTTGGTGGCTGCTCCACCTGCTCCAGGGGCACCCTTGCAGAGGTGGCTAGTTGCTCTTTGAGACAGCTTGGCCTTGCCTGGCATGCATAGAATGTAGGTACCAAAGTGCTGCTCTGAGTGAGCTTGTCCTTCCTGAGGCCAAATTCTAAGTCTGGCCAGGGCCACAGAAGGCCTAGGCCCCTGGGTGGAAATCCTGGCTGCTTTCTGCACTTGAATATAAAGTCCTCCTCAAGACGGCCTGTGGTCTACCTCTTCACAATGAAGAAGCCTGCAGTGCCATCTGAGCCCTGAGGAACTGACTGGAGCCCTAAAGGCAGCGCACACCCTGCTCCTGAGCCTGCTGCTCATTTCCTCTATAGGACTCCATTTGTAAGACAGTTGTTGCACTGAGGCTTGTGCATGCGGGGCAAGGCCAAACTGGCTTGCAACCAGCCAACTCTGCAAGGGTGTGCCAGGAGCCAGTGGACCAGCCTCCAACCTCACTCACTGTCGCTCGTGTACCTCATTTCTTCTACACTAGAGGTAAGGCCTCAGTGCCGTCTGCTTTTCCACAGGCCTCTGCTCCATCAGCAATCAGGTGGCAGCCAGTCCGGCTTTTGGGACCTGGCCATCCCTACTTCCCTGAGTGGGTGAAGTTGTACGCTGGTGCAACTGCTCCAGGTGCACCGTTGCAGAGGTGGCTGGTTGCTCTTTGAGCCACCATGGCCTTGCCTTGCATGAACATGCCCCAGCTGCTCCGAGTGATCTTGTCGTGCCTGGGGCCAAATTTTAAATCTACCCAGGACCACAGAAGGCAGGGTCCTCAGGCCTCTGCTCCATCAGCACCTGCTCCAGGCGCACCCTTGCAGAGGTGGCTGGTTGCTCTTTGAGCCAACTTGGCCTTGCCTGGCATGCACAGACCCCAGGTACCGATGTGCTGCTCTGAGTGAGCTTGTCCTGCCTGTGGCCACATTCAAAGTCTGGCCAGGGCCACAGAATGCCTAGTCCCTGGATTGCAATCCTGGCTGCTTTTTGCACTTGAATATAAAGTCCTCCTCAAGACAGCCCGTGGTCTGCCTCTTGGCAACGAAGAAGCCCGCAGTACCATCTGAGCCCTGAGGAATTGACTGGTGTTTTAAAGGCAGCACACACCCTGCTCCTGAGATTGCTGCTCATTTCCTCTATATGTCTCCATTTGTAAGACAATTATTGCACTGAGGCTTGTGCACGCCGGGCAAGGCCAAGCTGGCTCAAAGAGCAACCAGCCACCTCTGCAAGAGTGTGCCAGGAGCAGGTAGACCAGCCACCAACCTCACTCACTGCCACTCCTGTACCTCATTTCTTCTACCCTAGAGGTAAAGCCTCAGTGCCATCTGTTTTTCCTCAAGCCTCTGCTAAATCAGTCATCAGGTGGCAGTCACTCAGGCTGTTGGGATCCGGCCATCCCTACTTCCTTGAGTGGGTGAGGTTGGTGGCTGGTGCAACTACTCCAGGCGCACCCTTGCAGAGGTGGCTGGTTGCTCTTTGAGCCAGCATGGCCTTGCATTGCATGCACATGCCCCAGCTGCTCCAAGTGATCTTGTCCTGCCTGGGGCCAAATTTTAAATCTGCCCAGGGCCACAGAAGGCAGAGTCCTCAAGCCTCTGCTCCATCAGCACCTGCTCCGGGCGCACCGTTGCAGAGGTGGGTGGATGCTCTTCGAGCCAGCTTGGTCTTGCCTGGCATGCACAGACCGTAGGTACCAACGTGCTGCTCTGAGTCAGCTTGTCCTGCCTGTGGCCATATTCACAGTCTGGTCAGGGCCACAGAATTCCTAGTCCCCTGGATTGCTATCCTGGCTGCTTTCTGCACTTGAACATAAAGTCCTCCTCAAAATGGCCTGTGGACTGCCTCTTGGCAACAAAGAAGCCCACAGTGCCATCTGAGCCCTGAGGAATTCACTGGAGTCTTAAAGGCAGCACACACCCCACTCTACAGCTTGCTGCTCATTTCCTCTAAATGGCTCCATTTGTAAGACAGTTGTTGCATTGACGCTTGTCTATGTCTGGCAAGGACAATCTGGCTCAAAAGCAACCAGCCAACTCTACAAGGGTGTGCCAGGAGCCTCAGGCCTCTGCTCCATCAGCCATCAGGTGGCAGCCACTCAGTCTGTTGAAATCTGGCCTTCCCTGCTTTCTTCAGTGGGTGCAGTTGGTGGCTGCTCCACCTGCTCCAGGCGCTCCCTTGCAGAGGTGGCTGGTTGCTCTTTGAGCCAGCTTGGACTTCCCTGGCAGGCACAGGCACAAGAATCCAACACTGATCCATGTGAGCTTGTCCTGCATGGGGCCAAATTCTAAGTCTGGCCATCCCTGCTTCCTTCAGTGGGTGAGGTTGAAGGCTGGTCCAACTGCTACAGGAGCTCCATTGCAGAGGTGGCAGGTTGCCCTTTGAGCCAGCTTGGCCTTGCCTGGCATGCACAGATTCGAGGTACTGACATGTTGCTCCGAGCGAGGTTGACCTGCCTTGGGCCAAATTCTAAGTCTGGCCAGGGCCACAGAAGACCAAGTGCCTTGGGTATAAATCCTGGCTGCTTTCTGCACTTGAACATAAAGTCCTCCTTAAGACGGCCTGTAGTCTGCCTCTTGGCAACAAAGAAGTGCCATCTGAGCTCTGAGGAATTGACTGGAACCCTAAAGGCAGTGCAAACCCCGCTCCTGAGCCTGCTGCTCATTTCCTCTATGTGGCTCCATGTGTAAGACAGTTGTTGCACTGAGGCTTGTGCATGCCAGGCAAGGCCAAGCTGGCTCAAAGGGCAACCAGCCACCTCTGCAAGTGTGTGCCAGGAGCCGGTGGACGAGCCACCAATCTCACTCACTGCTGGTCAGGGTACATCATATCTTCTACACTAGAGATAAGGCCTCAGTGCCATCCGCTTTTCCTCAGGCCTATGCTAAATCAGCCATCAGGAGGCAGCCACTCAGGCTGCAGGAACCTGGCCATCCCTGTTTCCTTCAGTGGATGACGTTGTCGGCTGGTCCAACTGCTACAGGCACACCATTGCAGTGGTGGTTGTTTGCCCTTTGAGCCAGCTTGGCCTTGCCTGGCATGCACAGACCCCAGCTACTGACATTCTGCTCTGAGTGAGCTAGTCCTGCATGGGGCCAAATTGTAAGTCTGGCCAGGGCCACAGAAAGCCGAGTCCCCTGGGTGGAAATCCTGGCAGCTTTCTTCACTTCAACATAAAGTCCTCCCCAAGAGGGCCTGCGGTCTCCCTGTTTGCAATCAAGAAGCCTGCAGTGCCATCTGAGCCCTGAGGAATTGACTGGAGCCCTAAAGGCAGCCCACCTCCTGCTCCTGAGCTTGCTACTCGTTTGCTCTATATGGCTCCATTTGTAAGCCAATTGTTGCACGGAGGTTTGTGCATACCAGGCAAGGCCAAGCTGGGTCAAAGAGTAACCAGCCACCTCTGCAAGGCTGTGCCAGGAGACAGTGGATGAGCAACCAACCTCATTCACTGCTGCTCATGATACATCAGTTCTACCCTAGATGTAGGGCCCCAGTGCCATCTGCTATTCCTCAGGCCTCTGCTCCATCAGCCATCAGGTGGCAGCCACACAGTCTGTTGGAATCTGGCCATCCCTGCTTCCTTGAGTGAGTGAGGTTGGTGGCTGCTCCACCTGCTCCAGGGGCACCCTTGCAGAGGTGGCTGGTTGCTCTTTGAGCCAACTTGGCCTTGCCTGGCATGCACAGACCTCAGGTACCAAAGTGCTGCTCTGAGTGAGTTTGTCCTGCCTGAGGCCAAATTCTGAGCCTGGCCAGGGCCACAGAAGGCCTAGGGCCCTGGGCGCAAATCCTGGCTGCTTTCTGCACTTGAACATAAAGTCCTCCTCAAGACGGCCTCTGGTCTGCCTCTTGGCAATGAAGAAACCCGCAGTGCCATCTGAGCCCTGAGGAATTGACTGGAGCCTAAAGGCAGCCTACACGTGGCTCCTGAGCCTGCTGCTCTTTTCCTCAATATGACGCCATTTGTAAGACAATTGTAGCACTGAGGCTTGTGCATGCCAGGCAAGGCCAAGCTGGCTCAAAGAGCAACCAGCCACCTCTGCAAGAGTGCCTCTGGAGCAGTTGGAGCAGCCACCAACTTCACTCGCTATCGCTCATGGTACATCAGTTCTACCCTAGAGGTAGGGCCCCAGTGCCATCTACGTTTGCTCAGGCCTCTGCTCCATCAGCCATCAGGTGGCAGCCACTCAGTATGTTGGAATCTGGCCATCCGTGCTTCCTTGAGTGGGTGAGATTGGTGGCTGCTCCACCTGCTCTGAGCGCACCCTTGCAGAGTTGGCTGGCTGCTCTTTGAGCCAGCTTGGCTTTGCCTGGCATGCACAAGCCCCAGAAACAGACACTGCTGCATGTAAGCTTGTCCTGCGTGGGGCCAATTTCTAAGTCTGGCCATCCCTCCTTCCTTAAATGGGTGACGTTGAAGGCTGGTCCAACTTCTACAGGCGCACCCTTGCAGAGGTGGCTGGTTGCTCTTTGAGTCAGCTTGGCCTCGCCTGGCATGCACAGACCCCAGCTACGGACATTCTGCTTCGAGTGAGCTTGTCCTGCCTTGGGCCAAATTCTAAGTCTGGCTAGGGCCACAGAAGACCGAGTCCCTTGGGTTCAAATCCTGGCTGCTTTCTGCACTTGAACATAAAGTGTTCCTCAAGATGGCCTGTGGTCTCCCTCTTTGCAACCAAGAATCCTGCAGTGCCATCTGAGCCCTGAGGAATGGACTGGAGCCCTCAAGGCAGTGCACACCCCGCTCCTGAGCCTGCTGCTCATTTCCTCTATATGGCTCCATTTGTAAGACAATAATTATACTGAGGCTTGTTCAGGGCAGGCAAGGCCAAGCTGGCTCTAAGAGCAACCAACCACTTCTGCAAGGGTGTGCCAGGAGCCAGTAGACCAGCCACCAACCTCACTCGATGCTGCTCAGGGTACACCATTTCTTCTACACCTAAAGTTAGGGCCCCACTGCCATCTGCTTTTCCTCAGGACTCTGCTCCATCAGCCACCGGGCAGCAGCCACTCAGGCTGTTAGAATCTGGCCATCTCTGCTTCCTTAAGTGGGTGAGGTTGTCAGCTGGTCCAACTGCTACAGGTGCGCCCTTGCAGAGATGGCTGGCTGCTCTTTGAGTCAGCTTGGCCTTGCCTGGCATGCACAGACCCCAGCTACCAACATTCTGCTCCGAGTGAGCTTGTCCTGCCTTGGGCCAAATTCTAAGTCTGGCTAGGGCCACAGAAGACCAAGTGCCTTGGGTTCAAATCCTGGCTGCTTTCTGCACTTGAACATAAAGTGTTCCTCAAGATGGCCTGTGGTCTCCCTATTTGCAACCAAGAAGCCCGCAGTGACATCTGTGCCATGAGGAATTGACTGGAACCCTAAAGGCAGCGCACACCCTGCTCCTGAGCCTGCTGCTCATTTCCTCTATAAGGCTCCATTTGTAAGACAATTGTTGCACTGAGGCTTGTGCATGCCAGGCAAGGCCAAGCTGGCTCAAAGGGCAACCAGCCACCTCTGCAAGGGTGCGCCAGGAGCCGGTGGACCAGGCACCAATCTCACTCGCTGCCGGTCAGGGTACATAACTTCTTCTACCTGAGAAGTAAGGCCTCAGTGCCATCTGCTTTTCCTCGGGCCTCTGCTCCATCAGCCATCAGGCGGCAGCCACTCAGGCTGTTGGAATCTGGCCATCCCTGCTTCCTTCAGTGGATGACGTTGTCGACTGGTCCACTGGTTCCAGGTGCACCCTTGCAGAGGTGGTTGGTTGCCCTTTGAGCCAGCTTGGCCTTGCCTGGCATGCACAGACCCCAGCTACTGACATTCTGCTCTGAGTGAGCTAGTCCTGCATGGGGCCAAATTGTAAGTCTGGCCAGGGCCACAGAAAGCCGAGTCCCCTGGGTGGAAATCCTGGCAGCTTTCTTCACTTCAACATAAAGTCCTCCTCAAGAGGGCCTGCGGTCTCCCTGTTTGCAATCAAGAAGCCTGCAGTGCCATCTGAGCCCTGAGGAATTGACTGGAGCCCTAAAGGCAGCCCACCTCCTGCTCCTGAGCTTGCTACTCGTTTGCTCTATATGGCTCCATTTGTAAGCCAATTGTTGCACGGAGGTTTGTGCATACCAGGCAAGGCCAAGCTGGGTCAAAGAGTAACCAGCCACCTCTGCAAGGCTGTGCCAGGAGACAGTGGATGAGCAACCAACCTCATTCACTGCTGCTCATGATACATCAGTTCTACCCTAGATGTAGGGCCCCAGTGCCATCTGCTTTTCCTCAGGCCTCTGCTCCATCAGCCATCAGGTGGCAGCCACACAGTCTGTTGGAATCTGGCCATCCCTGCTTCCTTGAGTGAGTGAGGTTGGTGGCTGCTCCACCTGCTCCAGGGGCACCCTTGCAGAGGTGGCTGGTTGCTCTTTGAGCCAACTTGGCCTTGCCTGGCATGCACAGACCTCAGGTACCAAAGTGCTGCTCTGAGTGAGTTTGTCCTGCCTGAGGCCAAATTCTGAGCCTGGCCAGGGCCACAGAAGGCCTAGGGCCCTGGGCGCAAATCCTGGCTGCTTTCTGCACTTGAACATAAAGTCCTCCTCAAGACGGCCTCTGGTCTGCCTCTTGGCAATGAAGAAACCCGCAGTGCCATCTGAGCCCTGAGGAATTGACTGGAGCCTAAAGGCAGCCTACACGTGGCTCCTGAGCCTGCTGCTCTTTTCCTCAATATGACGCCATTTGTAAGACAATTGTAGCACTGAGGCTTGTGCATGCCAGGCAAGGCCAAGCTGGCTCAAAGAGCAACCAACCACCTCTGCAAGAGTGCCTCTGGAGCAGTTGGAGCAGCCACCAACTTCACTCGCTATCGCTCATGGTACATCAGTTCTACCCTAGAGGTAGGGCCCCAGTGCCATCTACGTTTGCTCAGGCCTCTGCTCCATCAGCCATCAGGTGGCAGCCACTCAGTATGTTGGAATCTGGCCATCCGTGCTTCCTTGAGTGGGTGAGATTGGTGGCTGCTCCACCTGCTCTGAGCGCACCCTTGCAGAGTTGGCTGGCTGCTCTTTGAGCCAGCTTGGCCTTGCCTGGCATGCACAAGCCCCAGAAACAGACACTGCTGCATGTGAGCTTGTCCTGCGTGGGGCCAATTTCTAAGTCTGGCCATCCCTCCTTCCTTAAATGGGTGACGTTGAAGGCTGGTCCAACTGCTACAGGCGCACCCTTGCAGAGGTGGCTGGTTGCTCTTTGAGTCAGCTTGGCCTCGCTTGGCAATGCACAGACCCCAGCTACGGACATTCTGTTCCAAGTGAGCTTGTCCTGCCTTGGGCCAAATTCTAAGTCTGGCTAGGGCCACAGAAGACCGAGTCCCTTGGGTTCAAATCCTGGCTGCTTTCTGCACTTGAACATAAAGTCCTCCTCAAGATGGCCTGTAGTCTCCCTATTTGCAACCAAGAAGCCCGCAGTGACATCTGTGCCATGAGGAATTGACTGGAACCCTAAAGGCAGCGCACACCCTGTTCCTGAGCCTGCTGCTCATTTCCTCTATATGGCTCCATGTGTAAGACAATTGTTGCACTGAGGCTTGTGCATGCCAGGCAAGGCCAAACTTGCTGAAAGAGCAACCAGCCACCACTGCATGGGTGTGCCAGGAGCCGGTGGACCAGCCACCAACCTTACTCGATGCCGCTCATGGTACATCAGTTCTACCCTAGAGGTAGGGCCCCAGTGCCATCTGCTTTTCCTCCTGCCTCTGTTCCACCAGACATCAGGTGGCAGTCACTCAGTCTGTTGGAAACTGGCCATCCCTGCTTCCTTGAGTGGGTGAGGTTGGTGGCTGCTACACCTGCTCCAGGGGCACCCTTGCAGAGGTGGCTGGTTGCTCTTTGAGCCAGCTTGGCCTTGTCTGGCATGCACAGACCACAGGTACCAAAGTACTGCTCCGAGTGAGCTTGTCCTGCTTAGGGCCAAATTCTACGTCTGGCCAGGGTAACAGAAGGCCTCGGCCCCTGGGTGGAAATCCTGGCTGCTTTCTGAACTTGAGAAGAAAGTCCTCCTCAAGACAGCCTGTGGTCTCTCTCTTGGCAACAAAGAAGCCCACAGTGCCATATTAGCCCTGAGGAATTGACTGGATCCCTAAAGGCAGCGCACACCCTGCTCCTGAGCCTGCTGCTCCTTTCCTCTATGTGGCTCCATGTGTAAGACAGTTGTTGCACTGAGGCTTGTGCATGCCAGGCAAGGCCAAGCTGACTCAAAAAGCAACCAACCACCTCTGCAAGGGTTTGCCAGGAGCTGGTGGACCAGCCACCAACCTCACTCTCTGCCGCTCATGGTACATCAGTTCTACCCTAGAGTTAGGGCCCCAGTGCCATCTGCTTCTCCTCAGGCCTCAGCTCCATCAGCCATCAGGTGGCAGCCAGTCTGGCTGTTGAAACCATCTCTGCTTCCTTGAGTGGGTGAGGTCAGTGGCTGTTCCACCTGTTCCAGCCACACGTTTGCAGACGTGGCTGCTTGCTCCTGGAGCTAGCTTGTCCTTACCTGGCATGCATAGACCCCAGCTACCACCATGCTACTCTGAGTGAGCTTGTCCTGCCTCGGGTCAAATTCTAAATCTGGCCAGGGGCACAGAAGGCCGAGTCCACTGGGTGGAACTCCTGGCTGCTTTCTGCACTTGAACATAAAGTACTCCTCAAGATGGCCTGTGGTCTCCCTCTTTGCAACGAAGAAGCCCACAGTGCCATCTGAGCCCTGAGGAATGGACTAGAACTCTGAAGGCAGCGCACACCCTGCTCCTGATCCTGCTGCTACTTTTCTCTGTGTGGCTCCATTTGAAGCACAGTTGTTGCACTGCAGCTTGTGCATGCCAGGCAAGGCCAAGCTGGCTCAAAGAGCAACCAGCCATGTCTGCAGGGATCCGCCAGGAGCAGGTGGACCACTCGTCAACCTGACCCACTCAGGGAAGCCGGGAATGCGTGTTTGTACCATGCATTTCACTGCAAGTACCTTTCTCTGCAGTTGGTGACCTAGGTTTTCTTCTATAGGTTTTTTATGGTTTTAGGTTTTGCATTTAACTCTTTAATCCATCTTAATATAATTTTTGTATTAAGTGTAAGGGAATGGCCCAGTTTCAGTTTTCTGCATACGGCTAGCCAGTTTTCCCAACACCATTTATTGATAGGGAATCCTTTCCCCATTGCTTGTTTTTGTCAGGTTTGTTAAAGATCAGACAGTTTTAGTTGCATGGTGTCATTTCTGCGGTCTCTGTTCTGTTCCATTGGTCCATATATCTGGATTGATATGAGTACTACGCTCTTTTGGTTACTGCAGCCTTGTAGAATAGTTTGAAGTCAGGTACTGTGATGCCTCCAACTTTGTGCTTTTTGCTTAGGATTCTCTTGGCTGTGTGGGCTCTTTTCTGGTTCCATATGAAATTTAAAGCAGTTTTTCTAATTCTTTGAAGAAAGTCAGTGGTAGCGTGATGGGAATAGCACTGAATCTATAAATTACTTTAGGTGGTATGGCACTCAGGCACAGAAATGTCCTTGAGTAGGGCAATACCATTCAGGACATAGGCATGGACAAAGTCTTCATCACTAGAACACCAAAAGCAATGGCAACCAAAGCCAAAATTGACAAATGGGATCTAATTAAACTACTGTGTCTGCAGAGCAAAAGAAACAATCATCAGAGTGAACAGGCAACCCACAGGATGAGAGAAATTTATTGCAATCTCTCCATCTGACCAAGGGCTAATATACATAATCTACAAAGAACTTAAACAAATTTACAAGAGAAAAACAAAGTACCCCATCAAAAAGTGGGCAAAGATATCAACAGACACTTCCCAAAGAAGACATTTATGCAACCAACAAACATGTGAAGCAAAGCACATCACCACTGGTCGTTAGAGAAATGGAAAGCAAAATCACAATGAGATACAATCTCATGCCAGTTGGAATGGCCATCATTAAAAAATCGGGAAACAATAGATGTTGGAGAGGATGTGGAGAAAGAGGAACACTTTTATACTGTTGGTGGGAGTATAAATTAGTTCAACAATTGTGGAAGACAGTGTGAAGATTCCTCAAGGATCTATAACTAGAAATAGCATTTGACCCAGCAATCCCATTACTGGGTATATACCCCCAAAAATATAAATCATTCTAATATAAAGACACATGCACACGTATGTTTATTGAGGCACTGTTGACAACAGCACAGACTGGAACCAACCCAAATGCCCATCAAGGATAGACTTGATAAAGAAAATGTGGCATATATGCACCATGGTGTACTATGCAGCCACAATAATGGATGAGTTCATATCCTTTGCAGGGACATGGATGAAGCTGGAAACCATCATTCTCAGCAAACTAACACAAAAACAGAAAACCAAACATCATGCCTTCTCACTCATAAGTGGGAGTTGAACAATGGGAACACATGGACACAGGAAGGGGAACACCACACACCAGGGCCTGTCAGGGTGGGGAGCTAGGAGAGGGATAGCATTACCAGAAATTCATAATGTAGATCACGGACTGATGGATGCAGCAAGCCAGCATGTTCTGCACATACACCACAGAACTTAAAGTATAATTTAAAAAAAAAGAAATTTGCTTTTAAGTAAACTTTTAATCATAGAACTTTAAAAAAATATCCTTTTGAATCTTTTACTACCACATCATAGCTTGGACAAACTGCTGATATTTTAAAAGTAACACAAACATCAAACAGAAAGAACTAGACTTAGGAACCAAACTCAGGTTTCTGTAGTTAACAGGCAGAATCTTAACACTGGGTCACCAAGACTACTCCTTCAGCCTGGCCTTGGCTAGCAAAAGATGGCCTTGTTATGTAGGTGAGCCCGCTTATGTACAAACAAAAAAAAATAAAAATAAAAAATATTTTCTGATAACTGGAATTTTTTTTTTCATTTTTGCAGCCACAGGGCTTTTAGCCAATTCAGATGCCTTGCTCCCCACAATTTGGAACATTCCCTTGGATTTGACCAAGTCAGGAAGAGATGGGAGAAAAGTGAAACAACAACAATAAAACCCCAAACACAAACACACACAAAGCAAAACAAACAAATGCACCATTTATATGATTACTGAGTGTTCTCATGGTAAGGAGAAATTAAAAGTAGCTGGTGGATAATCTTAAATTTTAGTCATTAGAAAAAATTTTAAGACAAAAGTCTAATTCAGTTACTTACCTGGAAATAAGGCTCAGGCTGGTGATCGTTCTCTGCCGTCTTAGAAGCTGGAAAAAACTGACACTCACCTTTCCTGTCAGAAGCAAGCCGAAACTCAGGAAAGGAAGTGCCTGCTCTCCATCGCCATGGAAGCAGGAAAATTTGCCTTCGTTGTTGGAAATGAGTAAAACTTCAGAAAAGGACTTGTACAGCAAAATCAACTTTAGATCTCAACCAAATTTTGGGAGATCAGGAACTCTCTGCAGGGGAGAAGCTCCCCAACCTCAGCAAATTATCCTATTGGTTTGGGCAATAAAGATAGCCCAGGTTGGTATCAATCAATAATGAGATTTATCAAAGGTCAGGACCACCTTTGTAATCTCCTTCTTTTTTTTCTTTTCTTTGAGATGGAGTCTCGCTCAGTCACCCAGGATGGAGTGCAGTGGCACAATCCCAGCTCACTGCAAGCTCCAACTCCCAGGCTCAGGCCATTCTCCTGCCTCAGCCTCCCGAGTAGCTGGGACTACAGGCACCCGCCACCGTGCCCGGCTAGTTTTTTGTATTTTTAGTAGAGACGGGTTTTCATCGTCTTAGCCAGGATGGTCTTGATCTCCTGACCTCGAGATCTGCCCACCTCGGCCTCCCAAAGTGCTGGGATTACAGGCGTGAGCCACCGCGCCCGGCCCTCTTTCTTTTTTTATCTTTATTGCTATAGTTCGTTTGGTCAGGAACTAGGAGTGCAGCACTTGCTTTTTTCTGTTTTCCATTTGATTGAAATATTTTTCTCCATTCTTTTATTTTGAGCTTATGTATGGCACTGTATGCAAGATGGGTTTCTTGAAGACAGCATACTCAAATGGGTCTTGGTTCTTTATCCAGCTTGCCCCCGTGTCTTTCAATTGGAGCATTTAGCCCATTTCCATTTAAGGTTAATCATGGTATGTGCGGATTTGATCCTGTCGTCATGCTGTCAGCTGGTTATTTTGCAGACTTGTGTATGTGGTTGGTTTTTGGCATCACTGAACTGTGTACTTCAGTGCGTTTTTGTACTGGATGGTGATGGTTTTTTCTTTCCATATTTAGTGCTTCCTTCAGGAGCTCTTGTAAGATAGATCTGGTGATAATGAATTCCCTTAGCATTTGTTTGTCTGAAAAGGATCTTATTTCTCCTTCACTTATGATGCTTCATTTTGCTGGACATGAAATTCTGGGTTGAAATTTCTTTTCTTTAAGAAGTTGAATATCTTTTCTGGTTTGTCGGGTTTCAGCTGAGAGGTCTGCTAAGTCTGATGGAATTCCCTTTGTAGGTGACCTTGCCTTTCTCCCCAGCTGCCTTTAACATACTTTTTTTTCATTTTGACCTTGGAAAATCTGATGACTGTGTGTCTTGGGGATGATCTTCTCATGACATATCTTACTGAGGTTCTCTGGATTTCCTGAATTTGATTGTTGGCTGTCTGGTTAGGTTGGGGATATTCTCATGAATGATATTCTGAAGTACGTTTTCCAAGTTGGTTCCATTCTCCTCATCCCTTTCAGGTACATTAATTCGTCACAGATTTGGTCATTTATATCATCCCATATTTCTCAGATATTTTGTTCATTGCTTTTCATTCTTTTTTTTTCCCCATTCTTGTCTGCCTATTTTATTTCAGAAAGCCAGTTTTCAAGATCTGAGATTCTTTCCTCTGCTTCATCTGTTCTCCTGGGTGGTTTTGCACATGAGATGGAGCTGGTGAGACCTCTGCCGTCCTTACTCTGTTTGCCTCTCCCAGGGCTCCAGCTTGGGCACACCTGCTTACAGGGCACTCTCGGGTGCCCACACACACTACAATAATTTTCATAATGCCATCACACACAATCACCATGTGACTGCATTATGAAAATTCTTGTAGTGTGGTTTACAGCTCTATCAGGTCAGTTATGTTTTTCTCTGTACTGCCTATTTTGTCTGTCGTCTCCTGCAGTGTTGTACAATGATTTTTAGCTTCCTTGTATTGGATGACAACGTACTTCTTTCACTCAGTGAACTTTATTCCTACCCATATCCTGAACTCTGCTTGTATCATTTCAGACATCTCAGCCTCAGCCCAGTTCTGAACACTTGCTGGAGAGCTGATGCGGTCATTTGGAGGGAAGGAGGCATGCTGACTTTCTGAGTTCTCAGTATTCTTGCACAGATCCTTTCTCATCTTTATGGGCTTATCCTCCTTCAGTCGTTGAGGTTGCTGACCTTTGGACAGGATATTTTTCTTTTATTATATCTGATGACCTTGAGGATTTGATTGTGGTGTAAGGTGAACTCAGCCAACTGGTTTTGTTTTTGGCGGATTTTAGGGGGCCAACATGCAGCTCCCAATTCCTGAACTGTGTGCTTTAACTCTGGGGAACGTGTATTGGGCCCCATCTTTGTTCTCTGGCTCCTCGAGGTTTGGAGTCCACTGCACTGAGGGGACAGCTGCAGCGGAATGCTAGCGGATGCAGGAGTCCCTGCCTCCCTGAGAGCGTTGACAAGGGGGTGGAGACAAGACAGCTGGGGTGTGGGCCAGGGGGCCCCTGCTGACTCTGTGTGCTGTTACACTGGAGGCAGTGCTGGTTTGGGGTGGACTGCTGGCCAGTGCACCTCTGGGTGCCTTCTCTGAGCCCCCCCTCCCCCAAAGCAGCAGTGGTCGCTCAGGATATAAGAAGGTCCCTTTTTCTCTGCACAACATTACCTCAAGGGTGAGATGTTGACAGGGATGGGGTTTTTGGCTCTGTTCCAACCACAGCTTCGTCTTCAGTGGCAATTGGTGTGGGTTGGTGTGTGTGCTGCACTCCCATGTGCTATCAGGGCAAGTACAGAAAAACCCACCTGTGTAAACACACACAGCAAAGGGATGTGAGAAGTTTCCATATAAAGGGCTGCAGTATGGAGAGGTGATGTGCAGGCTGGTGCATGGCTGTAGGGGCCACCTTGCTGCAGCTCTCCACTAATCAGGCACGGTCCACTGGTACAGAAGCTATAGTGTGTGCACCCGAGAGTGTCCTGTAAGCAGGTGTGGCCTGGCTGGGGTCCTGGGAGAGGCAAGCTGACTAAGGGGTGCTGAGGTCAGACCAGCCTCACCTGATGTGCAAAACTGCCTAGCAGAGATCAGGTCTCAGAGAACTCTCTCAAAAGTGAACCCCAGCACAGCACAACTGCTCTACACAAACATGGCCAGACTTCTTTTTTAAGCAACTCCCCTTTTTAAAGAAGGTAACTCTTAGACCTGATCTGTGCTGGGCAATCTTGCACATGAGACAGGGCTGGTCTGACCACAGCACTCCTTAAGTGCTGGGATAAAGTGTCTCATAAGAGCAAGCAGAGCTAGAGAGATAGCTGTCCCTGCCCTCTGGGCTGCATATCATCTGACTTGTTGCTCTACAACTTTGTCTCCTGGAGGCTCCACCCGAGAGAGATGTAAGTTAGCAGTTACTTAATATAATCACCCCAGGATGGAGGGTCTGTGCTGTGAGCCCAAGTCAGGGTTCCCTGTCTGGTGATGAACAGTGCAGGGTGTGTGGTACCTGTGGGAAATGGACTGGTGTGTTCCTTGGGTCAACTGCAGCTTGTTGGAGGTGTCGATATGGCACTTAGGGTCTTTGCTCCCTTGATATTCTGAGGGAAGCAAGGGCAGTTCCACTGCAGAGGCAGCGGCAGAGAGGATTTCAGTTGCTCCTGGAAGCTCAGTCCAGGGAATTGCCAAGTTGCTACAGGCTTGATAGTTCCAGTGGGGGGCTGGCTGGAGACCCTGCCAGGAGGGCCTACCCATTGAGGAGATATGGAAATGGGCACCCACATAACAGTCTGGCCACTTTTCTGTGGGGCTGCTGTGGTATGCTGGGGGTCCACTCCAGTCCCCAATGGCCTCCTATTTGCCAGTGCCTGAAGGTATCAGCAGTGAAGTCTGCAAAAAGGCAAAGATGATAGCCTGCCCCTTCCTCTGGGAGCTCTGCACCTCGGAGGTATGAACCAGTTGCCAATCTGTACACACCTGTAGGATGTGGCTGGAGGCAAGTTGAGAAGTCCTGAACAGTCAGGAGGAACAGGAACAGGGACTTGCTTAAAAAAGAAGTCTGGTCACATTTTTGTAGAGTGGCTATGCTGTGCTGGGGGTTCACTTCAGCCCCTGGTTGCCTCAGACACTCTGAAACTTGAAGACTGAAATGGCTAAGTTGTCCAAACGGCAAAGATGACAGTCTGGTCCTTCCCCTGGAGCTCTGACTCAGGGAGGTCTGAAACCTCTGTCAGCCAGAGAACAGCAGTGAAGGTGGCTGGAGACCCTGGTTGAAAGCCTGCACCCAGTGTTTACAAATGTGGTCGGAGACTGACTTAAACAAGAGTCTGGCCACGTTTTTGGAGGGTGGCTGTGCTGCACTGAGACACCACTTCCACCCCTGGTCAGCTTGGGCTCTCCAAAGCCCATGGGCCAGAACGGCTAGGTGCCCAAACAGCAAAGGTGGTGGCCCTCCCCTCTCTCTGGGAACTCTGTCCCAGGAAGGTTTCAAATCTCCGTTGGCCAGGGAACACTGGTGGGGGTAGCTAGAGGCCTCAGGTGGGAGGTCCTGTCCAGTGATGAGGAACAGGATCAGGGCCTGCTTACAGAAGCAGTCTGGCCATGATTTGGTAAAGCAGCTGTGCCGTGCCACAGGATCTCTTCTGCCCTTGATGGGTTTGTAGTCTCCAAAGCCCACACACTAGAATGACTAAGTTGTCTGAACAGGAAAGATGGGGGCCTGCCCCATCTTGTCTCTCAGAATTTATCCTGTGTGATGCAGCTTAATGTTTAGGCTGTTAATTTTGCTGTCAACATTAGAGTTGTTCAGAAAGAATCTCACTGTTATCTTTTAGGTTAGATATATGAGAATTCATTTCTTCCTGTAAATAAACCTGTTCATGTTTGTTCTCTGTAAAGAAGTCTGTTTCATCTATTTGACATTGATCACAGTCATGTAGGGCAGTAGTCAGTCTAAAACGACATGATAGGATTTCCATTTCCAGTGTTTCCTAGCTGTGTCTTACATTCTGCAGTTCAGAACTGAGCATTCTCAGCGGTCAAAATGCTAAGCTGTCCACTCTACTGAAATACTGATTTTTGCTAATGCTTCCTCATTCAATTTTACAGCCTTAAGAAGTTTATCATTATTCTCAGTTGTCAAAATGCTAAGCTGTCCACTGTACTTAAATGCTGATTTTTGTTAATGATCCTCCCTTAATTTTACAGCCTTTAGAATTTTATCTTTCTTTGCTTTCACACTTTCAATTTCCTCCAAAAGTTTCTTTTCCCTTAGCTGGCTCTGCTGTTTTATTCTGTCTACTTCCAGTCTCAGCATGGCAATTTCTTCCTGCAACATGCGATTTTCATGCAAGAGATCTTTTTCTTTCTTATTGGTAAGAGAAACCTAAATAAACAAAGGGAACTTTTAATTAGCACTCAAGAGAATGACATATCATGACTTCTTCTGAAATTAAAGTATGACATTTATATTTGTATAAGGAAAGAATTCCCATAGTGGATATCTAACTGGAAAAAAGTTGGACAAAACTTCAAATCTAAAAATGTGTAAATTCCAAAAAGTTGAAATACTTATTTAAAGACCATGAAAAATAAGTCACTAGAGGATTTTTAGAATTTCAGAATTGGAAAAGCCTTTCTCTGAATTATAAAAAACCCAAATGCATAAAATATAAGATTAATATGCTTGAGTATATTTTTTAAATTGGGTTTATTCTCTGATATCTAATCTATCAACTACACCATTGTAAGAACCTTAGCTATGCATATATTTGGACAGAAGCAATTTCTTAAAGTTCTTTAAGTTCCTTTTTCTGAAGAAAGTTTTATCAATATACTACTTTTCTAATGTTTTTACAGTCAGTTATAAGAATTGCATTTATTCATAACTGTTTAAGCATTGTACCCTTCCACAATGTACACGTAGGTATCTAAACATTGCACTTCTGTTTTAAAAATCCTGTGTACTTTCCAAAATACATAAAGTTGTCTTTTAAATAAATACACATATTAAAACATTTGAAAATGACTAAAGAAAATACCTCAGAATTCATTTTCTTTTCAGCCACTTCCATCTGCTCTTGTTTACCAGTCAGAATCTCTTCTTGTGATATTCCAGCATTCTGTTCTTCCGAAACTTGCTTCTGGGTATCATTTTGTTCATCACTAGAAGAAATTTTGATTTTCATGAAATACTGGAGGTGTCCCTAAAATGATCTACAGGGCAACATGGTGCCATCAGATGTCATTCACACAATGCATATCTGCACATTAATCCAAGACAAGGCAAAGGGGTCTCACATCTCTTAACCCAGTTCTCCCCAACCATGTTGGCACCAGGGACTGGTTTTGTGGAAGGTAATTTTTCTGTAGACCTGAGTTGGGGGATGGTTGCAGGATGACTCAAGCACATAACATTCATTGTGCATATTATTTCTATTATTACTTATATATAATGAAATAATTACATAGCTCACCATAATGTAGAATCAGTGGGAGCCTCAGCTTGTTTTCCTGCAACTAGATGGTCCCATCTGGGGGTGACAGTAGATGGTGACAGATCATAAAGCATTAGATTCTCATAAGGAGTGAACAACCTAGATACCCTGTGTAAGCAGCTTACAACAGGGTTTGAGTCACACTCCTATGACAATCCAATGCCACCACCGATCTGACAGGAAGAGGAGCTCAGGCAGTAATGTGAGTGACAGAGAGTGGCTTTAAACAGATGTAACTTTGCTTGCTCACCTGCCACTAGCCTCCTGCTCTGTGGTCCAGGTCCTAAGAGTCCAGGGACTGGTACTGGTCCATGGCCTGGGGATTGGGAAGCCCTGTGTTAACCCATACTTTTTATATTTATTTTTGGGAAACACTTTCCACTTATATTCTTGATTCCTCTGTATTTTATAGACAACTTAGAAATTCCTTTTGGAACAAGACAGGGTCTAATATTGTGTTTTTAACATACAACTTTGAATTAATTTTATCTGTGTATGTGACAGAGATGTGAAATAAAGTAATCATTAATCACTTTTGATTTTACTTTTATTTCATGCATGTTAAGAATAAAACTGGGAAGTCCTAGGCAGAGCAATTGGGCAAGAGAAATAAAGGACATCCAAATTGGAAAAAAGAAAGTCAAATTATCTCTTCACCAATGATATGATCTTATCCCTAGAAAACCCTAAAGACTCCTACAAAACACTCCTAGACTTGATAAATGAATTCAGTAAAGTCTCAGAGGCTACAAAATGTACAAATACCAATGAGTAGTACCACTATACACTACCTACAACCAAGTTGCGAGTCACGTCAAGAACCCAGTCCCTTTGACAATGGCTGCAAAAGAGTAAAATACCTAGGAAAATATGTAACGAAGGAGGTGAGTCAACTATAAAAGGATAACTGGAAAACACCACTGAAGAAAATCAGAGATGACACAAATAAATGAACATACATCCTATGTTCCTGGACTGAAAGCACTGATATTGTGAAAATGATCATAGTGCCCAAAGAAGTCTACAGATCCAATACAATTTCTATCCAAGTACCAATGTCATTCTTCACAGAGTTATTTTAAAAAGCTGCCATTCATGTAGAACCACAACAGAGCCTGAATAGCAGCACACACACCAAGCAAAAGGAACAAACATGTTGGCATCACATGACCTGAAAACTGTAATTATTTTTAATGAGGTAAAAATGCATAAGAATATTACTGTTATTGTACAGAGAAGACAGTGAACAAGAAAAGGAATTTAAAAAGAGAATATCACTACCATATACATATA
This sequence comes from Macaca nemestrina, assembly GCF_043159975.1. NCBI lineage: Eukaryota > Metazoa > Chordata > Mammalia > Primates > Cercopithecidae > Macaca > Macaca nemestrina. Next base: position 63,374,187 of record NC_092139.1, read on the forward strand.
TTAACTGACAAAGAGACTAAAACCTCCTACTGGAGTTTATGTTAGGACTTGAACAAAAGCTTCTAGAAATACCAATAACAGAAACAAGGCAATTAATTTTAAGGAATAAATTATGCAAAGAAATATGTATTTTAAAAAATGTAAATAGATCTTCCTGAGAGCTATTATTAACCAATTCATCGTGACCACAATTTTAAAATGAGGTCTAAAATTCTGGAATATAAAATAGTTTCATTTTGAATATATTAATTGAAGGCAACTTTTAAACAGAAAATGTTCAGTTAAAGTTGAGTGTAACTTAGGAAAGAAATGACCTGTACCAATGGTAACAAGAAGCCACCCAGAGCCAGTTTGAAATCTAATCAACCAATCAATGACCACTGGTCTTGCTCACCAACCAATACAGATGTGAGCAGCTTGCTTCTGAAATACAGCCAAGCAGCAGCACCTGCTCCATCAGAATAGCCAGTGCCGGAGCAGTATTCCTCTTACTATAGGAAGCAAAAAATTTCCAACTCTGTCATTTTATTTCAAATACCAAAGGTTCATAATCCCTTGAAAAGAATTTGTAAGTTCATTAAATGTGCCACCCCAATTTTTTTTTTTTAAAAGCAGGTGGCCAGGTGCAGTGGCTCATGCCTGTAATCCTAGCACTTTGAAGGGCCAAAGTGGGTGGATCACCTGAGGTAAAGAGTTCGAGACCAGCCTGCCCAACAAGGTGAAATTAGTAGTCTCTACTAAAAATACACAAATTAGCCAGGTGTGGTGGCATGGCGCTGTAATCCCAGCGCCTCAGGAGACTAAGGCAGGAGAAATACATGAACCCAGGAGGCGGAGGTTGCAGTGAACTGAGACCCCACCACTGCACTCCAGCCTGGGTGATAGAGTGAGACTCTATCTCAAAAATCAAATCAAATAAAATACTAGTAAAGTTTGCAATTCCTCTGACTCAGTTTACCATAATTACAATTATGATTACAAATAAAAGAATAAATAATGAATAACCACAATATTGGGCTTTTCTCCCTAAATAAAAAAATTAATATAAAGAATGTAGCTTATTATAAAAAGCCAAAACAATTATTAAAATGCATATAATTACCAGACAAAACTAATAGAATGACCCATCTCAAAATTTTAAAGTAAGAATCAATCAAACAACATACCCAGGATAAACTCCATTCACTCATTTAATAAGGATTTATTAGGTAGCTACATCCAATACGCTAGGCCTTTTTCTAGGCAGTGAGGATATAGTAGTGAAAAATAAAATCCTTATTCATGAGAGTGAGATAAACACACAATAACAATAGACAGAGAAGACAAAATATACAGTATGTTAGAGGAGAAAAACTAAAGCAGGAAAATGAAACGTTTATGTTTTTGATGGGGAGGGTGGTAGGAAAGTTGGGATGGTCAGAAAAGTCTCTGCTGAGAAAGGGGATTTCTTTCTTTCTAATACAAAAAACCTTTTATTTGTATATCAAAGACTCTAAGAAATGATGATATAAGGTTAAGAGTGTTGATGTCAAGATACAAATGGATTTGAAGTTAGAGATGATAAATCACTTTGTTTCATTGAACCTTCCCTTGGTTACGTTAGAGAGCCTCTCTGGTACACTCCCAGGTGAATCTTAAGCATGATGCATCTGGGTAGTACATGGTTCTTCCTCAGAAAGTGGTTGTTCCATAATGTGTTTCTTTTTACCCTTTTTCTACTTCTTAGCAGAAAGGAGGTTTTAAATAAAGAACTGAAGGAATGGAAAGAGTAAGCTAGGAGGATATCCGGGGAAAAAGCATTCCGGACACAGGGAACTGCCAAGTACAGAGGTGTGCTTGGAGTCTTTAAGCACTAGTGGTAGAGAAGGGATGACAAGAAGTTCAGTGTGGCTAAAGCAGAGCAAGGGAGATAATTAGGAGGAAATTTGATACATACTCAGAGTGAAATGGGAGGCAATCAGAAGGGCTGGGGCACAGGACTGACACAATTTGACTTATATTTTAAGTACATCCACTGAGTTAAGAATTGATGAAAAGGGAAGTTTTTAAAAGCCAGGACTATCAATTACCAGTCTATGACACTCATGTAGACTGCAGAAGAGGGTGGCTCAGATGTAGAAGATATCACTGGCTTCTGGACATATTCTTCAGGTAGACCTGACAAGATTTACTGAGATAATAGATGTAAGGTGTGAGAGACGGAGAGAGAGATGAGTCAAGAATGACAACGAGATTTTTGGCAGAGCAACTGGAAGAGTTGCCCTTAACCAAAGTAGGAAAGAATACATGAGGGGTAGATTTCAGAAAGGCCATTAGTAGCCCAATTTTGGGTCAGACAAGTGTGTGATACCCAATAGCTAACCAAATAGAGATATCAAGTAGGCAGGCTCATATGGAAATCTGGAATTAGGGAGAGAGATCTGAGCCAGAGACATACATTTGGAAATCACTAGCATATACACGGTAGAAAAAGTCACGAGGGGCTGGGTGCAGTGGCTCATACTTGCAACCCCAACACTTTGTGAGGCCAAGGCAGAGAGATCACCTGAGGTCAGGAGTTTGAGACCAGGCTGGCCAACATAGGGAAATGCTGTCTCTACTAAAAATACAAAAATTAGCCGAGCATGGTGGCACGAACCTGTAATGCCAGCTACTCAGGAGGCTGAGGCAGGAGAATCACTTGAACCCAGGAGGTGGAGGTTGCAGTGAGCCGAGATCACACCACTGAACTCCAGCCTGGGTGACAGAGTGAAACTCTGTCTCAAAAAAAGAAAAAGTCATGAGAGAGAAGATTGAGGACTGAGCCCTCGGAAAAAACAATGTCCAAATGGAGAAAGATGAGGAGGAGCAAGCAAAAGAGGCCATGATGAATGGATTAGAAAGGCAGGAGGAAAAGCCTGAGGGACTGAGGTCCTGAAAGCCAAGTTGAAGACGCTGTTAGAGAGGAGATGTCCTCCATTGGCTCAAATTCTGCTAACAGATTAAATAAAATGAAGTGTACGAAAAATGTCTAGATTTATTACAGAAAAAAATTAGTGATAATCTTGAGGAAAAACAATGTTGGAGGAGTACTGAAACTGAAGACTTACTGGTGTGAGATCAAGAGTGAATGAAAAGAAAATTGAGTTCATGAGTGTAGACATGTTCTTTTAAGGACATCATACTTAGAAGTCATGGCTGAGAATGTTGTTATTTTCTTCCACAGTCATGGAAAATAATAGACAATTATTTTCAAATTTTATATAACAGGTGTAGTCTTCAAATTTTACATAACAATTATATATTTTAAAAGTTATAAAATTATACACATGTGGCATTAAAAGTGCCAGACTGAGGTGTTAAATCCTTAAAACTATAGAACTAAAAGTCACCTTAAACAATTCTAGATTCCATAAGCTGAATATCACTTTGTTCATGCTTATACATAAAGACCAAGAAACACTAAACGTTTCAAGGAGAGTATTTCTGGCTTGATAAAAATCAACCAATTCTAGAACAGTTGATACTCATCAAATATACAAAGTAATTGATCACAGTAAACTACTGAGTTCTATTCACAGGAATAAAGTGGCAGAAATGCAGAAAATAGTCTTATGTTATAAATGAAATTTAAAAAATTATATGAAGTCACTGTGGAAAAATGTGGTGTGGTGAATACTGAAATATATCCTTTTCTAAAAGGAAGGATAATGTCACACATGCCGGACACTTTTATGAATAAGAGTTACTGCATTAGTAGCACCTTCCTTTTAGCACAAGGTCAGCACATTAGCACCTGTGGGCCAAATCCCACTGCCTGTTTTTGTAAGTCAAGTATCTTGGAACCCAGCCACGCTTATTCACTCTACTGTTCACAGAGTCAATTAGCTGGGTGTGATGTTGCACACCTGTGGTCCCAGCTAGCAGAGAGGCTGAGGTGGGAGGATCACTAGAGCCCAGAAAGTGGAGGCTGCAGTGAGCCATGATCACAAAACCGCACTCCAGCCTGGGCAACAGAGACCCTGTCTCAAAAATATATATACAGTCTGTAAAGCCTAAAATATTTACTAACTGACTCTTTGCAGAAAAATCTGACCAAATCCTGGTTTAGTAGATGAAAGATCCTTTGATACATTTTAATAAAAGTTTTACCCAATATACTGAAATGTTTATATTAAATATAGATCCCCATACAATCCCTTGGCAATATTCAGATTGAAGATCCAATATTTCAGCACTCAGGCACTGACAACAAAAATTTAATAACTAGCAATCAAGGTACAGTGTCAATGGAGCATGCAGCTTCCATTTGCAACACAGCAGATATTACAAGAATTCTAACAAAATTATCTTAAGATGTGTTAGCAAAGTAAAGGTTTTAAATACATTTTAATTGTGAAATAATCCGTATACTCTAGATCTAACCTCATTTGTAAAAAATGGTTCCATACTACATTATTTTCTGGGAATGAAAATTGAGCTATTTCCTATTGGTAAGGATTTACTTTTAATAATGATAAATTCCTACTGATAAGGACCCATCTTTTGATATAATGAAGCTGTAATAAATGTTCTTATATGTAAGTATATACATAACTAATCTATACAAGTATCCTTAACATACATATATATCCTTACTATGTTATATATGTGTGTGTGAATATGCTACTCAATTAATGTTCGAAATGCATTTACCAACAGTGTACGACATGTCTTTTTCAATGAGACCATTTCCTTTGCAGCAACACAGATGGAGCTGGCGGCCACTATTCTAAGCAAACTAATGCAGAAACAGAAAATCAAATGCCACATATTCTTACTCATTTAGTGGAAACTAAACAATGAGAACTCATGGACACAAAGAGGAGAATAACAGGCAAAAGGGTCTACTTGAGGGTGGAGCATGGCTGGAGGAAGACGACCAAAAAACTACCTTTGGGTATTTTGCTTATTATGTGGCTGATGAAATAATCTGTAGCCCAAACTTCCATGATACAGTTTACCTATATAACAAACTGCACATGTACCTCTGAAGCTAAAATAAAAGTTCACTAAAATGTAAAGAAATTCCTTTCCCCTCACATTTGCCAATACTCGTTATTTTTCAAATAAATTAATGACTGGAAAAAATGGTAACTCATTTTTTGCTGATTTTCATTTTTCTGATTACCAGGCAAGGCTGAATTTCCTAGGAAAAATATAAAATTTTTAATCATGAATATTAGCCCAAATTAGGATTAGTTTGACAGCATATGGCTGTCTCCTATTAAATGTTGCCATAGGCTTACCTGTGATACTCTTCATTCTCAGTGTCAGGAAATTGCTGACTTTCAGGTGTTCTGCTCTTGCTTTGTGGAATTAATCCATCATCACCATTGCCAGCAGCGGCATCATTAGTCAGGTTTTCTGGTAATCCCATATTATTACTTCCGTGCTTCTTCATGTCTTCTTCAGCCTTGAGTGGAAGTTTGATATTAAGGATATTCACTTTATTGAATAAAAAGAACCTTTTTGATTGATTTTATCAATTGACTCAGTTTGTCATTATTGTAGTCATTAAAAATATTTCACACTTAAGTTTGATCATATATACAGAACAATTACCATCTAATTTTAAGATGTAATTATCATATCATTGTAAAGTTTGCTTCATTTCTGCTTGACTGAATAAAACAGAATTTTTCAAAATTCAAAAAGGGCCCTCCTTCATTTTGTGCTTTTATTCCCAATGACTCTTCAGAATCTTATATATGTATTTATCCCATTTGACTCGTGGGAACACACAAATAAAAAGACAAAGATGCAAAATGTGTCTTCTTCTGTCTTTACCACCTAGATCTCACATTAAGCAGTCAGATTTAGAGGATGAGACACTGTGGGGCTTCAGGAATAGAAAGGAAGATTGCACTTTTCTGCACTGAGATATTCTTCTCCCCCACTGCCTTTGATCATTTTTTTTCATTTGGTCCCTGGGATATCAAAAACATGATGGTTCTCACTGAAACATGGGAACCAAAGTTCTCCACAACACAAGGAGCAGAGTGAAACTGCTGAGGTACAAGCGTGGATGCCCAGAAAATAAGATGTTCCCCAAATTTCACATTCGATAGCCGTACAATTTTCTAGCTGGAAGATACACAGAATAAGAAATTATCTTCTTTAGCCACATTAACTATTGATAATCAGACTAAAACCAAGAAAGATAAAATGATTGATCCAAACCTCCTAAAGTCGCATGACCTAGCACTTTACGGCACCATTCAGGATTATTCCATAATAATGAAAGAATATTTCTGGGGTTTGTATCTCTTTAAAACTCAATCTACAGAATTCTTTCTGAGTTAAATATTAAATTTTTCACTGATGATTTATGCTACTTACATGATAGGATCATGTGTGCCTATACTTACAACACTTTATTAAACAACATAATGTAAAAATCTAATTCAACAGAAACATTTGAATATAATGGTATACCTCTCTATCACCATCCTTGTTTATTTCTGGTTCTTGAGACATTTCCTGCAAATGCAAAAATAGAAGGTTAATTTGCTTGTTGTATTTCTGTGATGTTTCCTCTTTTGGAATGCATGTTTTAAAAATAATTTTATTTTAAGTAATCAAGTATAGACAATGAAAAATTAGAAAATAATTAAAATTAAAATTTAACTGTTAAAATAATTAAAATTAAAAATTAACTTTTTAATCTACGTTCAGCTACTGCCACATCACTGGCTTCTGACTAACATGAGAAAAATAATTCACCTTAGCCAACGGGAGAAGATAAACATGAACCAGCAAACTTAACTTTGTCACGATTTTTTTGGACTCCACTTAATTTATTACGTGTTAAATCTGCCAAAAATGCATCAGCGGATGATTTGTAGTGTTGCAAAGTCTTCCTCACTTGAAAAGAGTTTACCTCACCAAACCCTAACCAGTGAGCCTCTACAGATTACTAACTGAATTGTAGGCATGCTTTCAGTTATTAGGAGCTGAAATCAACACCAAACAGAAAGAAATGCAAATTCTTAAATTTTAATTGAAATTATATGTCATAATATGATAGTGTTATGTATCTAGTTTATCTGCTTAAGTCCAGTTCTAATATATTCTAATGTGTACTAATGACAGTGGATAAAAATTTTAATAATCTGTACTCATTTTCTGCAACTGCAGTAAGTTCAAATGTTATTGTGTTTCTGCACTAACACCAAAGGTCCCATTCTGCAAGATACGATTCTTGTAATAGGCATTTGGGTTGCTTTTATGACCTGGTTCCCTCCCTGAAGAGAAAAGATGAGGTCAATGAGAGATCACAAGGCAGAATACATCTTTCACCTTGCTATCAGTGACTGCAATATAAAACTGCAGATTTTCAATCACTGGCCATGATTACTCTTCAACCACGAATCCAGCTCAGGGACCATCAGTGTTACATTGTTCATAATTCTATTGCTTAATAATATAATCCAATAATTGATGTTACTTTCTTTATTATGTCAGGGTGTTGTAAGAATAAAATAACAAAGTTCTGGAATTTCTTTTGCCTCTATTCCAAAAGGAAAGATTACCTATAAGCTAATCAAAAAGGCAGATAAGAATATTTTAAATAAGAATATTGTAAAGTAAGAGTATTTTAAAGTTTATAGTGGTTATGTTTTTTAAGGTAAGTTTCAAATGCTAACTTAGAATCTATTGATTCTTCTGTTAATGAGGTTGCTGAATTTATTAAATTTTATGAATCTATTAAAAAGTTCTTAGAAAAAAGAATCTATTCATCCTCAAAACCTAGTCTGAAAGATAATTTCATTTGGACTACCTAATATTATTAAAGCAAAGAAAACAACATTAAATCAAACATTTAAATGTAAAATTTTCCATGCCTCTGGCTGGCTATTTTCACTGCCTTTAAGCCTTTGTGATTCTTCCTCTGATGTCAGCTTTAGGTCTTGTTCTGTTGAGAAATCCATATATTCAGTTAAAATGAACCACTTAGAACAGTTAAAAACTATTGCCTTTATAAAAATAGATTTAAGACAACATTTTATTTTATCTCATAAATTGAGTGTTTAGTGTTTCATGAAATAGTTACTTAGGAAATCACTCTCTAAGACTTCAACAAACCACTTGGGGAGACGCCTGATGAGATTCACTCACAAATTCATCCACCCAACATAAATGAACAAAACCACCAGAAACACAATTTTAAAATACAGTAGAAACATATAAGGTAACACAGAATGTTGTTCTCCACTTCCTAATCATGAAGCAGTAAATGTAATGAAAAGGAAATTTAGTTTTAAAGAGAAACAAGTTTTCCTGCACTTAACTACTCTGACTCTAAGGATAGTAACAGGCAGGGCCCAGGTAAGGTTGTGTTGACCCTGTCCAAGAAGCCAGAGCCCACAGGTATGGGTCCAGACATCCCAGAGCAAGGTTAAGAAAACAAATTCCTTTACCGTCTCCCCTTCCCCTCAGCATTTACTCATAGCTATTTGTACAAATGTATATATTTTGCAAGTTCTTCTTTTCCTTCAATGTAGTTGTAAAGTCACAAGCTATGCTGAGGTTGCAAAACTGTCACTATATGATTAACTGCCTTTGTTCTGCTTCTGTAAGCTTGCCTTTATAAGCCAGGCTCTGTCTTTGTTCAGGACTCAGCATTTGGATGCAAATCCACTGAACCGGTGTGCACCGAAATAAAATCCTCCTGTTTCACCCACTGGGTCTCTCCTGCCTCCTGTTTTCTGCAACAATAGTACCTTATAAATGATTTCCAAAACTACTACTGACACCTTTATTAGTGCACAATGTCTTCCTAATATCTAAAATGTTTCCCTCTACTATTCTGACAAATTTATTTATTTTTCTTTTTTTTTTTTCTTCTTCTTCTTTTTTTTTTTTTTTTTTTTTTTTTTGGGCCAGGGTCTTTCTCTGTCACCAGGCTGGAGTGCAGTGGCACAATCTCAGCTCACTGCAACCTCTGACTCTCTGGTTCAAGCGATTCTCCTGTCTCAGTCTCCCAAGAAGCTGGGATTACAGGCATGCACCATCATGCCCAGCTATTTTTCATATTTGTAGTAGAGATGATGTTTCATGATTGGCCAGGATGTTCCTGATCTTTTGACCTTGTGATCCACCTCCTCCAGCCCCCCAAAATGCTGGGATTACAGTTGTGAGACACAACAACTGGCCTTATTTTCATCTTTTAAAACAATGATATGTGAAGTCTTCCTTGATTCTGCATGTCTTTCCCCAGATAAAAAGGTACCTCCTTCTTGAGGCTGCCTTCTGACTTCACTGATTTTTCTACTGCATCTTTACCACATGAACTCTACGTTATTCCCCCACATATCTGTCCCCTCTGCTCCAAGACTGCAGAGAACAGTCTTGCACATCATCTTTGTAAAAACAGTCTTTATTTTACTCAGAAATTTCTTATTGAGTCCTGCTACATACATGCTAGGCATTAGGGTTTAAAACCAATGAAAATAAAGCATATCAGGGATGGCTTTTCTAGAACACATGCCCAAGCACAGACTGAAATATTGAGGCTAGCCAGATTAAAAGTGGTAGAGGGAAGGAAAGGGTAACAGCATTCCACACAGCAGCAAGAGCAGGAGTGAGGCCTGAAAGAGTGAACGAGTGAGTAGGACATTACCAGCAACTCAGTAATGCCAGAGAAAGGGCGCACAGGGAAAAGGGCTAAAGATGGAGAGTGGGGCAGAAGTCAGATTATGAAACCTGATGTGTAATTTTAAGATGCTTGGACATTAATGTTCAAGAGTGATCCCTGGTCCTATCTGCATTTAGAAAAATATCATTTTAATGCCAAAACCAATATTCCTAGTGAGCCAATAGTCATTAAGACAAGGTGACAGATAGCTCTTGTGGACACAGCTGAGATGTTACTATGTAGCAAATTCTCAATAATTCTCATGAGCACTTGGAAAGTCAATTCTATAATAATTCAAAGAAATTATAATAAATCACTTAATATTTGGTTTGGGAAGGTGCTTTCTAAAGTTATAGTGCATATGAATATAATTCACAGTTGTGAATTCAGAGATTTGACAATAAAGCAATGAAAATACACTGTGTTTGAGTCAGTAATCTTCAGATTTCTATCTCGTCTTCCTACCCGGTCTGTAAATTCTAAGTATAATCTTGGTACTCACTCTCAAGTTTACGTTAAATACTAGCCTATAAAAAAACACTCTTTCTCTTACTTCTTTTTGTTATTTATATGTTGCTGTTATTAAAGGAAGAACACAAAAATGCCCAATGAAGTCAAGCAGGGCACTCTAGGACTGAATTTGCTGTGCTTCTTTAATACACTCCTTGCTCTCTTTCTTTTCTGGCAGCCGTGACTCACACAGGTCATGGAGACTATCATTCCCTAAGAGGAACACAATTCTGATATTCATCTTTATCTATTAAGTTCACCTATCCCAATTCTGTGTTCTGTGGATGCCGACTTTCGGTCACTGATGGTGATACACATGGACAGTTTCATCAACTTTCAGATTCTTTGATCTTTGATAAGTCTTGTTACTGAGAGTCAAAGTAGTAGGATGTGAGTTATAAATGCTGGTTATCCAATTACCTACTCAAAATATACTACATGAATATTCCATTAAACATGCATAGGAAAAAAATGGTCATTCCTGCTGACCTGCAGCTCTTTGCTCTTCTGTATTCACCAGAAAATTTCCTACTCCTTCCTCATGTCCAGGTTAAATACTAGTGTACGACCTGGAAACCTGTAAATCATCTGACATTTCTCTCGGTCCCCCAAGCCTTTCTCATTCAATTATCACTAAATCATATGGACTATACCTCTCTTCTGCCTCTGCTTTATATTCCCACTGCCACTAGGAACATAAACTTTACAAAATGGCTTCTATTTAAAAGAAAACCGTCAACTACTAATGTTAGTTCTTACATGAAAAAATTAAGCAAAACAAATAAAAAGGCATAACACCATAAAAACAAAGACTAACATATTAAAATGAGTAACTGAGATTCCTAACTTTATTCCACCATGGATGGGTGAAAACCTTATAATACATTGATACTAGTCCAAGGACGTGTGACGAAAACTATAGCTGACTATTGCAAAAGCTTCCTTTGTCTCCTGGTTTCTTTCCATGGTAACCTTCCACCAATCCCAGGAAACTATAGGCCACAGTCCAAATTAAATCTGCCTTATGGTTTGTAAATAAAGTTTTAAAGGAGCTCAGTCATGCCTGTTTGCTTACATAGAATCATGGTGGCTTTCACTCTACAACAGCAGACAACAGCAGGGGTAAGTAGTTATGACAGAGACCACATAGTCTAAAATATTTCCCGCCTGGTCCTTTACAGGAAAAGCTTGCTAACCCATTTTACACCATAACCAGAATGCCTTAATAATCACATTTAATCTTGTGACTCCCCTGCTCCCATGTCTCCAATGAGCCCCTGCAGCAAACATTGTCGACTCCCTACCAATAGCCATTCCTTATTCTTTCTTGCAGAAGAAACACAAGTCTATTGGGTGTTTATTATCCCAATCTCCCTCCTCAGCCTTAGAAAGGGAAACGTTAATTCTAAGCTAATCACGTATTTGCATTCCCAGTGCCTGGTTTGGGAATGAGCAGGTAGTGTAACACAGCCAATGAAATGTTACAGGAAGCCCCTTGTGTACTTCTAAGTTTTCTCCCTGTTTAGAAAACACAGGTGAAGAAAAGATGCCCTTGAGATGTTGTGTTGTGAGAACAAGATGTTTGGAGCTGTTGCAGATTACCCGACCATGAAAGGAGACATGAATAAAACACTGTCGACAGCACAGAAAGAGGGACAAGAGGGATCCCTAGGATATCACTGAACAAACAAAACAACTCTGGTTCCTACTGTTTTCACCACTGTTCATCAGTATTTGCAGTCCAAAGCATTCTACCTGGTAAACTTCCCATGGCCCACAGGATAAAATCTACTCATTTCTGTAGTATTAAAAAGTCTGTCATAAACTTGCCTTACCTAAGTATTCACCTCATTCCCAACCTCTGGTATCTCACACTTTTGGTGCTAGCAGAACTGAACTGCTCAGAAACCCTGCAAAGTTCACTCAAGCATCTTGTCTTTTGTACTTGCTGCCCTTCCTGCCAAACAGGCAATCTCCTTAGATGTTCCTTCTGGCCAACACACAATCTCGTTGCATGTTCCTTCTGTCAAACATTATTCTTCTGCTTCTTTACCTAGAAAAATTCTTCTCACTCTGCATGCTTCCCTTGAATCATACCTACTTTTTTTTTTTTTTACCAAAACTTTCCTTCCTCCTCACTTATGTCTGGCACATAATCAATATATAATAAATTATAAGCTTCCAGTGGGCATCTAGCACACAGTAAGAACTGAATAAAGTAGTAAAATAAAAAAATAATGACAATGATAATAACAAACTCCTGTCTGTATTTTTAATTGTGTTCTATTGCATTAGAAAAATGCTTAGTATCTAAAAGACATTCAATAGTTATTTGCTAAGTGAAGTGAAAACATAAATGGAAATATTTTCTTTGTAAATTCTATTGAAAAAGCACAGAAATGAAATAGAGACAGCTCTATTATGAGCACCTTAAGGATCAAAACTACATCTGCTCCATCTTTATCTCCTGCAACTTATAAAACCAAACTTATAAAAGTTCTTTGATAAATTGATGGCTAAATTAAAGGTGTTCTCATATCGTTTGGGTTATACAATGTATTAGGTGTCCACAACCAGGTAGCATACTAGCATTTTTGTTATTGTGAAACATTTTTCTACTTTTATTATAATCTCCTGAGCCTAGAGTTGAGAAATTTGTATATTTATTATGACAATCTTTTGGCAAATGGTAGCAGAGCATTTGTTCTAACAAAATTGCTCTTATCATGACAACTAACCAGCAGGTAGAAGAGCACATCTTCCTCCAACAAAGTAAATGTGTCTCTTTCCAACTTCAAATGAGGAGGAATGAAGTCAGTAATAGTGAGACCTTGTTGGGACAAGCATATGTAACATAACTTTGCTTCAGCATTCTTTTGAGATCAAAAGTTCCTTACTTTTACTTTTTTATCTATGGTAGGACCACCCAGAGCAGGGGTCCTCAACTCCCATGCTACAGACCGGTAGCAGTCCATGGATTATTATGAACCCATGGATTATTATGAACCACACCACACAGGAAGAGGTGAGCAGTAAGCAAACCAGGGAAGCTTCACCTGTACTTACAGCCAACCAATAATAATGGCTCATATTATTGCCTGAACTCTGCCCCTTCCTAGATCAGTGATAGCACTAGATACTCATTGGAGCATGAACCCTGTTGTGAACTGCCCACCCGAGGGATCTAAGTTGTGTGCTTCCTATGAGAATCTAATGCCTGATGATCTGTCACTGTCTCATGTTGCCCCCAGATGAGACCATCTAGTTGCAGAAAAACAACCTCAGATCTTCCACAGATTCTACATGATGGTAAGTTGTATAATTATTTCATTATATATTACAATGTAATAATAATATAAATAAAGTAGCACAATAAATGTAACATGACTGAATAATCCTGAAACTATCCCCACCTTCCCCCAGCCCATAGAAAGACTGTCTTCCACAAAACTGGTCCCTGGTACCAAAAAGATCAGGGACAACTGACCTAAAGTAATTCACTATCACAAGGGTTACCTGGATTGCTGTTTTCAGAAGAGATTTTTAGCATCTGTTTTTCTTCGTAGTCAGAAAGTAATTGGCAAATTCTATGTATAAAAATGTAATAAACCAAATTACTATTTTAATACTGATGTAAAACACTTACCAAATGTAAAATTCTTAGAGTATTTCAAACAATATCATAATATCAGAACTTAACAGTATTATCCCATCCACTTATGAGTACATTCTACAAACTTCTCTTGAAGCTTCTAAGTAAAGAAGACAAAAATGTAGGGTGAAATGCTCATAAATCGAGAGCAGTGTGACCCAGTAAATTAGCTTGCATTAGCATGACATAATAGAAAGCGTTCCAACTCTGCTTAAGTCCTAGCTCCATAATGAACAGCTGCTATTTGTTCTTGGATGACTTGCTTATCTTCTTCAACAAAGTGAGGACTTTGCTACCTTCTTTCACTAGGTTGTTACAAAGATTTAACAAGATAACATTTTTTAAATGCTCAGAGAAATAGTAAAGCAAAGAAATAATCTGTTCCTAAACATTATAACTAAAATTATCTTGGAATCCCAAATAAAACCCAATGCATATTTTGTTCATAGGTTCTAATATGCAAATGTTATAGTTTTCAGCAAATGTTATTAAGTCTTAATTTTGCTTCTTAGTTTTCCTGCTCCTTAGGGCTTATAATTCTGGGCATCTCAACTACGTCTTAGTTTGTAACTAAATTTACTCATAAATATCTTATTAAAGTAGATAATGTGAGTGTCCACTATTACGGAGTTGACCAATCACACCAACGGCAGAAAAACCAATGGATGTTAAGACCTGGCTTGGACCAGTGATCCTTCTCTACCGACTCCAACTCTGAGTCAGCAGATGTTTCTTAGGATAATGGTTTATATTGATGTTCAATTCCAGCTGACATGGAGACCAAAACTCTACCTATATGTTTTTTAGTTTCCATGAAGAAGTTGTAAGTTGACATTCTCTAATTTTTGACATACACACTAACAACATATTTTGCACCAAACACATTATTCAGCTCTGAATCACCTCATAGACCATCTTACATGACTATTTTTTTAGTACAAATCACAATTTCAATATTTTGGTGGCACCCATTTTTTGCTTTGATTCACACTGTTTCCTTAGAGCTAGTCAGCAAATAGTCAAATGACCTTCCAGTGACTGACCAAACTATGGAATGCTTCAAAAATTTGTGCTGCTTCCTTATGCAGAAGCCATGCTAATTTTCTCTGTATTGTTCCCATTTTAGGATATGTGCTGCGGAAGCAAGCACAAAGCCCTATTTTTACACATGATTAGTGATGAGTCATGCACAGGGCTTGGTTCTGTTAAGTCCAACTAACCTACTTGAGATTCTGAGAATTCTCTTCAATGGCTCCCTGTGAGGTAGAATTTGAAGATATTTTAAAATCTTGAGTTACAGATGAAAGTAGCTTGGACGATTTTCATTATCATGTAAAACAGATCACTCAAGGGCCGACCACAACTGGGAGCCACTGCTTGGAGAAGGTTCATATGGGACTTTCTACTGCCTAAGGTTCTATACAGAATATAAAGGTGCCTCACAGTACAGATCTGATAGCAAAGAAGAAGAAACAAACACTGATCTCTTTCTGTCACATTATTTGAACCCCTCTGACCCTTTAGAACAAGCCCAATTAATATCTGCCAGAGAAAAGACCAACAACGGCCTCAAAGGATTTTGTACCATGAAGGTCTCAGCTAATTCTTGGCTAAGATGTGGTTTCCACATTAGGTTCTGAATATGGGGGCAAGTGTCATTTTGCTCACTTTGTCTGCAGATCAAGTCAGGATGCCCAGCTGCCAGAGCAGGGTGCTGGTGCTTTGGGAACAATGGCTGAGCATAGAAGCATAGATATGGGAACTTAAAGACTTGAGGGATCTGAATCAGTAAGGGCATCTTGGTGTCAAAGGTCAACCATTACCAGGCAACAGGACCAGTTTGAGTGGCAACAACACAGCAACAGAAACAAGGGAAACATCAGAATGACTGGAATGTCCTTTTTATTCTCCTCCTTCTGACTTGATAAAAGGGACTGTCTTCCTTGGATTTAGTGAATCCCTTCAGTTATTGAAAAATTCAAGGAGTATGTAGGAAATAGTCTCCAGAAGACAGTACAAGGTTTTCTGTTAAGCTGGACATTTCAAGACTCAAATAACTAATCAGAAAAATGAAAGATATGACACTGTTTTTTAATCCCATCCATAGGTGTTATACTTGGATGAAATGAACAATGTTGGGATCTCTAAGTATCAAGGTCTTAAAAGTCCTGAGATAAAGAATCCTGTATCCATTGGTACTTCTAAATCATCTTGCTTTTTTTTTGATTTCTTGCTGATGCAGGGGACTAACTGACTGCCACTCTAAAACTAGCTGAACCGCACTATGACATCTCACCTGATATGTAAGATGCTATTGTTATAATTATTTTAAACCTCAATTTAGCATTAATTCGCCTTTTAATGTAAACACTTACACATTATGATGACTAGAAACAGCATAGTCTCTGGCTGTCTGTCCAGATAGATCTTTAGAAGAGACATCAATATTTTGCTCGAGTAGAAGGCTGACTATACTTGCTGATCCACAACATACAGCAAGTATCAGAGCATTTCTAAAATGACAGAGATAATTTCTCCCTTAGGAACTGTAATAAACTTATTTTAAAAGCTAATTTGATATACTTTATCAACTTAACATCTTGCCTGTCCATACAGAATTAAAGATTTACATGCACTAAAACACACAAGCACTTGGGTGCTTAAGTGTTCATCTTTGTAAAATACCAACAAGGTTTAAAAGAAGGGACAACAAGGAAACCTCTTATCTCGGTGAGGTATTGGAAAGTAGAAGACATTAATTTAAAGTCTTTCAATGGGCAAAAAACAATGCTAGGGCCACTTATCTGAAGTGGACAAGGTTATAAGTGAAAATTTCCTTACAGCTTCCCTAGATTGATATGCTGTAATAGAAAATCAGCTAGAGGGTAAGATAAGTAAGACCTCTCTGCTTGCTGAAAGCAGTAATATTAATAATAATGGTAAGAATAGTCATAGGAGTTTCAGTTAATGATGCCAATAAGCATGTGCTAGGCACTGAATTAAATGCCATATATATCTTCCTTACTTATGCACAATCAATTTGAAGGATATATTCTCCTACTTTTCATATGTGACAACACATTTGGTGGTAAATAAGATTCCCAAGGTCACACACTTACCAAGTAAGAAAGCTAGGGATTAAACCCAGTCTTGTGTGAATTCAAAGCCTAGCTCTTTTCTCTTTATCACCCACCTACGGCTTGCCTTCATTAAAGGAAAAGTGTATCCACTTAAAACTATCTTCACTCCCTCTCTCCATACCAATTAAAAATAAAACCATCAAAATACACTGGAAATAAAAAAGGAAAAGCTGTTGGACCCACCGTATGTGGGAATAGCAATTAATTGTCAAGTAGGGATAAGCTAACATTAATATTCTTCAAACAAGGCAACTTAAAGCAGAGTCATTGAATAGAAAAAAGGATTTTCAACTCCTATTTAGGTTTCATGCAGCATATTTAGCAGAAAAGCATATAAGACACAGAGGTTAAAAACTACTAGAAAAGGTTAAGAAGTTCAATACTGGGTCATAAAGTAAACTAAAAGCTAAAGTTCACATTTCATAAAATTAACATGAAATCCCTTTAACTAACATAATCTCATCTAACCAAAAACATCATACAACAAATAACATCAGTCAATACAATAAGAGAAGATGAATCCTACTAAAACTGTTCTTCATGTTGCCCAGTCCAAATAATTGTTTTTCTACTTAACTGATTTGTGTTGATACTCATCACTATGTCCCAATAAGTATAATTTAATCTTACTAATTTATTATTTATGACTTGAGTGACTGCTATCAATCTCGAACAACACACAGATTAAAAGAAATAACTATACCTTCCACATCTGTCACGTGCACTTAAATTAGCTTTTTTCTTGATTAAAAATTTCACCACTTGCTGTTTTTGTCCATGTACACCAAGCAAAAGTGGTGTGAGGCCATGCTGTAAAACAATATAAAACAAAAACAATATGTAATTCAAAAAATTACCTATTTCTCAGCTGAACTGGAAACTTTATATAAGATCCCGTGGACTTACACTCATAGAAAGTAAATCAAATGTAGCTGCTTCCATCTTACTCTTCTGTGCTTTCCCACATGCTGCTGCTTCCCTTGGAAACACCCCTTCGCTGCCTGACCACATCAACTCTGATCATCTCAAAAACTCATTTCAACATTTACTGCTTCTAAGACTCTTTGCTTCTAACCCAGCATTTGGCATGGCACTTTTGGATGATGATTTTTTTTCCATTTAAACAAAGAGCTTCTTGAGGGCAGGGGATGTATCTTTTATCTCTATATTATCCAACCCTAAGACAAAATTCTTGTGTATAAAGCAAGAATTTGAATGTAAAATATTTCTTTAGTTTCACATGTTTTACCAAAAGTTCAAGCTCCAATGTGCAATAAAAATTGCTATTAATACTCCTACTGCCCATTTGAAGAATTTTTCCATTCATTCATTTAAAATCTATTTGTATTTACTTTTTCCAGATTGTTAACTAAATCATCAGTTCATAGGATTACTGAAACTAACAGAATTCCCGTCTGTATTCTTAATAACTCCATGGTTTTTAGTGTTTAAACCTGCCATCTTGATTATGTCAAAGCTCTGCAAACATAAGAGACATAATGGATAGTCCACAATACAGCTTCAATTGATTTAAAAAAAGGTTTAGAATTTGCTACAATTCTAATTGAGAAAACTCTGCTCTTAACAATGACTTACTGACCTAAGCACTTGAATAAGTGAACAAAGAGACACAAAATCCTGAGAGGGCCATTCTCTACTTAACGAAAGACTACTCACTGCAAATTTCTAAAGACGTTCTGAATGGCAGGGAATAACAGAAGGTATAAAGGAAAAGGTATTATTCCGTAAGCTGATAGTGCCAATAATAT
This sequence comes from Macaca nemestrina, assembly GCF_043159975.1. Classification (NCBI taxonomy): domain Eukaryota; kingdom Metazoa; phylum Chordata; class Mammalia; order Primates; family Cercopithecidae; genus Macaca; species Macaca nemestrina. The sequence goes on from NC_092139.1 coordinate 63,392,916, forward strand.
TCATTTTAATGTCTCATCCACATATAAAAGTCAGACTTGGCCAGGAATGGTGGCTCACACCTGTAATCCTAGCATTTTGGGAGGCTGAGGTGGGTGATTCACTTGAGCCCAGGAGTTCAAGGTCAGCCTGAAAAACATGGCATTAACCTCATCTCTACTAAAAAACAAAAAAACAAAAAACAAAAACAAAAAAACCCACTGAGATTGGAGAACCACCTGAGCTTGGGGAGGTCAAGGCTGTGGTAAGCTGTGATCACACCACTGCACTACAGCCTGGGGAACAGATTGAGACCCCATCTCAAAAACAAACCAAAAAAAAAGTTAGATTAATGTTATTGGAAAGGAAAGATTTAAAGGAATTAGCACATATGCAACTCCAACACTTCTGGAAATATCTTACGTTTCTGAGACATAAGAATTTACATATTACACTTATGTATTCATGGTTCTTAAGCAGAAGTGTATCCAGATTTTGAGAAATTTGTTGTTGTTGTTGTTGTTGTTGTTGTTGTTGTTGTTAGAGACAGGGTCTCATTATGTTGACCAGGCTAGACTCGAACTCCTGAGCTCAAGCAATCCTCCCACCTCAGACTCCCCAGCAGCTGGGACTACAGCCCTGCAACACCACGCCTGGCTTCAAGGAAACATTTTTAAATGTACGTATTAGACTTACTCTATCAAAACCTTCAGGGGAAAGCCTAGACTTGTGGATTATTTGAAAATTTTCCTGAGGTAACTGGAATGCACAACTCTAGCTGGAAGCTAGTGCAATAGATGATTACTTCAGTCTCAGCGCTCATCCACATAACCAATTCCCTTTATCATTTGAGGATTTGGCCAAAAAGAGGAAAGAGTAGGAGAGAGACTCATTTGCTGAAAACATCACATAATTTTCCCTGGTAAGAGTAGAACAAGGTCTAGTAAACTCAAAATCCAACCTGACCTTGCTCCTTATAAGCCCCTTATCACCCACCTTCCCATCAACATATTCTAGAGTTGAAAGCAGAGTTGAGACTCCAATTGGCCATTTTTACCAGAATAGGACACTAAGTCAGTTAATTACTTGTCGTTCCCTCTGCTCAAGTGTTTCCCACTACATTACCACCTATTTACTGCCTATCTGGATCCTCAGAGGCTTCCTGAAATTGATCTCTAAGCTGTTTACAACCCACTAACTCTCTCTCCCAAACTGAAAACTGTCATTCTCTAAAATTGAAAAGAACCTTGTCTCACCATACAAAGGAAACAAATGAATGATCAACAGCAACACACACACACAGAAAACCTCTTCATGGTCTTTCCCTCCGTTACCCAATTTCCAAATTGGCCTTGATATTTCTGATTGCTGTCTTTTTCCCTTTCTGCTTCTGCCTCATGTGCAATCAGAAATATCTTAAGACTTGTCACTGAGAAAAAGACTTGTCACTGAGAAATCCATCACCTCTTATCTATTACTGTTTTTTTTTTGCTTTTTTTTTTTTTTGGAACTTGCCAAAGGGGCAGGATTACTATTCACTGAACCGTGTTTGAGTTTTCTTGGAGTTTTAATGTAAAACCTATTTCCAGGGCAAATTTTGTCATTTTACATTTATTAGGGGAAAAAAAACCTGACATAAAAAAAAACAAAGTATTACCTTATACAAATTCAGTGTTTTTAAAAAAAAACATAAACCACAAGAGCATTAAAAAAAAAAAAACTGTACCCTCGAATGCTTCTTTAAAAGTAACAATATTTAAAATAAAGTCTTAGATAATTAACTCATTTCAAACTATTTTCATTCAGGTTATGCTTGAGCTTCCAAATATGGAAAACTGGCCCTTACCCAGGTCAACGTTAAAATAAATGCATTTCAGTATTTTGAAGATGAAATTGGTAGACCCATACCTTGTTTTTTGATTCAATATCAGCACCGTATAAGAGCAGTGCTTTCGCCATTAATTTATCTTCATTGTAGATAGCATAGTGTAGAGTAGTATTTCCATACTCATCTGGAATATTTGGATCAGTGCCATGTTCCAGCAACATTAATGCACATTCATCTTCTTGGCATTGTACAGCCTGTCAGTATTAGACCAAAAATAAATTATAAGTCCTGAGAATTAAAAGTAACATTCCACAGCTTTCACCAACTAGTTCCATTTAAATGAGAAAACTCATTTTTATGCTATGTATTGAAATCAAAGCCATCTCATGCTGATATAGTTGACTACTGCATACCTTGATCAGAGCTGTCCTCTTTTTGTTGTCAAGGACATCAAGTTGACATCGTCTGTCCAGCAGGAGTTTTACTATTTCTGAATTCCCATTGGCAGAGGCCAGATGTAGAGCAGTCCTATGAGAGTGAGAAGACTTTTTAGGAAATTGTAGTGCACTATCTACAGCTACATCAATGATTCATGCAATAGCAAACACAGAATAGCCTGCTATTACTCTGCCTTCAAAACAAACTTAATTTCCCTTTGAAGAAAGCACACTACTTATTACCTCATGACTCACTGTATGAATGAAAGAGCAGCCTATTTGAATAGGAAGAGCAGAGCCCTTGAATGGCATTCAACGTGGGCTGGAATCCTACTTGAAGCTCTGATGCTTCCCAGCTGTTGCTTACCTATTTTGGCCCTCAATTTCCTCATCAATAAAATGGGAATGAAAAGAGTCGATTTCTCAGAGGAAACCACAGTAATGCTTAAATAAGACTCTACACGAAAGATATAGAATAGTTCCTAACACAAATAACAGCTCAGTAATTGTAAGATATTATAATTTTTACTAATACCACTAAAGACAACATTTGAATTCAATGAGATGATACAATTATACCTACACTTTCAGGTATGTTTTAAAGATTACAGGTAACGATGTATTTTAGTGATTCTAAGATGATCATTGTCTCTATGTTTCACCATTTCTCACACTGAAATACCACTTATAATTCATGATTTACTATAACTATAATTGGCAGCATTTAAATAATTCTCTTATTGAGACATACAATAATGGGGCATCATACAATCCCTGGTGCCTTACATTAAGTAGAATATGTTACAATATAACACGTCTGGGGCGGTTCCAGTCAGATGACTAGCATTTAGATAAATTTTAGTTCTTAAAAGAAGTATGGAATAAGAGGGCTGAGGTGAAAACACAAACAAATTTCTAAAATAATCTATTTCTTACTTTGGTTTTCAAAAACTTTAAGCCAAAGAAAGCTTGAAATTCAAATGAATGGCATGGGCTCATTTTTATCAATACTTAGATTTATACAATGTATGTACATTAGATATTTCCAATCATTCATATTAGGATTTAAGACTGTTATAATTCTTCTCCTTTTAAAATGAATTTATGAAACTATTTGTGGAGCTTTTTTTCAACGTTTACTTTCAGGGGTACAGGTGCAGGATGTGCAGGTTTGTTACATAGGTAAAAACGTGTCAAGGGGGTTGGTTGTACAAATTATTTCACTACCCAGGTGTTAAGCCCAGTACCCATTAGTTCTATTTCCTGCTTCTTTCCCTCCTCCCACCATTCACCCTCTGATAGGCCCCAGTGTGTGTCGCTTTCCTCTAGATGTCCGTGCGTTCTCATCATTTAGCTCTCACCTATAAGTGAGACCGTGCGGTACTTGGTTTTCTGTTCCTGTATTAGTTTGCTAAGGATAATGGCCTTCAACACCATCCATGTCCCTGCAAAGGACATGCTCTCGTTCTTTCTTTTATGACTGCATAGTATTCCATGCTGTTTGTGTGCCACATTTTAGTTCTTAAAAGTACTAAAACAGTCTTTACCCAAGACTTATACATTTTCAGAAGGGTAGTTGAGGGTTATCTTTTACTATTGTCTACCTTCAGAAATGCTTTTGTTTGAAAGGAAGGAAGAAAAGTTTCAATTGAGATTACCTCCTAATGCCCCAATTTTAAATCTCTCAACTTGCTCAGGCCCAGCAGGTAAATATGAAGTTTTCAAAGATGGAAGGATCCTGAGAGATAGTAGAATATGCCTTCCACATAATAGGTGTCTGGCTTATGTTTGATGACTAAACGGATTGAAAGAATGCATAAACACAGCTTGGGAGTTCAATATTTTTAAAGAATGCTCCTGTTGAGTAGAGCAATACATTTACAATAGTAATGGTCATTTATATTTGCTATTTTAGTTTTCATAAATATATAACTAAAATAAAATAATTAATTCATACCTTTTACACATGTTTATATATATAATGAAAAGATAATTTTATAATAAAATGTATATACAATAAAATCTACAGGAACAGGTAAACAGAAACCCTCTACTTCTCAAGAGGGTAAAAGTTCACAGAAGATAGTTATCCACAGGAATAAAAATAAATAACAAAATGTGAGAAATTATTTGTATCTATGCAAGTAGCACATTCCTTCTCTTCCCAAGGATTATTTCATTACTAGTGAAATTTAACTAAAACTTTTCAGATATTCATTGCAGAAATCACAGATAAGAGAAAGGGAAGAACTTCACTTACAAATCCCCAGAAATAAGTTTGATTATGTTTTCTACATGTTTTCAGGTAACACAAGAGCAGATTCTGTTTGTGTGGGTGTATAACAAACTGATTTTTTCCTCACTTCATATAGCAAAGTACATCTTTGCACATCAACATATCTCTGTATCTACTGACACCTTCAATGGTTACATATTATTCCATCCTATGGATGCACTGAAATTTTTTCATAAAATCGTTATGTGAGCTCTTCTCAATACACTGCTATTTTAAGCAATACCAAGAAAAACATATGTCTCTATTTCATATAGATATTTCAGTATAATAGAGTTGATAGGTAAAAGGCATACACACTTTTAACATGTGGTACTTATCATCGAAGTGTGTTAGAAAAGTTGCAGCAGCCTAAACTTTCAGCAACTACATAAGTACCACTGTTCTTCACCCTCACAAACTTTGTGGATAGAAGACAGTATTTCATTCCTTTATTTATTTATTTTTATTATTAATTAATTTATTTATTTTTGAGATGAAGTCTCATTCCATCATCCAGGCTGGAGTGTAGTGGTGCAATCTCAGTCCACTGCAACCTCCACCTCCCTGGTTCAAGCAATTCTCTTGCCTCAGCCTCCTGAGTAGCTGGGATTACAGGTGCATGCCACCATGCCTGGCTAATTTTTTGTATTTTTTAGTAGAGACGGGGTTTCACCATGCTGGCCATGCTAGTCTCAAATTCTTGACCTCGTAATCCACCTGCCTTGGCCTCCCAAAGTGCTGGGATTACAGGCGTGAGCCACTGCGGCCGGTCTTTCATTCCTCTTCTAACTTCAATAGAAAACAGTATTTCATTCCTCTTCTAACTTAAATTCCTTCTCTTACCAGGAACACTACGTTTTCCTATGTGCACAAGTCACTGGTAGATATGCAAAAAAGTACCTTGCCCAATCTTAAATTGAGCTTATTTTATTATATCTGCATATATATGCTTGGTTCAGTGGCTCAGGCTTGTAATCTCAGCACTTTGGGAGGCTGAGGCGGGTGGATCACAAGGATAGGAGTTCAAGACCAACCTGGCCAAGATGGTGAAATCCTGCCTCTATTGAAAATACAAAAAATTAGCCGGGTGTGGTGGCGGGCACCTGTAATCCTAGCTACTCAATAGGCTGAGGCAGAGAATTGCTCGAACCCGGGAGGCGGAGGTTGTAGTGAGCTGATATTGCGCCACTGCACTCCAGCCTGGACAACAGAGTGAGATTCTGTCCCAGAAAAATAAATAAATAAATAAATAGTTGCATATATAAATAGACTTTTGTGTTTTCTTCTGGTACTTTTCTCCTTTTGTATATTTAAAAATTTTAATCTATACTCCAGGAACTTACTTTTGTGACATAAAAATCTAGCTAGTTTTCTCCAAACAGCATGCATTTCATTTATTAATGATTAATCTTGCTTTATCAATATGAAACATCACCATTATCAAGTGCTAAATTCTTACATATATTTGGGTATTTCTGGATTTCCTATTCTGTTCTATTCATTGATATTTTTTCAGCTGTTAGTAAACAATTTGTGGAAATAGCACATTCACATTTTGATATCTGGAAAAGCCAGTCTTTTTCCATTCTGGTACAAAAAATTAATTTATTACAGCAATAAAATACAGGATGTGCAGTGTAAAAATGCTAAAACTTTGCTATTTTTATTTGGCTTACGTAAAAGTGATAAACACAGAAAAAGCTCACATCTTAAGAAAAACGAATCTTCCTATTCAAGGACACAAACCATCTTCCCATTTCAGTTTCCTTGTAAGGTTCCTCAGTAAAGGACATATTTACATAGGGTACATTGATATCAAATCCATATTGGATTTTATTTGAAAAATATTTCGCCCAGAAGTGGATATATTATGGGACTTAGTTCTCAATATACACCTTTCTATAATGTATAGAACATTGTTTTAAAATGTGTACATTAAAAATAATCTGCTGCATCGACTTGATTTTGCGAGTTAAGTCACTTTCATACAGTCTATTAGTGTTCTATAAGGGAAATTATAATCGGATAGGAAATCAGCTAAAGTTTTGTTTCTGTGTTGTTGTTCATAAAGGGCCTGTGCCCTGACCTCTCTGAGGTTTCCACACCCAGGGTGGTGTGGGGCCTGCGGAGGAACAGAAAGCCAGGACCCCGATCCCTCCAGGAGGGTATGCCCCCATCATCCCCCCACGTCCCACCTCCTCCCAGCCCAGGCCCGGTTACCTCTTTTGTTTGTCCGTCTTGTTCACGTCAGTGTCCTTGAGCATGACGATGAGATCCTTTCTGGGGACTTTACCCCACCAGGCAGCTCTGTGGAGCTTGTCCAGATCTTCTCCATGGACGTGGTACCTGGGCTCCATGAAGGCGCTGTCGTCGTAGTCTTCCCAAGCTTCCACGTTGCTCTCCCCGTGCCCCTTGCAGCTGGGGACGTGGTACCTGGGCTCCATGAAGGCACTGTCGTGGTAGTCTTCGCAAGCTTCCACGTTGCTCTCCCCGCGCCCTTTGCAGCGGGGGACGTGGTACCTGGGCTCCATGAAGGCGCTGTCCTGGTACTCTTCCCAAGCTTCCACGTTGCTCTCCCCGCGCCCCTTGCAGCTGGGGACGTGGTACCTGGGCTCCATGAAGGTGCTGTCGTCGTAGTCTTCCCAAGCTTCCACGTTGCTCTCCCCGCGCCCCTTGCAGCGGGGGAAGCAGTGGCAGCACCACTTGGCCATCTTGCTCCTAAGTGTCTTCATAGCAGAGGCATGGTGGTCCCCAGAAGTGCCCACGTTGCTCTTGCCACTCCTACTGCAGCAGGGGAAGCAGTGGCAGCACCACTTGGCCATCTTGCTTCTAAGTGTCTTCATAGCGGAGTCGTCCTGGTCTCCAGAAGCACCCACGTTGCTCTTGCCGCTCGCCCTGCAGCAGGGGAAGCAGTGGTGGCGCCACTTGCCCATCTTGCTCCTGAGACCAAATGGCTTCTTCACAGCGGAGGCAGCGGGTATTGAAGAAACCTCAGCCACCATCTGCTTTGAACAGCCAGGGGAGGCCGGTAGTCGCGAGCACATCGCCTCTACCAACCAGTTTCACCAACTAGCAGGAAATTCTGGGTTTCCAATCTGTTTGAAGAGAAAGGTCAATCCCAGCCAAAACCTGCCAACCCCAGCAGGGGAGCCCAGCCCACCCCACCCGGGAAAACCCACACCCAGCCGGGGAAAGCCCACGCCCACCCGGGGTGATCCCGCGCCCCCCCCCCCCCAGGAAGGGCCAACCCCCGCCCCGCCCCGCCCAAAGGAAACACCCAACCCAGCCAAGGGAATGCCAAGCCCAGCAGCGAAAATGTCAAGCCCAGCAAAGGAACGCGATGGAGGAAACGTCAATCCAAGCGAGAAACACCGGGTAAAGCGATTAACGCCGAGCCAAGCGAGGAACGCCAAGCCAAGCCAGGAACGCAGAGCCAGGCCTAGCCTTTACAGGCTAGCCAAGCCGTTACGCGGGTGCGCGTGAGGTGTGCGCGCCTCAGGCGGCGTCACTGCACGTGGCACAGACAGTGGCCAATGTGTGCAACCTGCGCACAAGTCTTGGTGCCACGAATATCAGTGACAGCCTTGCGTTCCCGGCAAACTTCGTGGGAATTGGCCGAGCCTTCAGGCTATGGAGGAGAGGCCTCTGGTTGGAAAAAGCCTCTTGAAGCAGGACAGGGGCTAGAGCGCCTGGAACTGGAGGATGCTGACAGGCTCCTCTGAGGAAAGCCCGCAAGAGACTCGTGGCGGTGCTGTTGCCGGTGGCCACCGCTGCCGCTCAGAGCTCGGGCTTCTTTCTTATATTTGTTTTGGTTTTATTTTGCTACTATTTTCTACTTTCTTGATGTGATAGCTGAAATTTTATTTGAGAAATTTCTACTTTTCCGTCATACACATTTAGTGAAACACATTTTCCTGCCAGCACTGGCTTTACCTGTGTTGAATCAAGTGTGATATGTCGTATTTTTATTCAGTTTAATATATTTAATAGTTTCCCTTGAGACGTTTCCCTTAGGAGTGTGCTTGCTGTTTAGCGCTATTCACAATAGCAAAGACATGGAATCAATCCAAATGTCCATCAATGATAGACTGGATGAAGAAAATGCGGTACACATACAACATGGAATACTATGCAGCCATAAAAAAAGAATGAGATCATGTCCTTTGCAGGGACATGGATGGAACAGGAAGCCATTATCCTCAGGAAACTAATGCAGAAACAGAAAGCGAAACACCTAATGTTCTCACTTATAAGTAGGACCTGAACAATGAGAACACATGGACACAGGGAAGGAAACAACACACAATGGGGCCCCTGGATGGGGGCGGGAGAGGGAGAGCATCAGGAAAAATAGTTAATGCATGCTGGGTTTAATGCCAAGGCAATGGGTTGATATGTATAGCAAACCACCATGGCACAAATTTACCTGTGTAACAAACCTGCACATCCTGCACATGTACCCCAGAACTTAAAATAAAATAAATAAAAATGTAAAAAAGAAAAAAACCAACAAAACTAAAATGTGTGCTGTTTATCTTTCAAGTATTTAAGATTTTGCTGTTATCTTACTTTTTTATTTTGAATTGGATGCCATTTTGGCTGGAGGATACATTCTACATGATTTCAGTTCTTTTAAAACTCTAATGTTTGTTAAAATGCAGGACCCAGACCATCTTGGTTTATGTTCTGTGGGTACCTAAATGTTCTGCTGTATTCTGATGCTAGGGGGTGGAGGAGCAGGGGTTTTTGTTGTTTCGTTTTGTTTTGTTTTTTTGAGGCAGAGTGTCGCTCATTTTGCCCAGGGTGGAATGCAATGGCCTGATCTCGGCTCACTGTAACCTTCACCTCCCGGGTTCAAGCGATTCTCCTGCCTAAACCTCCCCAGTAGCTGGGATTACAAGCACCCGCCACCACACCCGGCTAATTCTAGTATTTTTAGTAGAGGCAGGGTTTTGTCATATTGGCCAGGCTGGTCTGCAACTCCTGACCTCAGGTGATGCACCCGCCTTGGCCTCCCAAAGTGGTGGGATTACAGGCGTGAGCCTCCGCACCCAGCCAAGGGTGGAGTACTTTATAAATGCCAGTGAGCGGCAGCCGCCAACATCAGTAGCTGCTGACACTGCTAGCGACTGGGGCGGACAGCGGCCAGAGCCGGAACCCAGGCTTCCTGCCACCCGTGCGTGCGGCGCACACCTGGAAGCTGTCCTCCCACAGCCTACACGGGGGGCACAGCAAAGCTGGGACTCATGTTTGAAGGAAGGAAAAAAATCGAACGAGTAACCCAGCACTGTTCTTTCCAGATCCATCCCGCTGGCCCTCTTGTTTCCCACGTTTTTGAAAACTGGCTACTCTGACCTCAGATCCCTAAATCGCAGCCACTGAGACCTGGCTCTCAGAAGCCAAAGCCCTGGCACTTTCCAGGCTGAGCAGGAGGAGGTGAAGGCAGACTGCAGGCTGGTCCAAGACAGCTGAGGGCTGACCATAGGGGGTCGTGCAGAGGCCACCACTGGGGCCGCTACACGTGACATGGGATTTGGGCCATTGGGTAGAAGGCGTGGAGATGGGGCACTGCCAGCGGAGCCAGGGAGGAAAGAGAACACTCTCCAAATTGTCTTCCAGGGTTTCCATGAGCATTTTATTAACTCAGAATCTGTCAGGAATAATACTAGGGAGTTACCTTTCCCTGAAGATGGCTCTTGTCAGAGTAGTGAGATAGTTGTGGGGGGGGGTGGGGGGGAGGAAGAGGAATGTGAGGCTCAGTTTACACATATTAAGATCAGCAATGGTGTGCCGCTGGCAGGAGCAGAGCGATCCTGGAGATTTGGGTGGCTGCAGTTGGTAAGTGGTTGCAATCCAGAGAGTGGGACTGAGATCCTCTCTTGTCATGTTAGCATCCCGTTTCCTGGGCGTGGCTCTGACATCCTGCAGGTGGTCATTTCACTCATGGAGGCTTTGTCTCTCTTCCATCACCCCAGACTCAGCTTCACACTCCAGGGCTGCACACCACCAGCCACCGTCATGTTAACCCCTTCCCAGGTCAATGTGTCCCTCACCTGGAGCCCAATCTGCTGGACAGCCTTGGACCGTCCATTTTCGGGGTGGTGGGCAACCTGGTGGCCATCGTGCTGCTGTGCAAGTCGCGCGAGGAGCAGAAGGAGACCGCCTTCTACACACTGGTATGCGGCTGGCCACCAACGACCTGTTGTTCATTTTGCTGGTGAGCCAGGTGACCATCGCCATGTACATGAAGGGCGGGTGACCTGGGGCCAGCCCCTGTGCCAGTACAGCATCTTCATCCTGCTCTTCTTCAGCCAGCCCGGCCTCAGCATCATCTGCACCCTGATATCTATACAGGTAATTTGTGTTCGACATTCTCAGAGGAGTTTCATAAGCTTTATGTTTTATCTGGGTTATAAACAGAGTCCTCAAATGCGTAAAAAAGAAATCATACCAGGATTGAATTTCAGCAGGAATAAGTTTATTTTACCTATTCAAAATTAAAATACTTTTGTTTTGTTTGATAATGTTTTTGTTAAAGATACATTTTTGAAAAAAATTTAGGTAAATATTTAATAATGTCCCCTTTTCTATCCCAAGAAGTAATTTCATAGTTTATTTAAATTTTTTTAACAAAAATGTAGCATAGATTTTTTAAAAAAATAATGCATATTTTAACTCAATAAATCCAAAATACTGTGGCAACATGTAATCAATGTAAAAATTACTAGAGATAGTTTGCATTCTTTTTTCTTATGAAATCTTTGAAATCCATTGTGTATTTTACATTTTAGTACGTCTCAACTCAAATGTGAAATTTTCATCGAGAATATCTGAACTGTATTTAGATTAATAAAAACGGCAGTTAAAAAATTTAACATAGATTTAGTACGGGGTGTGCAGCCAGCTTGCAAATCAGATCTCGGCTGAGCGGCCAGGCAGCCAACCCCCGAGGAGCGGCCTGCTGGCTCCGCAGTGCCCAGAAGTTGAGGATGTTCTACAGATCCATCATGCCTGCCCCCAGCAGCACCCCCGGCTCCAGCACCCCTGGGCCGGGCACCCCGGTCCCTACAGGAAGCGTCCTGTCGCCGTCGGGTTCAGTGCCAGGAGCCGCTGTCCCTTTCAGACCGCTGTTTAACGACTTTGGACCGCCTTCCATGGGCTGCGTGCAGGCCATGAAACCACCTGGCGCCCAGAGCTGCCAGAGCACCCACACGGAACTGCTGTCGGTCACAGGGGAGATGGGCAAAGGGATCCGGACCACCTTCGCTGGCAGCAAGAGCACCACGGAGCGCCTGAAGAGAGGGATCATCCATCCCTAGTCAGAGTGCCTGGCGGAGACAGAGCGGAACCCACACACTTAACAGGAAGCTCCTAAGCCTCTGTGTCTGGACTTTTCCCGGCCACTCCAGAGCACCTGCTTCTCCCTGGCCCTCATCCCTAGTTGCACTAACCATCCTGGGCTTCCTGGGTCCTGTGTCCCTTGATGGTGCCCTCAGAAACCAAGGGGTGGCTCTCACTCCAGGTGGCAGCACTAACGATCCTCCCTTCCCCCCACCCCACTCCGCCAAAGCAACAAGAGTTAGCAGCGAGGTCCCCGTGAGTCCCACCCATGACCTGCCCACAGTGTTGCCCACTGGAACTTTCTGTGGGCCCCACCACTCAGCCCTTCCCAGCACTTCTCCCACGTGCCCCCAGCCTCCTTCTCCCTCAGCACGGGCTCAGGCCTCAGGCCTGACACTTCCCTGCCTTGTGTCTTTTGCTAAATATGACCTTTCTACATTAATAAAAGATGATTTGGAGTTGTGCTCTCTAAAAAAAGTTTAATATAAAAGAGAAATAAAAGAAAATTTAGCAAAGGAATATATCGATGAATATTTAAATATTTAGATGACATTACTACCAGACATAATAAGATCATCAGATATTTCATTTACTTATGATTAATATGTTTGTATTTATTTTTTTATTTTATTTATGTATTTATTTTTAGTATACTTTAAGTTCTAGGGTACATGTGCACAACGTGCAGGTTTGTTACATATGTATACATGTGCCTTGTTAGTTTGCTGCACCCATTAACTCCTCATTTACATTAGGTATTTCTCCTAATGCTATCCCTCCTCACGCCCCCCACCCCATGACAGGCCCTGTGTGTGATGTTCCCCGCCCTGTGTCCAAGTGTTCTCATTGTTTAATTCCCACCTGTGAGTGAGAACATGCAGTGTTTGGTTTTCTGACCTTGTGATAGTTTAAACAAACTAGCAAGATCAGAAGTCACTTTTAAGAGAAATAATGAAAAATAAAGTATTACTGACATTGGTAACAGAATAAAAGTTAGAGTTAGACAAAGTATTAACAAATAAGCTTATTTATTTATAAGAGAAGGGAAAATATTAAAAAGGATTAAATGATGTCTTGTCAACATGAAGAAAAACTGTATTATATATAATTCATTTGTTAACTTATTATTGTGTTTCCTTGTATAATTTTCACTTGGTTTTGTCAGTTTTACTACTTGCTTCATTAGTTCAAAAACTACATCTTCATAGACCATTTCAGCTTTTGCTGTGTGGGCAGAATTATAAAACCCAGTTTCAAAATTTCAACTGAACGTTGTCAGCATTTTTCTTTGGGCTTTTTATTAAAAACAAAACAAAACAAAAAAAACCCCAAGTAATTGTGTGTGTGTGTATTTTAGCATTATCATGAATGTAATAACAATAAAATCAAACAGAATCAAGTGGATAAGCAATATGTTGGACTAGCATCTCAAGTATGAAAATGGCATTGCCAACAGTGATATGATTTTTTCAAAATGGTCAACTTTTTAAAGTATAATCTTATTTCAACCTAAAATCTTACTATCGGAAAGTGTAGTGTACATTAAAATGTTCTGAAATGCCTTTATTCACATATATTAAATGGTCGTACTCATTCAGTTATCTACAAATTGGTTTTTCACTTCTGTAATTGTCTTATAGAATGTTCAGAAGTTATGCAGAATGTGAGATAATTTTCTATTGAATATGATCATTTTATCGTTGCAAGACATCAAACATCCCTGTTGCAAGACATCAAACATCCCTGTTTCCTACCAAATAAATGTACAATAGCGATAAATGTAAAGATGTTTTTCTAAAAAGACACATTTTCAAGTTATAAAACAAGGATTTTAAAACTTGAATTGTTACAGTGAATATGTCTTAATATAGGCTACAGTCACTTTAGATAAAAAAATTACCTCACATCTATTTTCAGTATTACTTAAAGGTATTTATGTAGTGGCAAAGATTTTTTTTTTTTTTTTGCCTAGAGGCAGATATTTTTCCACATGGCTATTTATGGTACGAAACTGTATTTAAATGCATGTACACATATAAAAGCTGCCACTGTGGCTGTAAACTATTAAAAGTTATAAAGATTAAAAAATAAATAAAAAATAATTGTTTTTCTATGAAATGTCTTTATTCAAGTCCAAATTTAGAGTTTTAAATGCTTGAAATGAATAAAAGTGAGTGTTTCACATATTTCAGTCGGAATGGCCTTTGTCCTAGTTTTATTAGTGAAGCAGCAGACTGCATTTTTTTTGCTCTCATACACCTTCAAAAGCTGGAGAGAAAAATTTGATAAAACTTCTAGGACATTATGTGATGAAACACATTAAACACTAAAGGAGAAATACCACCTCACTGTTTATAAAAGACATATAAGAAGGAACCCTGCATACATATATCTATCAGTTTTGGATTTTCAAAAAATATTTGCCTTAAAATGAGCTTCATTAGAATATGTGTTCTCCCACAAAGCCAAGGAAAGTACGTTAGACACAGGATCTGGAAGTCTACATGTGTGATGTAACTTCATTAAATACATTTCACAAATAAGGCAGAAATGTATCCGTGTGACCCAAAATATTCTCTAAATTTTCTCAAAGCAATGAGGCCACATCTATTATCTTTTACCATGACTAGTGTTCATTCCATGCGTTTGAACATTACCTCGCCCATTTGCAGCCTCCTATCTCTGCGATTAATTATGGCTAACATTCTCAGCAGTCAAACATCTTGCAAGTGACAGCTTGAAAAGGCCTACCAGCATGATGTTCACTCAGCCACCTGACTAGCTTGTCTTCCATCTACACATTGCAGTATTTAGAAGAGCGCTTTAGTATTGTAAATTTGATCCAACATGTGTTCAACGAGATGAAATCTTCAATATTGCACTACCTGTGAATCGGGAGAATGTTAATTTGCTTCTGTAGTTTTAAGTGTATTCTCAGAGGTAGATGAAGCCATATTGTATCATTGGATTCAAGAAGTAAAGTAAATAGAAGAAAAAAAGATGTTATTCTAGTTTGCTTATGTTTATATCTTAAGTTTTCTTTTCCAGATATATGAGAGCCTACTAAATACACTGAATAAAATGTGGTAGCCGTGGGTTAAATATCATACTTTATGTTTTGCTAATTAATTCCAAGATAGAGTAGAAAAATATGCTCTCTTATAGAATACAAAAATGATATGGGGGAAAGAGGTAAAAAAATTAACTTAGAGACATCATTAATTAATTACTTTTCTAAATGAAACACTAAATAATTTCTATTTGTTTTGACAAATAGAGAATATATTTAGAATCAATGCTTTATTACTTGGAAAGTGGAGTAAAAATTTTAAATGTATTATTCAGATTGTATTATTACTATTCACTACAGATCACATACATTTGTCTTTTCTTCGTATTAGACATTAATTAATGGCAAACGTCCCTTCGAGGCCTATTTAATATGAGTAGTAAAGTATCTGGAATTTCTGAAATAATAAAAGTGACCTAAATCACCATGTTTGGTATATTCACAACATTCAAATGGCAGGAGGGGAGTGGTGGAGGTAGGGAGGGGAATGCTCATGTTCTCATTATTCCCAAACGGATTCTTACAAGTCTTCTCACTGGGCACATGGATGCATCTCAGTAACACACAACGTCTTACTTAGCCACAACTTTTGCAGTTTTTAACAAGGTACATTTCAACATTATTATTCCTTGCCACCTCAAAATCAGATATTTTCTCATGTCATCTTTTACTTCTGAAGAGCTGAATTATTGATTCATAAACTGAATCCATAGTACATATCTGTGGATGTTTTTAAATTATGTGAAAATTTTGTATATGCTTTCTTCTGGGGAAAGTATCAGAACCTGGCGATTGTAACAAAAACAATCACTCGTGTTAATATTTAAGTCTTAATTAGTTCAGAAAAATTTGCACACACCTTAAGGTCAGATATTATTTTGTACCCTACATATAAAAACTTTTTTTTTTTTGAGACGGAGTCTCACTCTGTTGCCCAGGTTGGAGTGCAATGGAGCGATCTCTGCTCACTGCAAACTCCACCTCCCATAAAATTAATGATCACTGATCAAAGATCACCATAATAAATATAATAATAATGAAATATTTAAAAAATTGTGAGGATTACCAAAATGTGAAACCAAGACACAAAGTGAGCACAGGCTGTTTATTAAATGGTACCAATAGACTTGTTTCACCTGGGTTGTCACAAACATTTCATTAGTAAATAAAAGAAAAAAAGGCCATATCTGTGAATAAAGAGAAGTGCAATAAAACATGTTTGTGTTAATTTGGTTAACTTTATTCCAACTTAATGTAAACTAGTTTATTTTTATATTTATTTTTTTATTTATTTATTGAGATGGAGTCTGGATCTTGCCCAGGCTGGAGTGCAGTGGTGCATCTCGGCTCACTGCAAGCTCTGCCTCTCATGTTCACACCACTCTCCTGCTTCAGCCTCCCGAGTTGCTGGGACCACAGGTGCCCGCCACCACGCCCGGCTAATTGTTTGTATTTTTTAGTAGAGACAGAGTTTCACCGTGTTAGCCAGGATGGTCTTGATGTGACCTCGTGATCCTCCCACCTCGGCCTCCCAAAGTGCTGGGATTACAGGCGTGAGCCACCGCTCCTGGCCGTAAACTAGTTTTAAGACAGTTTATAAAACTCTAAAATGAACCTGGCAAATTTAGAGCAATAATAAAATGATTTATTATTTTTTTAGAAGTATTTTTTTAAAAGGATAAATAACAAATATCTCATTGGAATTATTCAAGTTGTTTCAAGCTCAGCTCTGAGGTTCTTAGAAACTAAAGTAAAAAGTATGACCAGTTTCTGAAGTCAAGACAAAATCATACAATCTTTAACTTAGAAAATTATCTTCTGTGTTGTGTCCTAAGCATAAAACAAATGTAAGGACTTGCCCTGACAATCTGTAAGTCGTTCCACTCCCATACGCACTGCAGAAATGTTTCCTGGCAAGAACAGCAAGTCTGAAGCCTTTTCAGCACAATAAGGAGGGACATGCTACATATAAAAAAATAGATGAGGAGGGAAAATAGCACCTTAGAGAAGTGAGAAGTCTCAAAAGAGACATGTATAAGGAGAGAAGTTGCAATTATAAAGAGCAAAATATGGAATGATGAAAAAAGATACTGCAAAAAAAGTTTTCCTCAGTACTTTGCAATGCTCTTGCCACCTTCTGAAGAAAGCTGGCTCCTCCTGGAAACAGGGTATTTGGACCCAGGCTTTGGAATGGAGTGACCATCTGCATCGAACTACCTTAAACTCAACTTTGTGAGCATAGGGTAAGAATAATTGGGTTACATAAAAGTCAATTTTAATCTAAAATGTCATTCGTTAGTTTGACCAACTTTCTTTACCACTGGCCACTTGATTATATACACAGTATATAATGCATACAATGTATGAGGTATGTGTGTATGTGTTAATTGACTATTTATGTTATCAGTAAGGTTTCCAGTCAGCAGTAGGTTATCAGTAGTTAATTTTGGGGGGAATCAAAAGTTATGCATGTATTCTGAACTGTGTGGAGGGTCAACACCCCTAATATCCGCATTATTGAAGGGTCAACTGTATATATTTTACTCAGCATAAAAGCCTATATGAGGAAATGAAGACCCAAAGAGGTGGTTAAGAGTCCAACTCGTTATTTATTGAATTAAACATGAGTGGGTGTGAAATGTGGTGAGTCAAAGGGGCTTGGGTTACAGTAATTTATTGGTTAGAGAAGTGACTAAGAAGAAAAAGGTTAGTTTAACAAGATTTATTTGTGCAGATTTTCCTCAGCTTTACCTTCCAATCATTAATGGCAAGAACGCTACTACTTTTGGTATAGAGAATATGTATTACACATGGTAATTTCATCTCATTTTTTAAAAAAAAACAGAGTTAAAGTAAGAGTGATCTTGAACCTGCCTTGAGTTTTTTTGTTTGCTTGTTTTTTGTTTGTTTGTGTTTTTTTTGGGTTTTTTTTTGGGGGGGGCTTTGTTTTTATTGGAAATAGTCAATATGCCAGAGTAGCATATTTTGTGGTGGAATCTTTTCAACTCCTTCACTGACTTAGCAAGATTCTTGTTCAAACTGGGTTCTACAAGGACAGAGAAAAGTCTGAGGTCAGGACTAGTTAAGAAGGACTCAAATACCTGACTAAAGGTTTACTCAAAGGAAAGAGTCTTTGTCACAGGTAGGTCAAGAGAAATTGTATTAGTAAGAATCCTCTCTATTCCTTTATTTCTTCCTAGATTAATCGTTTATGTAGCAAGGATATGTTAGGAATACATTATTTTTCAACCACAAAAAGTATGTTACACTCAGGGCCATCATTAAGACACATATTTAGATTTATAGTTTACAAGGACTGTGCAGTCTGTCTGTGTATATATTTTTTCTGTCTTTATATTAACAATATTAGATTTGGCTGAAAGTTTCATATTGTAGTTTTATAAACATTAAAGAATTTAAGCATTTTAAATGACAATTATTGCAAATATATCCGAAGTGATGCAACTATTTAGATACTTCCTTCCTTACCCTCCAAATACATAGAAAGTATGATATATAATGTGATGTATTATAGTTTCTAAACCTGCTCCTATATGTGAAGAAGAGGGAAATACAGTATCTTTATATGAAGAAATTCCATAGTTTTTATCATATAGTAAATATCTGCTTTCCAAAAATATATCCTATGTCACCAGTAACCAGTTTTTGTTTTTGTTTTATTATTAGATTATATGTTCTAAGATTTCAGGACAGTAGTAGTCTCCACTTATCCATGGAGAATATGTTCCAAGACCCTCTGTGGATGCCTGAAACCATGGATAGTACTGAAAGCTATATATACCTGTACTATGATTTTTCTTATACATACCTATGATAAAGTTTATAGATTAGGCACAGAAAGAGATTAACAACATTATTTAATATAAAATTTGCCAATTATAACAATATACTCCAATAAAAGTTATGTGAATATGGTCCCTCTCTCTTAACATTTCTTTTTTTCTTTCTTTCTTTTTTGATATGGAATCTTGCTCTGTCACCCAGGCTGGAGTGCAGTGCTGTGATCTTGGCTCACTGCAACCTTCACCTCCTGGGTTCAGGTGAATCTCCTGCCTCAGACTCTTGAGTACCTGGGACTATAGGCGGGTGCCAACACGCATGGCTAATTTTTTGTACTTTTAGTAGAGATGCGGTTTCACCATGTTAGCCAGGATGGTCTCGATCTCCTTACCTCATGATCCGCCCTCCTTGGCCTCCCAAAGTGCTGGGAGTAAGTGGGTGTGAGCCACCATGCCTGGCCTCTCTTAACATTTTCTATTGTACTATAGATCTCAGCAACCTCAGTGTATATATATTTTTCTTTTCCTATTGAGAATTTTGACCTTTTCACTTTAAGGAAACACTTTACAACTTCTCTTTGACATATCCTAATTGCTGCACAACACTGCTCTTGCACTTATTAAATAGAATAAGGGTGACTTGAACACAAGCACTGTGATACCAACAGTTGATCTGATAACCCAGCTAGCTCCTTAGTGATTCACCCACAGGAAGCGCAGACAGCATGAATTTGTGGGACAAAGGGATGATTCACATTCAGTTCCACCTGGGATGGGGTAAAAATCTCATCGTGCTATTCAAAACTGTGTGCAATTCACAACGTAGAAATTGTTTATTCTTGGAATTTTCCATTGAATAATTTCAAACTGCAGTTGACCACTGGTAATTGAAAACTGTGGAAAGTGAAACTGGGATAAGGAGGGCTACTGTACTACTGTTTTTCTGTACATTTTCAACTCATTTTATTTCAGAAGTAATTCTATTATAAATTTATTCTGATTTTGTTTTTGCTTTGGTAGAACACCTTAGGAAAACTGAGAATGGTGGTCAAAAGTATAATGGTTTTAGTTGGTTACTGGGACAGCCAAAAACAATCAACCACTTACTCCTAAAGATCCTTCTACTATATACAGGTCCCCACAGTTCAAATCACAGATATTCAGTTTACAAAACTTTGGTTGACATTATGATTAAGAGTATAAAAAGTATAAAATACTATGTTAACATTTGAACACTCATGTTCCAACAGGCTATGGAAAGGAAATGGAACATTCATACAGACAGATAAATCTTAATTTTAGTCATTGAAAAACTATAGCTAATCAATTATCAGTCATGGTGGAGACAACTATGAAAACATATACTTAAAACACCTGTTTTTTTCTTTTCCATTGGTATAGAAGGCTCCATTTTTAAAATATTGAAATAAATCATTAATGTATATGGATTATGAATTATATGTATTTGCATTCCAAAAGTAATTTTTAAATTAGGTAACTTTCAATTTTAAAAAAAAATTTCTAATTAAAAATAGACATTAATTTCAGTTTTTCCAGCTCCTCTTTGGCATAAATAAGTTTTATACACTGTCATTTGACTCTTTTCTATGTACTAATTTATTAAGTTATTTAATGTTTATTATATTTTAATCTCATTACATTAGTGCATTTTTATAAAGAATATTAGACAAAGTAACTTGTATATTTGCTTATAAAGCCAATATAAACTAAAATACTTTTCAGAAAATATGATAAACTTTACACACTAATTTTGAGATTTCAGATGTAGCCTGAAATTAAGTTTCATAAAAACTTTAAAAGTATTTTTTAGGGCCAGGCACGGTGGCTCATGCTTGTAATTGCAGCACTTACAGCGGCAAAGTTGGGAGGATCCCTTGAGCCCAGTAGTTGAAGACCAGCTTTGGCAACATAAGGATACCCTGTTTTTAGAAAAATTAAAATAAAATTACAAAAAATTAGCCAGATGTGGCAGCACATGCCTGTAGTCCCAGCTACTCAGGAGGCTGAAGTAGGAGGATTGCTTGAGCCCAGAAGGTCTAGGCTGCAGTCAACCATAACATCACTGCACTCCAGTCTAGGCAATACAGCAAGACTTTGTCTCAGAAAAATAGTATGTTTTCCTTTACTGATCTATGTAACATAATTGTTATTAAAATGTAAAACAATGTGTGTTATATTAAAATGACATCTTATTTACAACATATTGTTCATGTGTTATAATGACAGAAAACTGTAAAAATGTCCTGCCAAAAAATAAAAGCAGAAGTATAGAAATACTTTATTTTTTGACCAGAAAACTTCAAATAATTTTTTATTTCTAAGCAAGAATGTCAGCATTAAAAAGCGTACCTGTTTTAGACTTTAACATTAAAAAAAAAAATGAAACAGTAAAACTTTATAGGATAAAGTTAGTTTCTGAAGTGAGATTGTCTGAGTTCAAATCTTATCTGTGCCAATTATTAATTGTGTGAACTTAAATAAATTATTATGCTATTTGTGCCTCAATTACTCATTGAAAAAATTAGTATAGCAAATGTTCTTACATAGAGGTTTTGTGAAATAAGATATTTTTTAAATGACCAACTTAGTATTAATAATATATTGATATTAAGAAAGAACATAGAAAAAATATGAGTGTGAAACCCTGTTTGAACTATAATAAGAACTGGTTGTGTCAAGTGATACTTTATAATATCTATGTAGCTATATTCCTAATTTTCTAACCATCATCAGGGTATGTATCTATATTCTGTCTCCTAGATTGCAAAAAATTTAAATAGAAGAAAATAAATAGTAGGAAAAATACATTTTTAATTGATTGATAGGGAGGATGAAGAGTAATCAATAAGTTGTAACTTGCTTGGCTTAGTATTGTTCAGTTTCTGTTTTTGTTTCAAGAAAGATCCTTAAAGATGAAGAACACATTTTGGACACACAATGCTATTCTATAATAAGAAAATTCAAGGAATTGTAGATACATGCTAAAAAATGTATCTTTTATGTATCTTTCAAAATTTTTTGTTGCCATGCCTAGAAGTTTTAGATTCCAGGATTTATCTTTTCTTGAGCATTTATTCAGTAATAGCTGTAGGAAATATGCAATGGTTTGTTTTGTTATAAACACTTTTTTTAGAAATTCATGAAAATCAGTTTAATATGAATAACTGAGACAATAAAACCCATATACCATAATTTATATTATGTTAAATCTTAAAAATCTTTCTTCTCTTTTATTGTACTTCCTATATGTGCTTCAAATGAAAAATGAAACTTTATATGTAAATCAGAAATGGCTTTGATTATAAGTAATGGAAAATCCCAACAGATGGCCGAAAAGCAAATTTAAAGGAAATTCATTTGTGTCACATAATAAAATGACTAGAGCGGAGCCATTTTCTCTGAAACATTCTTAATCTTTTTCTCATTGTAACAAGATGTCTGTCATCACTTCAGTCTTTAAAGTCTAGGCATGTCAGGAAAGAAGCTTTGCCAACCACTTTTATCAAGGAAAACATAATGTTCTCAAAGGTTTCCAAGAGACCTTTGCTTACTTCTCACATGATGAGTTCTAATTTACAGGAATCCTGAGATATTGAGAATTGGCATTTTCAAATTGATATGTACATACAAAAAGAAGAAGGAGGATAAATTAATAATTCATCAAACATCATCTAAACAAGGATATTTTGTACGTTTTCAAAATTCATAGATTTAGCTAGTAGCACATTAAGAAAAAAAAATGTATCTTGGAACTTCAATATAACTATTTTGTTAGTCTGTTAATATAATAATATACCTCAACTTACCACTACTGAAATCAACAGAAAATGGTTGGTGTATTGAAAAATAAAATCTTACAAATTTAAAAAAAATGCAGAAAAAATTTAACATTGTTGCTTAACTTTATTTTCTTGACATTAATATAGATGATTTGTTAAGCATTAAAATTATACTACCCTGAATTGTAGTAGATAAAGGAACCTGAAAAAAACTAGTGAAAGTCAGTGATTTTGCCCAATACATGATGCTTTTATTTTCTTGTAGCATTACTTTTTAGTTTATTATCATTTCAAAATGTCCTTAAGCTTTTTCATAACTGTTTTGTTAGCATAGAATATTGATTGCTCTATATTTCCAAAGAGTGTAGCTTTCTATAACTATACCTAAAATGACAGAAAATATTGATCCAAAATATAGAATATATATGTAAAATCAACAAGAAGAATGCATTCAATTGAGTATTCAAACATTTGATATTACTATATTTTAAAATGTGCTATTCTTCAATAATGCAGATATGTTCACATGTACATAAATCTCATAAATGACTCTTGATTCATGATCTTTCATAAGTAAATGTTGATGAAAGTGATTACCTCTTTTCTACTCCTGACGTTACCTTACTTTTTGACAGAATCTCCACTGCCTGAGAATCCTGGCTTCTACTTTGTCCTCACTCATGATGTAATAGTTGATATTTAAACATTTACCTAATTGGCGAATTTTGAATAAGATACTGACCATGAGTAGTTCAATCTTACCTTGGATGTTGTTTTCATTTTCTTTCCTCCCACTACAGGACCTTATTTCCAAGAAGACATGCACTATGCTTTGTTTCTTCATGCCTTAAGTTAGATACATATTATACCACAGTATAACTATATGCCATTGTCAATTTCATCACAGTTCTTTGATCTTCAATAACTAAATCCTGTGATAATTTCAACTCTTTATAAAGCAAAGCTAGAGGCATTACAATAAATGATTTTAAAATATGTTACAAAACTATAGTAATCAAAATAGCATGATACTGGCATAAAAACCGACATATCAGCCAACGGAACAGGATAGACAACCTAGAAATAAATCCATGCATTTAAGGCCAACTAATTTTCCTCAAACAAAGGCAAGAGCACACAGTAGGAAAAACATAGTCTCTTCAATAAATGGTGTTGGAAAAACTGAATGTCTACATGCAGAGGATTAAAAGTATACCCTTATCTTACCCTATACACAAAAATTAAGTCAAACAGGA
The DNA here is from genome assembly GCF_043159975.1 of Macaca nemestrina. Classification (NCBI taxonomy): domain Eukaryota; kingdom Metazoa; phylum Chordata; class Mammalia; order Primates; family Cercopithecidae; genus Macaca; species Macaca nemestrina. Next base: position 63,416,700 of record NC_092139.1, read on the forward strand.
ATAAAAACTTAAATGTAGAACCTGAAACAGTAAAACTGCTAGATGAAAACATAGGGAAAAAAGCTTTACAACACTAGACCAAGTAATGACTTTTTTCTTTCACTATGTCCCCAAAAGCAAAGGCAACCAAATAAAAAAATAAATAAATAAAGAAGATTGCATCAAACTGAGAAGCTTCCATACATCAAAAAGATCAATTGACATAATAGACAATCCACAGATTCCCCTTCTAGAAAAACATTTGCAAAATATGCATCTAATAAGGAGGTAATACCCAAAATATAAAAGGAACTCAACTCAATAGCAAAAAAAAAAAAAAAAAAAAGAAAAGAAATAATCAAATTAAGTTCTAGCAAGCAAAATGGAAAAATGTTCCCTTCTAGGAAACTAACACCATTACATTTTACTCCTGACCAGATATATTAGGCCAATTTTGAATTGCTGTAAAGAAAAACTTGAGACTGGCCAATTTATTAAAAAAGAAGAAAAAGAGGCTTAATTGGCTCAAAGCTCTGCAGGCTAAACAGGAAGCACAGTGTCAGCATCTACTTCTGGAAAAGTCCTCTAATGATGGGAGAAGGAAATGGGAAAGCCAGCACGTCACATAGTGAGAGTCGGAACAAGGAAGAGAGGGAGGAGGTGCCACACAATTTCAAACCACCACATCTCACAAGAACTCACTTTCTCCCTGACACCACCAAGGGGGATGGTGTTAAACCATGAGAAACTGCCCCATGATCCAATCACCTCCCATCAAGCTACCTCCAAAACTGGATATTCCATTCCAACATAAGATTTGGAGGGCCAGGCGCGGTGGCTCAAGCCTGTAATCCCAGCACTTTGGGAGGCCGAGACGGGCAGATCACGAGGTCAGGAGATCAAGACCATCCTGGCTAACACGGTGAAACCCCGTCTCTACTAAAAATACAAAAAAAAAACTAGCCGGGCGAGGTGGCGGGCGCCTGTAGTCCCAGCTACTCCGGAGGCTGAGGCAGGAGAATGGCGCAAACCCGGGAGGCGGAGCTTGCAGTGAGCTGAGATCCGGTCACTGCACTCCAGCCCGGGCTACAGAGCAAGACTCCGTCTCAAAAAAAAAAAAAAAAAAAAAAAAAAGATTTGGAGGACAAAAATATCCAAACCATAGCATAACATATTATGAATATCCATACACATTAATATAATAAAATCATATTTTAAATTTGTATAATTATTGTATTATAGATGACTTACAATATTACATAATGATTTCTCTATTAATGGTAATTCAGAATTTTTCTGCTTTATTACTAAAAATACATTAGAATAGCCATCCATATTATGCGTTAAATTATGTCCCCTCAAAGTTTATGTGTTGGAGTTTTTACCCTCACTACCTCAAGATGTGACTGTAGTTGGAGAAAGAGCTTTTCAAAGAGTAATTAAGTTAAATGAAGTCATTCGAGTGAGTTCTAATTTAATGACTGGTGTCCTCATACAAACAAAAGGTTAGGACACAGTTGTGTACACAGGGCAGACCATGTAAAATGAGAGCCATCTACCAGCCAAGGACAGAAGTCTCAAAAAGAAACCAGCTCTGCTGACATCTTGATCTTGGACTTGTAGCCTCCTGAACTGTGAGAAAGTAAAAGGTCATTCTTTTTTATTTTTTAGTCACTTTTTAATTATTTATTATTATTTTATTTTGAGATGTTGTCTTGCTCTGTCACCAGGCTGGAGTGCAGTGGCGCGATCTTGGCTCACTGCAGCCCTGCCTCCCAGGTTCAGGAAATTCTCCTGCCTCAGCCTCCCCGAGTAGCTAGGACTACAGGCACATGCCACCACGCCCAGCTAGTTTTTCTGTATTTTTAGTAGAGATGGAGTTTCAACATGTTGGCCACCATGGTCTTGACCTCCTGACCTCATGATCTGCCCACCTTGGCCTCCCAAAGTGCTGGGATTACAGGCGTGAGACACCACTATCGGCTAAGAGGCCATTCTTTAAGCCACTCAGTCTGTGATACTTTGTTATGGCAGCCCTAGCAACTTATGTACCTGAATCCTGTTTTTTAATGAGACACATTTATTATTTTGCTATATGGATATTTCTACACAGATGAGCTTTAATAGTGGAGTTGTTGGGTTAGTATGTTTATAGACTTTTATTTAAATAGACACTGGCAGATTTCTTTCTATAATGTTTGTAACAATATGTACTATAAATGTTTATTTGCCAAGGCTTTCTCTCCTTAAGATTTCTACTAGTTTAATTATTAAACGTTGATATATACATCTATAATATATAAATTTATGCATATATATATAATATACATATACATATATGTCAATTTTATTTCTCAATAACTACTAGCAAATTTGACACTTTTTATGTTTGCTAGCCATTTAGGTTTGCTTGTTTCAGCCAATTTTTGTTCATATCATTTTCACAATTTTTTTTGGCTAGTAGTAATTTTGCTTGTTGGTTGTGTATTTTTCCAACCTTTAATTTTAATGTTTTTAGTCTTTAAGCTTTCTGGGAGTAACTTATAAATTTCACATAGCTGCAATGTATTTGGATTCCCTAAGCTGATATTCTCTCACTTTATTTTTTATTATAAATAAAACAATTTCATGAGACAATTTTACAAAGTCTAAACTTCTGTCTCTCCCCTCTCCTATGACTTTACCCACTCATTACCCTCTCTCTCTTTCTCTCCCTTTCGCTATTGTTTTCTCCTCAAATGATGAAACAATATGAGTACCTAAATATCTGTATGATAGTAAATACCAAGATGTTATTACAAAAAGATCTCACGGTTTTGGCTTATGTGTGGTAATCTCTTTCCATGCTCACCCAGGCTAATAGGAAAGCTCTGTTCTATTTGGTTATGCAGGGACCTTCGTCCCCATTTTCTTGTGGCTTTGTTACCCCCTAGGACATTGATCTCATTTTTACTCTAATTTCTGCATTCAAGGTGAAAAGTGCTCACTGCCGCAATCACATTGCAGACCATAGAAAGGGAGCAAAGAAGAACTCATGAGCAAGCAGCTTTTCTTTAATTTGCAGATACTCTGAAAATTGACCACATCAGATGTGCTTATGTCGAATTAAACTGATATCTAATCACATAAACACCCATGACTGAAACAGAGGCTGAGAAATCTACATTTTAGATATGTTTTATCTACAGATGTACTAATTTGCATTTGCTGGGGTGCTGTAAAATCTCTGAGTGAATTATCTTTCTTATGCTCCCTGAATTTGAGCATTTCTGCCCATTTGCAATTCCAGAAAATGGTCTAACTTTGTTCGTTTGAATATTGTGTCCCCAAAGCGATATCATTTTCTGGGAAATCTGAAATATGTTGACCTGTATCATTTTGGATTCTATTTTGAATTACCTCTGTTTTATATATTGCAGCTGTTTAATCACTTGGTGCTTTATTATGAATGACTTCTTCATATCTTTCTTTTTACTAATTAGCTATAGATTAACCTAACTTTCTACTTTATATAGCCATTTCATTTTAATCTCAATGGCTAATCTACTCAACATAAATATATACGGATATAAAATTGTTATTTAAGTTCTATTTTTCTTATTTCTAAATGTTACAATGCTTTTTTTCAGAATGTGGCCCCCTTAATGGATTTTTTATGTATGCATATAAATTTATTTTTAAATCTGTCTAAACTACTTTAATTTGAAACGTGTTGCTGTGAATAATTTGGCTGTTGATTGTGTTGGCAGTCTTATTTACTGAGGATAAGCTTTTCCTGTGTTCTGACTTGGGATGATTTATTTATCTTTAGAGCACTATTATCCGTGCTAACTGAGTGAGGTTTGACATGAACTTTGCGGTTGTGCTGTGGAAGGGAGCTTCACTTGCTCCAGAGTGTGAGAGTCAAATGGGTCCAACTCTTGCTCACTTGCCTGTGGAGCCTCACACCCCTCTGGGTTGGCACTTGCTTCTGCTATCGCAGGTTCCAAGTGCAGGCTTGTCTGGCTTAGCCCTGCCAGCTTCATTGATTCCCACCCTTGCCCTACACCTCAGAGGCCGAGCATAGGACCTCTGAACCACTGAGTATTCCATGGGTCAACCTATCACCTGGGACACCCAAGTACCCCACCTGGTTAACAAAGGTCAAGCATAAACTCACTGTCACTGCTGCAGTTGGCTGTCACCTGCAAGTACTACCTACAGGCCTGGGAGTCAGCCTACACAGTCTATCACATCTGTTGACAGAAGTGCACAGTGCCTGGGAAAAAGACAAGCTTCTTACTACCTCTGCTCTCTGCTACTACCATCACCCACATCATCCCAGCTACACAGGAGGCTGTGAGCCCACTCACCTGCCCAGTACACGACTACTACAACTGGCATTTGAGAATGCCGTGGCCCTAAGGCTATTTATCATCAAGAAAACCACACTGAATATTCGCCACTGAAGCACCCCAGAGGCGAAGCCAAATGACCTCCATCAACATACATCCTAGTCACAGCCTGAAAAAAAAAGTCCTGCCCCAATGAAAGTAAATTGAAAAATAAGAAGTGACTGCTTCTTCAGGTGTGAAGAAATCAGTGTAATAATACTAGACCTATGAAAAAGCAAAATGTTATGACATCTTCAAAAGAAACACAGTAATTCTCTAGCAATGGATCCTAAAAAAAAAATGAATTTTTGAAATGATACGAGACATTGTCTCTATATTCTACGTTTATTTTTGTTTCAATTCTACTAGGTGAACCAGAGATATTATCAGTTCATACACACATTCTAGGTTGAAGCTGCTGAACCAAAGATATAATGTGAGTGTAAATTGCTAAGTTTGCTCAAACATAGGGTTTTGCCACAAACGTTTAGTTGAGTTTCTTTCTTTTTTTCTTTTTTTTCCCCTCTTGTCCCTACCCAAACTTTTAAAGCAAGGAACTAGACAGTAAGAAAATACATACACATACACACACACACACACACACACACACACACACACAAAATACCCCATTGTACTCTCTCTGTGGTAGTTGTAAACATACGTTTGGCCTTTTGGTGGCATTTATTTATTTATTTTTAAGCTTCATCTTTCTTATCTAGGATCACGGCCTCATCTGATGAATTTCTGTAAGCATGAAGCCTTAGGTTTTCTATTATTGGTACAGGAATAGGCATGTTTACTCACACTTAACGCTATGTTTTTAAATAATTTTTAAATTGAACTTCAATATGCTCCTTATTTTTTAATTCAGTCTTGGGCGCTTCACCCTTGTGAATGGGAAGGTTCTTATGAAAGAGGCTTCACTCTGCACTCGGCTTTCTTGTCCTTCTATCTCTGCTTTGTGGGGACACAGTACCCTTTCCCTACAAAGAACGCACCAACCAAGCATCTTGGGATCAGACAGCAGCCCTGACCAGACAACCAAACATGCCAGTGCCTTGACTTTGACCTTTGCAGCCTCCAGAACTGTAAGAAAACTAATTTCTGCTTTTTATAAATTATCCGGTCTCAGATATTTTGTTGTAACAGCACAAACAGGACACCTTTGTAATCTCTCTGTATCCGTAGAGACTGTATGGTCTGCTTTCTCTGAATGGCTGCATCCTATGCTAATGTTCTCCATTGAGGCTTTCTTGTGGAAGAAAAATTAAGGACTAGCCTTGTTCACATAGGAGTAATAATTAAATAATATTATTAGAGGGTAGATACTGAGCCACAGGCTGGTACTTTCACTAGATTAGCCATTCTTGTGTGGATTTCCATGCAATGGAGGTTTAGCCCCATTGCTTTCTTTTTTTGAGGGGAGGAAATCAGGACCAAAAGTTGTAAAACTTTTACAAAAGAGGCCTCACTGGAGAGCACCAGCATAATAAGTAAATCCTGTCTTTTTTTTTTTTTTTCAGAATAGGGACAAAAGCAGAAATCAGGTTATCTTTACAAACAAGTTACAATATATGTTAATCAAATATTTTTGTGGATTTTTTATTCCTTTGTTTGTAAAATGAGCCAAAAAGGACTTTAAAAGTACCTTTTTCCTTTCAGTTTCTCTGAATCATAGCAACTTGAGTTTTTGTGGTAGATTAGTTTTGTGCGGTCATCCTATGTAGGTAATTTAATATCAAACCTATTTAGTAACACAGTATAATTTTCAGGCCAATAACTACAGTGTTATTTATGTAGGCTTAATATGAAAAATGGTTGTGTTTTGAATTATGACCTAGAAAAATTAAGCTACAATCTAATGGTTTTCACTGACATTTAATTCCACAATAACTGATTACAGTATTATTTTTCCATTGTATATTTGAGCCCAATATAACTTTATAGTGTTATAAATAATTTAGCTCTCTTTCTTAGTGTTTACTTTGGTATATCAATATTCTATAGTATTCATGCATTGCACTTATATTTTTTATGTTAACATAATATATCTCATTTTACATTTTAATCACCTTCTTATATTCTTTAAAATTCAACTAGCATATTAATTTAACTTTATTGGCATAATTTATCTACATTATTTTCTCTTTAATTTGTAGAGGTGGAAAGAAACATTTAACGTATTCATGTTACAAACTGATGTCCAACAAATCTATGCTTATAGAAACAATAAATAAGAAACTAATTTCTAAAAATTATGGCAGTAGTTTAATTTCATCTTAAAGTAAAATTTTAAAAATAATATTCTTGATGTTTTAATAATTTGTCACTGATTTTTACTGAACTCTGGTTTAATTTCAATTACACATGTAAAGTTTATACATTTAATGAAGAACAACTCCATCTTATTTTGAAAAAAATCTGTCATAAAATTTCTAGGTAATTTCCATGAAAACATATTTACCTAAATTTTGCATTAAGAATACAATTTATAAGGTTAAAAACTAAAATGACTACTCTTAAATTAATGCAGCAATTATTAGATGGTCCAACAACATCCTGATAACATATGTAACAAATTTTGTTTTATCTTCAACTGTTGTTGCTTAAAGCAAATACTTTTTAAAAATATTTTGATATTATAATTAATTTAAATATTTTTGTTGTTTTTAAATATCTCCTTGTTTGCTATAGTAGTAAACACTGTACTGTTCTTTATCTCTAAGAATGCCCTGATTTAGTTTATTTGTAACACTGAGATATATAATTTAGAATGAAAATGTGTTTACTATTCAGTTGTTTCCAAAACATTTATTTAATAATAGAAAATGGTATAATAGTTAATATACATTCAATATATATTTACTTTGGGAAAACTGAAAGGTTTTGTATATATATTATAAAATATGTATAAATTAGAAGTTGTAAAGTTATCAGTAATAAAATTAATAAAGTAAATGAAAATAATATATATTGATAACTCAATGTTATAAATGAGAAAAACATGTTTTAGGTGTCAATGTAAAAAATAAAAAAAAAAATTAAATAACTCATGTTCTCTGATACCAGTGTTGTAAGGCTCATTAAACATGGGCAAATACAAAATCCATAACCACTTGAAAAAAAAAGCCAATAAATAATAGCTCAAATTGACAATTAAAATAAAACGATTCTCTAAAATCCTTGTAAACATGTCTTATACTAGTAACATATAAAGTGGGAAATATTGTAAAAATGGACAACTGATAAACTATTTACTTTTTTGTTTGTTTATTTTTGTGAGACGAAGTCGTGCTCTGTCACCCAGACTGGAGTGCAGTGGTGCAATCTTGCCTCACTGCAACCACTTCCTCCTGGGTTCAAGTGATTCTCCTGCCTCAGCCTCCTGAGTAGCTGGGATTACAGGCAGGTGCCACCATGTCCGGCTAATTTTTGTATTTTTAGTAGAGACGGTGTTTCTCCATGTTGGTCAGGCTGGTCTTGACTCGAAATCCTGACCTCATGATCTGTCCTCCTTGACCTCCCGAAATGCTGGGATTATAGGCATGAGCCACTGAGCCTGGCCAACATTTTTAATAGTAAGCAAAAATATACTTACTAATGATTTATTTGGAGAAAAGGAAAACAGAATATGATAATAGGTTAGAGATACAGCCTAATTTATTAATATATATTGTGGCTGATAGAAATAAAAACAAGAGGAAATAAAAAATCATGGATTTATAGAAGACATTGATGATATATATACTTTCAGAAAATTTAACACAATAATACTAAAACTATTAATATTTATCTTTAGCTGGAGATTATATGTACAAACTCTAAGTGTATTTTTACATACCCTGATCAGATGCAAAAAAAAGTTCAAATTAAACCCTCTTCATACTAGCATGAAAAAATTCATTTCAGAATTTTAGAACATAGGTTCAGTTTGGGAAAAAAAAAAACAAAAAAACAAGTAAGCAAGAACTAAGAGAATAAAACAGTAATAGACATCAACAGGTCTTTCCAATCCTGGGCTATCTGAAGTATAAAAGTTGAGCCAAAAAAATAAAAACATATTTTAGTACTTGTATTTAGAGATTAAGGGTCTGTATTAACCAAAAATTTATGTATATATTCATTGAGGCTCCGATAAACAAAATACTATTCAGATGATTCTTCTTAAATATCTCAGAAAAATACTGCAAATGCCAGAAATATTGAGAGGTTGAGATTGGCATGATGGAAGCCCATTGTAATAATTTCAGGTGTCAAAAGTGAAACTTATTATTAGGGTTTAAGTAAAACAAATATGATGATAATGCAGTTTGAAGTTTAGAATATATTGTATGCTTCATTCTTTAATAGTTCCAGAGAATTAGGCAGTAAGTAGAGCATACGTAAAACCTTCTTAGACCTGGATATTGGACTAGAAAATCTTCTCTCTGTGAGTGAGACCATTGCACATAATTTATTGGATGTGTACAGTAATATTTTATAGGAAGAACATTTTTAATAAGTTAATTATTTTACTACTTATTCTCTAAATATTAACAATAAATTGCTGTAAGTTGAAAACCAAAAAGCAGGCCGGGCGCGGTGGCTCAAGCCTGTAATCCCAGGACTTTGGGAGGCCGAGACGGGTGGATCACGAGGTCAGGAGATCGAGACCATCCTGGCTAATACGGTGAAACCCCGTCTCTACTAAAAATACAAAAAACTAGCCGGGCGAGGTGGCGGGCGCCTGTAGTCCCAGCTACTCGGGAGGCTGAGGCAGGAGAATGGCGGGAACCCGGGAGGCGGAGCTTGCAGTGAGCTGAGGTCCGGCCACTGCACTCCAGCCCGGCGACAGAGCGAGACTCCGTCTCAAAAAAAAAAAAAAAAAAAAAAAAGAAAACCAAAAAGCAAATAAAGAACAGTATTATTGCAAAATGTTTGTTATGCCAAGTCTAAGTTTTATTTAAAAAGACAAAGTATCACTAGCAAAATTTTAAAAAAGTACTCGGTATTGATGGGACATATCTCAAAATAATAAGAGCTATTTATGACAAACCCATAGCCAATATCATACTGAATGGGCAAAAACTGGAAAAATTCCCTTTGAAAACTGGCACAAGACAGGGATGCCCTCTCTCACCACTCCTATTCAACATAGTGTTGGAAGTTCTGGCTAGGGCAATCAGGCAAGAGAAAGAAATAAAGGGTATTCAGTTAGGAAAAGAAGAAGTGAAATTGTCCCTCTTTGCAGATGACATGATTGTATATTTAGAAAACCCCATTGTCTCAGCCCAAAATCTCCTTAAGCTGATAAGAAACTTCAGCAAAGTCTCAGGATACAAAATTAATGTGCAAAAATCACAAGCATTCTTGTACACCAGTAACAGACAAACAGAGAGCCAAATCATGAATGAATTTCCATTCACAATTGCTTCAAAGAGAATGAAATACCTAGGAATCCAACTTACAAGGGATGTAAAGGACCTCTTCAAGGAGAACTACAAACCACTGCTCAGTGAAATAAAAGACAAATGGAATGAAAAACAAATGGAAGAACATACCATGCTCATGGATAGGAAGAATCAATATCGTGAAAATGGCCATACTGCCCAAGGTAGTTTATAGATTCAATGCCATCCCCATCAAGCTACCAATGACTTTCTTCACAGAATTGGAAAAAACTGCTTTAAAGTTCATACAGAACCAAAAAAGAGCCCGCATTGCCAAGACAATCCTAAGTCAAAAGAACAAAGCTGGAGGCATCATGCTACCTGACTTCAAGCTATACTACAAGCCTACAGTAACCAAAACAGCATGGTACTGGTACCAAAACAGAGATATAGACCAATGGAATAGACCAGAGTCCTCCACCAAATGTCTTAATCCAGGTAGTCTCTTGCTTAGAAATTAATGAAATAAGAACCTTCTTGAGAAGTTAGAGGCTATTGATTGAGATGGTTTAAAGCTGCCCCTTACTACATGTTTTACACTCAAGGCAGACATGAAGTGGCTAATAATTCTATGCCTGATGTCTAACTCATTTCTATGGGAATCTATACAAAATGTTTTACTTATGAGATGGAGTCTCGCTCTGTTACCCAGGCTGGAGTGCAGAAGAGAGGCTTGATCACCGCTCACTGCAGTCCCAATATTCCAAGTTCAAGTGACCCTCCTACCACAGCCTCCCATTGTAGCTGGGACTACAGGCATGCACCACCATGCCTCAGTAAGTGTTTAAATTTTTTTTCTTTTTTTAGAGACAGGGTCTCACTATATTGCTCTGGCAGGTCTCAAACTCCTGGGCTCAAGCGATCCTCCTGCCTCAGCCTTCTAAAATGCTAGGATTACTGGCATGAGTCACCTCCCCCAACCAGGTTTAACTGGGGACGAACATGAAGCCCTTAGAAGAGTACATGGAACATAGTGAGCTACCTAAAATATTTGCTATTAGCATAATAATTCTATCTGTATATCTTAACAAAATTGTGTATATTAGGCAGGTGGCATGCCAATGGAACTAGTCTCCTATAGCTGCACTCATTCTTCTCACCGAGAGCTGCAGCAAATGGGGGGCATAAAATTTATAACTGACTTTTCTATCTGTATGACTCAGTAGGCAATGACTATGTATGTACTACAATGTAAATAGCGCCTCCTGGATTGAATAGTACGTAACTTACATGACGAGCAGAGACAGGCTAAAGACACTGAGCTGAAAAACCCTAGGCTCTATTGCTAAATTGAGGTTCCTGAATCAGTTCCCTCTGAGTAACTGTTGATGTGGTGCTGCCTTCACAAGCTGTCTTCTGAGCACTCAGAATGTGTTAGATCTCTATCAACTGCTTTGAGGAACAGCTAAAATATTTTCTTAAAGGAAGATGCAAAGTAATGTGCATAAAATAATTTCATTTTAAAATACAACCACAACCATCCTACATGTGTATATTTTGCATTTGAATGTATGGGTAAGTAGATGTGAGTGGAAGGATAAACATCAGCCAATAATACTAATAAGCTCAGTGGGAACGTCAGTAGAAAAGGGTAAGAATACTACTTTATTATTTCCTTTTTTCTTTTTTGAGATGGAGTCTCGCTGTGTTGCCCAGTCTAGAGTGCAGTGGCATGATCTCAGCTCACTGCAACCTCCACCTCCTAGGTTCAAGCAATTCTCCCTGCCTCAGCCTCCTGAGTAGCTGGGATCACAGGTGCCTGCAACCACATCTAGCTAGTTTGTTTTTTGTAATACATTTTTTAAAACATATTTTTTAGCCAAGCATGGTGGCTCACACTTGTAATCCCAGCACTTTGGGATGCCAAGGCAGGCGGATCACCTGAGGGTGGGAGTTCAAGACCAGCCTGACCAACATGGAGAAACCCCATCTCTACTATAAATACAAAATTAGCCGGACACGGTGGCATATGCCAGTAATCTCAGCTATTCGGGATTACATGCAGGTCCACTGCAGGGCCAGGGTTCAGACCAGGCCCAGAGCAGGGCTGGGGCAGGGCCAGGGCCAGGACCAGGAAAGGGCAATGTCAAGACAAGGGCCATGGCAGGACAAGCAATGGGGCTAGGGCTAGGACAGGGACAGGGCCAGGGCTAGGGCCAGAATAGCAGGGTCAGGGTAGGGCCAGGGCAAATTAGGGCCAAGACAGCATCAGAAACAGGGCTGGGCCAGGGTATGGCCTTAACTAGCAAAGGGCCGGGGCAAGGGCCAGGGTCCATGCCAGTGCCAGCGCCGGTCCAGGGCAGGGGCACAGCCATGGCCAGGTCTAGGACAAGGCTGGGGCAGGGCCAAGGTCTGGGTCAGGGTCAGCACAAGACTAGGGCAGAACCAGGGCCGGGGCAGGGACATGGCAGGACCAGGCCCATGGCAGGACCAGGGCCAGCAGAGGGTCAGGGAAGGGCTAGGGTAGCACAGGGCCAAGGCAGGCCAGGTTCAGTGTAGAGCAAGGAATGGGTCAGGGTATGGCAGGGCAGGGACAGGTAAGTCCAGGACCAGAGCCAGGTCTGGGACATGGACAGGGCAGGCCAGAAACACGGCAGGACCAAAATGGGGCCAGGGCCAGGGCAAGGCCAGAGAAGGACGAGGGAAAAAACATGGCCAGGGAGGGTCCAGGGCAAGGGCAGGGCCAGGGCAGAACCAGAGCCAGGGCATGCCAAAGGCAAGGTCATGGCAGGGCAAGGCCAGGGTAGCGCAGGGCCAGGGTAGGGTGAGGGTAGGGCCAGGGCGAGTTCAGGGTCAGGGCAGGACTAAGATAGCACAGGGCCAGGGCAGGGCCAAAGGAGGGGCCAGGGTCAAGGCATGGTCAGTGTGGGGCCTTGGCATTGTCAGGGCCAGGGGCCAGACCCAGGACAAAGTTGGGCCAGGAACAGGACAAGAGCAAGGGCAGGGCCAGGGAGAAGGCAGAACCAGGGAGGTTCCAGAGCAAGGGCAAGGCCAGGGCAGGACAAGGCCAGGGAACGGCAAGGCCAGGGTAGAAAAGGCCAGGGCAGGACAAGGCCAGGGAACAGCAAGGCCAGGGTAGAAAAGGCCAGGGTAGACAAGGCCAGCGTAGGGACAGGCCAGGATAAGAGAAGGCCAGGGTAGGGCCAGGGCCAACGCAGGGCAGGGCTACGGTAACACAGGGCATGGCCAAAAACAGGGCAGGGCCATAGTAGTAGCAGGACTAGCAACAGGGCCAGGGTAAGGGCTAGACCAGAGCATGGTGGGGACAATACAGGACCAGGACAGAGAATGGCAAGGCAGGTCCAGGGCCATGTCATGGACATGGCAGGCCCAGGGTTGGGTCAGGGCAGGGCAAGGACAAGGCCGGGGAGAAGGCAGGGCCGGGGTCAAGGCAGTATCAGGGATGAGCAGGACCAATGCAGGGCCAGGGCAGGGTTAGGGCACGGCCAGGACATGGAAGGGCAGAGCAGGACCAAGGAAGGGCCAGAAGAGGGCCAGGGCACGGTCAGGGCCAGAACAAGGGTACGGCCAGGGCCAGGAACATGGTAGGACCAGGGCTGGGCCCAGGTTGGGACATGCAGGGCGGAGCATGTACAAGGCAGGGCCAGAGCCAGGCCATAGAGAGGAGAGGACCAGCACCAAGGCAGAGTCAGGGTAGTTCCAGGGCTGAGCAGGGTCAGGGCAGGTCGAGGGTTGAGGCAGAGCTAGGGCCAAGGCAGGGCCATGGCAGCACCAGGACAGAGGGCAAGGCGATGGCAGGACTGGGCCATGGCAATGCCTGGTCAACTCCAGGACAGGGCCAGAAGCAGGACAGGGCCAGGGCCAATGCTCAGGCCAGGGACAGGGCATGGCAGGAAGTGCCAGAGCAGGGCTGGGCCAACGTTGGGGCAGGGCAAATCAGGGCCAGGACACCTCCAAGTCTAGCTCTGGACCTGCCTTGGCCCTGGCCCCTTCCTGGCCCGACCTTGTACCCCGCCCTGCCCAAACCATGCCCTGTGTATTTCACCAGTGTTTTGTAACCAGAATGATACAAGAAACTTTAATAAGCTATTTTTGTACATTTTTAGTAGAGATGGGGTTTCACAGTGTTGTCCAGGCTGGTCCCAATCTCCCGAGCTCGAGCCACCCACCTGCCTTGGCCTCCCAAAGTGCTGGGAGTAATCTGGCCAAGTACTTAACCTCTTTAGGTCTGTTTCCTATGTTAGGAAAAGGGGGACGTCATAAGTACCCAGCACATAGATTAATTGTGAGAATCGATGCCTCACATATGTACGTATTTATAAAATTATACTCATAGAACACTACCGGAAACAAACAAAGTATAAGTTAAAATTTAGTAATTATTTACTACAAACACTATTGCTAGTACAAACAACATAGTACAGATGTTATTACTACTACTATAGTTACCTTAAAAATCTACAACAAAATTTGTAAATAATAGCCTAATGTAATCTCTCCTGCTCTACCCTGGCTCAGCCCTAGCGCTGGCTCTGCTCCTAGTCTTACCATATCCCTGGCCCTGACCCTTCCCTGGCCCTGCCGCTACCATGGCCCTTCCCATCTTCAGGCCCTACCAAGGTCCTACCCGGGTCCTGACCCTGCCCTAGCCTGGTCCTGACCCTGTCCCTACCCTAGAGAAGTGGAAGGGCAGAGCCAGGGAAGGGCCGGGGCAAATAAGGGACAGGACACATCCAAATCCAGGAAAACGCCAGGGCCATGACAGAGCCAGGGAGAGTCCTTGGCAGGGCCAGGTTCCAGGCCAGGGCCAGGAAAGGGTCAAGGCAGGGTCAATGTATGGCCAAGTTCCAGGTCAAAGCCAGAGCAGTGGCAAGGTCAGGCCTGCATATGGGCAGGACCAGGGCCAGAGCCAGGGCTGTGCCACGACAGAACAAGAGCAGAGCAAGGCAGGACCAGAGCCAGGCATTACAGAGAGTAGGGCAAATGCCAAGGCAAGGCCAGGGCAGTGCCAGGGCTGAGGCAAGGTCAGGGAAGGTCCACGGCTGAGTCAGTGCTAGAACCAAGACAAGAGCAAAGGCCGGGGCAGATCTAGGGCACAAGCAAGGCAGGCTAGGGCAGGGCAATAGCAAGACCAGGCAACGGCAGGGCCAGCCCAGGATAGAACAGGGTACAGGCAGGGCAGGGCCAGGGCCACAGCTGGGGCAGGACAAGGACCAGGATCAGAGTCCAGGCCAGGGCAAGGGTATGGCCAGGGCAGAGGTAGGGCCAGAGGCAGGGTATAGGCAGGGCCAAGGCAGGTCCATTGCAGGGCCGGGGTTCAGACCAGGGCCGGGGCAGGGCCAGGGCAGGGCCAGGGCCAGGACCAGGAAAGGGCAATGTCAGGAACACGGCCATGGCCAACTTAGCTAGAGCCAGGACAGAGACAGGGTCAGGGGTGGGGCCAGAATAGCATGCCAGGGTAGGGCCAGGGCAAATTAGGGCCAGGACAGGGTCAGGAGGAGGACTGGGCCAGGGTATGGCCTTAAGTAGCCAAGAGCTAGGTCCACGGTCCATGCCAGTGCCAGCGCCGGCCCAGGGCAGGGGCAGGGCCATGGCCAGGTCTGGGACAAGGCTGGAGCACAGTCAAGTTCTCGCTCAGGGTAAGCACAAGACCAGGGCAGAGCCAGGGAAGGGGCAGGGCCATGGTAGGGCCAGGAGAGGGACGGGCGAAGGCAGAGCAAGATTAAACCAGGGACAGGATCCCTTCAAATCCACTTCAGGGCCAGGACAGGGCCAAGACAGGGCCAGGGCCACGACAGACAGGATCATTGGCAGGGCCAGGGCCATGGCACGACCAGGGTCAGGAGCAGTGGTCAATGCCGGGCCAAGGCCAGAGCAAGGACCAGGTTTGCACTAGGGCCAGTGTGAGGGCAAAGGCGGGGTCAGGGCAGGGCCAAAGGCAGGGCAGAGCCAGGGCAGGGTGGAGCAGGCCCAGGGTAGCACTGGGTAAAGGCAAGGCATGACCAACCAGGGCAGATCTATGGCTGTGGCAGGGCCAGGGCCAGGGCCAAGGCAGGGCCAAGACAGTGACAGCTCCAGGGCAGGGCCGGGGTTAGGACCACGGACATGTCCAAGGCCAGTGCCAGGGCAAGGGCAGGGGCAGGGCCAGGGTCATCTAAGAACCAAGGACAAAGCCAGGACCAGAGCAGGGCCAAGACAGGTACCTGGCAGGGCTAGGGTCGGAGACAGGGCCATGGCAGGGCCAGGGCCACAACCAGGTCTGTGCTATGGCCAGGTCCAGCACAGTGCCCAGGCAAGGCTAGGGTGAAGGCCAAGGTAGGGCCAGCGCAGGGTCAAAGCTAGAGTACGGCCAAGGCAGGACCAGGGCAGGCAAGGCAGGGCCAGGAAAGCATAGGGCCAAGGCAGGGCCAGGAATGCATAGGGCCAAGGCAGGGCAGGGCCAGGACAGTGCCAAGACCTGAGCAGGGCCAGGGAACAGCCAGGGCAGGGACAGGGCCACGGCCATGGCCTGGGCAGGACCAGGTTCGGGACAGGAGCAAAACAAGGGCAACAACAGTGCAGGTTCTTGGCACAGCCAGGGTCCAGGACAGTGTCAGGGCAGGGCCAAGGCAGGGTCTGGGCCATGGTAAGATGAGCAACAGGGCTGGGGCTTTTCCAGTGACAGGACCAGAGTCAAGGCAAGGGCCAGGGCAGTGCAAGGCCAGGGTAGGGCCAGGCATTTCAAGGTCAGGGCCAGGGGAGAACCAGGGCAAGGTCTGAAGCAGGGCAGGGCCAGGGCCAGGACAGGTCCAGGGCAGGTCCATGATGGGGCCACGGGCTGCGTAAGGGCAAGGGCAGGGCCAGAGCAAGGTAAGGGTCAGGGCCAAGGCCAGGATAGGGACAGGGCAAGAAATATGGCAGGACCAAGGCCAATGCCAAGGCCAGGGCTGAGTCAGGGCAGGGCAGGGCATGGAATGGCCAGCGCAGGACACGACAAAAGGCGGTCCATAGAAAGAGCAGGGCTGATGCCAGGAAAGGACCAGGCTAGTGCCAAGGCTTAGGTAGTGTCATGGCATGCACAGGGCGGGGCCAGGGCTGTAATCGAGCCAGGGCACAGCCAAGGCAGGGTAGGGCAGGGCAATGCCACAGCCGGGTCAGTACTAGGACAAGGCAGAACAGGGCAAGGTGATGGTAGGGGCAGGGCAAGGACAGGCCAAGGCAGAGCCAGGTCACTCCAGGGCCAGGACACCTCCAAGTCCACTTCAGGCCCAGGGCTATGAAGGACAAAGGCCAGGGCCAGGGTCAGGGCCAGGTCTGGGCTAGGGCCAGGTCCAGAGCAGGGCCTAGCAAAGACTAGGGTGAGGGACAAGGTAGGGCCAGGGCAGGCTGATGACACATCCAGTGCATGGCAGGGTAAGGTGGTGGCAAGACCAGGGGCAGACCACTGCCAACTCAGGGCTAGGGAAAGGCCATGGCCAGGGCACAGCCAGGAAAGGGTCTGGGTCAGGGCCAGGACCAAGGCAGAGCAGGGCCAGGGCCATGGCAGAGTCGGGGCAAGTCCTTGACAGGACCAGGTTCCAGGCCAGGGCCAGGGCAGAGGCAGGGGCAGGGTCTGGATAAGGGCAAGGCCAGGGATACGGTAGGACCAGGGCTAGGGCCAGGGCTCGGGCTAAGCCAGAACAAGGCCAGGGCCAAGCCATAGTGAGGACAGGGCAAAGGCCAAGACAGGGTCAGAGCAGGTCCAGGCCATAGTGAGGGCAGGGCAAAGGCCAAGGCAGGGTCAGAACAGGTCCAGGGAGAGGCCAGTGCCAGGCAGGGCCAGGGCACAACCAGGGCAGTGTAAGGCAGGTCAATGGCACCACTGTGCCATGACAGGGCAAAGTCAGTGCCAGGAGAGGGCACAGCAGGCAGGGCCATGGTGGGGCCAGGGCAGGGATGGACCAAGGCAGGGCCAGAACAAATCTGGGCCAGGACATGTCCAAGGCCAGGTCAAGGCCAGAACAGGAGCAGGACCATGACCATTAGCAGGGCCAGTGCCATGACAGGACCAGGGGCAGGACAAGAGGCAGGGCCAATACAGTCCAGTTAACAGTAGGGCAGGGCCAGGGCAAGGCAGGGCAGTACAGGGCCAGGTCCACGGCAGTGGCAGGGCAAAGCCAGGCCCATTGCCTATTATACAGCCCTCCCTACAAGGCTTCTACCACCCGAACACTGCCGCAGCCCGGCCATTGCTGTAAGCCTGACCCCCAACCCTGGCTGTAGCCGCCTGACCTCCTAGCGTGGTCACTCTCCTACCGTTCCAGCACGCTGCAATCTCCGTCGCTGCCACCCGCCCTCAGCGAGGCAAGCTGTGGTGTCACAGGCTCCAGGTGTCTCCTCCTCCTCCTGGCACAGAGCAGCTGGGCGGGCAAAGCCAGAAAAGCCTAGAGGAAGATGTGAGGGGTGGTATCATTAGGAGCCTCAACTTGTCATGCCAGGGACTGGGTGGCAGGGGCCAGTTTCAGCAAAGGCACTCGCACCCACCCTCCAAATTTCAGCCTCTCCTTTTGGCCCAAGCTGGCCAGGAACTGGGGCCTGTGGCGTCCAGGGAGAGCAGAACCGCTCCTTCCTTGGATGCCACACTGTTGCTGCCAACTCTGCTGACTGCCGCCAGCAGTGCAGCCCCTGATAGCACCAAACTCGCCCCCGCTTCACGGCCAGTCCTGCCCTCAATGGCGCACCCCACCTCCATCCCCCAACGCCGCCACTAGCGTATACCCGATAGTGCGTTGACCTGTCCTCCTCCGTGGGCATTGTGGCCCCAGAAAGTGCCTATAACCCACCCCCTGCACTGTAGGCAGTGCAGCCCTCTACAGTGCTACCAACTAGTACCCCCAATGCAGGCAATGACACCCTGGATAGTGCCCCCAACCCACCCCACACTGCGAAAAGTGCAGCCCCGATAGCCCCTGCCCTACTACTCTGGTCATGCTGCAGTCTCTGTCACCGCCACCACCAACCACAGTGAAGGAAGTCACTGGGCCGCAGGCTCTAGCACTCAGCAGCCAGGCCCGGAGCAGCTCTCGCTGATGGCCGGCTCCTACTACTCCAACCACGCTGCTGTCTCCATGGCCACCTTCTTTGACTACAAAGGAATAAAACTAGGTATCAGTAAGAAAAGTAATTTTGAAAACCATACAATCACATGGAAGTTAAACAATACACTCCTGAATGAATGACTAGTGGGTCAATGAAGATACTAAGACAGAAATTGAAAAATTTTATGAAACAAATGGTAATGAAAACACAATACAGCAAAACTTACGTTACACAGAAAGCAGTACAAAGGCAGAGATTTATAGCTAGAAGTGCCTACCATCCAAACAAAAGAAAAACTTCAAATAAACAATATATCTTAAAGAACTAGTAAGGACAAACTGAAACCAAAAGAAGAAAATAAGATCACAGCAGAAATAAAATTTAAATAAAAAAGTACAAAAGATTAAACAAAAAGTTGGTTTTCTGGAAAGCTAAACAAAATTGACAAACTTTTAACCAGGCTAAGAAAAAAGACAAGATTCAAACAAAATCAACAGATAAAAAAAGAAGACATTACAACTGATAATTCAGAAATTCAAAGGATCATAACTGGCTATCATACACCAACAAATTGGAAAGCCTAGCAGAAATTGACAAATTTCTAGACACATACAACCTGCTTAGGTTGAACAGTAAAATCGTGCAAGACCAGAACAGATTGGTAACAAGTAATGAGATTGAAGCCATCAGAAATATAAGTAATATGAATATTTTCTCCACCACAAAAGCCTAAATCAGACCAAAAAACTTCACCGATACTTAACAGCCCAGTACTAATAAATACAAACAAGCCAGTACTTCTCATACTGTTAACCCAACACACGCATGCCTTAAGGAAAGGTTAAAATAAAGTAAAAGGAACTCAGCAAACTCAACCCCACCTGTTTACCAAAAACATCACCTCTAGCATTACCAGTAGTAGAGGCACTGCCTGCCCAGTGACATGTTTAACGGCCACGGTACCCTGACCATGCAAAGGTAGCATAATCACTTGTTCCTTAAATGGGGACTCCCATGAATGGCACCACGAGGGTTCAACTGTCTCTTACTTTCAACCAGTGAAATTGACCTGCCCATGAAGAGGTGGGCAGGAAACAATAAGACGAGAAGACCCTATGGAGCTTTAATTTATTAATGCAATTAAAACTACATAAATCTACCGACCCTTATACCACTACACCTGCATTAAAAATTTTGGTTGGGGTGACCTCAGAGCATAACTAAACCTCTAAACAACCTATGCTAAGGCTACACAAGCCAAAACGGACTAACACCTATAATTGATCCAATAACTTGACCAACGGAACAAGTTACCCTAGGGATAACAGCACAATCCCATTCCAGAGTCCATATCGACAATAGGGTTTACGACCTCGATGTTGGATCAGGACATCCTAATGGTGCAGCAGCTATCAAGGGTTCGTTTGTTCAACGATTAAAGTCCTACGTGATCTGAGTTCAGACCGGAGCAATCCAGGTCGGTTTCTATCTATTCTATATTTCTCCCTGTATGAAAGGACAAGAAAAATAAGGCCCACTTCATAAAGTGCCCTCATTCCATAGATGACCTAATCTCAATCTAACAAAATAACACCCATTCAACCCAAAAACAGGGTTTGTTAAGATAGCAGAGCCCGGCAATTGCATAAAATTTAAAACTTTACAATCAGAGGTTCAACTCCTCTTCTTAACACCGTATCAACAACAAACCTTCTACTCCTTGTTATATCTGTACTAGCTGCTATGGCATTTCTCACGCTTATTGAACAAAAATTATTAGGCTATATACAATTACGCAAAGGACCAAATATTGCTGGCCCTTTTGGATTACTACAACCCTTTGCTGATGCAATAAAATTATTCGCCAAGGAGCCCTTAAAACCTTCAACATCTACTACCATTCTCTACATTACCGCACCAGCCTTGGCCTTTTCCATTGCTCTTCTCCTATGAACTCCTCTCCCTATACCCCACCCACTAATTAACTTTAACCTGGGACTTTTATTTATCCTAGCTACATCTAGCCTAACCGTCTACTCTATCTTATGATCAGGATGAGCATCAAACTCAAACTATGCACTAATCGGAGCACTACGAGCTGTCGCCCAAACAATTTCATACGAAGTTACTCTCGCTATTATTCTCTTGTCAATCTTATTGATAAGCAGCTCATTTAATCTTCATATACTTATCACAACACAAGAGTATCTCTGACTCCTCCTACCATCATGACTCCTGACTACAATACGATTCACTTCCACATTAGCTGAAACAAACTGAGCTCCCTTTGGCCTCACAGAAGGCAAATCAGAACTAGTCTCGGGCTTTAACATTGAATATGCCGCAGGTCCATTCGCTCTGTTCTTTATGGCTGAATACATAAATATTATTATAATAAATGCTCTAACAACCACAATCTTCCTAGGCACATTGTACTCTATTCACTCCCCAGAACTATTTACGACATGGTTTGCCACCAAAACACTTTTCCTAACCTCTTTATTTTTATGAATCCGAACAGCATACCCCCAATTCCGTTATGATCAGCTCATACACTTACTATGAAAAAACTTCCTCCCACTCACACTAGCCTTTCTCATATGACATATCTCAACACCTATTGCAATCTCCAACATCCCCCCTCAGACCTAGAAATATGTCTGACAAAAGAGTTACTTTGATAGAGTAAATGACAGAGGCCCTAACCCTCTTATTTCTAGGATTATAGGTATCGAACCTACCCCTGAGAACCCAAATTTCTCTGTGCTACCCACCACACTCCATCCTAAAGTAAGGTCAGCCAAATAAGCTATCGGGCCCACACCCCGAAAATGTTGGTTATACCCTTCCCGTACTAATTAATCCACTAGCCCAACTTATTATTTACTCCACCATAATCACAGGTACTCTCATTACGTCACTAAGCTCACACTGATTCCTCGCCTGAGCAGGCTTAGAAATAAATATACTAGCCTTCACCCCAATCCTAATCAAAAAGACAAGCCCCCGTTCTACAGAAGCCGCTACTAAATATTTCCTAATACAAGCCACCGCATCTATAATTCTCATAATAGCAGTCATCTCCAACAACTTGCTCTCTGGATGCTGGACCATAACAAGCAACATCAACCAACTTTCATCTTTAATTATAACAACAGCCCTAGTCATAAAATTAGGGATAGCTCCTTTCCACTTCTGAGTCCCAGAAGTCACTCAAGGGACATCCTTAATTTCCGGCCCACTCCTCCTCACATAACAAAAACTAGCCCCCATCTCAATTATATATCAAATATACCCTTCAACTAATGCAAGCATTCTCCTAACCCTCTCAACTCTATCTATTATAGTCGGCAGTTGAGGGGGCCTTAACCAAACACAACTACGCAAAATTATAGCACACTCTTCAATTACTCACATGGGCTGAATAATAATAACACTAATTTACAACCCAAAATGTCACAATCTATTACCTAGCTATATACATTATTATAACAACCACTGCATTCCTAGCTCTCAACCTAAACTCAAGCACCACAACTCTCATACTATCTCGCGCTTGAGACAAACTAACCTGATTAATACCATTAATATCATCTGCTCTCCTATGTATAGGAGGCTTACCCCTACTAACCGGCTTCCTGCCCAAACGAATTA
The DNA here is from genome assembly GCF_043159975.1 of Macaca nemestrina. NCBI lineage: Eukaryota > Metazoa > Chordata > Mammalia > Primates > Cercopithecidae > Macaca > Macaca nemestrina. Next base: position 63,439,153 of record NC_092139.1, read on the forward strand.
CCATCCAAGAACTCACAAAAAACAATAACTTCACCATTTCCACCATTGTAATTATCATAACCCTACTCAACCTATACTTTTACATATGCCTAATCTACACCACTTCCATAACACTACTTGCTACAACCAACAATACAAAAATAAAGTGACAATTCGAAAGCACAAAACCCACACTTCTCATCCCCTCACTCATTATCCTCACCACCCTCCTCTTACCAATTTCCCCACTAACCTTAGCCATCTTCTAGAAATTTAGGTTAAGTAAGACCAAGGGCCTTCAAAGCCCTTAGTAAGTCAAACCATGCTTAATTTCTGAGACACATAAAGACTGCAGATTCTGCTCTGCATCAACTGAATGCAAATCAATTACTTTAATTAAGCTAAGCCCTTACTAGATTAATGGGACTCAAACCCACCAAATTTTACTTAACAGCTAAATACCCTAACCAACTGGCTTTAATCTACTTCTCCCGCCACAGGGGAAAAAAGGCGGGAGAAGTCCCAGCAGAAATTAGCTGCTCCTTTGAATTTGCAATTCAACATGAAAATCACCTCAGGGCTGGTAAAAAGAGGACTTAATCTCTGTCTTTAGGTTTACAGCCTAATGCTTACTCAGCCATTTGACCCGCCTCCCCTTCCTTTTTCCCACCTATGCTCATGTACCGTTATTCTCAACAAACCATAAAGATATTGGAATTCTTTACCTACTGTTCGGCACATGAGCTGGAATCATAGGCACAGCTCTAAGCCTTCTTATTCGAGCTGAATTAGGTCAACCAGGCAACCTACTAGGCAACGACCATATCTATAATGTTATTGTTACAGCCCATGCATTCGTCATAATCTTCTTTATAGTCATACCCATCATAATTGGAGGCTTCAGAAATTGATTAGTACTTCTAATGATTGGTGCCCCTGACATAGCATTCCCTCGCCTAAATAATATAAGTTTCTGACTTCTTCCCCCCTCCTTTCTACTATTACTGGCATCTGCCACAGTGGAAGCCGGTGCTGGAACAGGCTGAACAGTTTATCCTCCTTTAGCAGGAAATTTCTCCCACCCAGGAGCTTCTGTAGATCTAACTATCTTCTCACTTCACCTAGCAGGCATCTCCTCCATTCTAGGAGCTATCAATTTCATTACCACTATCATTAATATAAACCCCCTGCAATATCTCAATATCAAACCACTTTATTTATTTGATCAGTATTAATCACAGTCATCCTTCTACTCCTCTCCCTACCAGTACTAGCTGCCAGAATTACTATACTACTAACAGACCGAAATCTAAACACTACCTTCTTTGATCCCGCTGGAGGAGGGGATCCTATCTTATATCAACACCTATTCTGATTCTTCAGCCATCCCGAAGTCTATATCCTCATTCTGCCTGGGTTTGGAATAATTTCCCATATTGTAACATATAACTCTGGAAAAAAAGAACTATTTGGCTATAGGTATAGTTTGAGCTATAATATCAATTGGGTTTTTAGGCTTTATTGTATGAGCCCATCATATGTTTACAGTGGGTATAGACGTAGACACACGAGCCTACTTTACTTCCGCCACTATAATTATTGCAATCCCCATTGGCGTTAAGGTCTTTAGCTGACTTGCCACGCTTCACGGAGGCAATATCAAATGATCCCCTGCAATACTTTGAGCCTTGGGCTTTATCTTTCTTTTTACTATGGGGGGCTTGACTGGTATCGTACTAGCAAACTCATCACTAGATATTGTACTACACAACACATACTATGTTGTAGCACACTTTCACTACGTCCTGGCAATAGGAGCTGTATTCACTATCATAGGAGGTTTTATTCATTGATTTCCCTTATTTTCAGGCTACACTCTAGACCAAACTTATACTAAAGCTCATTTCACCATTATATTTGTAGGTGTAAATTTAACTTTCTTCCCACAACATTTCCTTGGCTTATCCGGAATACCCTGACGCTATTCTGACTACTCCAATGCCTATACCACATGAAATATTATATCATCTATAGGCTCCTTCATCTCCCTAGTAGCAGTAGTATTAATAATTTATATAACCTGAGAAGCCTTTGCCTCAAAGCATAAAGTCTTATTAATTGAACAACCTTCCACCAACTTAGAATGACTACATGGTTGCCCTCCCCCCATCACACATTTGAAGAACCAGCCTACATTAAACTATGCGAAAAAGGAAGGAATCGAACCTCCTAAAACTGATTTCAAGCCAACCCTGCAACCTGTTCAACTTTTTCAATAAGATATTAGAAAAACTATTTCATAGCTTTGTCAAAGCTAAGTCATAGCTTAAACCCTATATATCTTATATGGCTCACCCAGTTCAACCAGGCCTACAAGACGCCACATCTCCTATCATAGAAGAATTAATCACTTTTCATGACCACACTTTTATAATCGTATCCTTAATTAGCTTCCTAGTATTATACGTCCTATCTTCAACCCTTACGACAAAACTAACCAACACCAATATCACAGACGATCAAGATATAGAAACCATTTGAACTATCTTACCCACAATCATTTTAATCCTAATTGCTCTTCCATCCTTACGCATTCTATACTTAACAGATGAGATCAACAACCCTTCTTTTACTATCAAATCAATTGGACACCAATTACACTGAAGCTACGAATATACAGACTATGGGGGACTGATCTTTAACTCTTATATACTCCCCCCGCTGTTCTTAAACCCAGGAGACCTTTGACTTCTAGAAGTTGACAATTTAGTAGTTCTTCCAATTGAAGCCCCCGTCCGTATGATAATCACATCTCAGGACGTTCTACACTCATGAACAATTCCTACCCTAGGTCTGAAAACAGATGCAGTTCCTGGATGCTTAAATCAAACTACATTCACCGCTATACGACCAGGCGTCTATTACGGACAATGCTCAGAAATCTGCGGCGCCAACCATAGCTTTATACCTATTGTCGCAGAATTAATTCCACTAAAAATTTTTGAAATAGGACCTGTTTTTACCTTATAGACCACCCCCCCCCTTCTAACACACCTCACTCCACAACTCTCTACAAAATAGTCTTACCGATACACTGTACAGCTACTCTAGAATTAACCTTTTAAGTTGAAGATCGAGAGAAACATTCCTCTCTACAGTGAAATGCCCCAACTAGATACATCCACATGACTTACTATTATCATAACTATACTCCCCACACTATTTCTTATTATACAATTAAAACTACTAAACACAAATTACTATTCACCCCCTTACAAAAAACCCCCAGTACACAAACCTACAACAACCCTTCACAATTAAAATGAACGAAAATCTATTTACTCCATTTACCGCTCCAACAATCCTAGGCCAGCCTGCTGCAGTACCCATCAGCCTACTCCCCACATTACTACTTCCAACCTCCAAGCGCCTTATTAATAACCGATTAATTACTATTCAACAAAACCTAATCCAACTCACTCTAAAACAAATAGTAACAACCCATAATACTAAAGGACACACCTGATCCTTGATGCTGATGTCTTTAATTATTTTTATTACAATAACTAACCTTCTAGGACTTCTACCTCACTCATTTACACCCACCACCCAACTATCTATAAATCTAGCTGTAGCGATTCCCCTATGAGCAGGAACAGTAGTTATAGGTCTTCGCTTCAAAACTAAAAGCTCTCTAGCCCATTTTCTGCCACAAGGTACACCCACACTCCTTATTCCTACATTAGTAATTACTGAAACAATTAGCCTACTTATTCAACCAGTAGCACTAGCTGTACGTTTAACTGCTAACATCACAGCTGGCCATTTACTAATGTACCTAATAGGAAGTGCTGCACTAGCATTATCAGCCATCAACCTCCCTGCTACCTCACTAATCTCCGTACTCCTAGTACTACTGACTATCCTAGAAATCGCAGTAGCCCTGATCCAAGCCTATGTTTTCACACTATTAGTTAGCCTTTATCTACGTGATAACACCTAATGACCCACCAATCTCATGCCTACCACATAGTTAAACCCAGCCCCTGACCACTAACAGGAGCTCTCTCAGCACTCCTAATAACATCTGGCTTAATTATATGATTCCACTTTCATTCCACCACTCTATTAATACTAGGCCTACTAACCAATATATTAACCATATACCAATGGTGACATGACATCATCTGAGAAAGTACTTACCAAGGCCACCATACAACACCCGTCCAAAAAAGCCTTCATTATGGAATGGTCCTATTCATCATCTCAGAAATTCTCTTCTTCACTGGTTTCTTCTGAGCATTCTACCACTCAAGCCTCGCTCCTACCCCACACCTAGGAGGACACTGACCACCAACAGGAATTACTCCCCTAAATCCACTACAAGTACCTCTTTTAAACACCTCTGTACTACTTGCGTCAGGGGTTACAATCACCTGAGCCCATCATAGTCTAATAGAGAGTAGTCGAAAACAAACAATTCAAGCTCCACTCATTTCGATCCTACTAGGCATTTACTTCACCCTACTACAAATCTCAGAGTACTTGGAAGCACCCTTTACTATTTCCGATGGTATCTATGGCTCAACATTCTTTGTTGCTACAGGCTTTCACGGACTTCACGTTATCACTGGATCTACATTCCTTATTACTTGCCTTATCCGTCAACTATTCTATCATTTCACATCAAACCACCACTTTGGCTTTGAAGCCGCTGCCTGATACTGACATTTTGTAGACGTCGTCTGATTATTCCTCTATGTTTCTATCTACTGATGAGGGTCCTATTCTTTTAGTATAACTAGTACAGTTGACTTCCAATCAACTAGTTTCGATAATATTCGAAAAAGAGTAATTAACCTAGCATTGACCCTAATGACTAACACTCTTCTAACCCTACTACTAATCATCATCATATTCTGACTACCTCAACTGAATTCTTATGCAGAAAAAACCGATCCTTACGAATGCGGCTTTGACCCATTAAACCCTGCCCGTATTCCTTTCTCCATAAAATTTTTCTTAGTTGCCATTACTTTTCTACTATTTGACCTGGAAATCGCCCTACTACTACCCCTACCACGAGCCCTTCAAACAACAGAGCTTCCAACTATGCTTAAATCTTCAATTATACTAATTATTCTTCTAACTCTCAGTCTGACCTATGAATGAACTAAAAAGGACTAGATTGAGCCGAATTGGTAAGTAGTTTAAACAAAACAAATGATTTCGACTCATTAGATTTTGATAGTCATAGTGACCAAATGCCTTTCATCTATATAAGCATCACACTAGCATTTATAATCTCACTCCTAGGCATGCTAACATATCGTTCACACTTAATATTCTCCCTAGTATGCCTAGAAGGAATAATGCTATCACTATTTATTATAAGTGCTCTTACAGCTTCAAACATACATTCCTCCCTAGCTAATATTATACCCATTGCCCTACTAGTATTTACTGCTTGCGAAGCAGCGATTGGCCTTGCCCTACTAATCTCAATCTCCAACACATACGGTATAGCCTATATCCACAACCTAAATTTACTTCAATATTAAAAATAGTTATCCCCATAATTATACTACTACCGACAACATGATTTTCCCTGAATTAACCTAACTGTGCATAGTCTAATCATCAGTACTATACCTCTGTTATTTTTCAACCAAACCAGCAACAACCTCCTTAACCACTCAACCTATTTATCTTCTGACGCACTAACAACACCCCTCCTAATATTAACTGCCTGACTCTTACCTCTTATAATCACAGCAAGCCAATACCACTTACACAATGAATCCCCTCCATGAAAAAAGTTTTACCTCTCTATAATGGTCTTCCTACAAATTTCTTTAATTTTCACATTTATAGCTACAGAACTAATCATATTTCATATTCTATTTGAGACCACTCTCATTCCTACCCTAATTATCACCACCTGATGAGGCTGCCAACCAGAACGCCTTAACACAGGCACATACTTCCTATTCTATACGCTAGTCGGCTCTCTCCCCCTACTTATTATGCTAATCTGTGCTTATAATAATTTAGGCTCACTAAACATCACATTACTAATGCTTGTAGCTCAAAAACTAACAACTACCTGATCCTATAGTCTTACCTGACTAGCATGCATAATAGCCTTCATAGTAAAAATACCCCTATACGCCTTACACTTATGACTTCCCAAAGCCCATGTTGAAGCTCCCAATGCTGCGTCAATAGTTCTCGCCGCAGTACTCCTGAAACTAGGTGGCTATGGCATAATATGACTCACCTCTATCCTTAGTCCCACAACAGAATACATAGCCTACCCCTTCCTCATACTGTCTTTATGAGGCATAATCATAACAAGCTCAACCTGTCTTCGACAAACAGACCTAAAACCACTCATCCCATACTCCTCAGTAAGTCACATAGCCCTGGTAATTATAGCCTCCCTCATTCAAACCCCCTGAAGCTTTACTGGTGCAATTGTTCTTATAATCACCCATGGGTTCACCTCATCCATACTATTTTGCCTAGCAAACTCAAACTATGAGTGAACCCATAGCTGTATCATACTACTTTCCTGAGGACTCCAAACACTACTTCCACTTAACCTTCTGATGATTTACAGCAAACCTTACCAATATTGCCCTACCCCCTAGTATTAACCTAGTAGGGGAACTCCTTGTAATAATAACCTCATTCTCCTGATCATATGTCACTATTACACTTACAGGACTTAACATACTGATCACAGCCCTCTATTCCCTCTATATATTTACCACAACACAACGAGGAATACTCACATATCATATTACTAACACAAAACCTTCCTTTACACGAGAAAACATACTACAATTTATGTACCTCTCCCCTATTATCCTCCTGTCCCTTAACCCCAGTATTATTCTAGGCTTTACCTCTTGTAAATATAGTTTAACCAAAACATTAGATTGTGAATCTAATCATAGAGGCCTACCACTTCTTATTTACCGAGAAAGCTAGCAAGGACTGCTAATCCATGCCTCCGTTTTTAATAAATACAGCTTTCCCAACTTTTAAAGGATTACAGCTATCCATTGGTCTTAGGAACCAAAAACATTGGTGCAACTCCAAGTAAAAGTAACAACCATGTATACCTCCATCACCATAATAACCCTAACCACTCTAATCCTACCGATTACTATTACTTTTATTAAACCCAATAAAAAGCACTCATACCCACACTACGTAAAAACAACTATAATATATACTCTTATCATCAGCCTCCTTCCCACAGTCCTATACATTTTCCTGGATCAAGAAGCAATTATTTCAAACTGACACTGAATAACAATCCAAACATTAGAATTAACACTAAGCTTTAAATTAGACCACTTTTCTATGATATTCATCCCAATCGCATTGTTCATTACTTGGTCTATTATAGAATTCTCACTATGGTATATAAGCTCAGACCCAAATATTAATCAATTCTTTAAATATCTTCTTACATTTCTCACCACTATACTAATTTTAATCACCGCCAATAACCTCTTCCAACTTTTCATTGGTTGGGAAGGCGTGGGAATTATATCATTCCTGCTAATCGGCTGATGGCATGCTCGAACAGAAGCCAACACAGCAGCCATTCAAGCAGTCTTATACAATCGCGTCGGCGATATTGGCTTTATCCTAAGCATAATATGATTTACCCTACATTATAACTCATGAGACTTTCAACAAATATTCGTCCTAAACTCCAACCTAAGTCTTCTCCCACTGATAGGTCTTCTCCTGGCAGCAACAGGAAAATCAGCTCAATTTGGTCTTCACCCCTGACTACCCTCCGCCATAGAAGGCCCAACCCCAGTCTCAGCTTTACTCCACTCCAGCACAATAGTTGTCGCCGGGGTGTTCCTTCTCATCCGCTACCACCCTCTAATAGAAAATAATACATTAATCCAAAGCCTCACACTATGCCTAGGAGCCATCACCACCATATTTACAGCAGTCTGCGCCCTAACACAGAATGATATTCAAAAAATCATAGCCTTTTCCACCTCAAGTCAACTGGGCCTCATAATAGTTACTATTGGGATCAATCAACCATATCTAGCATTCCTACATATCTGTACTCATGCTTTCTTCAAAGCTATACTATTCATCTGTTCCGGATCTATTATCCATAACCTAAACCACCACCAAGATATTCGAAAAATAGGAGGATTATTTAAAATAATACCCCTTACTTCAACCTCCTTAATCATCGGCAACCTAGCACTCACAGGTATACCTTTTGTCACAGGCTTCTACTCCAAAGACCTTATCATTGAAACCGCAAACATGTCATATACCAATGCCTGAGCCCTATCTATTACTCTCATTGCCACATCCCTGACAAGCACATACAGCATGCTAACTATCTTCCTAACCCTAACAGGACAACCTCGCTTCCCAACTTCAATCAACATTAACGAGAATAACCCCACCCTATTGAACCCAGTCAAACGCCTCACAATCGGCAGTATGCTAGCAGGATTTCTCATCACCTGTAACATCTCTCCTACCTCACTCCCCCAATCAACAATGGCCCTCCACCTAAAACTCTCAGCCCTGTACCTAACCGCTCTGGGCTTCCTAGTAGCCCTAGACCTTACTCTCATAACCAACAAACTTAAAATAAATATACCATCACATGTATTTAAATTCTCTAATATACTAGGTTATTATCCCACTACAATCCACCGTATGACCTCCTACCAAAATCTACTTATAAGCCAAAACCTATCTTCCCTCTTACTGGACTCAATCTGACTAGAAAAATCTATGCCCAAAACAATTTCACATATCCACACTATTACCTTCACCATCACAACCACTCAGAAAGGTATAATCAAGTTTTACTCCCTCTCTTTCCTTATTCCCCTTATTCTAACTCTATTCCTAATAACATAATCTATTACCATGAGTAATCTCAATAATAATATACACACCAACAAATAACGTTCAACCAGTAACCATTACTAATCAACGCCCATAATCATATAAAGCACCTGCACCAATAGAATCTCCTCGAACTAACCCTGATCCCTCCCCCTCAAAAACTACCCAATTCCCTATATTATCAAAATTAACCACCACTACCAACCCATCAAAATCTAAAACTCATAAAACTAAATCCACCTCCATCGCCAACCCTATCAGAAAGCTTCCAAAAACCTCAAACCCTGACCCCCATGCTTCAGGGTATTCCTCAATAGCCATCGCCGTAGTATAACCAAAAACAACTATAATGCCTCCCAAATAAATTAAAAACATCATTAAACCCATATAAGTCCCCCATAATTCAAAATAATTACACAACCAACCATATCACTAACAATCAATGCTAACCCTCCATAAATAGGAGAAGGTTTAGAAGAAAATCCCACAAACCCCATGACTAATAATACACTTAATAAAAATACAATATATGCCATTGTTCTCACATGGACTCCAACCATGACCAATGATATGAAAAACCATCATTGTACTTCAACTACAAAAACACCAATGATCCCAACACGCAAATCTAACCCGATTTTAAAAATAATTAACTACACCTTTATTGATTTACCCACCCCATCCAACATTTCCATATCATGAAACTTCGGCTCACTTCTTGCAACCTGCCTAATTCTACAAATTATTACAGGCTTATTCCTAGCAATACACTATTCACCAGACACTTCCTCCGCCTTCTCCTCAGTCGCACACATCGTCCGAGGCATAAACTACGGCTGAATCCTTCGCTATCTCCACGCTAACTGTGCCTCTATATTATTCATCTGTCTCTTTCTACATGTAGGTCGAGGCCTCTATTATGGCTCCTATCTTCTTATAGAAACCTGAAACATTGGCATTGCACTTCTACTCATAACCATAGCAACAGCCTTCATGGGCTACGTACTCCCATGAGGTCAAATATCATTCTGAGGTGCCACTGTAATTACAAACCTACTATCAGCAGTTCCATACATCAGAACCAACCTCGTCCAATTAGTTTCAGGTGGGTATTCCATTGAGAACCCTACTCTTACACGATTCTTCACCCTTCACTTTATCCTACCCTTTATTATCACAGCCTTTATGACCCTGCACCTAGTATTCCTACACGAGACAGGATCAAATAACCCCTGCGGAATTTCCTCCCACTCCGACAAAATTACTTTCCATCCCTACTACACAATCAAAGATATCTTAGGCCGAATCCTCCTCTTTATAGCCTTAATAACATTAGTACTATTCTCACCTGACCTTCTAAGCGACCCAAATAACTATATCCCAGCCAACCCCCTAAACACTCCTCTACACATTAAACCAGAGTGATATTTCCTAATCACATATGCAATTTTACGCTCTATTCCCAATAAATTAGGAGGGGTGTTGGCACTTCTCCTATCAATCCTTATCTTAGCAATCATATCCATTCTCCACAAATCTAAACCACAAAGTATAGCATTCCGCCCACTCAGCCAATCCCTATTTTGACTCCTAACCACAATTCTACTACCTCTCACCCGAATCGGAAGCCAACCAGTAAACCAGCCCTTTATGATTATCGGACAAGTAGCATCCGTAATATACTTTATCACAATTTGAGTCTTAATACCACTTGCCTCTCTAACCAAAAACAACTTACTCAAGTGAACCTGCCCTCGTAGTACAAATCAGTACACCAGTCTTGTAAACTGGAAATGGAAAACTTCCCCTAGGGCAACTCAGAAAGAAAGTACTTAACTTCACCACCAACACCCAAAACTGGCATTCTAATTTGAACTACTTTCTCTATTCTATGGTGTGCAAACATTAAATGCAACTTAAGTATTACATTATTTTAATACACTTTTATGTAAATCGTGCATTACTGCTAGCCAACATGAATATTATATAGTACTATATATGATTAACTGTACCTGGCACATATCATTACATATTTACTAACAACAGTCCCCGACATGCTTACAAGCAAGTATTCTCATAAATTAATCAACTGTAACACATTCTATTAAGCCTCAAAGTCCAAATGTCCCCACCCTGAATACCAACCAACCTAATTATTCACTTACCGTACATAGTACATCACATCCTTTGCCGGACATAGCACATCCGATTAAATAAATCCTCGTCACTACGGATATCCCTCTCCCTTGTTCACCATCCTCCGTGAAATCAATATCCCGCACAAGAGTGCTACTCTCCTCGATCCAGGCCCATAAACCGTGGGGGTAGCTATAATGAACTGTATCCGGCATCTGGTTCTTACCTCAGGGCCATACAATCAAGATCGCCCACACGTTCCCCTTAAATAAGACATCTCGATGGATCACGGGTCTATCACCCTATTAACCAGTCACGGGAGCTCTCCATGCATTTGGTATCTTTTATCTCTGGTCTGTACGCGACCCCATCGCAGAAAGCCGGTCCCGCCACAACACATCCCGCAGCGCCTGTCTTTGATTCCTAGTTCATGCCATTATGGATCGCACCTACGTTCAATATCTTAGCCCCACATGATTCCTACAAGGTGTTATTTAATTCATGCTTGTAAGACATATTAATAACTGTTTTACAGCCCATTCCTAATTACACTACAAAAACACAAGAAACTTTTAACAAACCCCCCCTCCCCTATCTCTGACTTCTCCCCTTAAAAACTCGCTTTTGCCAAACCCCAAAAACAAAAGCCTTCATTCGCCCAGCCAGAGCTTACGTTCTCATCTTTTAGCTATGCACAACTTCAACTGCTATTCCCTCAACTAATATAAAATTACTTCACCTTACCACTCTTAACACCACTTTCCATCTTCTTCCTGCTTTCTCGCTCCCACGCATTTACTCACTACTACATCTGTATCCTTATACCACAACCCCAAAGACAAAACCTCACAACTATACTTTTTTCCTGTTTACGTAGCTTAATCCACCTAAAGCAAGACGCTGAAAATGTCTAGACGGACTAACATACCCCGTAAACAAATAGGTTTGGTCCTAGCCTTACTATTAACTCTTAGCAAGATTACACACGCAAGCATCCTCGCCCCAGTGAGGACACCCTATAAATCACAATGATCATATGGAGTAAGTATCAAGCACGCACAATGCAGCTCAAAACACTTTGCTCAGCCACACCCCCACGGGAGACAGCAATGACAAACCTTTAGCAATCAACTAAAGTTTAACTAAGCTATGCTACAATTAGAGTAGGTTAATTTCGTGCCAGCCACCGCGGCCATACGATTAACCCAAGCTAATAGAGACCGGCGTAAAGGGTGTTTAAGATCTAATCGAATAAAGCTAAACTCCATCTACATTGTAAAACCTTAGCTGATGTAAAATAAACTACGAAAGTGGCCTTAAAATTTCTGAACACACAATAGCTAAGACTCAAACTGGGATTAGAGATCCCACTATGCTTAGCCCTAAACCTCAATAATTAAAATAACAAAACTACTCGCCAGAAGACTACAAGCAACAGCTTGAAACTCAAAGGACTTGGCAGTGCTTCACATTCCTCTAGAGGAGCCTGTTCCGTAATCGATAAACCCCAATCCACCTCACCATCTCTTGCTCAGCCTATATACCGCCATCTTCAGCAAACCCTGATAAGGCCACAAAGTTAGCATAACCGTCCCTGCAAAAACGTTAGGTCAAGGTGTAGCCTATGAGATGGTAAAAAACGGGCTACATTTTCTACTCCAGAAAACCCCACGATAACTCTTATGAAACCTAAGAGTCCAAGGAGGATTTAGCAGTCAATTAAGAACAGAGTGCTTAATTGAACCAGGCCATAAAGCACGCACACACCGCCCGTCACTTTAAGGACTAACTTAACTAAACACCCCAATATTTATATGGAGGAGATAAGTCGTAACACGGTAAGTGTACTGGAAGGTCCACTTGGATAAATCAAGGCATAGCTTAATATAAAACATCCGGCTTACACCCGGAAGATCTCAATACCATTTGATTGCCTTGAGCTAACACTAGCTCCAAATCCAATCAAAACTAATACCAAACTAATTTACACTAAACCATTTACTAATCCAAAAGTATAGGCGATAGAAATTCTATCCTGGCGCTATAGATACAGTACCGTAAGGGAAAGCGAAAAATATCAAACAAGCACAAAATAGCAAGAACTCACCCCTATACCTTCTGCATAATGAATTAACTAGAAACAATTTCGCAAAGAGAACTAAAGCTCAATTCCCCGAAACCAGATGAGCTACCCAAAAACAGCTGAAAGAGCGCACCCGTCTATGCAGCAAAATAGTGGGAAGATTTATGGGTAGAGGTGACAAGCCTACCGAGCCTGGTGATAGCTGGTTATCCAAGACAGAATCTTAGTTCAACCTTAAGTTTACCTACAGAACTACTCAATCCCCTGTAAACTTAATTGCTAGTCTAAAGAGGGAGAGCTCTTCAGATATTAGGAAAAAACCTTGTATACAGAATAAAAAACCTAATCTCCATAGTTGGCCCAAAAGCAGCCATCGATTAAGAAAGCGTTCAAGCTCAACACCAACCATACAAAAAATTCCAAACACACCACTGAACTCCTTATATCACATTGGATTAATGTATCACTTCATACAAGCAATAATGGTCGTAACCTATCTGGCGGCACAGCCCCAGATAGCACACCCAACTAGCCACTCAAGGCGGGCAGTGACACCTGAGGAGATAGGGCCCCCAAACCGTCCCCGGCCACGGGCAGTGCAGCCCTGGATAGCGCACTTACTCTGACGCCTTTCTATGCTCTGGCCAGCTGCAGTGTCCGTGGCTGCCACCAACCGCAGCGATCAAAGCAAGCTGGCGAGGCGAGTCAGCGAGGACAGCCACAGCCCCACAGGCTCCAGCCTCCAGCCTGCGGCAGCCAGCACCTCCTACTCCAAACTGGGACTGGAGCAGCTACGAAGTTACGCCCACGTAACATGCTTTATATACCGAGATTATAAACTACATGTTCTGATTGGATGAGAGGAAAAAGCTAGGCCTACTCTGATTGGGCTTTATTTTCACATTCTGATTGGTTAGTCTAAGACTTGCTCTCATCCAATCAGAACATGAAAATAACGTCCAATCAGAGTAGGCACAGCAGTTTTCTCTCATCCAATCAGAACATGAAGTCCAGGAACCGGGCCTGCACAACCTCAGTATATAAGGCATACTAATGGGAGTCATGCCATTGTGGGCTCTGCCGTGTTAGTCCGTGTGTTTCTTCCAGTCGCAGTTTAGAGAAGGCAGAAGCCAGGTCTGCCCCCACACTGAAAGCTGGAGCCTGTGGCGCCAGGGTTTTCCTCTGCTTGGTGTGTGGCGGCCATGGAGAGAGGCAGCTGGTGGTGAGAGCTGCTCCATGCTTGGCTACAGGAAGGGAAGGAGGAGGAGGCACCTACCACAGGCTGGAGGCTAGAGCCTGTGGGACTGTGGCTGGCCTCGCTGGCCTTTACCTCACTGGGTCGCCTCGCTGTGGTTGGTGGCAGCGATGGACACTGCAGCTGGCCAGAGCGTAGAAAGGCGATGGGGTAGGTGCGCTGTCCGGGGCTGCCCGCAGCGGGGAATGGTTGGGGTGTTATTCCAACGTCACTATTTTGGCGTGCTAGAGTGTTATTCCCAGCGTCACTAGTTTCAGGTGTGCTGTCAGGACTGCACTGCTCTCAGCAGCAGGGGGACGTAGTGGGGGTGTGGGTGGGGTGGCGGTGTGGGGGGCGGGTTGGAGTCACTATCTTGGCTGTATTGCTGGCCGCAGTAGGGCTGGTTGGGGGCTCTATTGGGTGCTGCACAGCCCCCGACAGGGGCCAGGTTGGGGCCGCTATTGTGGTTACACTGCCAGCGGCTTGGGGGTGGAAGGACTGGTCGGGGTCCTGACTGCTCGGGCTTCATTGTCCACAGAGGAGTGGGGATGCCCTCCGGGGCTGCTCTGCCCATGGCGGGGGGCTTGTTGGGGGCACCATGTGGGGATGCAATGCCCGTGGCAGGGGGATAGGTTAGAGGCAGTATCTGGTGCTACACTGCTGGTGGTGGGGCAGGGGAGTGAGGGGTGCAGGTAGGTGCTTGGAGGGTGTGGTTTCAGGCGCTATCGGGGCCACACTGTCCATGATAGAGGGTAGGTTGGGTGTGCTATTGGGAGATACACTCACCGCAGCAAGGGGCAGTTTGGGGGCGATACCTGGCCAGTGGCAGGCGGGGTGGTAGGGTGGGTTGTGGGCACCGTTCGGGGGCTGCTCTGTGGTCAGTGGGGGCGAGTTAGGGGCACTGTCAGCTGCTGCACTGTTTGTGGTGGGGGCCGGGTTTGTGCGCTATTGGGGATTATATTTCTGGCAGCGGCATACCGCTTTGGGGTGCTGACGGGGGCTACACTGCCCACGGCGGGATGCTGGTGGGGTGCGCTATCCAGGGCATCATCCCCCGTGGCTGCGGGATAGTTGGAAGGTGCTGTCTGCTATGTGGTGCTGCACTACCCCTCGTGGGGAGGGGGTTGCGGACCTTAAGGATCCGTGGCTGCACTATTCACGGCAGGGAGGAGGTTGCTGTGCTCTGCCTGGGGCGTCACTGCCTGCAGTGGGTTATGGGTCCTCTCAGTTGCTGCATAGCCCACGGTAGGGGGTAGGATGGGGAAATGTTCTGGTGCTGCGATGTCCCAGGTGGGGGCGGATTGGGGGCGCTATTGAGTTCTACACCGCAGCGGCGAGGAGCGGTGTTGGGGGCACTGTCCCGGGGCCAACAGCAGGCAGCGAGTTAGGGGCGCTATCAGGGGCTGTCCTGCCAGTGGCGGCAGAGGTTGCAGCAACAGCAGTGGTCTCCAAGGAAGGAGCTTTCCTTCTCTCCCTGGACTCCAGACTCTAGAGGGCGATCTCCTCTTGCTCCTGCTCCAGTGCAGCAAGCGCCCTGCGTTTCCGCAGGAATCCTGAGCAGGGCATAGGCCCCAACACCCGCTGTGGTTCCCGGGGCCACGACCTTTCTCTCCGTGTTGCGGAGACCACCTGGGACCCGTAGGCACGACAGACACGGAGTAGCGGACACCACGGGAGGACAGGGCTCTGTGGGTGGAGGCATCAGGATCGGGAACCGGCGCTTGGGTGGGAGGGCTGCTGGGTGTGAGTTCCTGCTGGTTCTGCTCCCCAAGGAGCGCAGCCCTGGTGTGCCCAGCGGTTCCTGTGGATTGGAGCCAGGCAATGTGGTGTTACCCTTCTCCACTCCACGCCCCAGTTCCTGGTCCGCTTGGGCCAAAAGGAGAGGCTGGACTTCGGAGGGTGGATGTGAGTGCCTTCACTGAGAGACCAGCCCCTGCCACCCAGTGGCCAGGATGACAGGGTGAGGCTCTAACGCTATCACTTTGCGTGCTCCTCTAGGCTTTTTTGGCTTTGCCTGCCCAGCGGTTCCATGCCAGGAGGAGGAGGAGTTACATGCTGGCAACTTGCAGATGGCCTGGGGCTGCCGCTCGCCTCACTGCGGTTGGTGGCAGCTACGGAGACTGCAGCGGGCCAGAACGGTAAGAGGACGGCCAGCTGCGGCCATGGCAGGGGCAGGGCTGCCGCGTGGCCAGGTAGTAGGAGCTTTGCAGGGTGGGCCGGTGCATTGAGGGCAACAGCAGCAATGGTTGTACTGACATCCACACTAGTGGTGGCAGCAGGAACAAGTCCGGGAACCGGGAAGAGGGAGTAGGAGCGCTGCGGGGCCTGCCCGGCCAGGACTGGGCTGGGTAGGAAGCTTCGGGTGCTGTACCACAGTCTCGGTGGAAGTGGTGGAGGAACAGCCAGGGCAATGAGGAGTTCTACCCCTTCTCTTGCAGTCTCTGGAGGGCGACCTCCTCCTGCTGGCGCATGAACCAGGTGGGAGTGTCAGCATATTCTCTCTCTCTTCCAATGTAATATAGTCATGCACTGCATAACAACATTTTGCCAGCCATGGCCTGCATGTATCAGGGTAGTCATATAAAATTATAATGAAACTGAAATATTCTCATTGCCTAGTGACAACATAGCCATCTTAACCTTGTAATGCAAGGCAGTACTCACGTGTTTGTGGTGATGATGGCATAAACAAACCTACTGAGCTCCTCTTTCTGTAAAAGTATAACACATACAGGCCAGGCGTGGTGACTCACACGTGTAATCCAAGCACTTTGGGAGGCCGAGGCGGGCAGATCACGAGGTCAGGAGATCGAGACCATCCTGGCTAACACAGTGAAAGTAAGCTATTCTGTTCCACTATCTGTCTGTCTGTTCTTATGCCACTACCATGGTTTTTTGGTTTCTATAGTTCTGTAGTAAATTTAAAGTCCAGTAACGTGATTCCTCCAGTTTTGTTGTTCTTGCTCAAGATAATTTAGGCTATTCTGGGTCTTTCGTGGTTCCATATAAATTTCAGCATTTTTTTTCTATTTCAGTAAAGAATGTTATTAGTATTTTCATAGTGATTGCATTTAATCTGTCGATTGCTTTAGGCAGTGGGTTTTAACAATATTGATTTTTCTGATTTATGAACACGGAATATCTTTCCATTTTTGTGTCTTCAATTTTTTTCATCAGTGGTTTATAGTTTTCATCGTAGAAATCTTTCACTTCTTTGGTTAAGTTAATTTTGAGGTACGTTATTTGTGGCCCTTGGAAATGGGATTTTTTTTTATTTCTTTTTCAGATTGTTTGCTGTTGGCATATAGAAATGCTACCGATTTTCGTATGTTGATTTTGCATCCTGCAGCTTTACTGAATTTGTTGATCAGTTCTGATAGTTTTCTAGCAGAGTCTAGTTTTTTTCCTAATATAAAATCATGTTATCAGCAAACAAGGGTACCTTGACTTCTTCCTTTCCAACTTGGATGCCCTTTATTTGTTTCTCTTGTCTGAGTGCTCTAGCTAGGACTTCCAGTACCATGTTGAATAACAGTAGTGAAAGGTAGGTATCCTTGTCATGTTCCAGATCTTTGAGGAAAGGGTTTCAGTTTTTCCCCATTCAATATGATACCAGTTGTGGATTTGTTGTATATGGCATTTATTGGGTTGAGGTATGCTTCTTTTATATCCCGTTTTTAAGGGTTTTTAATCATGCAGGGATGTTGAGCTTTATCAAACGTTTTTTCAGCATCAATTTAAATCATCATTTGGTTTTTGTCCTTCATTCTGTTGATATGATGTGTCACAGTGATTGATTTGTATATATTGAGCCATCCTTGCATCCCTGGGGTAAATCCAGTCATTATTTTATGTCATTGGTTTTTTCGTGTTTCATCACTAGTATAAACTCAGGTTTTGAGGGTAGATATATTTTTCATTTTTTTAAGTTAGTTTGTTCATTTGTTTGTTTGAGACAGAGTCTCACTCTGTCGACCAGGCTAGAGTGCAGTGGTGCAATCTCAGCTCACTGCAACCTCCGCCTCCTGGTCTCATGCCATTCTCCTGCCTCAGCCTCCCAAGTAGCTGGAACTATAGGTGCCTGCCACCATGCCCAGCTAATTTTATATATATATTTATTTATTATATATAATATATATATATTTTATATATATATATATATATTTTATATATATATATATATATATTTTTTTTTTTTAGTGGAGACGGAGTTTCACCGTGTTATCCAGGATGGTCTCGATCTCCTGACCTCGTGATCTGCCAGCCTCGGCCTCCCAAAGTTCTGGGATTACAGGCATCAGCCACCGCAACCAGCCTTTTTTCATTCTTAGAGATAGGTTTAGTAAGGGGAGGTTTTACTTGCCTGAAGACCTGTTATTATTTATGAATAGTCTGTGATGTCTCCTCCAGAGAAAGTTCTTGTTACTACAGGTTTTATTGATTAGGTGTCCCAGAGAAAGGAATCCCGGAGACACCAAGGAATGCAGCAAGAGCAGACTCTCATCTCTGTGGCCCCTTGCCACATAATTAGAAAAATTAGTGTTCTAACTTTTTTTAAAATTATTTTTTATTATACTTTAAGTTCTAGGGTACATGTGCATAACGTGCAGGTTTGTTACATATGTATACTTGTGCCATGTTGCTGTGCTGCACCCATCAACTCATCAGCACCCATCAACTCGTCATTTACATCAGGTATAACTCCCAATGCAATCCCTCTCCCCCCCTCACTCCCCATGATAGGCCCCGGTGTGTGATGTTCCCCTTCCCGAGTCCAAGTGATCTCATTGTTCAGTTCCCACCTATGAGTGAGAACATGCGGTGTTTGGTTTTCTGTTCTTGTGATAATTTGCTAAGAATGATGGTTTCCAGCTGCATCCATGTCCCTACAAAGGACACAAACTCATCCTTTTTTATGGCTGCATAGTATTCCATGGTGTATATGTGCCACATTTTCTTAATCCAGTCTGTCACTAATGGACATTTGGGTTGATTCCAAGTCTTTGCTATTGTGAATAGTGCCGCAATAAACGTACATGTGCATGTGTCTTTATAGCAGCATGATTTATAATCCTTTGGGTATATACCCAGTAATGGGATGGCTGGGTCATAAGAGATAATTTAGTATGGTAAAAGAAGAGAAAGGAAAAATATGTGTGACTCAGACTAAATGTGGAGAAACAAATTAAACTTTCATTTTTCTTTCAAGAGCAGAAGTGTATGCAGAAATGATTGGAATGTCTGTTTTTCAAGGGCTCTGAGGGCCTCCTAGTTAATATCTAGTTATTTGGAGACATTATTTTGGCATCATCATCATCATTTCTTTTTGATAACTCAATGGAGGGTTGTCCTTGGAAATTCAATTTAATAGTAAATAAATTTTCTCCTAAGACAGGACTTGAAGGTGCACGGTCAAAAGCCTTCCAGCACAGCGGGGCTATGTTCTGTGCTCTTCCTCTACTGTTGGCTCAGTATTATTTCAATAATTGGCTACTTTAAACAAATCACAGATGCTTATTTTATATAGTATTTTATAAAATGTTAATGATATATAGACAAAAAATTGAAATGGCCACCTATTAATAACTGGATTTTTTTAGGTTTGTATTTACTGTGGTATCTTAAATTTTTCTGTCAATGACCTCTGTACTGCAATGAAGATGTTCAAAATTCAGATTGCCAGAGAAAATTGCATGAAGTCTCCTGTTAATCTTTATATGAATTATCCTGGTGAATTCCAATGATTACCTTGGTCCATGTAAGTATTTTTCTGCCTGTTAAATATATTCAGGTTGAAATATGGAAACCACATGTTATAATTTGAAAGAAATGTAATTCCTTCATCTCCAGTGCCTGCAAATAGGGTAATCATTAGGAAAGCATATGCAATGGTTGTCTGTGAGCATTATTATTAGCATTTTAAAATTTTAGACCTGGGAGGAGCCTCTGACACTATTCAAACTCTTCCGTTATACAAAGGAAAATCTGAGGCTGAGAGTGATTGAAGGTTTTCTCTTGATCATCTGAGTGTAGTGAAAGACACAGCAGGGACCAGACCGGGCTGCCTTGGTCTCTGACTTTGCCCCCTGCTAATGTGTTTTCATCAGCTTTTATACCGTGTGACAGTTCGTGAAGTCACCTTCATCAGCACTTACACGGCAGCTGGGTTTCTGGAAGGAGTAATATCTTTGTCATTAGTTCAGTGGTATGCAGGGACAAGAGAGCAGAGGGAAGGCTTGTGAGCCCTCTGCTTTGAACCAGTGTCAGAGTCAGGAGGCCACTAGTCACTGTCCTCAAGGGCCTTTCACTGTCATAAAAGCGGGCACAAAAGTCTAGACAATGGCTAAATGGAGCCCTCAGGCAATACGCACTTTTATAGGCACTAGCAGGAGGTAGAGGTCACTTCCAGATGTTGTTTCACAGGAATGTGGACTTGGTGGATCTCTAAAAAGTGAGCCACTGCTTCCAGTAGGATTCATTTTCGGGTTTCTTATCGTGTTCTCTTCTTGTGGTCATACAGTTGGGTAGCCGGTAGAACAGGGAGAGTCAGTCAGTGGCATTCTTGCAGTCATAGGGTCGGGTAGCGGGCAGGGCAGGGAGAGTCAGTCAGTGGTGTTCTTGTGGTCATACTGCAGGGTAGCAGGCAGGGCAGGAAGGGTCAGTCAGTGGTGTTCTTGTGGTCATACTGCAGGGTAGTGGGTAGGGCGGGGAGGGTCAGTCAGTGGCATTCTTGTGGTCATTAGTCGGGTAGCGGGCAAGGCAGGGAGGGTCAGTCATTGGTGTTCTTGTGGTCATACTGCAGGGTAGTGGGTAGGGCAAGGAGGGTCAGTCAGTGGCTTGTGTTGGACCTGCAAGTTCCTGGTGGACATGCAGGTTGATTGCAAATTCCTGATGGGAAAGAGACAGGAGATGGACTTCAGGGCTAGGCACAGGCCTGGCTTTATCTCCACACCTGAGTAAGACACTTTGGTTCTTATCCCAGTCTCTCACCTGGCCAGCTTCCTGTTTTGAGTTTGAACCATGTCCCTGACCCTCCCTCTAATAAGAGGGACTGGTCTGTTTTTGGAAGTTGGACTGAACCCCAGTCTCCTGATCATATGTATTTATTTCCATGTCCAAGTGCTTAAAAAAAAGACTTACTGAGATGCAATAAGGGCATGTCTTCCCCTTTAGGAAACAAATGTTTTCCTGGGATGAGATGAAAGTCTTGGCTAACACTTGACCTAACTTGTGTCTTCCACAGTGTCTTGCGACAAGGTGCACATTCCTGGTGTGCTGCAGCGCTTGGGAGTGGCTTGCTTTGTGGTTCCTGTGTTGGAGTTCCTCTTTGCTAAACCTGTGCCTGAATATTGTGCTTCAGTGAGAAACTATGTTTTAGTTTTAAAAAATTTGTAATTAAAAAATTTATTGTGTGGCATTATGGTCTCACTGTGTTGCCCAGACTGGTCTGGCTTCATGTGATTCTCCTGCTTCGGCCACCCAAAGTGCTGGGATTACAGGTGTGAGCCACTGTGCATAGCCAGAAACGGTGTTATTGTTGTTTATTGTTATTCTTGTTATTGTTGAGACAGGGTCTTGCTGTGGTGCCCAGGCTGGAGTGCAGTGGTGTGATCTCAGCTCCCTGCAGCCTTGATATCCCAGGCTCAAGGGATCCTCCCTTTTCAGCCTCCTGATTAGCTGGGACTGCAGGAATGCACCACCATGCCTGGCTAATTTTATTTTTTTGTAGAGACAAGGTCTTACCATGTTGCCTAGGCTAGTCTCAAACTCCTAGATTCAAGTGATCCTCCTGCCTCAGCCTCCCAAATTGCTGGAATTACAGGTGTGAGCCACCATGCCCAGTGAAAACCATGTGTGTTTTAAAAAGGGAGAACAAAGGGATGAATGGTTTATAGAACTTTTAAGATTTCTGTACGCAATACTGCACTTCTGCTAATCGAATACATTCTGATTTCCACTTTCATTTGGTTATTTTTATTTAAGCTTTATATCAACTTTTAAAATTATGGTAAAATACACATGACATGAGATCTACCTTCTTAACAAATTTGTCAGCAGACAGTAACCACATGCATTATTTTTTCCTATTTTTAGTTGCTTTGTAATAATAGTACATATTTATGAGGCACAGAGTGATATTTTGATACCTGTGTATCGTACAATGTATAATGAACAAATCAAGGTAATTAGCATATCCATCACCTCAGTTGATTTTTTTGTGTTGGGAACATGGAAAATCCTCTCTGCTAGTTTCATATGCGTTTTTAAAATTTATTTTTTCGAGACAAGGTCTCACTCTGTCATCCAGGCTGGAGTACCAGTGGCACGACCTCAGCTCACTGTTGCCTTGACTTTCCAGGCTCAAGAGATTCTGCCACCTCAGTCTCCCGAGTAACTGGGACTATAGGTGTGTACCACCATGGCTAGATGATTTTTGTGTTTATTATAGACCGGAGGTTTCACCATGTTGCCCAGGCTGGTCTTGAACTGGGCTGAAGTGATCCACCTACCTCAGCGTCCCAAAGTGCTGGGATTACAGGCATGAGCCACCATGTCTGGCCCCATTCTTGATGGTATTAAATAATACCAACAGCATTCACTGAACAGGTTCAGTCTCATGGGGCATTATTGTCAACTTTTCAATTTCCTTGTAACATTTTGGTCTTTATTCAAATGCTGTAAAATTCAATAAAGTTCAATTTTGAGGATGACCTCCAGATAGGCAATGGGAGAAGGACAGTATTATGCTTGGCTATTTCTATTGCTTCTTTATTAGAAGCATGTCAGAGTCCTGTCTCTTTTGTGATTACTTCCTGTCTTACTATAAATTGCTAGGAGTTTACCCAGGTGACAGTTACTTCTCCCCACCACCCATCATTAGTGGCAAAAATTCTGGTAAAAATGTTTGAATTCTATTTGGGGTCTTATTCAGTAATCAGTTAATGAAGCTGTGTTGTCTTCTAGCTTCTTTCAAGATATGCAACTAGCAAGTTCATCACTGAATTCCATGTTTTCCGGGTGCTTCCTGTAATGTTAGCTATCTATTTTGGGGGATGTTTTAGTGATTGTTACTCTTTCCCTGCTCTGCTGTTGTTGTCAGCGTATTGTGTCCTCTGGCTGTGGATTTCCTTAAGGTGAAGGAGAGGCGAGATGTGCATGAATGGGCATGGAACTTGGTCAGCCGTGGATGTCAAAGCTGCCATTTTCAGCCCTTCTGTGGGACCTGAGGGTCTGTGGAGGCACGTCCAGGGCCATCACCATAGGGTAAAAGGTTCAGTGGGACATTAAGAACAGGTGGGTTGTACCCTTTCTTCCTTCAACCACAAAGATCCAAAACTTTGAATTTAAGGTTTTTTTTTACTTAAAAATGTATTTTAGTTTTTAAATTATAAGTATATTGATATATAATTCACACATCATAAAACTTACATGTTGAAAGTATACAATTCAATTATATTTGCCATATTCAGAGTTGTGCAGACATCACCGCTCTGCAATTCTGGAGGGTTTTCCTTACCCCATGAACCCTGCACTCACTGCCTGTCACTCCCCACACCTCACAACTCCCCCAGCCCCATGCAACCCCAGTCTGCTTTCTGTTAGAAAGTCCCTGTATGAAGTCATATAATATGTGGCCTTTTGTTTTTTGCTGCTGCTGCTTAGCATATTTTTTTGAGATTCATCCATGTAGTTGCACGTATCAGCTCTTCATTCCAAAATTGCTGAATAAGACTCCATTTTATAGATACACTACATTTTGTTCACCCATTTATCATTTGGTGGATATTTGACTTCTTTCCCCTTTTTGGCTGTTGTGAACAATGCTTCTGTGTCTATGTGTACAATTATTTGTGTGAACGTATGTTTTCAGTCTCTGCAGATTTCTTTTGAATCGGTGTTTTGCTCTGAGATTTCATGGAGAGGAAGCAGCTAGAGTAGCTAACACATAGTAAGCTTTTATATTACTTCCATAAAGCCCAAGGAAAGAGTCACTGGGAATTTCCCAAAGACATGTGCTTAGTCCTCTTCTGTTTGCATTTACTTCATGTGTGTGTTATTTTTCTGCCCCCACTCAGAAGAGGAGCTGTCTTTCTCTTTGAGACATCATGTCCAGCTGGCCCCAGTGGCTGCTCATCCAGGCGCTGAAGGCCTGTAGCTGGGCTTGGCATTCCTCCTGCCAGTTCCTGGGTGTCCTACGTAAGTGAACCCCTGGGGGTCATCCCTTTTGCATGTCCTGTTCTGCCCAGTCAGAGGTTCTGGTCTTACAGCTTTCTCATTTCTGAAGTCAGAGGAATTCCTTTTCCCTCTTCCTTCTCCTTTGAGGCCTGCTTTGCATGGGGAGTGGGGATTGGCATGTGGCATGGGGAGCAGCGATGATTGGCATGTGTCCAGAGTAATCTCTCTGTGGCTGTTGGGAGGATCCGTTTGAATAGAAATCAGGCCTCCCAGCTTCAGTGTGGAGCCGCCATCAGTGACCGTGCAGGAGCCAGAGAGACATTTCAGCTGGCACATGTTTGGGACTCTCTGAGTTGCGCTGCACACATAGCCAATATACACCATGACCCCTTCTGCGTTTTTGTGTGTGTGTGTGTCCCTGTCCTTCCACTCGGCATTCTGAGATCTTGTCATTTACATATGTTTTGCTTTCCTAGTGATTATCTTGGTCCTGGAGGCATTGGAGATTTTGGCAAGTATCCAGAATTCACTGGCGGTGCTGCGGTCTGCATCTGCCACCTGCTGCTGGGAGAAGATCACCTTTACCAGCACCCGTGTTCTGCTGTGAGTGAGACTGACGTTCTCTTGGAACTGGAAGCTCAGGCTCTCAGAAGTGAAGGAAAGAAGAAAGAGTTGGCCAACTTTAAAGTGTGTCCATTTAAGAAAAGACACTGGGAACTATGTTTATCTGAAAAGTTAACTAAGGTCATGACTTTACTGTTCACTCTATGGCAGTAAGTAAACGTTATTTTGGATTGTAAAGTGAGAATGTGGACCTGGGCACAGTGGCTCACACCTGCATTCCTAGGTACTCAGGAGGCCAAGATGGGAGAATTGCTTGAGTCCGGGAGTGCGAGACCAGCTTGAACAACAGAGAGATCCCATCTCTGTAAGGGAAGAAACAAACAAGCGAGAATGCATTGTGTAAATGAGTAATACCACAATGCTTTTCTGTACGCCTCAGGTCAGCTTTCCTGGCAGCGGACACTGAGATGGAGATTCACGTACAGGAAGTTAAGATGCCTGTCCCTCTACGGGAATGGTTGGTCAATATTAAGGACATCTGTGAGCAAGCAGGGCAGCCTGTGCTGGACCAGGTGTGTGGATTAACAGATTAGGAAGCAGGGCAGCCCGTGCAGGACGAGGTGTGTGGATTAACAGATTAGGAAGTAGGGCAGCCCGTGCCGGACCAGGTGTGTGGATTAACAGATTAGGAAGCAGGGCAGCCTGTGCCGGACCAGGTGTGTGGATTAACAGATTAGGATATTGGTTGTTTCTTTGGGCTGACTTAATCCAGTTTTGCTGAAACTGCTTTTTGCCCCTAGATACTGCCTGGCATGGCTGAGACTTCATTTCTCCCTGCTGTTTTCTGCTGATCCTGAGTCAAAGGGCATAATTCTCTTTTTATTAAAAGACTGCTGAAAAACCATATAAAAGCAGACACTACACACAAATGTGTGTGTGTGTGTGTCTCTTTATGTATCTCTCATGTTGTCACAGAGCTAATCACTAAACAGTGCTTTGGGGAAAGCATAAACAATTTATGTTGGTAAAAAAGACATAAAGATAATTGACTTAAATGCATTCTAGATTAAAAAATCATTTTTAAAATCAGATAATATGATTAGAAATCAAACCAATTATAAATAAGGCTCTTAAAACTCTGGAATCATGATCCAAATGTTTTCTTTATATTGTCTTTCACATAGTGGCACAACCTGTGAGCCTGCTCGCCACTGATAGTACAGATCAGACCCACCATTAGACCTCTGTTTTTGACTTAAGTTTATCCATCGTTAGCTTCTCTTTCCCTGCCTCTTATCTGGAAGTTTCTTTCTTGATTCTTTGAAGAATTATTTATTGAATGCCAAATATGCTAAGACTCAGTGAGGAGACAGAGAGAAAGAATAAACCATAATCCTAGCCTTGAAGACTAACTATCCTACTGATATAAATTTCATATAATTAGCAAAATGAATATGCATTATTAATAGTGAGTGCTAATGTCACTCTACATTTTGTATTTTATACTACAAGAAGCATATTATACATTTATCTATTGGTTTTAGCCTTGAATGTAAGAAGTCAAAAGAAATGTTACTGGCCAGGCATGTGGTCACGTGTATAATCCTAGAACTTTGGGAAGCCAAGGAGGGAGGACGACGTGCGTCTAGTAGTTTGAGACCAGCCTGGGTAACACAATGAAACCAGGTCTCTACAAAAACATACAAAAATTAGCTGGGCATGGTGTGGTGTCTGTCTGTAGTGCCAGGTACTCAGGAGGCTGAGGTGAAAGCATCAATTCTGCCCTGGAGATCAAGGCTGCTGTGAGCTATGATCACCCCACTGCACTCCAGCCTAAGCAACAGAGTGAGACCCTGTTTCAGAAAGAAAGAAAGGAATTTCTAAACATTTCTTTGATTTTAGAAAAAAGTCACCTCTTCTAAATATATTTTGATAGCATTCGTAGGGTCCTTTTATAGTCTTCTGTGATTACAAAGTAAATTACTCATAAAATATGCATCTGTAATGGGACACAAGTTTAAAAATAAACAAAACCATTTATATCAAAATGTTGATGTGATCTTGTTATTAAAAATTAGGA
This sequence comes from Macaca nemestrina, assembly GCF_043159975.1. Classification (NCBI taxonomy): domain Eukaryota; kingdom Metazoa; phylum Chordata; class Mammalia; order Primates; family Cercopithecidae; genus Macaca; species Macaca nemestrina. The sequence continues at coordinate 63,466,321 of NC_092139.1, forward strand.
AATAGTACTAAATGAGATGTGAACGATGCCTAGAGGATTTATGTGATTTTTGAGAAGTCACAAAATACTCCATGAGATTCTTTTAGCACTTAGTGCAATTTATAAGCTTTCAGGAACTCTTAAACATTCACAAGCAATTTTAGCATTAAAAAAGGACCCCTCTTCTTAACAATGTATTCATAGTTACCTCATTTGATGATTTGATCTAGCAACCCCATCATTCTATGTAGATAAACATAAGAATTCTAAAGATTTGTGCACCAAGTTTACCTGATACTTTGATGGGTGTAAAATACACTCCTTGTGATTAGATGTGTCCATTTATATATGCTACTCCTAAAATATACCTTAAATTTGTGCTGATAATACATCAATCACTGTTTTCTGAAGACAGCAGCCCAGTTACTAGAATAATCAAGTCATTTCTGTATAACTGCTAGTAAAATAGTAATGGTTACTCCTCCTGTAGTAACGGTTACTCGTCCTGGTTAGTAGAGTGTTGTTATGCCAGGTGAGTGCTTTTGTGCCACCTTCTGTGTGTGGCAGGTTCAGGACCAACTCTGCAGTGTCAAGAAGGTTTGAGTAGCCAAGGGCTGGGGTTATCATCACCACTGGAGAGTTCTGACATTCTCTGGATGATCTGTATGGTTCAGGTTCTCTCTTCCAAGAACCCTGTCTGTAGGGAACAAACCACTAGGCTTCAGCATTTTGGATTTGGGATAGCAGCTGCCGCAGAGCTATCTGGGAAAGCCAGCAGAACCAGGGGGACTCATGGGATGTGTCTTGTGGGCAACCTTCCTACAGGGCGGAAGTAGCCATAGGTCCCATGGGAAGTTTAGCCCAAGGGCAGCTCCTGCTTGTAAATAAGGTGGGGTTCCATTCCAGCTAATTTGGGGTACAGGCAGCTGAGTGAACAATGTGAGTCATTTCCAGTTGTTCTGGCTGTTCTATCACAAGTGGGGACTCACTGTGACTGTTTTCTGTAAGGACCCCCAAAATGCATGCCTCTTTAATAGATTGTTAACCAGAAGACCTAGGAATCTCATCCACAATTCATCAGTCAAAAGCATTTAAAGATTGTATTGTTTGTTTGCGATCTCAAATTAACCTCAAAAGCAGTTATTTTATGGGGAGATGCTAAGTCCATTTAAAACAATAGATGGCATGCATTTATAGCACCAACACTGACTCCCTGTCTTATGCCTTTTACCCTCAAAAGATTGTTGCATGAAATAGAATGGTAGATTAAAAATAGTTTTAAAAGGTTAAAAGTACAGTGCAAGGGCAGACATGATTGTAATACTGTAGTTATTATCGCTGTCTTAATAAAACATGTAGAGTTCTTCCATTTTCAGAATCATCTTTGGAAATGAAATGTAATAGAAAGGAAGCAAAGAAAGAGGAGATTGAACTGTCATTTGGTGCGTCTGCATTGTCTCTTCACAAACTTGTGACAAAGATAATTTCTATTAGATGAAAACATGGAGAGTTCAAATTGATAGTCACTGAGAAAAGCAGTTGCCTAAGCGCTGTCTTCCACACACACACCTGACCCCTGCCAGCCGTTATCTGCATTCCAGCTCTAAAATTTTGTCATTGTAAGAATGTTATATAATTAGATGTTATATATAACCTTCTATGATTGTTTTTCAGTCAGAAAAATTTCCCGGAAGTTGCCTACTGCAATCTTTCCACTTCCTGCTGACTAGTATTTCAAGGTATGAATGTTCCACAGTTTATTGATATTCACACATTGAAGGACACCTGGATTGTTTCTAGTTGTTGACTGTTATGAAGAAAGCTGTTATAATATTTGTGTAAATGTTGTGTGAACATGAGTTGTAATTGCTGAGTTTAGTTGTATGTTTAGTTTTGTAAGAAACTGCCCAATTATACTCCTGCATGGCTCTTCTACATCACACCCTGCGATGTTGAAATAGCCCCAATACTCACATCTTTCCCGGCACTTGGTTTTGTCATCACTTTTTCTGCTCTAATAGGTGTTTAGTGACATCTCTTTGTGGTTTTAATTTGCATTTCCCTGATGGCTAATGATGTTGAATATTTCATCATGTGCTTGTTTACCATGCATCATCCTCTTTGGCAGAATACCTGTTAAGTCTTCTTCCCATTCTACGTGGATGCTTTTTACCATTGAGTGTTCTTTGTATAGTCAAGACCCTAGTCCTTTGTGGAATACATGGTTTGCAGATATTTTCTCTCCATCTATGGCTTGTCTTTTTTCTTTGTCTTTTTACTCTATTCATGTGGGTTTCACACAGCAAAAGCTTTTAATTTGGATGAAGTCTCATTTATGGGCCTTTTGCCTAATGGCCTGTGCTTTTATTGTCAAGTCTAAGGACTCTGCCTAACTATTCTTTACAGAGAAGTCCTGTTATATATTTTCCTAAAAGTTTTATAGTCTTATATTTTACATTTAAATTTCTTATCCCTTTTGAGTTAGTTTTTGTATAAGGTGTGAGACATAGGTTGAGGTTCATCATTTGCCTTGCAATTCGTGTGTCCAATTGCTCAGTAACATTCTTGAAAGGACTCTCCTTGCTCCATTGAATTGCTTTTCTGCCTTTGTCAAAAATTAGTTGAACATATGTGTATGGATCTATTTCTGAGTTCTCTGTTCTGTTACATTGATGTGTGTCTAGTCCTCTACCAATGCCACACATTACTGATTACTGTAACTGTTTAGTAAGTGGTAAGTGGTAATATCAGGCAGAGTGATGTTTCTCACTTTATTATTCTTTGTCAAGAGTCTTAGCTATTCTAGGGCAGGTGCCATTCTGTATAAGTTTGAGAATACCATGTGCATATATACATGTATAATCGCAGCAATGTATAAAACATTGCTAGGATTGTGATAAGAATTGCATTAAAGATATTGATCAATTGGGAGAAAATTAATATGTTTACTATGTTGAGTCTTTCAACTCATGAACACTATATGTCCTGTGAATTGTCAAATGTTTCTTTTTTGGTGTCAGCTGATATATTCTTTCTTTAGCCTCTTTGAATAGTGGATGATGTTGATTGATTTTTTTTAGGGTTGACTCAACCTTGCATAAATGGAATAAGTTTCACCTAGTGATTGAGGAGAATTCTTTTCGTACATTGCTGGATTCAGTTTTCTAGTATTTTGTTGAGTGTGCTTATAACTACATTCATAAAAGATATTGGTCTATAGCTTTCTTTTCTTTTTTTTTTTTTTGAGATGGAGTCTTGCTCTTGTCACCCAGGCTGGAGTGCAATGGCACAATCTTGGCTCACTGTAACCTCTGTCTCCCAGGTTCAAGTGATTCTCCTGCCTCAGTCTCCTGAGTAGCTGGAATTACAGGTACCTGCCACCAGGCCCTTTCTGATTTTTGTATTTTTAGTAGAGATGGGGTTTCACCATGTTGACCAGGCTGGTCTCGAACTCTGACCTCATGATTCACCTGCCTTGGCCTCCCAAAGTGCTGGGATTACAGGTGCAAGCCACCGCGCCCAGCCAGTTTTCTCTCTTTTTTTGTGTGTGCTGCCTTTGTCTGGTTTTGGTATCAGATTAATACTAGCTTTATTATAAGATGGGTTATAAAATATTTCCCCTTTTGTTATTTTCTGGAATATTTTATGAAAACCTGGTGTTAATTCTTCCTTAAAAAACTGATAGAATTCTCTACTAAAACCATAAGGGCCTTTTTATTTTTGGAGGACATTTTAGTTATAACATCAATTTTTACAATAGTTGCAGGACTATTCAGATTGTCTATTTCATTTTGGTAGAGTTTTGGTAGTTTATAGTTTTTGAGAAATCAGTTTATATTTATTAACCTGTTCAATTTATGAACTTACAGTTGTTCATAATATTTCCTTATTATCTTTATAATGGCTGATGAATCTGTAGTAATATTCACTATTTTATTTCTAATATTTATAATCATTGCCTTCTCTGTTTCTCTGTCTCCTTGTCTCTGCCAGTCTTAAGGGTTCATCAATTGTGTTAGTTTTCAGAAGAAAGTTTTTGTTTTTTTATTTTTTATTATTTCTCTATTTCAATTGTATTAATTTAGATCTCTATCACACTATTCCTCCTAGTTGCTTTGAGTCTATTTTGCACTACTTTTTCTAGTATCTTGAGGTAAGAACTTAAGTAATTTTTTCCTTCTTTTCTATTTAATATAGTCATTTAGTGTTATAAATTTTCCTCTTGGCAGTGTTTTAGCTACATCCTATATATTTTTATATGCTGTGTTTTTACTTCTACGCCATTCTATGTACTTATTTCACTTGAGACTTCCCCTTTGAATTATGGATTACTTGGGAATGTGTTATTTAGTGGGCTGGGAGTGGTGGCTCAAGCCTGTAATCCCAGCACTTTGGGAAGCCGAAGCGGGCAGATTACGAGGTCAAGAGATCAAGACCATCCTGGCCAACATGGTGAAATCCTGTCTCTACTAAAAATAAAAAATTAGCTGGGTGTGGTGGTGCACACCTGTACTCCGAGCTACTCAAGAGGCTGAGGCAGGAGAATCATTCAACCCAGGAGGCGGAGATTGCGGTGAGCCGAGATCGTTCCACTGCACCCCAGACTGACAACAAAGTAAGACTCTACCTGAAAAAAAAAAAGAGTTACTTGATTATATTACTAGATCAAGAAAGCATTTTACAGAATCCAAAGCCCATTGATGGTTAAAACTCTCAGCAATGCTGGGCACGGTGGCTCACACCTGTAATCCCAGCACTTTGGGAGGCCGAGGTGGGTGGATCATGAGGTTAGGAGATCGAGACAATCCTAGCTAACATGATGAAACCCCATCTCTGCTAAGAATACAAAAAATTAGCTGGGCGTGGTGGCAGGTGCCTGTAGTTCCAGCTACTTGGGGGACTGAGACAGGAGAATGGCATGAACCCAGGAGGTGGAGCTTGCAGTTAGCCAAGATTGTACCACTGCACTCCAGCTTGGGTGACACAGTGAGACTCTGGGGGAAAAAAAAAAAAAACTTTCGGCAAATTAGGAATAGAAGGGAAATTCCTCAACTGATAAAGAACATCTACTGAGAGAATACCCTACAGACAAAATCAGACATAATGTGAAAAACTGGATGCTATATGCCTAAGCAGCAAGAAAAGTATATTTCCTCTCACTGCTTCTATTGAACATCATACTAAAATTCTAGCTAATGCAATAAGACAAGAAAATAAAAGATACAAGATTGGAAAGGGAGCATTAAAATGTTCTTTGCTCACTGATAGCTTGATTTTTTATGTAGAAAATCTCAAAGCATCAGCCAACAAACCTGGGTTATAACGAGGTTGCATGATGTAAGGTTAGTATACAAAATCAATTGCTCTCCTACATCCAGCAATGAACAACAAGAATTTGAAGTTAAAAGCACAATATCATTTGCATTAGCATTAAGAAAATAAAATAGACATGATCTAGCAAAATACGGGCAGGGTCTATATGAGAAAATTATTAAATCTGTCTAAAGGAATTAAAGATCTAAATAAACGAAGAGATGTCCATGTTCACAAAACAGGACTCAGTGTTAAGATGTCATTTCTCTTCAATGTGATTTATAAATTCAATACAACTCCAGTCAAAACATGAACAAATTATTGTGTGAAAATTGAAAAACTAATTTGGAAGTTTATACAAAAAGGCAAACTAACCAGAATAGCCAACAGCATTGTATCAGAGGAACAAAGTTCAAGGACTTGCAAAGTGACCAATGGAACAGAATAAAGAACTCAGAAATAAGAGCCCACAAACACAGTCAGCTGATCTTTTACAAAAAGGTAAAGGCAATTCAATGGAGAAAGAATAGCTTTTTCAAAAACAGTGATGAATGCATTGCATGTATGTATATATGTGTATATGCAAGAAAAGAATTGAGACACACACAGACCTTGCTCCTCAAAAATTAACTCAAAGGACACATTTTTAAGTTAGTAACATTTTTAAATTGACAAACCATAATTGCATACATTTATGGGGTACAATGTGATGTTTGGATATGTGTATAAAATGAGGAATAACTATATCAATCATAATATATCCATATATCCATCACTTCCATTTTATTTTTCGTGGTTGGACATTTGAAATTTACTTTTTGTTATTTTGAAATATGTAATACATACATTATTGACTATAGTCATCCTGCTGTGCAGTAGATTTAAAAGCGTATTTTTCCTGCTTTAAGTGAATCTTTGTACCTGTGAACAACTTCCCATTTTCTACCCTGCACCACAGCCTCCCATAATAATCATTCTACTCTCTACTATCTTTTGAGATGGAGTCTCGCTCTGTCGCCCAGGCTGAAGTGCAGTGGCGCAATCTCTGCTCACTGAGACCTCTGCCTCCAGGGTTCAAGCGATTCTTCTGCCTCAGCCTCCCGAGTAGCTTGGACTACAAGCGTGTGCCATCACACCCGGCAATTTTTTTGTATTTTTAGTAGAGACGGGGTTTCACCGTGTTAGCCAGGATCCCCTCAATCTGACCTCATGATCTGCCCGCCTGGGCCTCCCAAAGTGCTGGGATTACAGGTGTGAGCCACTGTGCCCGTCCTCTACTCTCTACTTTTATGAATTCAATTTTTAGACCTAAATTTAAATCAAAACTGTAAAACTTTTGTAAAACAACAAAAGGGATAGATAGGTAACTTTGAGGTTGGCAATTACTTTGCAGATATAACACTAAAGTACATACAAGACAAATTTTTACCATGAAAGACGATACTGGTATGACTTTGTTACAATTAAAAACTTTTGCTCTGGGAAAGGAAATGTTAAGAGAATAGAGAAGTCACAGACAGCGAGAAAATATTTGCAAAACACCTGTCTGGCATCCAGACCATTAAAAACCACTTACAACTCAGCAATAAGAAATCAAACAACCCGATTAGTAAATGGACAGAAGATCTAAAGAGGTACCCATCAGAGATGGCATACAGATGGGAAGAAGCTTATGAAGATACTCGCCCACCTCACGCTTTTCCTTCCCTGTGGCCCTCTCCCCCCCACACACCCCCCGCTGCAGAGCTAGTGGGAACAGATCAGAGGGCGCTGGGCGGTGACGGTGACATGCTGTCTCCCGGGGAAGGTGTGGGATTCAAGAGCATTATAAGCCATGGGACCCAGGGAATCCCGAGAGGCTGTGCTTGGAGACCAGACTGACCGGCCACTCGCATGGTCCTGGTCTGCTGCCCTGCAGAGCCCGCTTTACCCTTCCCCTCCACCGACCTGCTGGCCATGGCGGGCCTTAGCTCCCCTGAGCCTGGTGCGCCCACAAGGAGCTGCTTCCAGGAGGAGTCGCTTCCAAGAGGAGCCGCCCTCCGGGAACAAGCTGCCGGCAAGCCCTGGGGAGAACCGCCTGTTGGCTGAGTCCCACTGAGCGCGCAAGCAGTGTCCACATCAGGGACTCCTGGATGCTTTTCCTGGCACAGCCACAAAGGTTTAACATCAATAAAAGCAGAGACCAAGACAAGAAGCTGAAGTTCGCCTCGCCAGGACCCCCGGGCCCCAGCATGCCACCCGAGAGAGGCGCTGATGCAGGAGGTAGCGGTTGCTGAAAGGCACAGTGCTGCAGCGCCAGAGTGCGGGATCCTGAGCCCTGCAGTCGCGTCCCTGCGGGGCCGGTCGCTGCGAGCCTAGCTCCCATCCAACCACCTCCAGAGAGGACAATGTCCACGAGACGCGGGGCGTGAAGGCCTTGCTGGCCACACCCGTGGTCCTGGGGCTTCGGGAGCAGCGCGGGGAGGCCACCTTCCCTTGCAGCCTGCGCCAGAACACGTTGGCAGCAGTGCCCGCTGCAGGAGCTCGGCGCCTGCTGCTTGTCCGATGCCAGCGCCCCACCAGGATGACAGGTGCAGGAGGCTGTGGCTGTGGGCAGATGCGGTTTCCAGCCCCAGGTCTTGGCTGCCCCTGGCTTTCCAGCCCCTGTCCTGTGGGTAAGAAGGTGAACAAAGCCACCCCATCAGCAAGTCACTGCCCCAGCCCAGCCAGACGAGTCGCCCCAAAGTTCATCCACTCTGAGCTCTTCTCATGGCGGCAGCGCGCTCGGCGCCCAGGATGCTGGGGAGCCCTGTGTGCCGAGGCCTACAAGCTGCGGGGCCCAGAGGTGCCAGGGGGGCAAGAAGGCGCCCGCCTCCCAGCGCTTTCACTCCCCTGCCCGCCCAGCCCAGGGCTACTACTGCCAAGATGTTCTGCAGTGTGGACAGGCGCCACAACAGCTGCTAGACGGCGACCTTTGCCAAGGTCACGCAGGGTGTCTGGGACATGATGCGCACGCGCTGTGGGGAGCGCAACGTGGCCCGGTCAGAACTGTGGACGCTGTCTTTCGAGGCTTCCACCGGGACTGAGAGGCCCCACCTAAAAGGACAGTGTCAGGCGGTTGGGTTACCAGCGTGCCATTGAGCCAAAGCTGGACCAGGAGCCTGGCAGAGCAGCCTTCAGCTCAAGCCTGGCACCTCCTGTCTTCAGCTAGGACAAGGAGCACTAGGAGGCCTTCTTGGCCTCCCTGAGCTCTCCATGGCGGTGCCCGCCAACCCTCCGAGCCTCTGGCACCCGCGCTTCCACTTGGATGAGGTGCTGGACATCCAGCCAGTCTTGCTGCCCCAGCGGCGCGCCAGAGTAGCACACCGCCGCCCAGGAGGTGCTGGTCCGGGCCCCCAACCTGATGTCGCTCAGGAGGGTGAAGGCCTTGACTCAACTGTCCCCGCGCTTGGTCCAGCCCCCAGCAGCCCCGGGTCCCCCAAGCCAGTACTGCCTGCCACCCTGCCCGCTATCCCTCCCGGCGCCCTGCAGTGGGTGTCCCAGGACCTACCTGAGCAATCTGGGACAGAAGCAGCTGGCGCAGGTGACATGATGCCGGAGCAGGAGCCGGGCCGCAGCGGCTGCCAGACCTGGCCTGGACGCTGCGTCGCATCTTTGTGTCTGAGCGCAAGCCGGTGCTCAGTGTGGAGGTGGCCTGTGCCAGGATGGCGAGGAGGTGCCCGCTGCAGTGGGCCCCGGGGAAATGAAGAAGCACCTGCTGCTCCTCTCTGAGCTGCTGCCCGACTGGCTCAACTTCCACCGCGTCTGCCCCACACCTACCTCAAGCTGGACAAGGCTGCTGACCTGGCCGGCAGCATTGCATGTCTGGCCCAAGCTAAGGAGGGTTTGTGAGCCCAGCAGCCACCAGACAAACACCAACTTGGAGGCTCTTTGGCCTGGGCCCACCCCAGGCTGTTTTTCTTTATGAACACGATGCACTTTGCTCTTCCTTTCCTGAGTGACCCTGAGGGTGGGAGGCTGGACGTGGGCTGCAGGGTGCCCTGCCCTGGGGTTTCCTGGACATGGGTGGTAGGCCTGTCTCACAGGCCCATGTACAGAGTGTTTACATTAAACTGTTTGCTGTGGGAAAAAGACAATAAAATGTGTTACAGGTGAGTGCAATGACATGGATGAAGCACAACATACTGTATGTGGGATAAAAGAAACCAGACCCCAAAAATGCATACTTTAATGATTCTACTTATATAAATTTATTTTTATCTATTTGAGACGGAGTCTTGCTCTGTCGCCCAGGCTGGAGTGCAGTGGCGTGATCTCGGCTCACTGCAAGCTCTGCCTCCTGGGTTCACGCCATACTCCTGCCTCAGCCTCCCAGTAGCTGGGACTACAGGTGCCCACCACCGCGCCCGGCTAATTTTTTGCATTTTCAGTAGAGACGGGGTTTCACCATGTTAGCCAGGATGGTTTCCATCTCCTGACCTCATGATCCGCCTGCCTATGCCTCCCAAAGTGCTGAGATTACAGGTGTGGGCCATCCCGCTCCTAGCCTACTTATATAAATTTATATATGCAATTCAAACTAATCTATAGTGACAAAAGGACAGCGATTTTCAGTAGATTTGGAATGAAAAGAGGAATGAGAGGGAAGGACTACCACTGCATCCAGCCTGGGCGACAGAGTGAGACTTCGTCTCAAAAAAAAAAAAAAAAAAAAAAACAGGATCTTAAACAAGGACCAGCTAAGACCTACAGGACATGGTTTTGCAAACAACTGGAAGCATTCAGTCATATGAAATAATTGGAAAAATATTTATATAATGTTGAATGAGTTTATTATTACTCTGTGGGAAAAAAAATCTTATAGTAACAGGGCTGCAGCAGAACCAGGACTACTAAGCTTTAGTCAGTGACTAACTTTTCTGAGCAAGTATATGGTGAAGCACATTCTGTGGCTCCCTTTGGATCTGCGGTGATCAGGTCTGAATTATAGTTAATCCGTTCAGGGGAAAGAGAAAGGTATGGCACAGCCATTTTGACAGGGAATCACATCACAGTTTACCAGTCATGTTGCTTTGGAATATAAGAAATACATTCTTGTGTTGGTTTTTCACTTTTATTTTTGGCCTATAGAATTTGTAATCTTTTTTAATGATAGCTAAGAATATGCAAATTCTATTTCAGTGACTAAGGATTTGTTGGGGCATAAGTAGACTGTTTTCCCAAGGCTGCTTTGCCAATAAATGGAAAGTCTCCTTCTTTTAGCTGATGTTTCCTTCAAAAGGAAAATATTTCATATTATTTAAAGCAAATACATTGTTTTTCTGATTGTGAATTGAAGCTTTTAGATTAGTTATGTGTCCTTCCCTATAACCCCAAAGGATTCTCTCATTTAAAGATGACCTGGAGAAGTGCCAGAGTCCACCAAGAGAGATACACTGATACAAGTAAAAGTGTGTTTCCAAAGCTGTGCCACAATCTTATGAACACTGTCCCTAACCATTGCACTGTTCTTTTAAAATTGTATATGCATTTTTCTTGCAGATACACTCTGGAAATGATTAAACTAGTACCACATAGTGAAAATTCATGGAACTATTTGAAAGAGTAAGAGGTCATTTTTCCATTTTTTATATAAAAAACAAAGTGGCTACATGATGCATCACGGAGTATATTCCATAATCAGATTCCCAAAGGATAGTAAAGAATGTTTCATTTTTCTGGACCTAAGAGTGGAAGTGCCATAGTGTTATGAAAACTCCCAGCCTCTACTCTTCTCTGCACCCCCCAAGCACATACCAACGCCATTTTTAGAATAATCCACAAGTAATTAATGCCATTTTAATTGTATTTGTGAATTCTGTAGTCTTTATGTCAAAGAATGGAACACACACACATCCAGGCTCAGCTCAGCTCAGGAACAAGATAAAGCAGGGTAATTCATAAACAGATTTTGCTGACGGATAGCCAGCCTTGCTGTTTTCATTTCTAGAGATCGCCACCTACAAGCTAACTTACTCCTCAAAAAGAAAAGGTTTCACTTGCCTGGCCACTGACATAACCAAGCTCCTTGTTGAACTTAGAGGTCTTCAAGGAAACTAGGCCCAAAGAGCACAAGTATGGAGATGTATCAGGGGAGGGGCATGTAATATCGGGAGAGCTCAAGGAATGAGAAGCCATCTCAAGAAGAAACAATTTGGGCCAGATGCAGGGGCTCGTGCACTTTGGGAGGCCAAGGCGGGTGGATCACTTGAGGCCAGCAGTTCAAGACCACCCTGGCCAATATAGTGAAATGCTGCCTCTGCTAAAAAAAAAAATTTAGCCAGGCATGGTGGTGCACACCTGTAATCCCAGCTACTTGGGAGGGTGAGGCACAAGAATTGCTTGAACCCAGGAGGCAGAGGTTAGAGTGAGCCAAGGTCACACCGTTGCACTCAAGCCTGGGTGAAATAACAAAGCTCTGTCTCAAAAAGAAAAAAAAAAAATGAAGAAGGAAAGAAAGAAAGAGAGAACATCTCTCATGGTTTTGTCCTTTACTTTTTAAGATGACTTATTTTGCATATTGTACAGATTGAGTTACAAAGGAACACTTTTAAACTTCATTTTAAAACTAATTCTACTTATCTCTTAATTATCCTTTTTTTTTTTTTTTTTTTTTTTTAGGTGGGATTTCTCTCCATTGCCCAGGCTGAAGTAGTGCAGTGGCACAATCATAGCTCACTGCGGTCTCGATCTCCTGGGCTCTAGTGATTCTCTCACCTCAGTCTCTCAAGTAGCTGGGATAGAGGCACATCACTACGTGTAGCTGAGTTTTTATTATTATTATTTTTTAGTAGAGATGAGATCTTGCTATATTACCCAGGCTGGTCTTGAACTCATGAATTCAACTGTTCCTCCTGCCTCAGCCTCCCAAAGGGTTGCAATTACAAGTGTGAACCACTGCACCTGGCCAGCTCTTAAGACTTACATAATTTGAAAGTTTTATTTAGTTTCAGCCTCATTCATTCAAAACAAGTCTCCATTTCTTGTTTGTATCTCAGGATTTATTTTCTCTTGATCTTTCTACTGCTTCTGTTCTTCCTTCACACACAAGTTTTTCTTTTGTTTTGTTTTTTTGTTTTAGGATTTTGTAGGATTGTGGTCTTTCCAAATATGTTAACCTGTTAAATCAATTACTCGATTTACAATCAAGTCTTAGTTCCCCCTACCTGCCTTTTTTTTTTTTTTTTTTTTTTGAGACGGAGTCTCCCTCTGTGGCCCAGGCTGGAGTGCAGTGGCGCGATTCTGGCTCACTGCAAGCTCTATCTCCCAGGTCACCCCCTTCTCCTGCCTCAGCCTCCTGAGTAGCTGGGACTACAGGCGCCCGCCACCGCGCCCGGCTAATTTTTTGTATTTTTAGAAGAGACACGGTTTCACCGTGGTCTCGATCTCCTGACCTTGTGATCCGCCCACTTTGGCCTCCCAAAGTGCAGGGATTACAGGCGTAAGCCACCACGCCCGGCAAGCTCTCTGCTTCTTATATTTATAATCCTAAGGGATGTTAATAAAAGTTCTCAGTACATGGACAATGTGTTTAAGCTATTATTAGGACAATTAGAACTGAATAAAACACTTAGAAAACATATTTTCTTCTGCATTTGTTCATATAGAATGACTTTTATTAGATAGTTAAGGCCATCTGTTGAATTATCATGTGTGACCAGTTAGAAGTTTATATTAATCCTGAAAACTTATTTCTGTTTTTAAAAAATCCTCCACTTTTTGCTCTACATTTTAAGTTATATATTTGATTTTTTCCATGGGAAAAATATAAACTTTATAATCTTGTGAAAATTGTCAGAATCAAAATGGAATTACTAATGTTAAAAAAAAATCCCCCACAAATAGAGCTAGGAAAAGCCACGAAGAGAATGTTCTCATGCTTGTATGCTTAATAATAAAAATTATCACAGTAGCCTCTGAAAAAACCACACCCTTGTGCAAAGACCATCGCAAACTTACACAAAACATATTCCTGCAAAGATATTTGCCCATCAATTGCCTGTCCAAATTCAGACTGGCATCACCCTTGTGATCTTTGTAGCCAGGGATAATACTTTCAAAACAATTATGCAATTCTCCTCATTCTTTTTTCCTTTAGAAACCATGGTTTTTCTTTACATCTCTAAATATCCACATGGTATAATATGGCAGGAGTATTGTCATTGCAATGCTCTAGTCCCAAATAAACATGTGTTTCTCTTTTAGAAAGCCAATGTTTGTTGTTTAGATGGTCAATCTTTTCATGATCTTTTCCTGATCCTCGTTTTTACTTTTCTTCAGATTTATTTTCTTTGCTTTTATGAACTTAGACTTTCAAAGTTATCCTATGCGACCTTGAATATTGAAAAATGTTTCTTTAGTTTTTCTTTTACTATCATGATTTTTTTTTCATTAAGAAGGTGTTCTGTGAAAAAGGGCAAGTGCGATAACATCCTATATTTTGAATTTATTGAGAGTTCGTCAGAGACACAACATCTTATGGGGAATTACCGCCCCACCAAGATAAGAGTACACACTGAGTTTCAGTTGCTGCATTTCATCTTTCAATGTAAAGGGGGCTAAATATCATCTAAAAATACTCACGCACTTGGAAAGACTGTTGAACTAAGTTTCATTCCATATGCATGGCGACTAGCTTGTTACAGGATTCCTTTCCAACTCGTCTGTGTGCTGTCCAGCAGGAAGGAGCATTCCCTAATACGTTGGCACTTGCTTCCTAGTTGCAGCAAGCAGGGAATTAACATCTGCAAAGAGGAGATTACACTCATGCATCATATTGAGATTTTTCACACACTTCTGTTACTCCTTCAAAAGTAACTCCCTTGTGACATATTCTATGATGGAGCTAACAAATCTGCAGGCAGCAGACAACCTTGAAAAGTAATTAATGATAATATCTTTTCCTCACCACTATGTTTGCCTTTTTTTTTTTTTTTTTTTAGGTCTTGAATAAATCCCTCATGTAATTTTTTTAAGTTAGAAGTTTCCTTGCATAGTATTCCCTAAACCACCTCATTCTTTCTTATTAATTCCAAAACACCCTCAACTGAACAAAGGTATATTATTCTGTCAAATGAGAAAGTGTTTGTGTATATCAAGATACAAAGTTAGACTATATTATTAGAGTACAAATGGTATTTTCACTTGAGTGTTTCCTTTCATAATATATGGTTTTATGTATCTTGTAATAATCTTTAGATTGCTCTGTGATTCTTCACCTGTTTATCCTGGAGGATGCTATTTGAGCTGAGAGAGAGAGAGAGAAAGAAAGAGAGAAAGAGGGAGCACGAGAGAGAGAGAAAACAAACTGATATCAAGATAACCTGACAATTGACTGATTACTTCAATGATTCTGTATTATATAGAAACTGCATCTTGGAAGCATTTATCATATTGGTAGAAAATAAACTCTTTCCTCCACATGTATCAAAAAGGTGTCACAAATTCTTATTTTTATAGGTAAAATACTTTTTGTTAGGGCCAAAAGTTCAAATTCTTAGATGATTGTAAGTGGGTGAGTGAGCTAGACTTTAAAATGTATATTACATCAAATTATTGGTATAATTCTATTTGCCTGATATAAACATGTTAAAGTTCATCTTGAATATCAAAGAAAAATGGATTATAAATATCTTCTTACATTATTAGATAGCCAATGTTCACTCACTGTTAATTAAGTGCCATCTACTACGTAAAGCATTTTATATAAATTATCTCATGCAATTTTTAAACCCACCTTAGAAAATGAGTGCCATAATTATTTTCTTTTTTTCAGTGGAAGAAACTGAAGCTCAGAGAGGTTAAATAAATTTCCCAAAGCCATAAACAAAGTAGAGCCTGGAATCAGTGCCAGAAAATTTTTTAAATTCCAGCACCTACTATAATTGTCATATTTCTTTAAGTCTTTTTACTTTCAAGCAATAGTAATAACCATAAAAAGGCACCTAAAGTAGTTTCTCACATAGATGGAAATGTTGCAAATTCTTAATATTCTTTTCTCAGAGGAATCTTTTTGAGTCCTTTATTGTCCTACTGTGTAGATTTGCTGGAGATTTTTAAGTTGTTCTCCTTATGTGTCTTTGTTTTTGTTAATCAATATAATTAAAATATATTATTCTATAAACGTGGGGAGAAGTCAATAAGGATATCAAAATTATTTATTCTTAAATTCATTTTATATAGATATTACTGTAGTTTTGTGATATACAAAATAGCAATTTAATAATCAAGTATATTAAAATTTACCTTAAAATTAATTTATATAACAAACATTATCAATCTGTATTTCACAAAAGAAAAGCCCCTCAACTATGAAAAAAATGACTGATATATTTAGTCTTTCTGTATTCTTTGTGTGAAAATGAACTTGCAGTAAACAAATTAAAAATAAAATTTGATTCTAGGAATTAAATTTATATTACTGTCTCCTGATGCAGATTCTAACTATAATCATGAATTAAAATATTCAGATCTAGTAAATTTTACCCTATAATCTGGCAATCCATTAAAACTGCCACATAAGTGCAGGCGCAGTGGCTCACGCCTGTAATCCCAATACTTTGGGAGGCCAAGGTGGGCGGATCACCTGAGGTCAGGGGTTTGAAACCAGCCTGACCAACATGGAGAAACCCCGTCTCTACTAAAAATACAAAATTAGCCGGGCATGGTGACAGGCATGCCTGTAGTCCCAGCTACTCTGAAGGTCAAGGCAGGAGAATGGCTTGAACCCGGGAGGCGGAAGTTGTTGTGAGTCAAGATTGCGCTCCAGCCTGGGAAACAAGAGTGAAACTCAGTTCCCCCCCCCAAAAAAAAAAGAAAGAAAAGGAAAACACCAAAACAAACAAGAAAAACCTGTCACATAAATTGCATTTTCAATACTAATTTCTTCACATCATAACGGTGTGCACTCAATTCTTAGGTCTTCTACTGTTTCGTGGAAAAGCACAACATACCTTTTATCAGGTAAAGTTAATGGAAAATTGATTCACAAGTTGTGTTAGTCTGCTCAGTTTGCCATAACAAAATCACATAAACTTGGTGAAATAAACCACAGAAATTTATTTTCTCCAAGTCCTGAGGCTGGAATTCCAAGATCAAGGTGCCAGCAGGACTGGTTTCTGGTGAGGCCCCACCCCTCTGCTGGCAGATGTTGTCCTTCTCCCTGTGTGTTTATATGGCCTTTCCTCTGTGCTCCAGCAGAGAGAGTCAGCTCTGGTGTCTCTCCCTCATTTTAAAAGGACATCAGTCATATTGGATTAGGGCCCCTATTTTTTGTTGTTGTTGTTGTTAGACAGAATCTCTATAACCCAAGCTGGAGTGCAGTGGCTCAATTTCGGCTCCCTGCAACCTCCGACTCCCAGGTTCAAGCCATCCTCCAACTTCAGCCTCCTGAGTAGCTGGGATTACAGGTGTGCGCCACCACATCTGGCTAGTTTTTGTATTTTTGGTAAAGACAGAGTTTCACCATGTTGGCCAGGCTTGCCTTGAACTCCTGAACTGAGGTGATCCACCTGCTTTGGCCTCCCAAAGTACTGGGCCACCTTTTTCAACTAATTTAACATTAATTACCTCCTTAAGGGACCTGTCTCCAAGTATTTTCACATTGAGCATTAGGGCATCCACAGATGAAGTTTTGAGAGAAATTATTCAGTCCGAAACACAAGTAAAACATCAAGATCAACAATCTAAATGGGATTGATGTCTTTCATTCAGGAAATGAAAATCACCTAAAATATATCTAATTTCATACCTATGTAACATGTTGAACCACAACAATTTGGATCCTGTTTACAGAGCTCATAAATGAAAACAATTATGTGACATCTCAAATATCTACCTGAAATTTGGACTATATGACCACAGAGTCAATGACCACACACAAATAAGAAAGTGGTTTTCATTTGGCAAATGCAAGTCTTACATTTTGTATTTCTTTCAAAGTCAGAGACGACTTGTTTCTTTGAACTAACTTAATATTGAAAGTTTAAGTTCCAAGGCAAATTTTTTTCTGCAATATTATGCCAAGAGACACATCAATCTTAGTCTTTATTCAATATACAAAATAAGAGTTATCAATCTTAAGATATTGCCAACATTCATTTAAACCCTTAAAATATTGCCCCACACATACTTTCAGGCACAGCGCTGGGGAAGATCACAGATCATTTTGAGTACATTTTGATGACTGCTTCGATGAAGTGCAGAGTAAACTTCTGATTCTTAGTAGAACATTGAGTAGGGCGTAAATTATTTGGCATTGTTAAAACCATTGATACAATAAAATAGTTTAAGTAGTAGATTTTAAAAATTAATTTGGTGGCAATATTATGCTGCAAGTCGTCACAGTGTCAAAAGTAATTCCTCACAGGAAACTCAAAAGAAACGTATCTTCTAATTTTTTTCAATAAGACAAATTTAAGTCAAAAATTTTCAATGTCGTTTTCTAAGAAAACAAATAATGCCTTATAAAGCTGTGGAAATTATCAGGTCTGTTATAATATATAGATCTTGTCTATCATGCAAAATGAGACCACTGAATGTATACCAATTCATTCCGAGGTCTCATGTAACACCAATCATAAATCTCTTGATGTTAAGCAAACATTCTGTAGTGTCTATTGCAGGCTATGTAAAGTTCTAGGCTGCAAAGATTCAGAGAGAAACAAGATTTACTGCCTCCAAGTTGTTTGCATTCGAGCAGCTTCTAATAGCTCTAGAGATTTTCTAAGTAGATCATGATAGAGAAAAGCGATGAGGGAAAGCTAATGCCACGGCCTGAATTTCTAGCATTGATGTCCCTTAAAAATTCACGTGGGTTGGATTTAGTGCCTGGGTGGGTTGTTGTTATTGCTGTGTTACGTGTCTGTTGGGAGTCAGGGGATGCTTGATTGTTGGCAGGTTTTCAAAACAGCACACATTGAGTTGTCTAATATATTTAACATATACCAGGAGGAAGAAGCAGGTTGGTACTGCATGTCAGTATGAATATGGAACTTAGAGATGAAGTATAGACATAGTTTTGGGAAAAGGTAACATTTAGGTAGATGAGTGTGTATGAACGTGAATGTTATATCACATGAGAAGTGACGAACAAAAGCCAGAGTCAAGCAAAATTTCAGAGACAGAAAAAGAGTTAACCCAACACCCATTCCCAACCAACTACTCCCTTGTCAACTTCACTACAGAAATTGGAGAAGCCAGATACCTGTGCCTACTCTCCAGTGTTGCTAGAAATGACCACTGAAATAATTTATATTAGAGAAACTAGAGAATAACTCTGCTGGGAATCTTCAACGAAAACTTTGTGTGTGTGTGTGTGTGTGTGTGTGTGTGTGTGTGTGTGTGTGTGTGACGGAGTCTCGCTCTGTGGCCCAGGCTGGAGTGCGGTGCTGCGATTTCGGCTCACTGCAAGCTCCGCCTCCCAGGTTCACGCCATTCTCCCGCCTCAGCCTCCTGAGTAGCTGGGACTACAGGAGCCCGCTATGGCGCCCGGTTAATTTTTTGGTATTTTTAGTAGAGACGGGGTTTCACCGTGTTAGCCAGGATGGCCTCGATCTCCTGATCTCGTGATCCGCCCGCCTTGGCCTCCCAAAGTGCTGGGATTGCAGGCGTGAGCCACCGCGCCCGGCCTCAACAAAAACTTTTACTCTCCTGTTACAAGTGAGTGATTTTTCTGCCATCTTTTTCTCTCTTCTTTGTTGAATATGGTTACTATGACTGAAGTTACAGGATAGATCTTTTAGAAACGGCCACAGAAATCTCAAGCAATGTTATCCCTTTTACTCTGAATTGCTCACCAAACAGTAGCAGCCACATGGCTCTAGATACTATGTTATCTTGAGATAATACTTCTGTTTAAGCCACTAAGTGAAATTCTCACCGCTTGAAGATGGCCGCATGCTATCTATTACAATGAAGTAGTTCATGAAACAAAGACAGCTCCAACCGAAACAGTCAATATGATAACATCTATCGCCAACTTTATACCAATAAGTCAAGGGAAAGCAACTCTAAAATGGTAACATAAATCAATAACAAAACATGATTTAATTTGTAAAGATTTGATTTCTATTTTAAAATTTAGAAAATGTGCACAAATAAACCTAAATTTACGACAGATATCTCTTTTGTTAAATAATGCTTTCCGCCTGCTTTAAAAATTAGTTTTTGTACAGATCTATCTGGATTAAATAAGACATTTCAATGAGCAGATTATTTAAAAGATTAAAAGCTGTTTGCTCTATTTTTCTCCCAAATTAGAAATAACCCCTTTAAATTTCTATAGGAGCACGTGCACAATAGAAAAAACGAGATATTACAGTTAAGTAAAATGCAATGACAAAAATACCTGGCACTCCCAATACCAAAAGAAATCTTTTCACGGATTGGTACTTCAGTTTCCAGATTTGTTTCTTTTGGTTTAGACACAATTTGATGCATACCAACCTATAGTGACACAAACATGGTATATAGAAATAAATGGATTATATGAATAATCGTATTTTGTAGAGAAATATTTTTGTGAGATAGTTCAGAGAGTAATATATTAGTTATATAGTTAATTTTTCACTCATTGCTTCTTTTTTTTTATAAATATGACTTTTTTTTTTTTTTTTTTTTTTTTTTTTTTTTTTTTTTGAGACGGGTAGTCTCCCTCTGTCGCCCAGGCTGGAGTGCAGTGGCGCGATCGCGGCTCACTGCCACCTTCGTCTACCAAGTTCAAGCGATTCTCCTGCCTCAGCCTCCCTAGTATCTGGGACTACAGGCACCCGCCACCATGCCAAGCTAATTTTTTTGTATTTTTAGTGGAGACAGGGTTTCATCATATTAGTCAGGATGGTCTCAATCGCCTGACTTCGTGATCCATCCGCCACGGCCTCCCAAAGTGCTGGGATTAAGGCATGAGCCACAGTGCCCTGCCAATATGCCTTATTTCTAATAGTGTATTTCAGAAATAAGCCTTTGTTTTTTGGATTGTATTACTGAAGGAGAGCTTATATTCCAAAGTACATTTGCTGTGAATTTGATAATTTTAAATTAGATAAACAAAAAGTCATAGTTTGTACACCTAAAAATGTTTGAGAATACTATCCTCAATATTAAGGCAACTATGAATAGATTAATTTTCCTTTGGGGACAAATACTACAACCTCTAACTGAATAAAAATTGTGATTTTTGTATTCTTTATTGTGCTTGCCATTGACTTAATTAAATACACACTTATCTTACTAATAGAATTATTTCAATTTATTTTATTTCATTATTATTCAAGATAGTATGGTTTATTAACAAGACACAAACAATGGAGAATTTTGAAACTTCATCTGAAGTATGCTAAGTAATATGAATAAAACGTGGTTGATCTATGAATTTCATAGTTTGTCTTTTTCTTTTTCTTAAATTGGGAATCATATAGTATACGTTTTTAATATGTGTACACCTCTGTTTCTCAACTAATATAGTCACAGAACAATAAATATGGATCCAAATTGTCAGTTCTTATTAAATGCTCCATTTGGTAGAGACATCTTAATTTGAAAGGGTAACATTTAATATTCAACTAATATGAAAACCTCACCCTGTCAAGAGATGAAGTCTATATTTTTATTGCTTTAATTTAATCAACAACAGTTGATGTTGTTTATTTTAAAAATTATATATTTCATTAACATGCTCCCAAAATTGCACTTTTGTAATTTTTTTTGGTGGTAGAGACAAATATTTTTGGTTTAACCAAAATAAGTAAATTAAAATCCTTATTCCATTATTTTAATCAATTTAACAATTGCAGCATCAACTTCTCTATCCATTTTAATGTGTCTTTACTCACAATCTGAGTTAATAAAATAGTGACAAAAAGTTCTACTACAAGAGTAGAAAGCGTTGGTGAGTAAAGTGAAAGATTTGTCTATAAAGAAATACATGGTTTTAAATTTAGGACTTGGCTTATTAAATACTATCAGAAATAAAATATCACATTAATATTTTTAGAACCATCCCACTACAAATAACCATTTGATTTCATGGTGATTATTAGATAAATAGTTTGTGAAAAATAAGCACATAAGTTAGACTATTGTAATGAAAATAGTTAATTTCAAATATATCCTTTTCTATGCATGGCACTTAGCAGATTGATAAAAATAATAGTAGGCAAACATTTAGAAACAATCAAGTTACAAGGGTATTTAACTAACCAAACAAATTAATCAGTCAAATTAGGACATCTGGTCACCTTTGCTTAGAAACAATTTCGTGGAGTTAATACCATCCCAATTTTAAAGCACTTATTTAAACTGCAAGTCCATTTACTGTCAAAATAATTCCTTTTGTCCTAGCTGTGGTGCTGGATAAGTGTTTTCTTTGCCCTCTGTACTGCTGTGTTTACAGAGAATATGTTGACATATCAAGCTTCAATGCACCAAAGGCAAGGCATCTTAAAGCATGTAACAGGACTTTAGCAATCCTAGGTAGAAACAAATATTCTCATTATAAGAAATGAATTTCTTTTACTGGTTCAGGAAAGTCAGGATCATCATTACACAGATCTCAGAAGCATTAAACAGCCAAAACAGCAGCAAATGGGATTCAAACAGCAAAAGCAGATACTGTAACAACAACTTCTTCGCTTCTTCTGGACATCCATTCAAAGGCTTCATTAAGTCAGCTTGTAATATCAGTGCCCATCATGTCTCAGAGAACTAGAAAGACTAAGCTGCTAGTTTAAAACAAAAGCATGTCCTGTGGCTTGCAATCTCTTTTTGGAGTCTAAAGGACATATAAAATTATTCAAACAGTTAATTCAAAGATTAGGAAATTGTACTCAAATAGTGAAGGGCTTTTGGCTTGCATTTCAGGCTACTGAAGGACTGTGCATTAAGGGAAATTTGAAACAAAATTTGATGGAAGTGAGAAGACAGTTCTTGCCATTAACTATTTGAATATAAATTTGAAAAACCCACCAGTGTTTTACAAGCTTTAGTTTAAAGCCCTTTTTTTCAGCTTAAGCCTTTTGTGTTTTAATGTCTTGCACCACCACTTAGCTGTTTTATGTTATCCATGAGAGTTTCTAAATTGCTGCCTCCACCTAATGGAAGCCTCAGGAAATTATGAAGCCCATTTCACTATAGTTTATTAAGCAGGAGTTTTCTAAATTATCCAGGAGACACTAGGCAGTAGCATGAAGGCAAAAGGCTAACAGAAGTTAGAGAGGTTAACTAGTGTTTTTGTTTTGTTTTGTTTTGTTTTTTTCACATTCTCTTGCTTACTGCCACAGTGAAGAGAAAGGCAGAGTGAAGAGCAAACATATTGTGTAATCAGCATTCATTTACTCTGCTTTTTCATGAGCTTTGGCCTTTCTGCAACATTCTAGCATTAGGTTTGGGCTCTATGATTATCACATATATGTATTTTTAATACTATTGATAACAAATTGTGCTAGGAAATCTGTGCTGAGCTTTTTGAAAAAAATAGTTAAAAATAGAGGGGTGGTTTGTATAGCCAAGCTGGTACAGTGAATTTACACATCAACAATCATTTTTGCTGCAAATACATTAATGGACAGTATGCAAAACAAAAGTTACAAAACTGGGCTTATAAAATGAATACACATCTACAACTAAAAAAATGTAACAACTACCAATAAATCAAAATAACATGAAAAGACATCAACAATAAAAAAATAGTGAACATACTTATGCTATTGTCCAAAGCGGTTTTAGTTCCATAGGCAGGTGGCAAAAATTTGACTCTTGCAGCAAAACATGGACTAAACCTGTTCCATACATCGACGAGAACCTACATCAAGACTTATAGGTCAAATTTAAGAGACAAAACCATAGGGAGGAAAGAGGGAAAAGCAGGCTGAGAGAGAGAGAGAGACAGCGCAAGAGTATGCAAAAGAGAGAGAAGTCCAAAATAACAAAAAAATATAACATTAGAAGATAAATCTAAGAAATATAACCAATATAATCTATAATTAAAATATAAATTCACAACAGAAAAAAAATGTTACTTAACAACATGAAAGATACTAAGAATATTGAAGATATATGCAGGAATAAAATTGAGATTTTTATTTTAAAATATATAGTCAAAAATTATGAAACAAAAATATATACAGCTATTATGAGTCAGTTCTAAGTATTTTAAAAATTTTACAAGTTAGAAATCTTGGATAAGATCTAAATAATACTTACTATTAAAGATTTGAAACATCAAGTACACACAAACAAATTAGTGCATTCCAACATAATTCCAAGGATTTTATGGCAATTTAGGCAAAGAGAAAAGCTGCTTCTGCCTATCATGTGTAAGATAATTATGAATCTTCTTTAACAATAATAAGTAGAAAACCAACAAATTTTTAAAAGCATATAAGAACTCATGTCACAAAAAAACCCAATGAACTAAAGCACAATTTAATAAATACTTCTTGTCCACAAAGAGGCTCATAGTTGCTTTTATCCTTGTAGAGCAATAGACGCAAAAAAAAAAAAGACCTGGGTAAGAGAACAGAAAATGAGAATTCTTTTTATGACTCTTTTAAAGGCAAAATTATGGCTAGCATAAGAATGTGCACTCTCTACAGGCATAGACTTAAAGGCAGGAGATGTTCACAGACAGATTGTAGGCAAAGCAAAACACCTAGAGATACTCCCCTGTGTAGTATAGATGTATCAGGCCTGCAGAAAAGTTAGGGCAAGGTTGGGAAACTGAGATGAACACTATAAGCACTTCAGGCTTTAACTGTGTCCAAGGCAGCCACCCTCTACAGTTGGGGAAATAGTGGATAAGTCTGTGCTCAATACACACAGGAGAGGTGACGGAGTCTGTGGCTCACTAATGACTGTGAAAAAGTCTGTCCTAGTCTTACAGTGAGTATTAAACACTGGATATCTGCATCTGGATGAGGTGCAAGAAAGTTGGGAGAGATCTCTCCTGGGTTGCAGTTGCTTCAGGCTAGCTGAAGGCTAAAAGCCAAAAGAGCTAATTGAAATACAACTTATTGAAAAATAGAAGCTTCTGGTCCTGAATATAAAAAAAGCCTCAAGTATGCAATTAATTGAACCCCCTTAAGCAAAATAATAATAAACAAAGCTGCTTCAATGCAGACTTGATTACCTCAAAAATATCCAACTTGACAGCAGAGAAAGCCTACAATTTTCTGTGGACAAATGTAACCTACTTTCATTTCTAAGACTATATGACCAAAATGTCTGGCATCCAATTAAGCAAAAGATTACAAAGCACAAAGGAACAGGGCACCATACGGTACATCATCAAGAAAGGAAACTGTCAATAGAACAAGAGTGAGAGATAACAAATTCTAGAATTACTACAGATAGACTTAAAATAACAATATAAATACATTAAAAAACCTAGTCAATAAAGACAATTAATATTCATTACATACAGGGGAAAAAAGTGAAATTTAAAAATAAATTTTTGGGTGCGGTGTCTCACGCCTGTAATCCCAGCACTTTGGGATGCTGAGGCGGCTACCTCATGAGGTCAGAAGATCAAGACCATCCTGGCTAACACGGTGAAACCCCATCTCTACTAAAAATACAAAAAATTAATCGAGTGTGGTGGCATGCACCTATAGTCCCAGCTACTCGGGAGGTTGAAGCAGGAGAATCACTTGAACCTAGGAGGAGGAGGTTGCAGTGAGCCCAGATTGTGCCACTGGGTGACAGAGAGACTGGGTGACAGAGAGAGACTCAGTCTCAGGGAAAAAAATTCCAAAAAAAGTAAGTGTTATATAAATTATTTGTTGACTCATTAGCAGAGATAATAATAAATAACGTTGAAAACAGGTAGAAAATATAGTTTGAATTACAAAAGTGAAAAAGAATATATAAACAAGAAAATAAGGATGAGTAATCTGAAATTTATGAGACAATATCACATAGTCTAATATACATATTATTGGAGTCCCAGATAAAATATAAAAGATAATGAATTGGTGTTAAAAAATATTTGAGAACTGCCGGGCGCGGTGGCTCAAGCCTGTAATCCCAGCACTTTGGGAGGCCGAGACGGGCGGATCACTAGGTCAGGAGATTGAGACCATCCTGGCTAACCCAGTGAAATCCCGTCTCTACTAAAAAGTACAAAAAACCAGCCGGGCGAGGTGGCGGGCACCTGTAGTCCCAGCTACTCGGGAGGCTGAGGCAGGAGAATGGCGTAAACCCAGGAGGCGGAGCTTGTAGTGAGCTGAGATCTGGTCACTGCACTCCAGCCTGGGTGACAGAGCGAGACTCCGTCTCAAAAAAAAAAAAAAAAAAAAAAAAAAAATTTGAGAACTGCTGTTTTATGGTATTTTTAATTGATGAATGACATCAACCCAGATATTTAAAGAGTTCAGCACATTCCAACCAGAATATGTGCAGAGAGAAGCACACCTATGCACATTATATTCAAATTGAAAAAAAAAACATTTAAAAGTCATTAGATGGAGAAAATAAAACAGTATAAGGAGAAATGCAATGAAAATGACAGATCACTGCAGCAAATGAGTAATAGAGCTCAGAAAACAATGACATGATATAAGAACAATTATGGAAAAAAAAACAACTGTCAGCCTAGAATTTTAGTGAAAATGTCTTTCATAAATAAAGTTAAAATAAATACATCTTTAGGCAAGCTGAAACACTTTTCTTGAACAGATCTGCTGTAGAGGAAATAAAATATAAAAACATGCTTTTTAATAATTTTCTTTTAAACCAGATAAATGCTATCCGATAGAAATAGGCTTTTATAAAAACTGGGGGAAAAGAGTAATGATGATATACATGCAAAAGAAAAGATATTTTAAAAATAATTTTTGATATGATCTGGGTTTTATATTATATATACAGAAATCAAATAAGCGACTTTAGAAGTATGCCAGAAAAGAGAAAATGTATTAAAAAGTTTTCCCTTGTAACATTTTTATCTGTTGGTTAATCATTAGAATATGTTTGAAGACAGATTGGTTAAGCATTGGACTGTGTTTGACGATAGATTGTGAAACCTTAAAGAGGTATATTTTAGTACTGACAGTGACTACACAAAAATTCATTGTGAAATTTTCTTCCGATTGCTTTAAAGTGTCCAGTGCAACAGTACATAATATAATTGGAGAATGTATTTGATACATGAGAAGATTAGAAAAAATGTGAAATGGTTATTTAGAATTGAATAATGCTTTATGATTTCTGTTCAGTAAGAACCTACCTGAGGTACGTGGTCAAGAATTTCATGAGAGCAGTCAGAAAAGTATTTTTGTCCAGTTTCTTCAGTTACATGAAAATGTAAAGAATTGTATTTAAGTAGGGTTTTGCTCCTGGTAAGCAAGTAAAACAGCAAGGAAGGGAAAAGGAATTGAGCATGTCTGCAGATTAATGATTATGACAAAACATGAATTTAGGCAGAGTAAACAAGATGAAAGGACTTGAGTTGGGTAAAAAAAGTCAGAGAAAGGTGATCAGACCAATGGGTGGTTGTTCTGGTGGGACTGAAGTTGGAATTTTTAGAGAGAATATAATTGAAATCCAGCAGGTGCTGTTCATAGACTGGAGTGCTACAAATTAATGAGTAGTGAATTTGTTAAATATAAAATTTTACACAAAGATTCTGTAATTAGCAGAGTGTAACAATGTTGGGACTACTTTTAATTAGGTTCCAATGTCTAATTATGTCCAGGGGTAGTTTACATGAATAGTAGTAATAAACCCATCTACAATTTCCCTCATGATCTGAAAACAGAACAAAACTCAATGGAAGGAAGTTTAAGGCATGTCATTCAATACTGCACAGCAAAAAGTGCACACAGCTTGTCCTGCAGTCCGTTTGGAACTTAGTTCTTTTCAGTGTAAATTTTGGTCTTCAGACCTTCTTAAACAATTAGGCTAAATTTTCAACACATCCTCAGTATATAAAATACTCGTATTCTAAAAGACTCTTTTCTTCTCTATATATCATTGTTTCTGCCATGCCAGGTTAGTAAAAATAAACTTACATAAATGATAATGGTCAGTTGCAAAGGATATCACAGTTTTAGTTACCAGGTTTGCCAGTGACCTATTAAGCATCAGTCTTTTCACTACTAAATAAACTCTATGATTGAGATAAAACAAGAGTAGTCTTCAGTGAAAAGCTGCTGTCAAAACCTTGCCTGGACTGTATTTACTAAAATTAAAATTTGAAGCCAGTCACTTGGACGGCTTTAGATTGCTCCATGTCTGTTGTTTATTTTTCTTCTTCAAGGTTTCAGACCAATTCACTAAAAAGTTAAAATTTTAAGGTACTATTCTGTTATAGATTTTTCTTCCCCTCCTGCTATGGTTCGAATGTATGTGTCTGCTCACAATTCATATGTTGGAGTGTCAGACTCAATGTGATAGTATTAAGACTTGGGGCTTTTAGGTGGTGATTGTTATCAGGGCTTGAGGCAACTGGCAAGACCCTTTTGCCCCTTCCACTTTCCGACATCTGAGAGAACAGCAACCGTTAAGTTCCATCTTGGAAGCAAAGATCAAAACTTCACCAGACACTGAATCTGCCAGCACTTTGAATTTGTACTTCCCAACCTCTACAACTTTGAGAAAATGGATTTCTGTTGTTAAGTTGCTGTGTCTCAGGTATTTTGTTATAGCAGCAGGAGCCTTCTAAGACACCTGCTAGAATATAAGCAAATTAAAAAATAAAACGGGACAGACAGATCATTAAAACTATGATGTATGCTTTAACACTGACAAATGCATTTATATAATATGGATTTACATTTATGGCCAAAAGACTAATGATCTATGAATTGCCATCTTTCCAGCCTAAACAATGAGACTCTCAACCTGGAAAATATTGAGGAGAGCAGCGTATTCTTACCTAACTAGGATTATTTCTTCATATCAGTTTAGGAAAGAGTCAACAACCTCCGACTCCCTGGTTCAAGCGATTCTCTTGCCTCAGCCTCCTGAGTAGCTGGGACTGCAGGCACGTGCCGCCACACCCAGAAGATTTTTGTATTGTTAGTAGAGATGGGGTTTCACCATGTTGGCCAGGATGGTCTCCATCTCCTGACCTTGTGATCCACCCGCCTTGGCCTTCCAAAGTGCTGGGATTACAGGCGTGAGCCACCGTGACAAGCCTTCAGGATTCTTATAGATTAATAAATTACTATCAGGAAAACTGGACCAGTAGATATCAGAGAGCAGTGATCACACTCAGCCTCCAAGGGACAGATGAGTAAGGAAAGTGAAGGGAAAATTTTATGAATTTTTCTTATCATGAAAGATATTTCCTGTGGAACCTTAAACACAGAAGAAATGTTAGCCCTCCAACAAATTAGAACTATAAGATATTTAGCCTCCAAATGCAGTAATGCAAATCAGAACTGTGGCGTGTAGCAAACCAAAACATATTCAGTACAATGTCCTAGACTTTAAAGTATTCATTTAGAAATAAGTATATAAAAAGTATTAGTCAAAATGACAACATAAACTAAAAGAAAATGTAAAGAAAAATAAATATATGAATAGGAATATGAAGCAGAGGAAGGAGAGATAAAGGTAGTGAGAGAGAGAAGAATAAACAAGCAAGCTGAAACTGAAGTTTTGGGGGGAAAACCAACAAAGTAGAAAAACTTCTTATAAGTTCTAACTAATCAAGTAAATAAAGGGAAGGCAGAAGTGACAAATCAACAAAGTTAGAAATAAGAAACTGATATAAGCAAACGTGTATACGAAGATCATTAAAGTACAGAGTACAGATCAGAATAGTCAGTAGAGAACACTCTGAAAAATATGTTAAAGTGGTGAAAACCTAAGAGAAATTCATGTCTCTGAAAAAATAAAAAATTGGAATTTCCATTTAAGGAAGAGCTAGAAAGCATCCAAAATCAGTCTTTATAACATGCATTGGTAATTTAAAGCATCATGCATAAAAAGAAATGTGGATCAGTGAGTCCTTGAGGTTTATTAAAACTAGATTTTAAGGAACACGTAATCCCCACTTTGTATCAATGTTTTTAACTAAATATAAAGAAATCTACTTATTGTATTTTAGAAGAATTACACACACACACACACACACATTCATACATAGAGAAGTAATGAAAATAAAAGGAAAGAGCTGTTTTTAACTAGACTGTTAGATACCATCTCCAACTTCTGAAGCTAGTTTTCCAAGGCCTAGTACACTATCTATACAAACTCAGCACTCACGGTGTACACACTATAGTATTGTATCTATAAAAACTCCAACTCCACAGGGCATTAATGGGTGACTAAGAAGACAGAATTTAATCCTTGACTTCACAGAGCTTTCTATCTAGTAGAATTGATAATATTTATATATAAATGTAGTAAAAGATGAAAAGTGAAAAATGTTATTATAAATGTACCAAAATCTGTAAAACTGGTTAAGTGGTAAAAGAGGGGAAGGGGAAGAGTGAGAGTGAACATAGGATTCATCAAGAATGCGCTAAATAAGTTAAGGAAATAGTATGATTAGACTCTAAGGCTCATTTAGGGACTTCTGTTAAAATTCTGATAACACAGCATTTCATACTGTAGACTATTCAGCATTCAGTTAATTGAAAGTAATCTGGAAATTCAAAAAGGCCTTCCTTTCGATATTTGCTCACTTGCAATATGGTCTCATTTTTATGATGTATTTATCTAGTGGATTAGTGAAGTGGGTATGTCAGAACGATTCAGCTTGCTAATTAGCATTTTTAATGAGTTTTTACTATGTCACTCCCTAGCAGTCTATTTACCATTTTCCATACTATAGTTTGGAAGCCAAAATCTTAGTGGGTTGCAATTAACTAAAATTATTTCTACTGAAATAAGCTCAGTCAAAATATTTAGTAAATTCAACAATAGTAAACATAGTAATAACAAGGCAAGGTATAAGAACAAATATATACAAAATAAATATAAAAACATCAGAACATTAAAATTATAAAGTCAGAGTAGAAATGTGTTCATATAGAATTGAGCAAAGAAGATCTCTATATGTTATTATATATGAAATAATGCTTGTTTAAATGAAATGTTAATGAATTTGCAGTTACATTTAAATAATTTTAGTTTCACAAGCTGTAGACTATGTAATAGATTATTTCATTTGCAAATTCTGTGGCTTTGATGAATGTAAAGTAACTTATAAGCAGCACTTGTATATTAACTGCATTGATTTATTAGTATATTGTTACTGCATTATTATACCTTTATAGTAAATCCTGTATTAGTTCACCACAAGTAATAGCGAAATGAAGATATGTGTGTCAATCATGTGCATCTGAGTGTGTGTGGCAGTCTATGGTCCAGAACAATGCAGCAGTAAGTTAATCCTAATATATTATCATCCTCACTGTATTACAACCTCACCTCAGAAAGGGTTTAAAGTCATATTTCAGACTTAGGGAGTTCTAAGTTTTGTACAAGACTGAGGTACATCAACTGTGTCCAAGGTGAGATTTTCTTTTAACTTTCCTGAGTATTTGTGTGGAAGACGTGACATAGCTGATAAGTTCTTCAGTAACAGTATGTTTTTCCCTTTCACATTACATGGCTGTCATTAGGAAGCTGGCTTCTCAGCTAAGGAGGGCATTCTGTTTGACCCATTGTCTTTGATGGTAGTGTGATTTCTCTCCAACAAAATCTAAGCAGAAATGGTAGGCATCCTTTCCAGGAAGGTTGACCAGGGAGGCATCTCCTTTTCCCTGTTGAGGACTGAGGGCAGAGAATTATAAATATCGAGGGGATTGTAGAACTATACTCTGGAAGCAACTGGGTTCCTGAATCAGCATAGAGAGCAAACAATCCCACGTTAGATAGGAATGCTTACATATATCAGCTAAATGGATGAGAAGTAAATTTCTGTTCTGCTAAACCACTGAATGGTTGTTTTATTTATTTGTTTATTTAGTTAGTTAGTTAGTTCATTCGTTAGTTAATATTGTGGAGAGCTATTCTAACTACAGAAAAAAATTAGAATTCCTCTACATACATGATTACTTTAAAAAAATTCAGTGTCTCAGCAATCATTTGAATGCTTATTGGTTACATTTGCAAATTGGCCTCCTAATAGAAACCTATGAAATGAAATCCAATGTCTTTATATCCACAGGAATTATACATATTTAAAGAATGAAGTGAAACTAAATGTTAAATGTTAATATCAAGAAAAATGCCTAAAATGCAGCTTTCCCCTCCCCCAATGAACACTTTAATTCAACCAGCCTCTCGACAGATTGTGATGAAAAGATAAACACAAATACATGTTTTGTTTCATTAGGGATTGCTTCACATCCTCTTTTCTCTTTATTTTATGTGTGTTGCTGTGAGGAATTGGGAGCCTATTATTAAAACAGTTTTTAATCTTAAGAGAAAGAAAATAAACTGATGACACAGATGGAAATTATGTGAAGAGAATGAGCTACAAGGAAGAAAGGGTTCAATGAAATCATATTACAGAAAAAAAGGTGCAAGAACTCTGGCTTCCCCATGGGAATCTGTGATTATACAAAACTAACTTGAAATACCCTTTGTTTGTTATCACTTATTGATGGTTGGAGGCAACATAGCTAAAATATGAAAAGCGAAAATTTAATTGATCACTTGACTCTACTTACAATGAAATGATAGTTACTTAGTTACTAATAGTTACTTATTTACTAAATATATATATATAATAAAATTCTCAGGCATAATTATCAGAAGTTCCCTCAAAGAATGAGTATGAGTTCAGTTTCTAACATTTGTATGGTGGTAGGATCAGAACACTTTATTTGCAGAGAGATTCTACTCAATCCGTCAGTTGCACGTAACTGGACAAGGAGTGGCTACCTATTCTAAATTAGTGGCTACCTATTAAATTTTAAATCAATAATCAGAACTTCTTTCCACAGAACTTTCAATTGATATTAGAATCACTTTTCCCATGTCCTTTGGATATTTAACTTGTAAACTCATGAAATCTGAATAGGCACTTTTGTCATATAAATTCAGTTGCCCATCCAGAGGAAGAATAATGGAGCAGGAGACCAGCAAAATAAGAGAAAGAGACACATGAATGACAAGCTTCTCAGGGATGCTTGAGGCCTTCCTGCTCACTAAAGATCTAGATAAAGAACAAGTTTTGCACCTCATTTTTTTTATTTGTAGTACTGAATTAGTAACCCCTACTTTATGAGATTTAATTAGAATTAACTTTAAAAATGTACCTATCAGAGTAGGTATATTTACTTACTCATTTCCAATTTTACTGTAAACATATCAGCAGAAAACACTGTGCTATGTTGTTTATATCCACATGAGCACCATTCAAAATATCTTGTACAGAGAAATATTTAATAAGAAATATTTAATAAGTTCCTTATGGGAATTGACTGCTAAAGTTAAAGTTCAGTTTTCCCATTTTGCTGTGCATTGTCTCTTGAAAGCTCTAATTTCACCAAAGATAATTTGTTCTTCCCCTATTTTCTTGCATTTACTGCTAACACAAAGATGTCCAGTTTCAGAGTTATTGAGGAAAGAAACATTTCCCTCCTTCTATTTTTTGCACATAGTCATAAGATACAATTTTAAGGAGAAAGAATCCATGGAGTAATACAATTTTGCTTTTGTGTGTGAAAGGTATTACAGCTAATGGTCCTGGGTAGTCTAGAGTGTCCTCATTAGTTGTGATTATGCTTTTTCAATTATACCTCTTTCTCTTGTTACTATTATTTGATTTTCTTAAACTCCTAATGTGCTTGAAAGAGTTTTGCCTTTCAAAAATTTTCAAAACAAGTTTTCAACTGATCACTGAGAGTTTTGACCATATTTATACAAAAGACATAGAAAACAATCAACAAACACCACTTTGATACTGTAGACCGGTTTCTCTCTCTTTCTCTTGCTCTTTCTCATTGTCTGGGTGTAGGGGAGAAATAATTTTATCTGTATTATGCCATAAATAGAGAAAGATAGAATCTTTCTTTGCCATTACTTGGAGTGCAATATATTCAGGTTGTCTGTGGAAGCTCTTGAGTTCTCTGGTAATTTATATGACTGGCGTTTTTGTACTTTTTTTTTTTTCTGGAAATTTACCCAGTGTTTTTTAAGAGGCTAAAATGTTTTGCTTTTAGTGAAGATTTATTTTCGTGGAATCCATTTTGAATATTAAGATAGAGCCAATTAATTCCACATAAACTTAGTAAACAGAAGAATTAGAAGAGATCTTAGTATCCATAAAAATCTAAACTTCATCACTGGCAACTTGCTATCTGACCTCTGTTTCAATACATCTAAACTGGAAGTAGCTATTTCTCAGTGAGGCTCCTTCAACTTTGTCTATATCTAAATTCAGCAAATGTTCTCTTGTACAAAACCTGTAATTTTCTTCTTAATATTTCCACTCAAGCAAGTTTATCCTTAATTTGAGAGTCACTGAATATGAACCTATTACTTTTTTCTTTATTAGATACAATGAAAGAGTACAAGTTCAGGTATGATGGTTTTCTCACAACAAATAATCATTTGTACCTTGTAAGTGTTTTGTACAAATTTTACCATTTGATTTTCATAAAAATTTACTTGGGTAGGTATTTTCACCCCAATTTTGCTTAGGAAAAGGAAATCAGGGTTTAATTTCTTATGTTAAAATCGAACTACCATTGCTTTCACATGACTTCTTTCTCTAAGAAAAATAGTAATTTTTTAATAAACTGACAATTTCAACTTTTCCTTAGTACACTAATTTATATCCATTAGCCATACTCTATTTTTCTTTATTTTTTGTAAGTGCATCTTTTAGAATCATTACCAAGAAAAGGAAGGAAGGAAGGAAGGAAGGAAGGAAGGAAGGAAGGAAGGAAGGAAGGAAGGAAGGAAGGAAGGAAAGGAAGGAAGAAGGAAGGAAGGGAAGGGAAGGGAAGGGAAGGGAAGGGAAGGGAAGGGAAGGGAAGGGAAGGGAAGGGAAGGGAAGGGAAGGGAAGGGAAGGGAAAGAGAGAAAGAGAAAGAGGGAAGGAGGAAGAAGGAAGGAAGGAAGGGAAGAAGGAAGGAAGGGAAGGAAGGAAGGAAGGGAAGAAGGGAGGGAGGGAGGGAGGGAGGAAGGAAGGAAGGAAGGAAGGAAGGAAGGAAGGAAGGAAGGAAGGAAGGAAGGAAAAAGAAAGACAAAGGTTTTCACATGTAACTCTCATTAACACTTTTGTCCTAAATTGTGAATAATAGGTATTCTTCATTACTATCTATAATTGTCTACATAGGTATAATTTTGAATCTCAAAAGTCTCCAATTTTGTATAAAATATTGTTGATGCACCTATGGCTCCTTGGTTGTAAGAGCATTGCTATCTACAGGATACTTCTAAGAATGGCATGAGATAAGAAAATGCCTACATTCCTAAGATTGTCATCCATGAAAGCAACTATTAAATAGATAATGGAAAAGACATTTCTAACCTTTGCAATTATTAAAAACATACAATGCTTTTAAGTCACTTTTCTCTATATGTTGAAATATAATTCAATCTAATACCATTATATTAATACAATCTTTCCAATTCTGTTTTATATTACATTCACATATTTGGGTCACATACATGCATTTTACCTGTATGTGTAAACATTTATTCTTATATGTAAACATCTCTTACTCTAATACCTTTGGATAATTTCTATACTTAGGTAACATAAATATTTATTGCCCAATAACAACTAACAAATATTTATTGGCACAAATCTTTGTACTTTTTTAACTCGTAATTCCCATTACAGCCATATATATATATATATATATATATATATATATATATATATATACACACATACACACACACACACAGACACACACAGACACACACATATATATATATATTTCTCCTCCTTTCAAAAAATGATGCTGTAGCACAGACAGAGTAAGTAATATATCCAAATTTACAAGGTTCGTTAATGGTAGTGCCTGGGTTGGAGTCTAGGTAATTTGGTTCTAGAATTCATGCTGTTAATCACCATCTCTTAGAATTTATTATTTTAAGCATCCTTATTCCTTACAAATGCAGGCTATATTAAGTTAGATTTCTTTTAGAGCTCATGTTATATGGCATAGTCTACCATAATTGTTCATTATAATAGTACTCAATTAGTGACCAGTTTTAACATTTCCAACCACAAACATGTGCACAAACACATACCCAGAATAATTCCTGGAAAACAACTTGAGGTCCGGCTGGGCATGGTGGCTTATGCCTGTAATCCCAGCACTTTGGGAAGCCCAGATGGGCAGATGACCAGGTCAGGAGTTCGAGACCAGCCTAGCCAACATAGTGAAACCCTGTCTCTACTAATAATACAAAAATTAGCTGGGTGTGGTGGTACACACCTGTAGTCCCAGCTACTCGGGAGGCTGAGGCAGGAGGATCACTGGAACCCAGGAGGCGAAGGTTGCAGTAAGCTGAGACTGCTCCATTGCACTCCAGCCTAGGGGACAGAGTGAGACTCTGTCTCAAAAACAACAATAACAAAAAATAAAATACAAGAAAATAACTTGGGGTCTAATACACTCTCAGGTTTCTTACCTTTTGACAGCAATTGGTGGGGTGACAGACAGTTTAGGAGCTAGTGCTAAGACAGACCTGAGTTTATATATACGGTCATAAATCACCTATGGTCATGAAATTTTTATTCATCTTTTAAGAATTCCTGGAACTGACATTGTAATTT
Source organism: Macaca nemestrina (assembly GCF_043159975.1). NCBI lineage: Eukaryota > Metazoa > Chordata > Mammalia > Primates > Cercopithecidae > Macaca > Macaca nemestrina. The sequence continues at coordinate 63,502,327 of NC_092139.1, forward strand.
GTTACCTGCTATTCTCAAGATATTCTGCCTTTCTTCTTAAAGTATGATCGCCATGATACTTGACACCATCATACTGACCACCAGCATTTAGCAATATTACCTGAGAACTTCTAAGAAACACAGAACCTCAGACCTCATTTGAGATCTACCAAACCCAAATTCTGGTTTTTCAAAGATCCCAGGCAGCTTATATGCACATTAAAATTTAATATTCAATGTTTTAGAATATTCAATAGACTTTACCTTTTAGTAGCATTCATTCTTCTCTACTGCACTGTATGGTAGCCGCCAGTCACGTGTGGTGTTTACACTTATATGTAACTTATTTTAAATGAAACAGCAAGAAAAGTCACTTCTTCTGTAATACTAGCCATAGCTTAAGTGTTAAATAATTACTCCTGTAAGAGTGAATATTGTCTTGGATATCTGTGATATAAAATATTTCTGTGATTGTTGAAAGTAATATTGAAAGTGCTGCTGTGCTGCAAAGATCAACAATTTTTATTTTTACTTTTTGTAAAGAGTCAAGAAGTAAATATTTCAGCCTCTGCATTCTATATACAGTCTCATTTCTCCCTCTCTTCCCCCTACTTCTCCTTTAACAACCCATTTAAAAAAATGTTAAGCAATACTTAGCTAGTGGGTAAAAAATAATAATAATTAATTAATTAAAAAAATAAACAGGCCGTGGACTGAATTTGGTCTATAGGCCATAGTATGTAGATGCCCACTCTAGGTAAAGAATTTTTGTAGATAAAACAGGTGATTAAATACTACTTACAAGAAGAGATGTGAAAAGTACTCTGTTGGGTCCAAAAAATCTAAAATAAAAACTAAAAACCTACAAAACTTCTAGATTTTATTGTTATTTAAGGCATTCCTGAATTTTAATCTGATTTTTTTCTAAGAAAAGGCAGAGGAGGTACAAAACATATCTCGAGTTTCACCCAGTGCTAAATCAGCCCTGCCATCAAACATAGTTGCACCAAGGAGGAATGAAAGATTATCATTCTAAATTGACAACAATGTGACACTGGTAACTGGAGGCACAGAGTGGCCCTTTCAAGACAAAATAATGATGACAACAAATTAACTGAAATAGTCTCCTTTATTACTGGCTCCTCTTTACAAAGACCCCAGAGCCCTGTAAAGTATTACAGAATTGTTTCTGTGAGAAGCTTGGGGTATTTCAGTTGCGCTTTTAACAAAAAACGCACCATTATAGTTCCCTTATTTACCGCTTCTGTGCATGGAAATTGTATTTCCTTCTGTAATCCTAACCCCAAAACCCACTCACAGTTAACTCTTTTTTGAAATTACACTAAATTATAAAATTCTCCAGGCAATGGGAAAAATATGCCTTAACTTGTGTTTTTCATAAATTTAAAAGAGATCCCATAATTTCAACCTCAATTTGACCTCAGACTGTGTCAGGAAATTTATATAAATCCAATGGAAGACACCTGGCTCTAATCAGAATTCCTCTCATCCAAAATTGAAGAGTCTCTTAATGAACTTAGCTTTTAGAAGCCGGTCTAGTTTTCCCTTTGAATGAGTTTTCTTGTAAGAAGGGCCTCTGCTTCTCTGTAAAGAGGTTTCTATTGAACCTATAGAGTTTATTTTCCAGTGTTCCTAAATATGTCTGGACCCTAGCACTGATAATAGCCCAGATTCAGGTGATATTCCTGCAACATATACAGTAAAGATGTAATAAAGATTATTTCTAAAATGTGTTCTGAATACTAAAACTCAGAATAAAAGCAAAATAACTTTTGTATGGTATTTCTAACTGGTAAGTGAAATACATCATTTCATGATTAATATAAAATGTATTTGTGTTTACATGGTAAAACCATAAAAACATTTCATTTTATCATTTTGTCGAGAATCTTTCACATAAAAAAAAAAACAGAAACACACTTTAATACTAAAAATATGTATTTCTGGCAGGGGGCAGTGACTCATGCCTGTAATCCCAAAACTTTGGGAGGCCAAGGCAGGTGGATCACTCGAGGTCAGGAGTTTGAGACCAGCCTGGCCAACATGGTGAAACCTCGTTTCTACTAAAAATACATAAATTTAGCCAGGCAAGTAGCTGTGGTCCCAGCTACTTATGAGGCAGAGTTGGGAGAAGTGCTTGAACTGGGAAGACAAAGGAGGCAATGAGCCGAGATCACACTATTGTACTCCAGCCTGGTGACAGAGCAAGACTCTGTTTCAAAAACAGTCAATAAATACAATAAAAATATGTTTTTCCACTTTATTTGGGTTAAACATCTCAAACTGGTTTATGGTGCTTAACCTGTCCCTGCATCTAAAACTGGCCATTACTTCTGCTTGTAAATAGCCTTTTATTGTAAGTAGGAAAAAAACTCTTCTATCTCAAACTCCTTAAATTATTTGTCTGATTATGTAAATTGTAAATGTTTTAATAATGGAGTTACATGAAACACATAATGCCACTGACAACTAATTATATTGTAAATTGCGTTATAGTATGTTTGCTATTTCAATTTTACTCCTCAGCCAGGAGGTATAAAATTTGTAGCTAAGTATTCAAAGTATAATTACTTTAATAAATGTGCCATTCCTTGCATATTTATTCAAGCTCCTATTCATTAAAAGAATCATAACTATGCTTCAACAAAAATAACTTGATTCTTCCTATATCTAAATATAATTAAATTTTAAAACTATCACCTTCAAATGGAAAAGTGTTAACAACCTTGAAAGCATACTGATAATACTTACCAGACAGATAGATGTAAGTTAACTAAACTCTATTTTCATATTGTACAAGGTTTGTTCCAAAATGTTTATTAATTGATTTCTCATCAAAAAGACAAACTAAAATATTTGGGAACTAATATAAATATATAAATATCTGTAACCATAGATATAGAAATAGTAACTTTTTAGGCAAAGGCTCTCCAAAAGAATTAGATTATAAATGAAAACAACTACAGATACAAACTACAAACCACTCAGGGCAGAGAAGGCAATAAGGCAAAAATCTATTTTACAAATTCATTGCTTTGTTGTTAAGACACTATACCTTGGCAGTACAGTAGATCTGTTCCCCATAAGATCACCTCATCAATTCACACTACACAAAGAGTTAGAAGAAAAAGTTCAAAGCTGACGACTCAGATAAAAACCCAGACTCTGGACAGACAAGATATTTTGTAAAACACATTATTTGAATATTATATATTAATATCTCTATTTGAATATATCCTATTATCTGCAGGTTACATAAGGAGTACAAGTCTAGGAAACAAATTCTAATGCCTCACTAAAAAAAATCTTATGCTCTCCAAGTGGCCAAGTAATCAATCTAAACTTCAGTGTACACCTGTGAAAAAAAAAAAAATGAGTTTACACTGTTGGCTCAGACTTTTATCCTAAGCAACTCTTCGATTTATGTACTTTCTTTCCTCCAGATTTTGCTCAATGCACTTTTCTTCTGGTAATTTTCATATGTATAATTCTGCTATGATAAACCATAACTTTGAGGGTAGCAACTTTTGGGTGCTGTGAGCCCTTCTAGTCTGTTGGTCAGATTGGCCCTTGGCTGATGTCTAGAAACTTGGTGGGTAAATGATTCCTCGTCAGCCTTGATATCCAAACCAAATTTTGGGTGCTTATCTATCCTGCTCTGTAGGTTGACCACAAGAGAGAGGGTGCTTACAGCAACAGCTTCTGTGCAAACCTTGGATATTTACTCTCTGATTATATTTCCTTAGAGACAACACTTTATGCACTTTGTCACACTGTTTACTGGAAAAATTAAGTGGGTCCTATGCTGCTCCACTGGGAAAGAATATGAACCTGGTTTCCTTCAGATTTTGCCCTATGCACTTTCCCTCTGCTGATTTGATTTGTATAATTTTGCTATGATAAACCGTAACCTTGAATATAACAACTTTTGAGTGCTGTGAGTCCTTCTAATTAATTACTGAACCTCAGTGATATTAGGGACCATCACATAACATGTTAATATTTTTGCAGAGGACTAAATTAGACTCAGAAGTATGCATAACTCTCCTCTTGATGCCACGTCTATCTCCTATTATTACTTACCTAGGGCCTAATTGTGCAACTGATTGATCATGTTGCCATGCCTTCTATGTCAGTAGAGATGTTCACAATCAAAAACAAAAAGTAGTTTTTCTATAATGTTTTCCAATTTTATATCCTGTTAAATTATGACACTAAATTATAATTGTGAGAAATAACAAACCTGCATTTGGCACATCATTATAAATAAATGGCATCAAATTTATTTTCTAATAAAAGTAAACATTACAGAAAAAGTAGAAAAAGATTTAGAGAAACATTGTTTTATTCTTCTGAAAACAAATATTGAAATAAAAGTTGGTGTGCTTACACATTTAGGAAGTCCTTGGAATACACAACATTACTGCATTTATTTACATAATCATAAATATTATTTATAAATTGAATTCATTTTGAAACTGATTCTGAAAAAACGATGGCCTCCTATTGCTTTTTAATTTGAATCCTTACTCTCATTATGAAAACAATTTATGTTTATGGTAACCATGTAAAATGTAGAAAAACAAACCTGTAATAACAAAGTGATATGCATTTTTGTCTTCCCATTATCCAGGGGTAGCTTTGTTATGACTTTAGTGTGTGCCCTTTGCCTGTGTATGTGTCACTATATATTTTTCTTTTTCTGCATATATAGTCTAATTAAAATTTTAAAGCACTATTCACTTAAAAAGTATGTTACAAATATTTTATCATTTTTGTTTCTAAAAATGATTTTTATGACCCAACATTACTTTTAGCACTTATGATCCAACTTTACTATTCACATTTCTTGTTGGTCTAGAGGAAACATGAACAGGTTTTCAAAAGATGGGTGTTAGTGGGAACAACTTTATGTCAATTAATTTGACAATTTTTGTGAAGATGGTAGTTTTTGAGAAACACAATGTACCAAAACAAATAAAGGAAGCAATAGGTATTCTGAAAGTCTGATATCTGTTACAAAATTAAAATTGATTATTTAAAATTCTATAAAAATAAACCCATATGCTTAGACTCATATAGATTCCTCATATTCTTCCAAACACTTAAGAAATTCATATCAAATTTATACATAACCATTCAGATAATGGAAAATGAAAGAAGAAATAATAATTATTTTCATGAGGCCACAGTAGCATTGATACCAACACAAGATAAATTTATTACAAGAAGAGAAAAATGCAGAAGCACCACTGTCCTAAACATAGATTTAATAATCATTGATGAAATATTAGCAAAAGAAATTAGGCAATAAGGAAAGGGATAAATTCATCAACCAAAGAAGGTTAATTCACAGATGCAATAGTAAGTTAGCATCCGCAAACATTCAATATAATTCATAGCATTAACAAAAATCAAAGGTCATATCATTTCAATAGATAAATAAAACTCTCTTAATAAATAATAAGTGTACTCATAACATTCACTTTTAGTAAAGCAGAAATAGAGAATGACCTTTTTATTAAAATAAAGAGTACTACTGGCCAGCTGTGGTGACTGAAGCCTGTAACCCCAGCACTTTGGAAGACTGAGGCAGGTAGATCGCTTGAACCCAGGAGTTCAAATCCAGCCTGGATAACATGGTGAAATCCATTCTCTACAAAAATTACAAGAATTATCCAGGTGTAGTGGTGTGCACCTCTAATCCCAGTTACACAAGTTGCTGAGCTAGGAGGATTGCTGAATTCCAGGATGTTGTGGCTGATGTGAGCCGTGATTGTGCTACTGCACTCCAGTTAGATCAACAGAGTTAGACCCTGTCTCAAAAAAAAAAAAAAAAAAAAAAAAAAAAAAAAAAAAAAAAAAGAAAAGAAAAAAGAGTAATACCTCAGTGGAGTGATGTCACCAAAATGGCAGAATGCTAGTAATCTGGCTTCACTTCCCCACAGAAAACCAAAACCAAATATCCAGCACCTAGGATCATCACTAGCACCAGGAACATCACCAGCAGTATCACATGTACTTCAAAAATATGTATAACTATTATGTATTGATAAAAATAAATCAATAATAAAGTTCAGAAAACTACAACAAAGTACAAAGATGACAAATAATAGTAAAGTGTGAAAAAGTTAACTCAGTTCTGCATGAGACAGGGATGCCTGATACTGTGTCTACTACAAAACATTCCACAGAACTGGGGCACAGCCAGACAAGAGGACCAAAAATTTCCACCAACACCAGTACAATACAGTGAAATATAATACAAGACAAGACAAGACAATACAATTAAAGACAATACAATGCAACACCATAAGAACATTTTTAAAATAAAAGATATATTATTTGAAAAAAAAAATTATTGCACTTAATGTAACCGACTCAAGTCCAGCTGTTTGGTGCTCAGAGTCAAAACATGAGAAGCTAGGTGTGGTAAAGAAAAGCAGCTTTTATCAACCAAATGCTGGCAGATGGGAGAATGGATGAACTTAAGCTTCAAAGGAACCATGTCAGCCTTCTCGGCTGAGTGAAGAGGTTTAGGAAGTAAAATTTGGTGTGGGGTGGTGCAAGAGGGTGCAGGTCTCTGTATCTTGTTTTGAAGGTTATCTTGGGTAACCACCTGTCTGGAGGTTGGGTTTGTATCATGCTGACTTTGGCCCAGTAGTGGTGGACTAAGCAGGGGATTTGGCAGCTTGATGTCTATCGCTGATTTGATTCAAATTGGCCCCTGGAACTTCTTTCTTTTGGGAACGGGGAATTTTTAAAAATTATTTGTAATTAACATATAATAAGTATGTATATTTACGGAGTAAAATGTAATTTTTTAAAAAATTCAACTTTTAGATACATGGGGTATATATGCGGGTTTGTTACATGAGGATATTGGGTGATGCTGAAATTTGGGATGACGATCCCATCACTCAGGCAATGAGCATAGGACTCAATAGTTAGTTTTTCAACCCAGCCCTCTCTCGCCCTCCCTGTTCCAGTAGTCTTCATTGTCTATTATTCCAACATTTATATTCACGTGTGCTCAATATCTAGCTGCCACTTATAAGTGAGAACATCCAGTATTTGTTTTTCTGTTCCTGCATTAATTCACTTAAGCTTATTACCTCCCACTGCATCCATGTTGCTGCAAGGGACACGATTCTATTTTTTATGACTGCATAGAATTCATGGTGTATATGTACCACATTTTCTATATCCAGTCTACCATTAATGGGCACCTGGGTTGATTCCATGTCTTTGCTATCATGAATAGCACAGCAGTGACCATACATATGCATTTGTCCTTTTGAAAGAATCATTTATTTGCCTTTGGGTACATACTCAGTAATTAAATTGCTGGGTCAAATGGTAGCTCTGTTTTAAGGTTTTTGAGAAATCTCCAGACTGCTTTTCACAGTGGCTGTACTAATTTACATTCCTACCAACAGTGTATAAGTTTTCCCTTTTTTCCACACTCTCCCCAGCATCTGTTTATTGACTTTTTAATAGTAGCTATTCTGACTGGTGTGCAATGGTATCCCGTTGTGGTTTTGATTTGCATTTCTTGCATGATTCGTGATGCTGAGCATTTTGTCATTTGTTTGTTAGCTACTTGTATGTCTTCTTTTGAGAAGTTTCTGTTCATATTTTTTTTGCCCATTTTTCTGATTGAGTTTTTTCTATTTTTATTTTTTGGCTTGTTGATTTGTTTAAGTTCCCAATAGATTCAGGTTATTAGGATTTTGTTGGATGTATTGTTTGTGAATATCTTCTCCCATTACATAGGCTGTCTGTTTGCTCTGTTGATAGCTTCTTTTGCTATGCAGAATCTCTTTAATTAACTAATTAGTAATTTCATTAGTAATTAGTTTAATTAGGTCCCACTTGTCTGCTTTTGTTTTTGTTACTTTTGTTTTTGTTACAATTGGTTTTGCAGATTTACCCTCAAATTTATTGCAAGGTTGATATCAAGAAGAGTATTTTCAAAGTTGCTGCCTAACATTTTTATAGTTTGAGGTTTTTCATTTAAATCTTTGATATATTTTGAGTTAATTTTTTGTACATGGTGAAAGGTAGGTATCCAACTTCAGTCTTTGGCATATGGCTAAACAATTATACAAGCACCATCTATTGAATAAAGAATCCTTTCTCCATTGCATGTTTTTGTCTGCCTTGTACAAGATCCAATAGTTGTAGGTATGTAACTTTAAGTTTTCTATTCTGTTTTCTTGATATGTGTCTGTTTTTGTAGCAGTACCACGCTGTTTTGGTTATTGGAGCTTTATAGTATAGTTTTAAATTGTCCCTAGAATTTCTAAGCAAGCACATAATTAGATAAGAGAGTGCTGTGCATGGAAAGTCCTGGTGGGAAAGGGACTTCTGTGTTTTCTTTGAGAGTTTTACAGTTTTAAATCTTTAAGTGCAGGCATTTAATCAACTTTAAGTTAATGTTTGTATATGGTATAAGAAAAGAGTCCAGCTTCATTCTTTTGCATATTGATATCCAGTTGCTCTAACACCATTTATTAACAAGACAGTACTTTCCTCATTGTGTCTTTTAATGGCTTTGTGGAACATTAGTTGACCACACATGCTTGGATTTATTTTGGGGATCTCTATTCTGTTCCATTGGTCTATGTGTCTATTTAATTAAAGTATCATAATGTTTTAATTATAACTGTATAATATAATTTGAAATCAGGAAGTGTCATGAGTTTGCCTTTTTCTCAAGATTGCTTTCCCTACTTGGGGTCTATTGAACTTCTATATAAAATTTTAATTTTTTTTTCTATTATGTGAAAAAGCCATTGGAATTTTAATAAAAATTTCATTGAATATGTAAGTGCTTTGGGTGGAATGAATATTTTAACTATATTAAATCTTTCAATCCATGAACACAAAATAGCTTTCCATTTATTGTATCTTCCTTAATTTTTGAATTACCATTTTATAGTTTTCAGAGTACAAGTGTTTTACTTCCTTTTATTCCTGAGTATTTGTTATAGTTGAAGAATATGTTGTTATTGGCATACAGAAATGCGACTGATTTTTGTATGTTGATTTTATATCCTGCTACTTTACTGAACTTATGACCATATTAGCAAAATTTTACAATATATTAGCAAATATAATCCAAAAATATATAAGATACATAATAAACCACGTCCAATTGTTTATTCTGAGGATGTAAGTCTGGTGAAATAATTGAAAATCAATCGATTTATTTTGGCATATGTGAAATCTAAAGAAGAAAAACGGTTGTATCAATTGATGCAGAAAAAGAATTTAGCATATTACAAATAATAATAGCTCTTCATGAAAAAAAATCTGACTAAACAATAATTAGAAGGGAATATACTTGACTAGAAAGGTGCCAACATAATGCTTAATGATGAATAACTGTAAATTTTCACTATAAGATCAGAAACAAGGCAAAGATGACCTCTCTTATTACTGCTATTCAGTACTGCACTGAAATATTAGCCAAACAAAAAGGGGGAGAGACCAGAGTAGGGGGGAGAGAAGAAGATATTCATTGGAAATAAATAAAAACTCATATTACTTGTTCTTATTAAGCGTAGCACAGAAGATTGATAATTTTAACAAAGAAAGTAAGTTAAAGGCAATTAGTGGCCAATCTGGATTCTGTACACAGAATCAAAGGTGTATCATTTCCAATTTCAGTTTTTATAAAAATGCAAGTTTGGCTTAAAATACAAAAGTAAATCACTAAAATTTGTCGTATTTTCAAAATAAAGGAACACATCATATACTAATTATAGCAGATGTAGACAAATAACTTTCCATAAAAATGAATACCCTTTACAGTAAAGTTAGCAAATTTAAGAATAGAAGCTAACTTTCCTAAGCTATCAAAGATATGTACAAAAACACTGTTACTACTTTGAAAGCTTTGAGATGTTGAGAATAGAAATAAGATATTCTAGAAACTGTTTTATTGAACATTGTACTAGATGTCTTAGCCAGCTTATTAATGTATGGAATAAAACTATGTTAATTGGAAAGTAGGATAAAAATATTTTACTTTCAAATGATATAATTGTATAACAAGAATATTCAAAAGAATCTTCTATATCAAATTATTATAATTTATAGGATAATTCAGCAATTTGTTTGGATACAAATTAAAAATGAAAAATCAAGTACAAATTAACAAAACTCAGTAATTCAACTTTTGGGTATATATCCAAAAGGATTGATGGCAGTATCTCAAAGACATATGTATACATGCGTGGACACAGCAGCATTATTCACAACAGTCAAAAGGTAGAAGCATAAACAAAATGTGGTATAGACATACAATGGAATATTATTCAGCTATTAAAAAGAAGGAAACTGGCCGGGTTCAGTGGTGCACGCCTGTAATCTCAGCACTTTGGGAGGCCAAGGCAAGCAGATAATCTAAGGTTAGGAGTTCAAAACCAGCCTGGTCAACATGGCGAAAACTCATCTCTACTAAAAAATACAAAAATTAGCCTGGGGGGTGGTGGCAGGTGCCTGTAGTCCCAGCTACTCAGAAGGCTGAGGCAAGAGAATTGCTTGAACCTGGGAGGGAGAGGTTGCAGTGAGCCAAGATGGCACCACTGCACTCCAGCCTGGGCAACAGAGCAAGACTCCATCTCTAAATAAATAAATAAATAAATAGAAGAAAATTGCACATATGCTAGGGTTAGGATTAGAGTTTACATAGATAAACTTGGTGGACATTATGTTAAGTAAAATAATCCAGTTGTGAAAATGCAAATATTTAATAATTTAATTTATATGAAATGACTAAATCAGTCAAATTTATAGAGACAGAAAGTAGATTACTGGTTGCTAGGTGCTAAGGGAAGAGGTTATGAAGTAGAGTTGTTGTTTAATGGGTGTAGAGTTTCAGTATTGCAAGATGAAAATATAATAATTCTGATGATTGGTTTCACAATGTATAGATGTACTTAAAACAACTGAACTATACACTTAAAATAGTTAAGATTTTAAATTATATATTACATGTATTTTAGCGAAATTATTAAAAATCAAGGGCATTTCTATAAACCAGCAGTAACATATAAACACTATATATTTTTAACAACATAACATTTTTTTTTTCAGAATCATTGTTCTGCAAATCTCCCAGGTTCACCTTTCAGAAAGTTATTGGAAAGAGCATCCTTGAAGCTAAGTCATTCATATCTTCTGTGTAGGACCCTCATATAGGGTTGTTCCGTTTATATATTTTTTTCAAAAATATCAAGTCTCTCTGAATTAATCTAACAAAATCTATGAAAGACTACATATGTATATGGGTAAATTATAAATTTTATCACACATCAAAAACAAAATAAATGATAAATATAGATGTAAATATGCATTTTCATATTCGTGGACTGAAATACTACATAAATGAATTTTCTCCAAGTTGATATACAGATTTAGCAGAATTCAATCAATACCATTTTTTTCTGTGATATATGCTTACATGAACTGATAGTTTTTAAAATTTGTATAAAATTACTATATAAAAATTCTTTTAAAAATGTATATAGAATTAAAGGAGAATAATAAACCCATAAAAGATCTTCACATACAGTGACATTATTATATATGAGAATTTGCAGATTGACTTTTATAAATGAGAAGTATAAGAGCACTATTTTAATATTGTGACAATTTGATATTATAATAAGTTGATATTCCAACCTGGTATTTCAAGGTGTAATAAAAATATTATTAGATAATAATTGTGTGATTTCTTTAGATTTTTCTAAATTTATAGTTTTTAATCTGTGGAAGGCAAAAATGGTGTTTTTTCATCATCAGTTTTTGATGGTCAGAGGAAATATTAAATAAGACATAATAGACATAATGTAATCGTTTTTTTGTATAAATACTAAAAATAATAAACACTTCATACTTTGTGAAAAACAAACAAGCAACCAACACCACTAACAACAAACTTTTTAAATCTTAATCTTTACAAACTTTAGTTTTTGCTTATTTCAAATTGCACTTAGCTGAATTCATAATCTCTTAAAATAACATATTTTAATATCATGTAATCATTCTTCTCAGATTTTTTTCCTTTCCTGACTGCATGTATTATCTTTACAAAGTTCAAGTATATAAAACTTCTTTAAAAAGATTTTTTAAATTAAATCTTTTCATTTTATCAAAATAAAATAAAATTTTAACAAATTCTAATGATGTTATTTTATCCATTTCAAAGAGAGCAAATGCAATAGGATTCTCTGATATTAATTCACATTATCTTAAAACTACATATGAAGTATTAATTTGCTAGAGCTGCTGTAATACTATAGACTGGCTGGCTTAAGCAACAACACTTATTTTCTCATGGTTTTGAAGGCTGGAAATCCAAGTTCAAGGTGCTGGTGGGTTTGGTCTCTTCAAAGGCTTCTCTCTTCCTCCTTTGCTTGCAGATGGCAAGCAACCACCTTTTCTGAGTCCTCAGGTGGTCTATCTTCTGTGCACTCAAATCCCGGGTGTCTCTTCCTCTTCTTCAAAGGATACCAGTCCTGCTAGATTAAAGCCTTATCCTAATAGCCACACTCTTTAAAGGCCCTGTCTCCAAAACCAGTCACATTCTGAGGTACCAGGAATTAGACCTTCAATATAAAAACATTAGGGGTGATCACAATTAAGTCAGTAACATATGGTTAAAGTTCAAACTCATTGAATTTATTTCAGTTTTTAACCTCACTTTCTATTATGTCCCTTTTAATTTTATGCATATGGTTTAAAATTTAACAACAAAGAAACACAAATTAATTTGTATATTTTGCTGATGGATTTACTTAGTTTATTCTGAACGTGCAAGAAGAGTTTTAGTACAGGCTTACCTTATTTTATTGTGCTTTGCTTTATTATGCTTCGCATTCAAAGCCAATTTTCAATTGAAAGTTTCTGGCAACCCTGCCTTAAGCCAGTGTATCAGTGCCATTTTTCCAACAACATATGCTCACTTTTTGCTTCTGTGCCAAATTTTGGTAATTCTTGCAATATTTCAAACTGTTTCTTTATAATTACATCTTCATGGTGATCCGTGATCAGTGATCTTTGATGTTACTATTGTAATGATTTTGAAGCACCACAAATCACCCCATATAAGATGGCAAACTTAACAGGTAAATGTGTATGTTCTTACTGCTCTACTCACTGGCCACTGTTCCATCTCTCTCCCTCTTATCAGGCACCTCCTATTCCCTGAGACACAACAATATTGAAATTAGGCCAATTAATAACTCTACAGTGACTTCTAAATCTTCAAGTGAAAAAAAAATTTCATGTCTCTCACTTTAAATCAAAAGCTGGACATAATTAAACTCTTTCAAGAAGGCATACTGAAAGCTGACACAGGATGATCTGGAGAAAATGGCAGATGGGAGACAGCACTAATGTGCAACTCCCACTTGGATGGACAGAGCAACATCTGGAGACTCACATTGTGAACTTTTCTCTAAGAACCACTGCAGGAACATACCAGGAAAACTGAAAGAATTAACAGACGCTTTGAAAGAAGCAGTTTGCTGCTGCAAATGCCACACGACAACCACAAAACTGAAATTTTCAAAGTGTGAGAGGGGAAAAAGTTAGCCTCTAAAAACACATCCCCACTGGGGAACCTGCAAATCCAGATCAAAGGAGAAGGGTTTAACCTTACCTAGAGCTGAAATGGGTTGAGGGAGCCAAGTGAAATATAAAAGTAGAACAAGCAGTGGGAAGAGCCTTGTGGTCCCTCCCAGTCCCCAGCTAGAACCCAGGGAAGCCATTCCTGGCCTTATTTCACAGAGGTCCTTGGGGAATGGAAGGCAGCCAGAAAAACTGGGGAGGGGCCACATGGTGAAGAAAGCTCCTAGCTGAACTATGTAATAATGTCCATTGAGCATAAATTTTCCTGAAAAGAATCCAAAAGGGTAAAAAGGAAGTGCAGATAGGAGCATAGAAGCCACAACTGAAGGTGCAGGGAGATGGGGAGAGAGACAAGGCTGGAGTCCTGCTTGCTTTCTCAGTAGAGAAGTTTGTAGCTTTGGGCAAGGTTTCAACCCTCCTTTGTGGCTGCCTGGATATTAACTCAGTGTGGTCGGTGGGACACAGCAGGAGTGAGACTGGACTTGCTGGACACCTGGGAGCTGGGTGAGACCTGTCACTGCCAGCTTTCCCCAGTTTCCCAAGTATCCTATATGACTCAGCAGAGGCAACCATAATCTCCCTGGGGACATAACTCCACTGGCCTGATAACCACACCCCCATCCCCCACAGGGGCTGCAGCAAGTCCCGCCCAAGAAGAGTCTGAGCTCAGATCCACCCCACCCTTCCCTCACCTAATGTTTTTTTTCTACCAGCCCTGGCAGCCAAAGACAAAAGACGTAAGTTCTTGGGAGCTCTATGGCCCTGGCCATTGCCTGGGTCAAAGTTTCTAGAGGAAGTATCAGGCACCAATATTTGCTGTTCTGCAGCCTCCACTGGTGATACCCAGGCAAACAGGGTCTGGAGTGGACCTCCAGCAAACTTCAACAGACCTGCAGCTGAAGGGATTGTCTGTTAGAAGGAAAAGTACCAAACAGAAAGGAGTAGTATCAACATCAACTAAAAGCACATCTACACCAAAACCACATCTGTAGGTCACCAGCATCAAAGACCAAAGGTAGATAAAACCACAAAGATGGGGAGAAAACAGAACAGAAAGGCTGTAAATTTCAAAAACCAGAATGCCTCTTCTCCTCCAAAAGAACACAACTATTTGCCAGGAAGGGAACAAAACTGATGGAGAATGAGTTTGATGAGTTGACAGAAGTAGGTTTCAGAAGATCGGTATTAACAAACTTCTCCAAGCTAAAGGAGCATGTTCTGACACATAGCAAGGAAGATAAAAACCTCGAAAAAAGATTAGACGAATGGCTAACTAGAATAACTAGTGTAGAGAAGAGTTTAAATGACCTGATGGAGGTGAAAACAACAGTACGAGAACTTTGTGAACCATACACAAGCTTCAATAGCTGTCTCGATCAAGCAGAAGAAAGAATATCAGTGATTGAAGATCAAATTAATGAAATAAAGTGAGAAGACAAGATTAAAGAGTAAAAAGAAATGAACAAAGCCTCCAAGAAATATGGGACTAGGTGAAAAGACCAAATCTATGTTTGATTACTGTACCTGAGAATGACAGGGAGAATGGAACTTAGTTAGAAAACACTCTTCAGGATATTATCCAGGAGAATCTCCCCAGTCTAGCAAAGCAGGCCAACATTCAAATTCAGAAAATACAGAGACCACCACAAAGATACTCCGTGAGAAGACCAACCACAAGACACATAACTGTAAGATTCACCAAGGTTGAAATGAAGGAAAAAACGTTATGGGCAGCCAGAGAGAAAGGTCAGGTTACTCACAAAGGGAAGCCCATCAAACTAACAGATCTCTCTGCAGAAACCCTACAAGCCAGAAGAGAGTGGGGGCCAGCATTCAACATTCTTAAAGAAAATAATTTTCAACCCAGAATTTCATATACAGCCAAAATAAGCTTCATAAGTGAAATATAAATAAACTCCTTTACAGACAAGCAAACACAGAGATTTTGTCACCACCAGGCCTGTCTTACAAGAGCTCCTGAAGGAAGCACTAAACATGGAAAGGAAAAACCAGTAGCAGCCACTGCAAAAACGTGCCAAATTGTAAAGACCATCAATGCTATGAAGAAACTGCATAAAATAATGGGCAAAATAACAAGCTAGCATCACAATGACAGGGTCAAATTCAAACATCACAATATTAACCTAAATGTAAATGGGCTAAATGCCCCAATTAAAAGACATAGACTGGCAAATTGGATAAAGAGTCAAGACCCGTCAATGTGCTGTATTCAGGAGACCCATGTCACATACAAAGACATACATAGGCTCAAAATAAAGGGATGGAGGAAAAACTACCAAACAAATAGAAAGAAAAAGAAAAAGCAGGGGTTGCAATCCTGGTCTCTAATAAAAGAAACTTTAAACCAACAAAGATCAAACAAGGATCAAAAGAGACAAAGAAGGCCGTTACATAATGGTAAAGGGATCAATTCAACAAGAAGAGCTAACTCTCCTAAATATATATGCACCCAATGCAGGAGCACCCAGATTCACAAACCATGTTCTTAGAGACCTACAAAGAGACTTAAGACTCCCACACAATAATAATGGGAGACTTTAACACCCCACTTTCAATATTAGACAGATCAACGAGAGAGAAAATTGACAAGGATATCCAGGACTTGAACTCAGCTCTGGACCAAGCAGACCTAATAGACATCTACAGAACTCTACACCCCAAATCAACAGAATATACATTTTTCTCAGCACCACATCACACTTACTCTAAAATTGGAAGTAAAATACTCCTCAGCAAATGAAAAAGAACAGAAATCACAACAAACTGTGTCTCAGACCACAGTGCAAACAAATTAGAACTCAGGATTAAGAAACGTACTCAAAACCACACAACTGCATGGAAACTGAATAACCTGCTCCTGAATGACTACTGGATAAATAACAAAATTAAGGCAGAAATAAGTAAGTTATTTGAAACCAATGAGAACAAAGACACAACATACCAGAATCCCTGGGACACATTTAAAGCAGTGTGTAGAAGGAAATTTACAGCACTAAATGCCAATGAGAGAAAGCAGGAAAGATCTAAAATCGACACCTTAACATCACAATTAAAACAACTAGAGAAGGAGAAGTAAGAGCAAACAACTTCAAAAACTAGCAGAAGGCAAGAAATAACTAAGATCAGAGCAGAACTGAAGGAGATACAGACCCAAAATCCCTTCAAAAAATCAATGAATCCAGGAGTGGGTTTTTTGAAAAGATCAACAAAATAGATAGACTCCTAAAAAGATTAAGAAGAAAAGAGAGGAGAATCAAACAGATCCAATAAAAAATGATGAAGGGGATACCACCACTGATCCCACAGAAATACAAACTACCATCAGAGAATACTATAAGCACCTCTACACAAATAAACTAGAAAATCTAGAAGAAATGGATATATTCCTGGACACATAAACCCTCCCAAGACTAACCCAGGAAGAAGTTGAATCTCTGAATAGACTAATACCAGGTTTTGAAATTGAGGCAATAATTAATAGCCTACCAACCAAAAAAAAAGTCCAGGACCAGACGGATTCACACCCAGATTCTACCAGAAGTACAAAGAGGAGCTGGTACCATTCCTTCTGAAACTATTCCAATCAACAGGAAAAGAGGGAATCCCTCCCTCATTTTATAAGGTCAGCATCATCCTGATACCAAAGCCTGGCAGAGACACAACAACAAAAAAAGAGGATTTTAGGCAAATATCCCTGATGAACACCAATGCAAAAATCCTCCATGAAATACTAGCAAACCAAATCCAACAGCACATCAAATAGCTTATCCACCACGATCAAGTTGGCTTCTTCCCTGGGATGCAAGCCTGGTTCAATATACACAAATCAATCAAGGTAATCCATTACATAAACAGAACCAATGACAAAACCCACAATTACCTAAATAGATGCAGAAAAGGCCTTTGACAAAATTCAACAGCCCTTCATGCTAAAAACTCTCAATAAAACAGGTATTGATGGAATGTATCTCAAAATACGAAGAGCTATTTATGACAAACCCATAGCCAATATCATATTGAATGGTCAAAAACTGGAAGCATTCCCTTTGAAAACTGGCACAAGACAAGGATGCCCTCACTCACCACTGCCTATTCACCATAGTATTCAAAGTTCTGGTCAGGTCAATCAGGCAAGGGAAAGAAACAAAGGGTATTCAATTAGGAAAAGTGGAAGTCAAATTGTTTGTTTGCAGATGACATGACTGTATATTTAGAAAACCCCATCATCTCAACCTAAAATCCCCTTAAGCTGATAAGCAACTTCAGCAAAGTCTCAGGATGCAAAATCAATGTTCAAAAATCACAAGCATTCCTATACACCAGGAACAGACAAACAGAGAGCAAAATGATGCATTAATTCCCATTCACAATTACTGCAAAGACAATAAAATACCTAGGAATCCAACTTAAAGGGATGTGAAGGACCTCTTCAAGGAGAACTACAAACCACTGCTCAATGAAATAAAAGAGGACACAAACAAATGGAAGAATATTCCATGCTCATAGATAGGAAGAATCAATATCGTGAAAATGGCCATAGTGCCCAAGGTAATTTATAGATTCAATGCTATCCCCATCAAGCTACCACTGACTTTCTTCACAGAATTGGAAAAAAACTACTTTAAATTTCATATGGAACCATACACACATGTACACACATAAACACAAATATACACAGTAATTGTAAACAGTGTGGTAATTTCTTTAAATTTTGTTAAAATACCTCCTGAGAAAAATGAAGAAAAGTGGGGGAAAGAATCTCAGAGCTTGAAGACTATCTTTATGAAATAAGACAGGCAGAAAACAATAGAGATAAAAGAATAAAAAAGAGTAAACAAAACCTCCAAGAAATATGGGATTACGTAAAGAGATAGAACCTATGACTGATTGGGGTACCTCCAAGAGATGTGGAGAATGGAATCAAGTTGGAAAACATACTTCAGGATATCATCCAGGAGAACTTCCCTAACCTAGCAAGACAGGCCAACATTTAAATTCAAGAAATTCAGAGAACTTCAGTAGGATACTCCATTAGAAGATCAATCCCAGGACACATAATGATCAGATTCTCCAAGGTCGAAATGAAAGAAAAAATGTTAAGGACAGCCAGAGAGAAAGTCCAGGTCATCTACAAAGGGAAAGCCACAAGACTAACAGTGCACCTCTCAGTGGAAACCCTACAAGCCAGAAGAGATTGGGGCCAGTATTCACATTCTTGAAGAAAATAATTTCCAGCCTAGAACTTCATGTCTGGTCAAACTAAGCTTCATAAGCGAAAGAGAAATAAGATCCTTTACAAACAAGCAAATCCTGAGGGAATTTGTCACCCTTGGGCCTGGCTTATAAGAGCTCCTGAAAGCAGCACTGAAAATTGAAAGAAAAAATTTTTACCAGTCACTACAAAAACACACTGAAATACACAGACAAGTAACACTATGAAGCAACCACATACACAATTCTGCAAAATGACTAGCTAGCATCATGATGACAGGATCAAATTCACACATAACAATACTAACCTTAAATGTAAATGGGCTTAATGCCTCAATTAAAAGACACGGAAAGGCAAGCTGGATAAAGGGCCAAGACCCATCACTATGCCGTCTTGAAAAGAGCCATCTCACATGCAAAGACACACAGGCTCAAAATAAAGGGATGGAGGAAAATTTACCAAGCAAATAGAAATCAGAGAGAAGAAGGGGTTGCAATCCTAGTCTCTGACAAAACAGACTTTAAACCAAAAAGATCAGAAAAGACAAAGAAGGGCATTACATAATGGTAAAGGGTTCAATTAAGCAAGAAGAGCTAACTATACTAAAATATATATGCACCCAATACAGGAGCACCCAGATTCATAAAGCAAAGAGTCACAAAGAGACTTCGACTCCCACACAATAATAGTGGAAGACTTTAATACCTCACTGACAATATTAGACAGATCACTGAGACAGAATTCTAACAAAGATATTCAGGACCTGAACTCAGCTCTGGATCAAGCAGACCTGATAGATACCTACAGAGCTCTCCACCCCAAAACAACAGAGTATACATTCTTTTCAGTACCACCTGGCACGTTAAAATTGATCGCGTAATCAGAAGTAAAACACTCCTCAGCAAATGCAGAAGAACTAAAATCATAACAGTCTCTTAGATGGCAGCACAACCAAATTAGAACTCAAGATTAAGAAATTCACTCAAAGCCACACCATCAAATGGAAATTGAACAACCTGCTCTTGAATGACTCCTGGATAAACAACAAAATTAAGACAGAAGTCAAGAAATTCCTTGAAACCAATGAGAACAAAGATACAGTGTACCAGAATCTCTGGGCCACAACTAAAGCAGTATTAAGAGAGAAATTTATAGCACTAAATGCCCACATCAGAAAGTGGGAAAGATCTAAAACTGACACCCTAACATCACAATTAAAAGAGCTGGAAAGGCAAGAGTAAACAAATTCGAAAGGAGCAAAAGAAAACATATAACTAAGATCAGAGCAGAACTGAAGGAGACGCAGAAATAAAAACTCTCCAAAAAAATCAATGAATCCAGGAGCTGGTGTTTTGAAAAAAGTAACAAAATCAACAGACCACTAGCTAGACTAATAAAGAAAAAATGAGAGAAGAATCAAATAGACACAATCAAAAATGGTAAACTCCACAGAAATACAAACTACCATCAGAGAATACTATAAACACCTCTATGCACATAAACTAAAAAATCTAGAAGAAATGAACAAATTCCTGAACAGGTACACCTTCCCAAGACTAACTCAGGAAGAAGTTGAAGTCCAGAATAGACCAATAACAAGTTCTGAAATTGAGGCAGTAATTAATAGCCTACTGATCAAAAAAGGCCCAAGACCAGGTGGATTCACAGCTGAATTCTACCAGATGCACAAAGAGGAGCTTGCTAACATTCCTTCTAAAACTATTCCAAACAAATGAAAAGGGGAAATTCTTCCCTAAGTCATTTTATGAAGCGAGCATCATCCTGATACCAAAAACTGGGAAGAGACACAACAAAAAGAGAAAACTTCAGACCAACATCCCTGAGGAACATCAATGCAAAAATCCTCAATAAAATACCGGCAAACCGATTCCAGCAGTACATCAAACAGCTTATCCACCACCAAGTCAGCTTCATCCAAAGGACACAAGGCTGGTTCAACATTTGCAAATCAATGAACACAATACATCACATAACCAAAACCAAGACAAAAACCACATGATTATCTTCACAGATGCAGAAAAGGCTTTTGATAAAATTCAACATCCCTTTATGTTAAAAACTCTCAATAAACTAGGTATTGGTGAAACATATCTCAAAATAATAAGAGCTATTTATGACAAACCCATAGCCAATATATTGAATAGGCAGAAATGATAAGGTAGGCATAATACTATTGCACCCTTACTACAGTGTAGTATAAACATAACTTTCATATGCAAAAGTTCTTTTATATGCAAAACACTTCGTCTGACTTGCTTTATGGCAGTGGCCTGGAACTGAATCCACAATATCTGAGGTATGCCACTATTTGAACTGAATACAATTGGTAGCTTATACTTTCCGTTTTTACTTCTTCAGCAATCAATACACCAAAAACAAATTTTGCTATATTTAAAGTACAGCAAGGTAATTATTATCTTCAAAGAGCCCCTAATTTAGTTGAGAACAGAATACCTATAAAATGTAAAAACAATGCTGGTAAAGACAAATGGCATAATAACGGAATAGGTCGAATGGTTAAGAAGTGCACAAAAATAAAAATCACTCTATATTTAGAAGAATTGGAAAAAGCATCAGGAATGGTATCTTATTTTAACAAAATTTGTAAAATTCAAAAGGCTGACAGAAGTGATGGGCTCTGGGTATATGGCACAGGCTGAGAAAGAGCGGAGTGTAGAAATCTCCCAGATAATTGAGAAATACTTTTATGACTTGTATGCCTGAGAGGACATGGCAAACGTAGTGCAATGTTAAGACTATAGATTTGGAGTTGTTTCTAGCCTCCACTCCTGGTTATTTCCTACTGATTAGCTGTGTGGCATTAATGAAGTCACTTAACATCCCTCAAATGGAGTTTTCCCATAGATGGAATGGGACTAGTAATACAATTGATTTACAGCTATTAAGATAGAATATTTTGTTAGTGGAAGAAAGAGATGGATAGATAAAAAGATGAGATAACTCTGGGGAAAGAAATCAGGTCTTTTAGAGATGTACATTAGGGATTTAGAACTTCCTGCCATAAGCATGTAAAATTTAACTTGGATTACATGAACTGGTTAATGTACATGATACAATTAATTAATAAAATTCAGGAGAATTATTAATTTATGCTTACTAGGTTACCTATGACAATGAACTTTCTGACACTGAAAACTCCAAGTAATAGCTACAATGTATTTTCCTATATAGTTGATATTTTACTAGATTCTACATGCTACTAGAACATTCAAGTAAACATAGTAGTCAAGATAGAGCAATGAGAATAAAACATTTCAAAATCTAACTTCCCTTAATAAAATTAATTTAATGTGATGTTAATATATTTTATACAATTAACATCATATAACAAATTTTATAATAAAATGTGCTTTATTATGACAAAACTATTCTTCCTTGACTGGATTTACAAATAGCTGACAGCAGTTACTTGCCCTTGACTTTTGTGGAGACCACAATCTGCTGGTTTACATTATTAATTTGTTTAGAGACTCATTTTCCTAATTAACTGAACTGAGGCAAAACTTCCCAAGTTCCAGAAATTAATGATATTTTACTCACTGAGTATTCCACGTAAAAAGGGAATTTTTGCTAGGATTTAGATAATTGTCTTAATTTGTTTCATAGCTTTCTACTTACCATCATTAGAGTTTAAGAGAGGTAGTTAGGAACCAGGTGTGTATTCTAACAGGCAGAGGTCATCAGTTGAATATATTTATAGCTGATTCAACCTATGTTAAGTGCCTCCTCCTCGGTAAAATATGTGCACATGATTGCACTGTTGAAGGTGCATTATCAATAAAGATACCATGAAAGTGCAAATCAATTCATAAAACACTCAAACTTTTTCTGAAGAATAGCTTTTTCTGTGTTTTTCTCTCAATGATAATGTTAGCTTTAAAAAGACACACTGAGCTGCCCCAATGCTTCCTCTCTTTCTAAGCTGTATCTTGGTAAGTATTCAGAACAAAAAATAAGTATCCAAATTTTTTAAACTTCATTGTAGTAAAAGCTAAGACATAAATACACACACACTAGCCTAGGCCTACACTGGGTCAGGATCATCAATATCAGTCTCCCATCTCCACATCTTGTCCCACTGGAAGATCTTCTGAAGCAATACCACACATGGAGCTGTCATCTCCCATGGCAACAACGTCTTCTTCTGAAATATCTCCTGAAGGACCTGCCTCAGGCTGTTTTACAGTCAACTTTTTTTTTTTTAAATATAAGTAGAAGGAATGCATTCTTTAAAAATGCCCAAAACCATAGTATACTAAATACATAAACCAGTAACATCGTTGTTCATTATCATTATCAACTTTTATGTACTATGTGTAATTACATGTGCTATACTTTTTTATTTTTATTTTTATTTTTTGAGACTGAATCTTGCTCTGTCGCCAAGTCTGGAGTGCAGTGGCCTGATCTCAGCTCACTACAAGCTCCACCTTCCGGGTTCATGCCATTCTCCTGCCTCAGCCTCACAAATAGCAGGGACTACAGGGGCCTGCCACCACCCCTGGCTATTTTTTTCTATTTTTAGTAGAGATGGGGTTTCACTGTGTTAGCCAGGATGGTCTGGATCTCCTGACCTCGTGATCTGCCCGCCTCGGCCTCCCAAAGTGCTTGGATTACAGGTGAGTCACCACGACTGGCCTGTATGTGTTACACTTTTACAGAAAGAGGAGCTCTCGGTAGGTTTGTTTATGCCATCATCACCACAAACACGTGAGTACTGCGTTGCATTACAAGGTTGAGATGGCTATGCTGTCACCAGGCAATGAGAATTTTTCAGTTTCATTATAATTTTATAGGACTACCCTGATACATGCAGGCCATGGATGGCAAAATGTTGTTATGCAGTGCATGACTATATTACATTGGAAGAGAGAGAGAATATGCTGACACTCCCACCTGGTTCATGCGCCAGCAGGAGGAGGTCGCCCTCCAGAGACTGCAAGAGAAGGGGTAGAACTCCTCATTGCCCTGGCTGTTCCTCCACCACTTCCACCGAGACTGTGGTACAGCACCCGAAGCTTCCTACCCAGCCCAGTCCTGGCCGGGCAGGCCCCTCAGCGCTCCTACTCCCTCTTCCCGGCCCCCAGACTTGCTGCTGCTGCCACCACTAGCGTGGATGTCAGTACAACCATTGCTGCTGTTGCCCTCAATGCACCGGCCCACCCTGCAAAGCTCCTACTACCTGGCCACGCGGCAGCCCTGCCCCTGCCATGGCCGCAGCTGGCCGTCCTCTTACCGTTCTGGCGCGCTGCAGTCTCCGTAGCTGCCACCAACCGCAGCGAGGGGAGCGGCAGCCCCAGGCCATCTGCAAGTTGCCAGCATGTAACTCCTCCTCCTCCTGGCATGGAACAGCTGGGCAGGCAAAACCAAAATGCCTAGAGGAGCACGCAAAGTGATAGCGTTAGAGCCTCACCCTGTCATCCTGGCCACTGGGTGGCAGGGGCTGGTCTCAGTGAAGGCACTCACATCCACCCTCCGAAGTCCCGCCTGTCCTTTTGGCCCAAGCGGACCAGGAACTGGGGCCTGGAGTGGAGACGGGTACCACCACATTGCCTGGCTCCAATCCACAGGAACCTCTGGGCGCACCAGGGCTGCGCTCCTTGGGGAGCAGAACCAGCAGGAACTCACACCCAGCAGCCCTCCCACCCAAGCGCCGGTTCCCGATCCTGATGCCTCCACCCACAGAGCCCTGTCCTCCCGTGGTGTCCGCTACTCCGTGTCTGTCGTTCCTACGGGTCCCAGGTGATCTCTGCAACACAGAGAGAAAGGTCGTGGCCCCGGGAACCACAGCGGGTGTTAGGGCCTATGCCCTGCTCAGGATTCCTGCGGAAACGCTGCGTGCTTGCTGCACTGGAGCAGGAGGAGATCGCCCTCTAGAGTCTGGAGTCCAGGGAGAGGAGGAAAGCTCCCTCCTCGGAGACCACTGCTGTTGCTGCAACCTCTGCCGCCAGGACAGGCCCTGATAGCGCCCCTAACTCGCTGCCTGCTCTTGGCCGCGGGACAGTGCCCCTAACACCGCTCCTCGCCGCTGCCAGGTAGAACCCAATAGCGCCCCCAACCTGCCCCTACCTCGGACATCGCAGCACCAGAACAATTCCCCATCCTACCCCCTGCCGTGGGCCATGCAGCCACTGAGAGGACCCCTAACCCACTGCAGGTAGTGACGCCCCAGGCAGAGCACAGCAACCTCCTCCCCGCCGTGAATAGTGCAGCCACGGATCCTTAAGGTCCGCAACCCCCTCCCCACGAGGTGTAGTGCAGCCCCACATAGCAGACAGCACCCACCAACTATCCCGCAGCCACGGGGAATGATGCCCTGGATAGCGCACCCCACCCGCATCCCGCCGTGGGCATTGTAGACCCCGTCAGCACCCCTAAGCGGTATGCCGCTGCCAGAAATATCGTCCTCGATAGCACACAAACCCAGCCCCCACCACAAACAGTGCAGCAGCTGATAGAGCCCCTAACTCGCCCCCACTGACCGCAAAGCAGCCCCCGAACGGTGCCCACAACCCACCCTACCACCCCGCCTGCCACCGGCCAGGTATCGCCCCCAAACTGCCCCTTGCTGCGGGGAGTGTATCTCCCAATAGCACACCCAACCCACCCTCTATCATGGACAGTGTGGCCCCGATAGCGCCTGAAACCACACCCTCCAAGCACCTACCTGCACCCCTCACTCCCCTGCCCCACCACCAGCAGTGTAGCACCGGATACTGCCTCTAACCTATTCCCCTGCCACGGGCATTGCAACCCCACATGGTGCCCCCAACAAGCCCCCCGCCATGGGCAGAGCAGCCCTGGAGAGCATCCCCACTCCGCTGTGGGCAATGAAGCCCGAGCAGTCAGGACCCGACCAGTCCTCCCACCCCCAAGCCGCCGGCAGAGTAACCACAATAGCGGCCCCAACCCGGCCCCTGTCGGGGGCAGTGCAGCACCCAATAGCGCCCCCAACCAGCCCTACCGCTGCCAGCAATACAGCCAAGATAGTGACTCCAATCCGCCCCTCCACACTGCCACCCCGCCCACACCGCCCTCTACGTCCCCCTGCTGCTGAGAGAAGCGCAGTCCTGAGAGCACACCTGAAACTAGTGACGCCCGGAATAACACTCTAGCACGCCAAAATAGTGACATTCCAATAACACCGCAACCAGTCCCCGCTGTGGGCAGCCCCGGACAGCGCACCTACCCCATCGCCTTTCTACACTCCGGCCAGCTGCAGTGTCCATCGCTGCCACCAACCACAGTAAGGCGACCCAGGGAGGTGAGGGTCAGCGAGGCCAGCCACAGTCCCACAGGCTCTAGCCTCCAGCCTGTGGTAGGTGCCTCCTCCTCCTTCCCTTCCTGTAGCCAGGCATGCAGCAGCTCTCACCACCAGCTGCCTCTCTCCATTGCCGCCACACACCAAGCAGAGGCAAGCCCTGGCGCCACAGGCTCCAGCTTTCAGTGTGAGGGGGCAGAACCGGCTTCTGCCTGCTCTAAACTGCGAGTCACAGAAACGCACGGACTAACACAGCAGAACCCACAATGACGTGACTCCCATTAGTGTGCCTTATATACTGAGGTTGTGCAGGCCCTGTTCCTGGACTTCATGTTCTGATTGGATGAGAGAAAACTGCTGTGCCTACTCTGATTGGACGTTATTTTCATGTTCTGATTGGATGAGAGCAAGTCTTAGACTAACCAATCAGAATGTGAAAATAAAGTCCAATCAGAGTAGGCCTAGGCTTTTCCTCTCATCCAATCAGAACATGTAGTTTATAATCCGGTATATAAAGACTGTTAAGTGGGCCAGTCTCCCTATACCAGCCTTGTCTGTGTCTGACTTCGTAGCTGCTTCGTTCCCAGTTTGGAGTAGGAGGTGCTGGCTGCCGCAGGCTGGAGGCTGGAGGCTGTGGGGCTGTGGCTGTTCTCGCTGACTCGCCTCGCCGGCTTGCTTTGCTCGCTGCGGTTGATGGCAGCCGCGGACACTGCAGCTGGCCAGAGCATAGAAAGGCGTCAGAGTAAGTGCGCTATCCAGGGCTGCACTGCCCGTGGCCTGGGACGGTTTGGGGGCCCTATCTGAGGAGTCACCGCCCGCCTTGAGTGGCTAGTTGGGTGTGCTATCTGGGGCTGTGCCGCCAGATAGGTTACGACCATTATTGCTTCTATGCAGTGATGGATTAATCCGATGTGATATAAAGAGTTCAGTGGTGTGTTTGGAATTTTTTATATGGTTGGTGTTGAGCTTGAACGCTTTCTTAATTGATGGCTGCTTTTGGGCCAACTATGGAGAATAGGTTTTTTACTCTGTATACAAGGTTTTTTCCTGATGTCTGAAGAGCTGTCCCTCTTTAGACTAGCAATTAAGTTTACAGGGGGATTGAGTAGTTCTGTAGGTAAACTTAAGGTTGAACTAAGATTCTGTCTTGGATAACCAGCTATCACCAGGCTCGGTAGGCTTGTCACCTCTACCCATAAATCTTCCCACTATTTTGCTGCATAGACGGGTGCGCTCTTTCAGCTGATTTTGGGTAGCTCGTCTGGTTTCGGGGAATTGAGCTTTAGTTCTCTTTGCGAAATTGTTTCTAGTTAATTCATGATGCAGAAGGTATAGGGGTGAGTTCTTGCTATTTTGTGCTTGTTTGATGTTTTTTGCTTTCCCATACGGTACTGTATCTGTAGCGCCAGGATAGAATTTCTATTACCTATACTTTTGGATTGGTAAATGGTTTAGTGTAAATTAGTTTGGTATTAGTTTTGATTGGGTTTGGAGCTAGTGTTAGCTCAAGGCAATCAAATGGTATTGAGATCTTCCGGGTGTAAGCCAGATGCTTTATATTAAGCTATGCTTTGATTTATCCAAGTGCACCTTCCAGTACACTTACCGTGTTACGACTTATCTCCTCTATATAAATATTGGGGTGTTTAGTTAAGTTAGTCCTTAAATATACTTGAGGAGAGTGACGGGCGGAGTGTACGTGCTTTCAGGCCTGGTTCAATTAAGCACTCTGTTCTTAATTGACTGCTAAATCCTCCTTGGACTCTTAGGTTTCATAAGAGTTATCGTGGGGTTTTCTGGAGTAGAAAATGTAGCCCATTTTTTACCATCTCATAGGCTACACCTTGATCTAACGTTCTTGCGGGGACGGTTATGCTAACTTTGTGGCCTTATCAGGGTTTGCTGAAGATGGCGGTATATAGGCTGAGCAAGAGATGGTGAGGTGGATCGGGGTTTATCGATTATGGAACAGGCTCCTCTAGAGGGATGTGAAGCACTGCCAAGTCCTTTGAGTTTCAAGCTGTTGCTTGTAGTCTTCTGGCGAGTAGTTTTGTTATTTTAATTATTGAGGTTTAGGGCTAAGCATAGTGGGGTCTCTAATCCCAGTTTGAGTCTTAGCTATTGTGTGTTCAGAAATTTTAAAGCCACTTTCGTAGTTTATTTTACATCAGCTAAGGTTTTACAATGTAGATGGAGTTTAGCGTTATTCGATTAGATCTTAAACACCCTTTACGCCGGTCTCTATTAGCTTGGGTTAATCGTATGGCCGCGGTGGCTGGCACGAAATTAACCAACCCTAATTGTAGCATAGCTTAGTTAAACTTTCATTGATTGCTAAAGGTTTGTCATTGCTGTCTCCCGTGGGGGTGTGGCTGAGCAAAGTGTTTTGAGCTGCATTGTGCGTGCTTGATACTTACTCCATATGATCGTTGTGATTTATAGGGTGTCCTCACTGGGGCGGGGATGCTTGCATGTGTAATCTTGCGAAGAGTTAATACAAAGGCTAGGACCATACCTATTTGTTTACAGGGTATGTAAGTCCGTCTAGACATTTTCAGCGTCTTGCTTTAGGTGGATTAAGCTACATAAACAGGAAAAAAGTATAGTTGTGAGGTTTTGTCTTTGGGGTTGTGGTATAAGGATACAGATTTAGTAGTGAGTAAAAGCGTGGGAATGAGAAAGCAGGGAGAAGATGGAAATTGGTGTTAAGAGTGGTAAGGTGAAGTAATTTTATATTAGTTGAGGGAATAGCAGTTGAAGTTGTGCATAGCTAAAAGATGAGAACATAAGCTCTGGCTGGGCGGATGAAGGCTTTTGTTTTTGGGGTTTGGCAAAAGCGAGTTTTTAAGGGGAGAAGTCAGAGATGGGGGTTGTTAAAAGTTTCTTGTGTTTTTGTAGTGTAATTAGGAATGGGCTGTAAAACAGTTATTAATATGTCTTACAAGCATGAATTAAATAACACCTTGTAGGAATCATGTGGGGCTAGGATATTGAACGTAGGTGCGATCGATAATGGCATGAACTAGGAATCAAAGACAGGCGCTGTGGCGGGACCGGCTTTCTGCAATGGGATTGCGTGCAGACCAGAGATAAAAAATAACAAATGCATGGAGAGCTCCCGTGACTGGTTAATAGGGTGATAGACCCGTGATCCATCGAGATGTCTTATTTAAGGGGAACGTGTGGGCGATCTTGATTGTATGGCCCTGCGGTAAGAACCAGATGCCAGATACAGTTCATTATAGCTACCTCCACGGTTTATGGGCCCGGAGAGAGGAGAGTAGCACTCTTGTGCGGGATATTGATTTCACGAAGGATGGTGACCAAGGGACACCTAAGTGAGGGGGGTATCTGTAGTGACGAGGATTTATTTAATCGGATGTGCTATGTCCGGCAAATGATGTGATGTACTGTGTAGGGTAAGTGAATAATTAGGTTGGTTGGTATTCGGGGTGGGGACATTTGGACTTTGAGGCTTAATAGAATGTGTTACAGTTGATTAATTTATGAGAATACTTGCTTGTAAGCATGTTGGGGACTGTTGTTAGTAAATATGTAATGATATGTGCTGTGTACAGTTAATCATATATAGTACTATATAATATTCATGTTGGCTAGCAGTAATGCACGATTTACATAACAGTGTATGAAAATAATGTAATACTTAAGTTGCATTTAAAGTTTGCACACCATAGAATAGAGAAAGTAGTTCAAATTAGAATGCCGGTTTTGGGTGTTGGTGGTGAAGTTAAGTACTTTCTTTCTGAGTTGCCCTAGGGGAAATTTTGCATTTCCAGTTTACAAGACTGGTGTACTGATCTGTACTACGAGGGCAGGTTCACTTGAGTAAGTTGTTTTCGGTTAGAGAGGCAAGTGGTATTAAGACTGAAATTGTGATAAAGTATATTACAGATGCTACTTGTCCGATAATCATAAAGGGCTGGTTTACTGGTTGGCTTCCGGTTCAGGTGAGAGGTAGTAGAATTGTGGTTAGGAGTCAAAATAGGGATTGGCTGAGTGGGCAGAATGCTATACTTTGTGGTTTAGATTTGTGGAGAATGGGTATGATTGCTAAGATAAGGATTGATAGGAGAAGTGCCAACACCCCTCCTAATTTATTGGGAATAGAGCATAAAATTGCATATGCGAATAGGAAATATCACTCTGGTTTAATGTGTAGAGGAGTGTTTAGGGGGTTGGCTGGGATATAGTTATCTGGGTCGCTTAGAAGGTCAGGTGAGAATAGTACTAATGTTATTAAGGCTATAAAGAGGAGGATTCGGCCTAAGATATCTTTGATTGTGTAGTAGGGATGGAAAGTAATTTTGTCGGAGTGGGAGGAAATTCCGCAGGGGTTATTTGATCCTGTCTCGTGTAGGAATAATAGGTGCAGGGTTGTAAAGGCTGTGATAATAAACGGTAGGATAAAGTGAAGGGTGAAGAATCATGTAAGAGTAGGGTTCTCAATGGAATACCCGCCTCAAACTCATTGGACGAGGTTGGTTCCGATGTATGGAACTGCTGATAGTAGGTCTGTAATTACAGTGGCACCTCAGAATGATATTTGGCCTCATGGGAGTATGTAGCCCACGAAGGCTGTTGCTATGGTTATGAGTAGAAGTGCAGTGCCAATGTTTCAGGTTTCTATAAGCAGATAGGAGCCATAATAGAGGCCTCGACCTACATGTAGAGACAGATGAATAATATAGAGGCACAGTTAGCGTGGAGATAGCGAAGGATTCAGCCGTAGTTTATGCCTCGGACGATGTGTGCGACTGAGGAGAAGGCGGAGGAAGTGTCTGGTGAATAGTGTATTGCTAGGAATAAGCCTGTAATAATTTGTAGAATTAGGCAGGTTGCAAGAAGTGAGCCGAAGTTTCATGATATGGAAATGTTGGATGGGGTGGGTAAATCAATAAAGCTGTAGTTAATTATTTTTAAAATCGGGTTAGATTTGCATGTTGGGATTATGGGTGTTTTTGTAGTTGAAGTACTACGATGGTTTTTCGTATCATTGGTCATGGTTGGAGTCCATGTGAGAACAATGGCATATATTTTATTTTTATTAAGTGTCTTATTAGTCATGGGGTTTATGGGATTTTCTTCTGAACCTTCTCCTATTTATGGAGGGTTAGCATTGATTGTTAGTGGTATGGTTGATTGTGTAATTATTTTGAATTATGGGGGGACTTATATGGTTTTAATGATGTTTTTAATTTATTTGGGAGGCATAATTGTTGTTTTTGGTTGTACTACGGCGATGGCTATTGAGGAATACCCTGAAGCATGGGGGTCAGGGTTTGAGGTTTTTGGAAGCTTTCTGATAGGGTTGGCGATGGAGGTGGGTTTAGTTTTATGAGTTTTAGATTTTTATGGGTTGGTAGTGATGGTTAATTTTGATAATATAGGGAATTGGGTAGTTTTTGAGGGGGAGGGATCAGGGTTAGTTCGAGGAGATTCTATTGGTGCAGGTGCTTTATATGATTATGGGCGTTGATTAGTAGTGATTACTGGTTGAACGTTATTTGTTGGTGTGTATATTATTATTGAGATTACTCGTGGTAATAGATTATGTTATTAGGAATAGAGTTAGAATAAGGGGAATAAGAAAAGAGAGGGAGTAAAACTTGATTATACCTTTCTGAGTGGTTGTGATGGTGAAGGTAATAGTGTGGATATGTGAAATTGTTTTGGGCATAGATTTTTCTAGTCAGATTGAGTCCAGTAAGAGGGAAGATAGGTTTTGGCTTATAAGTAGATTTTGGTAGGAGGTCATGCGGTGGATTGTAGTGGGATAATAACCTAGTATATTAGAGAATTTAAATACATGTGATGGTATATTTATTTTAAGTTTGTTGGTTATGAGAGTAAGGTCTAGGGCTACTAGGAAGCCCAGAGCGGTTAGGTACAGGGCTGAGAGTTTTAGGTGGAGGGCCATTGTTGATTGGGGGAGTGAGGTAGGAGAGATGTTACTGGTGATGAGAAATCCTGCTAGCATACTGCCGATTGTGAGGCGTTTGATTGGGTTCAATAGGGTGGGGTTATTCTCGTTAATGTTGATTGAAGTTGGGAAGCGAGGTTGTCCTGTTAGGGTTATGAAGATAGTTAGCATGCTGTATGTGCTTGTCAGGGATGTGGCAATGAGAGTAATAGATAGGGCTCAGGCATTGGTATATGACATGTTTGCGATTTCAATGATAAGGTCTTTGGAGTAGAAGCCTGTGACAAAAGGTATACCTGTGAGTGCTAGGTTGCCGATGATTAAGGAGGTTGAAGTAAGGGGTATTATTTTAAATAATCCTCCTATTTTTCGAATATCTTGGTGGTTGTTTAGGTTATGGATAATAGATCCGGAACAGATGAATAGTATAGCTTTGAAGAAAGCATGAGTACAGATATGTAGGAATGCTAGATATGGTTGATTGATCCCAATAGTAACTATTATGAGGCCCAGTTGACTTGAGGTGGAAAAGGCTACGATTTTTTAAATATCATTCTGTGTTAGGGCGCAGACTGCTGTAAATATGGTGGTGATGGCTCCTAGGCATAGTGTGAGGCTTTGGATTAATGTATTATTTTCTATTAGAGGGTGGTAGCGGATGAGAAGGAACACCCCGGCGACAGCTATTGTGCTGGAGTGGAGTAAAGCTGAGACTGGGGTTGGGCCTTCTATGGCAGAGGGTAGTCAGGGGTGAAGTCCAAATTGAGTTGATTTTCCTGTTGCTGCCAGGAGAAGACCTATCAGTGGCAGAAGACTTGGGTTGGAGTTTAGAACGAATATTTGTTGAAAGTCTCATGAGTTATAATGTAGGGTAAATCATATTATGCTTAGGATAAAGCCAATATCGCCGACGCGATTTATAAGACTGCTTGAATGGCTGCTGTGTTGGCTTCTGTTCGAGCGTGCCATCAGCCGATTAGCAGGAATGATATAATTCCCACGCCTTCCCAACCAATGAAAGGTTGGAAGAGGTTATTGGCGATGATTAAAATTAGTATAGTGATGAGAAACGTAAGAAGATATTTAAAGAATTGATTAATATTGGGTCTGAGCTTATAGACCATAGTGAGAATTCTGTAATAGACCAAGTAATTAACAATGCGATTGGGATGAATATCATAGAAAAGTGGTCTAATTTAAAGCTTAGTGTTAATTCTAATGTTTGGATTGTTATTCAGTGTCAGTTTGAAATAATTGCTTCTTGATCCAGGAAAATGTATAGGACTGTGGGAAGGAGGCTGATGATAAAAGTATATATTATAGTTGTTTTTACATAGTGTGGGTATGAGTGCTTTTTATTGGGTTTAATAAAAGTAATAGTAAACGGTAGGATTAGAGTGGTTAGGGTTATTATGGTGATGGAGGTATACATAGTTGTTACTTTTACTTGGAGTTGCACCAATATTTTGGTTCCTAAGACCAATGGATAGCTGTAATCCTTTAAAAGTTGGGAAAGCCGTATTTATTAAAAACGGAGGTATGGATTAGCAGTCCTTGCTAGCTTTCTCGGTAAATAAGAAGTGGTAGGCCTCTATGATTAGATTCACAATCTAATGTTTTGGTTAAACTATATTTACAAGAGGTACAGCCTAGAATAATACTGAGGTTAAGGGTCAGGAGGATAATAGGGGCGAGGTGCATAAATATTAGTATGTTTTCTCGTGTAAAGGAAGGTTTTATGTTAGTAATATGATATGTGAGTATTCCTCGTTGTGTTGTGGTAAATATATGGAGGGAATAGAGGGCTGTGATCAGTATCTTAAGTCCTGTAAGTGTAATAGTGACATATGATCAGGAGAATGAGGTTATTATTACAAAGAGTTCCCCTACTAGGTTAATACTAGGGGGTAGGGCAATATTGGTAAGGTTTGCTGTAAATCATCAGAAGGTTATTACTGGAAGTAGCGTTTGGAGTCCTTGGGAAAGTAGTATGATACGGCTATGGGTTCGCTGATAGTTTGAGTTTGCTAGGCAAAATAGTATGGATGAGGTGAGCCCATGAGCGATTATAAGAACAGTTGCGCCAGTAAAGCTTCAGGGGGTTTGAATGAGGGAGGCTATAATTACCAGGGCTATGTGACTTACTGAGGAGTATGGGATGAGTGGTTTTAGGTCTGTTTGTCAAAGACAGGTTGAGCTTGTTATGATTATGCCTCATAAAGATAGTATGAGGAAGGGGTAGGCTATGTATTCTGTTGTGGGACTAAGGATAGAGGTGAGTCGTATTATGCTATAGCCACCTAGTTTCAGGAGTACTGCGGCGAGGACTATTGACCCAGCAATGGGAGCTTCAACATGGGCTTTGGGAAGTCATAAGTGTAAGCCGTATAGGGGTATTTTTACTATGAAGGCTATTATGCGTACTAGTCAGGTAAGACTATAGGATCAGGTAGTTGTTAGTTTTTGAGCTACAAGTGTTAGTAATGTGATGTTTAGTGAGCCTAAATTATTATAAGCATAGATTAGCATAATAAGTAGGGAGAGAGAGCCGGCTAGTGTATAGAAGAGGAGGTATGTGCCTGCGTTAAGGCGTTCTGCTTGGCTGCCTCATTGGGTGATGATAATTAGGGTAGGAATGAGAGTGGTCTCAAATAGAATATAAAATATGATTAGTTCTGTAGCTATAAATGTTAAAATTAAAGAGATTTGTAAGAAGACCATTATAGAGAGGTAAAACTTTTTTCGTGGAGGGGATTCATTGTGTAAGTGGTATTGGCTTGCTGGGATTATAAGAGGTAAGAGTCAGGCGGTTATTATTAGGGTTGGTGTTAGTGGGTCGGAAGATAAATAGGTTGAGCAGTTAAGGAGGTTGTTGCTGGTTTGGTTGAAAAATAACAGAGGGATAGTACTGATGATTAGACTATGCACAGTTAGGTTAATTCAGATTATTTTATTTTTGGAAAATCATGTTGTCGGTGGTAGTATAATTGTGGGGATAACTATTTTGAACATTGAAGTAAATTTAGGTTGTGGATATAGTCTATACCGTATGTGTTGGAGATTGAGATTAGTAGGGCAAGGCCAGTCGCTGCTTCGCAAGCAGCAAGGCCAATCGCTGCTTCGCAAGCAGCAAATACTAGTAGGGCAATGGGTATAATATTAGCTAGGGAGGAATGTATGTTTGAAGCTGTAAGAGCACTTATAACAAATAGTGATAGCATTGTTCCTTATAGGCATAGTAGGGAGGATAATAAGTGTGAACGATAGTTTAGCATGCCTAGGAGTGAGATTATAAATGCTAGTGTGATGCTTCTATAGATGAAAGGCATTTGATCAGTATGACTATCATAATCTAATGAGTCGAAATCATTTGTTTTCTTTAAACTACTTACCAATTCGGCTCAATCTAGTCCTTTTTGAGTTCATTCGTAGGTCAGACTGAGAGTTAGAATAATAATTAGTATAATTGACGATTTAAGCATAGTTGGAAGCTCTGTTGTTTGAAGGGCTCATGGTAGGGGTAGTAGCAGGACAATTTCCAGGTCAAATAGTAGAAAAGTAATGGCAACTAAGAAAAATTTTATGGAGAAAGGAATACGGGCAGGGTTTAATGGGTCAAAGCCGCATTCATAAGGATCGATTTTTTTGTGCATAAGAATTCAGTTGAGGTAGTCAGAATATGATGATGATTAGTAGTAGGGTTAGAAGAGTGTTAGTCATTAGGGTCAATACTAGGTTAATTACTGTTTTTCGAATATTATCGAAACTAGTTGATTGGAAGTCAACTGTACTAGTTATATTAAAAGAATAGGACTCTTATCAGTAGATAGAAACATAGAGGAATAATCAGACAACGTCTACAAAATGTCAGTGTCAGGCAGCGGCTTCAAAGCCAAAATGGTGGTTTGATGTGAAATGATAGAATAGTTGACGGATAAAGCAAGTAATAAGGAATGTAGATCCAGTGATAACGTGAAGTCCGTGAAAGCCTGTAGCAACAAAGAATGTTGAGCCATAGATACCATCGGAAGTAGTAAAGGGTGCTTCCAAGTACTCTGAGATTTGTAGTAGGGTGAAGTAAATGCCTAGTAGGATCGTAATGAGTAGAGCTTGAATTATTTGTTTTTGACTATTCTCTATTAGACTATGATGGGCTCAGGTGATTGTAACCCCTGATGCAAGTAGTACAGAGGTGTTTAAAAGAGGTACTTGTAGTGGATTTAGGGGAGTAATTCCTGTTGGTGGTCAGTGTCCTCCTAGGTGTGGGGTAGGAGCGAGGCTTGAGTGGTAGAATGCTCAGAAGAAACCAGTGAAGAAGAGAATTTCTGAGATGATGAATAGGACCATTCCACAAGGAAGGCTTTTTTGGACGGGTGTTGTATGGTGGCCTTGGTAGGTACTTTCTCGGATAATGTCACGTCACCCTTAGTATATGGTTAATATATTGGTTAATAGGCCTAATATTAATAGAGTGGTGGAATGAAAGTGGAATCATATAATTAAGCCAGATGTTATTAGGAGTGCTGAGAGAGCTCCTGTTAGTGGTCAGGGGCTGGGTTTAACTATGTGGTAGGCATGAGATTGGTGGGTCATTAGGTGTTATCTCATAGATAAAGGCTAACTAATAGTGTGAAAACATAGGCTCGGATCAGGGCTACTGCGATTTCTAGGATAGTCAGTAGTACTAGGAGTACGGAGATTAGTGAGGTAGCAGGGAGGTTGATGGCTGATAATGCTAGTGCAGCACTTCCTATTAGGTGCATTAGTAAATGGCCAGCTGTGATGTTAGTGGTTAAACATACAGCTAGGGCCACTGGTTGAATAAGTAGGCTAATTGTTTCAATGATTACTAATGTAGGAATAAGGAGTGTGGGTGTACCTTGTGGCAGAAAATGGGCTAGAGAGCTTTTATTTTTGAAGCGAAGACCTATAACTACTGTTCCTGCTCATAGAGGAATCGCTACAGCTAGATTTATAGATAATTGGGTGGTGGGTGTAAATGAGTGAGGTAGAAGTCCGAGAAGGTTAGTTATTGTAATAAGAATAATTAAGGACATCAGCATCAAGGATCAGGTTTGTCCTTTTGTATTATGGGTTGTTATTATTTGTTTTAGAGTGAGTTGGATTAGGTTTTGTTGAATAGTAATCGGTTATTAATAAGGCACTTGGAGATTGGAAGTAGTAATGCGGGGAGTAGGATGATGGGTACTGCAGCAGGCTCATGTAGGATTGCTGGAGTGGTAAATGGAGTAAATAGATTTTTGTTCATTTTAATTGTCAAGGGTTGTTGTAGGTTTGTGTACTGGGGGTTTTTTGTAAGGGGGGTGAATAGTAATTTGTGTTTAGTAGTTTTAATTGTATAATAAGAAATAGTGTGGGGAGTATAGTTATGATAATAGTAAGTCATGTGGATGTATCTAGTTGGGGCATTTCACTGTAGAGAGGAATGTTTCTCTCGATCTTCAACTTAAAAGGTTAATGCTAGAGTAGCTGTACAGTGTATCTGTAAGAATATTTTGTAGAGAGTTGTGGAGTGAGGTGTGTTAGAAGTGGGGGGGGGGTCTATAGGGAAAATACGGGTCCAATTTCAAAAATTTTTAGTGGAATTAATTCTGCGACAATAGGTATAAAGCTATGGTTGGCGCCGCAGATTTCTGAGCATTGTCCGTAATAGATGCCTGGTCGTATAGCGGTGAATGTAGTTTGATTTAAGCGTCCAGGAACTGCATCTGTTTTCAGGCCTAGGGTAGAAATTGTTCATGAGTGTAGACCGTCCTGAGATGTGATTATCATACGGACAGGGACTTCAATTGGAAGAACTACTCGATTGTCAACTTCTAGAAGTTGAAGGTCTCCTGGGTTTAAGAACAGCGAGGGGAGTATATAAGAGTTAAAGATCAGTCCCCCATAGTCTGTATATTCGTAGGTTCAGTATTATTGGTGTCCAGTTGATTTGATAGTAAGAGAAGGGTTGTTGATCTCATCTGTTAAGTATAGGATGCATAGGGATGGAAGAGCAATTAGGATTAAAATGATTGCGGGTAAGATAGTTCAAATGGTTTCTATTTCTTGAGCGTCTGTGATTTTGGTGTTGGTTAGTGTTGTTGTAAGGGTTGAAGATAGGATGTATAATACTAGGAAGCTAATTAAGGATACGATTATAAAAGTGTGGTCATGAAAAGTATTAATTCTTCTATGATAGGAGATGTGGCATCTTGTAGGCCTAGTTGAACTGGGTGAGCCATATAAGATATATAGGGTTTAAGCTATGACTTAGCTTTGACAAAGCTATGAAATAGTTTTTCTAATATCTTATTAAAAAAGTTGCAGAGTTTGCAGGGTTGGCTTGAAATCAGTTTTAGGAGGTTCGATTCCTTCCTTTTTCGCATAGTTTAATGTAGGCTGGTTCTTCAAATGTGTGATAGGGTGGAGGGCAACCGTGTAGTCATTCTAAGTTGGTGGAAGGTTGTTCAATTAATGAGACTTTACGCTTTGAGGCAAAGACTTCTCAGGTTATATAAATTATTACTACTACTGCTACTAGGGAGATGAAGGAGCCTATAGATGATATAATATTTCATGTGGTATAGGCATCGGGGTAGTCAGAATAGCATCGGGGTATTCCGGATAAGCCAAGGAAATGTTGTGGGAAGAAAGTTAAATTTACACCTACAAATATAATGGTGAAATGAGCTTTAGCATAAGTTTGGTCTAGAGTGTAGCCTGAAAATAAGGGAAATCAATGAATGAAACCTCCTATGATAGCGAATACAGCTCCTATTGACAGGACGTAGTGAAAGTGTGCTACAACATATTATGTGTCGTGTAGTACGATATCTAGTGATGAGTTTGCTAGTACGATACTGGTCAAGCCCCCCATAGTAAAAAGAAATATAAAGCCCAAGGCTCAAAGTATTGCAGGGGATCATTTGATATTCTCTCCGTGAAGCATGGCAAGTCAGCTAAAGACCTTAACACCAACGGGGATTGCAATAATTATAGTGGCGGAAGTAAAGTAGGCTCGTGTGTCTACGTCTATACCCACTGTAAACATATGATGGGCTCATACAATAAAGCCTAAAAACCCAATTGATATTATAGCTCAAACTATACCGATAGCCAAATGGTTCTCTTTTTCCAGAGTAATATGTTACAATATGGGAAATTATCCCAAACCCAGGCAGAATGAGGATATAGACTTCGGGATGGCTGAAGAATCAGAATAGGTGTTGATATAAGATAGGATCCCCTCCTCCAGCAGGATCAAAGAAGGTGGTGTTTAGATTTCGGTCTGTTAGTAGTATAGTAATGCTGGCAGCTAGTACTGGTAGGGAGAGGAGTAGAAGGATGACTGTGATTAATACTGATCAAATAAATAAGGGGGATTGATATTGAGATATTGCAGGGGGTTTTATATTAATGATAGTGGTAATGAAATTGATAGCTCCTAGAATGGAGGAGATGCCTGCTAGGTGAAGTGAGAAGATAGTTAGATCTACAGAAGCTCCTGGGTGGGAGAAATTTCCTGCTAAAGGAGGATAAACTGTTCAGCCTGTTCCAGCACCGGCTTCCACTATGGCAGATGCCAGTAATAGTAGAAAGGAGGGGAAGAAGTCAGAAACTTATATTATTTAGGCGAGGGAATGCTATGTCAGGGGCACCAATTATTAGAAGTACTGATCAATTTCCGAAGCCTCCAATTATGATGGGTATGACTATAAAGAAGATTATGACAAATGCATGGACTGTAACAATAACATTATAGATATGATCCTTGCCTAGTGGGTTGCCTGGTTGACCTAATTCAGCTCGAATAAGAAGGCTTAGAGCTGTGCCTGTGATTCCAGCTCATGTGCCGAACACTAGGTAAAGAGTTCCAATATCTTTATGGTTTGTTGAGAATAACAGTAGACGAGCATAGGTGGGAAAAAGGAAGGGGAGGGGGGTAAAATGGCTGAGTAGGCATTAGGCTGTAAACCTAAAGACAGAGATTAAGTCCACTTTTTACCAGCCCCGAGGTGATTTTCATGTTGAATTGCAAATTCAAAGGAGCAGCTAATTTCTGCTGGGGCTTCTCCCACCTTTTTTCCCCTGCGGCGGGAGAAGTAGATTAAAGCCAGTTGGTTAGGGTATTTAGCTGTTAACTAAAATTTGGTGGGTTTGAGTCCCATTAATCTAGTAAGGGCTTAGCTTAATTAAAGTAATTGATTTGCATTCAGTTGATGCAGAGCAGAATCTGCTTAGAAATTAATCATGGTTTGACTTACTAAGGGCTTTGAAGGCCCTTGGTCTTACTTAACCTAAATTTCTAGAAGATGGCTAAGGTTAGTGGGGAAATTGGTAAGAAGAGGGTGGTGAGGATAATGAGTGAGGGAATGAGAAGTGTGGGTTTTGTGCTTTCAAATTGTCACTTTATTTTTGTATTGTTGGATGTAGGAAGTAGTGTTATGGAAGTGGTGTAGATTAGGCGTATGTAAAAGTATAGGTTGAGTAGGGTTATGATAATTATAATGGTGGGAATGGTGAAGTTATTGTTTTTTGTGAGTTCTTGGATGGTAATTCATTTGGGCAGGAAGCCGGTTAGTAGGGGTAAGCCTCCTATACATAGGAGAGCAGATGATATTAATGGTATTAATCAGGTTAGTTTGTTTCAAGCGCGAGATAGTATGAGAGTTGTGGTGCTTGAGTTTAGGTTGAGAGCTAGGAATGCAGTGGTTGTTACAATAATGTATATAGCTAGGTAATAGATTGTGACATTTGGGTTGTAACTTAGTGTTATTATTATTCAGCCCATGTGAGTAATTGAAGAGTGTGCTATAATTTTGCATAGTTCTGTTTGGTTAAGGCCCCCTCAACTACCGACTATAATAGATAGAGTTGAGAGGGTTAGGAGAATGC
Source organism: Macaca nemestrina (assembly GCF_043159975.1). NCBI lineage: Eukaryota > Metazoa > Chordata > Mammalia > Primates > Cercopithecidae > Macaca > Macaca nemestrina. Next base: position 63,543,346 of record NC_092139.1, read on the forward strand.
TTGCATTAGTTGAAGGGTATATTTGATATATAATTGAGATGGGGGCTAGTTTTTGTCATGTGAGGAGGAGTAGGCTGGAAATTAAGGATGTCCCTTGAGTGACTTCTGGGACTCAGAATTGGAAAGGAGCTATCCCTAGTTTTATGACTAGGGCTGTTGTTATAATTAAAGATGAAAGTTGGTTGATGTTGCTTGTTATGGTCCAGCATCCAGAGAGCAGGTTGTTGGAGATGACTGCTATTATGAGAATTATAGATGCGGTGGCTTGTATTAGGAAGTATTTAGTAGCAGCTTCTGTAGAACGGGGGCTTGTCTTTTTGATTAGGATTGGGGTGAAGGCTAGTATATTTATTTCTAAGCCTGCTCAGGCGAGGAATCAGTGTGAGCTTAGTGACGTAATGAGAGTACCTGTGATTATGGTGGAGTAAATAATAAGTTGGGGTAGTGGATTAATTAGTACGGGAAGGGTATAACCAGCATTTTCGGGGTGTGGGCCCGATAGCTTATTTGGCTGACCTTACTTTAGGATGGAGTGTGGTGGGTAGCACAGAGAAATTTGGGTTCTCAGGGGTAGGTTCGATACCTATAATCCTAGAAATAAGAGGATTAGGGCCTCTGTCATTTACTCTATCAAAGTAACTCTTTTGTCAGACATATTTCTAGGTCTGAGGGGGGATGTTGGAGATTGCAATAGGTGTTGAGATATGTCATATGAGAAGGGCTAGTGTGAGTAGGAGGAAGTTTTTTCATAGTAAGTGTATGAGTTGATCATAACGGAATTGGGGGTATGCTGTTTGGATTCATAAAAATAAAGAGGTTAGGAAAAGTGTTTTGGTGGCAAAGCATGTCGTAAATAGTTCTGGGAAGTGAATAGAGTACAATGTGCCTAGGAAGATTGTGGTTGTTAGAGCATTTATTATAATAATATTTATGTATTCAGCCATAAAGAACAGAGCGAATGGACCTGCGGCATATTCAATGTTAAAGCCCGAGACTAGTTCTGATTCACCTTCTGTGAGGCCAAAGGGAGCTCGATTTGTTTCAGCTAATGTGGAAGTGAATCATATTGTAGTCAGGGGTCATGATGGTAGGAGGAGTCAGAGATACTCTTGTGTTGTGATAAGTATATGAAGATTAAATGAGCTGCTTATCAATAAGATTGACAAGAGAATAATAGCGAGAGTAACTTCGTATGAAATTGTTTGGGCGACAGCTCGTAGTGCTCCGATTAGTGCATAGTTTGAGTTTGATGCTCATCCTGATCATAAGATAGAGTAGACGGTTAGGCTAGATGTAGCTAGGATAAATAAAAGTCCCAGGTTAAAGTTAATTAGTGGGTGGGGTATAGGGAGAGGAGTTCATAGGAGAAGAGCAATGGAAAAGGCCAAGGCTGGTGCGGTAATGTAGAGAATGGTAGTAGATGTTGAAGGTTTTAAGGGCTCCTTGGCGAATAATTTTATTGCATCAGCAAAGGGTTGTAGTAATCCATAAGGGCCAGCAATATTTGGCCCTTTGCGTAATTGTATATAGCCTAATAATTTTTGTTCATTAAGCATGAGAAATGCCACAGCAGCTAGTACAGATATAACAAGGAGTAGAAGATTTGTTGTTGATACGGTGTTAAGAAGAGGAGTTGAACCTCTGATTGTAAAGTTTTAAATTTTATGCAATTGTCGGGCTCTGCTATCTTAACACACCCTGTTTTTGGGTTGAGTGGGTGTTATTTTGTTAGATTGAGATTAGGTCATCTATGGAATGAGGGCACTTTATGAAGTGGGCCTTATTTCTCTTGTCCTTTCGTACAGGGAGAAATATAGAATAAATAGAAACCATCCTGTATTGCTCTGGTCTGAACTCCGATCACGTAGGACTTTAATCGTTGAACAAACGAACCCTTGATAGCTGCTGCACCATTAGGATGTCCTGATCCAACATCGAGGTCGTAAACCCTATTGTCGATATGGACTCTGGAATGGGATTGTGCTGTTATCCCTAGGGTAACTTGTTCCGTTGGTGAAGTTATTGGATCAATTATAGGTGTTAGTCCGTTTTGGCTTGTGTAGCCTTAGCATAGGTTGTTCAGAGGTTTGTTTAGTTATGCTCCAAGGTCACCCCAACCAAAATTTTTAATGCAGGTGTAGTGGTATAAGGGTCGGTAGATTTATGTAGTTTTAATTGCATTAATAAATTAAAGCTCCATAGGGTCTTCTCGTCTTATTGTTTCCTGCCCACCTCTTCACGGGCAGGTCAGTTTCACTGGTTGAAAGTAAGAGACAGTTGAACTCTCGTGGTGCCATTCATGCGAGTCCCCACTTAAGGAACAAGTGATTATGCTACCTTTGCACGGTCAGGGTACCGTGGCCGTTAAACATGTGTCACTGGGCAGGCAGTGCCTCTAATACTGGTAATGCTAGAGGTGATGTTTTTGGTAAACAGGTGGGGTTGAGTCTTCTGAGTTCCTTTTACTTTATTTTAACCTTTCCTTAAGGCATGCCTGTGGTGGGTTAACAGTATGAGAAGTACTGGCTTGTTTGTATTTATTAGTACTGGGCTGTTAAGTATCGGTGAAGTTTTTAGGTCTGATTTAGGCTTATGCAGTGGAGAAAATATTCATATTACTTATATTTCTGATGGCTTCAATCTCATTACTTGTTACCAATCTGTTCTGGTCTTGCAGGTTTTTACTGTTCAACCTAAGCAGGTTGTATGCGTCTAGAAATTTGTCAGTTTCTACTAGGCTTTCCAATTTGTTGGCGTATGATAGCCAGTTATGATCCTTTGAATTTCTGAAGTATCAGTTGTAATGTCTTCTTTTTTTATCTGTTGATTTTGTTTGAATCTTGTCTTTTTTCTTAGCCTGGTTAAAAGTTTGTCAATTTTGTTTAGCTTTCCAGAAAACCAACTTTTTGTTTAATCTTTTGTACTTTTTTATTTAAATTTTATTTCTGCTGTGATCTTATTTTCTTCTTTTGGGTTTAGTTTGTCCTTACTAGTTCTTTAAGATATATTGTTTATTTGAAGTTTTTCTTTTGTTTGGATAGTAGGCACTTCTAGCTATAAATCTCTGCCTTTGTACTGCTTTCTGTGTAACGTAAGTTTTGCTGTATTGTGTTTTCATTACCATTTGTTTCATAAAATTTTTCAATTTCTGTCTTAGTATCTTCATTGACCCACTAGTCATTCATTCAGGAGCGTATTGTTTAACTTCCATGTGATTGTATGGTTTTCAAAATTACTCTTCTTACTGATACCTAGTTTTATTCCTTTGTAGTCAAAGAAGATGGCCATGGAGACAGCAGCGTGGTTGGAGTGGTAGGAGCCGGCCATCAGCGAGAGCTGCTCCGGGCCTGGCTGCTGAGTGCTAGAGCCTGCGGCCCAGTGACTTCCTTCACTGTGGTTGGTGGTGGCGGTGACAGAGACTGCAGCATGACCAGAGTGGTAGGGCAGGGGCTATCGGGGCTGCACTTTTCGCAGTGTGGGGTGGGTTGGAGGCACTATCCAGGGTGTCATTGCCTGCATTGGGGGGTACTAGTTGGCAGCACTGTAGAGGGCTGCACTGCCTACAGTGCAGGGGGTAGGTTATAGGCACTTTCTGGGGCCACAATGCCCACGGAGGAGGACAGGTAAACGCACTGTCGGGTATACGCTGGTGGCGCCGTTGGGGGGTGGAGGTGGGGTGCGCTATTGAGTGCAGGACTGGCCTTGAAGCGGGTAGAGTTCGGTGCTATCAGGGGCTGCACTGCTGGCAGCAGTCAGCAGAGTTGGCAGCAACAGTGTGGCATCCAGGGAAGGAGCAGTTCTGCTCTCCCTGGACGCCACACTCCAGAGGGCCACCTACTATTGCTTATACTGGAGCAGGGCAGGCGCACAGTGTTTCCGTGGGAATCCTGAGCGTGGCAAAGCCCCCACACCCACCGTGGCTGCTGGGCCCGTGCACTCTGGATCTGTGCCTTAGAGGCTGCCAGGAGCCCCGGGTATGGAGTAGCAGACACCATGGGGGAAAGGGCCCTGTGCGTGGAGACATCCAGAACAGGAATTGGCACCTGGGTGTGGAGGGCTGGGCTGGGTCTGAATTTTTCTGCTGCTCCTGTTCCCCAAGGATTGCAGCCCCAGTGGGCCCAGTGGTTCCTGTGGAGTGGGGAGCTGGGCGCTGTGGTGTCTCCAGCACCCACTCCAGGCCCCAGTTCCTGGCCAGCTTGGGACAAAAGGAGAGGCTGAACTTTGGAGGGTGGGTGCAACTGCCTTTGCTGAAACTGGCCCCTGCCACCCAGTCCCTGGCATGACAAGTTGAGGCTCTTAATGCTACCACCCCTGGCATCTTCCTCTAGGCTTTTCTGGCTTTGCCCGCCCAGCTGCTCTGTGCCAGGAGGAGGAGGAGACACCTGGAGCCTGTGACACCACGGCTTGCCTCGCTGAGGCTGGGTGGCAGCGACGGAGACGGCAGCGTGCTGGAACGGTAGGAGAGTGACCACGCTAGGAGGTCAGGTGGCTAGAGCCAGGGTTGGGGGTCAGGCTTACAGCGATGGCCGGGCTGCGGCAGTGTCCGGGTGGTAGAAGCCTTGTAGGGTGGGCTGTTGCATAGGCAATGGGCCTGGCTTTGCCTTGCCACTGCCGTGGACCTGGCCCTGTACTGCCCTGCCTTGCCCTGGCCCTGCCCTACTGTTACCTGGACTGTCTTGGCCCTGCCTCTTGTCCTGCCCCTGGTCCTGTCATGGCACTGGCCCTGCTAGTGGTCATGGTCCTGCTCCTGTTCTGGCCTTGACCTGGCCTTGGACATGTCCTGGCCCAGATTTGTTCTGGCCCTGCCTTGGCCCATCCCTGCCCTGGCCCCACCATGGCCCTGCCTGTTGTGCCCTCTCCTGGCACTGACTTTGCCCTGTCATGGCACAGTGGTGCCATTGACCTGCCTTACACTGCCCTGGTTGTGCCCTGGCCCTGCCTGGCACTGGCCTCTCCCTGGACCTGCTCTGACCCTGCCTTGGCCTTTGCCCTGCCCTCACTATGGCCTGGACCTGCTCTGACCCTGCCTTGGCCTTACCCTGTCCTCACTATGGCCTGGCCCTGGCCTTGTTCTGGCTTAGCCCGGGCCCTGGCCCTAGCCCTGGTCCTACCGTATCCCTGGCCTTGCCCTTATCCAGATCCTGCCCCTACCTCTGCCCTGGCCCTGGCCTGGAACCTGGTCCTGTCAAGGACTTGGCCCGACTCTGCCATGGCCCTGGCCCTGCTCTGCCTTGGTCCTGGCCCTGACCCAGACCCTTTCCTGGCTGTGCCTTGGCCATGGCCTTTCCCTAGCCCTGAATTGGCAGTGGTCTGCCCCTGGTCTTGCCACCACCCTACCCTGCCATGCACTGGATGTGTCATCAGCCTGCCCTGGCCCTACCTTGTCCCTCACCCTAGTCTTCGCTAGGCGCTGCTCTGGACCTGGCCCTAGCCCAGACCTGGCCCTGACCCTGGCCCTGGCCTTTGTCCTTCATAGCCCTGGGCCTGAAGTGGACTTGGAGGTGTCCTGGCCCTGGAGTGACCTGGCTCTGCCTTTGCCTGTTCTTGCCCGGCCCCTACCATCACCTTGCCGTGTTCTGCCCTGTCCTAGTACTGACCCGGCTGTGGCATTGCCCTGCCCTACCCTGCCTTGGCTGTGCTCTGGCTCGATTCCAGCCCTGGCCCCGCCTTGTGCATGCCATGACACTACCTCAGCCTTGGCACTAGCCTGGTCCTTTCCTGGCATCAGCCCTGCTCTTTCTACAGACCGCCTTTTGTCATGTCCTGCACTGGCCATTCCATGTCCTGCCCTGCCCTGACTCAGCCCTGGCCTTGGCATTGCCTTTGGTCCTGCCATATTTCTTGCCCTGTCCCTATCCTGGCCTTGGCCCTGACCCTTACCTTGCTCTAGCCCTGCCCTTGCCCTTACGCTGCCCCTGGCCCCGTCATGGACCTGCCCTGGACCTGTCCTGGCCCTGGCCCTGCCCTGCTTCAGACCTTGCCCTGGTTCTCCCCTGGCCCTGACTGTGAAATGCCTGGCCCTACCCTGGCCTTGCACTGCCCTGGTCCTTGCCCTGACTCTGGTCCTGTCACTGGAAAAGCCCCAGCCCTGTTGCTCGTCTTCCCATGGCCCAGACCCTACCTTGGCCCTGCCCTGACACTGTCCTGGACCCTGGCTGTGCCAAGAACCTGCACTGTTGTTGCCCTTGTTTTGCTCCTGTCCCGAACCTGGTCCTGCCCAGGCCATGGCCATGGCCCTGTCCCTGCCCTGGCTGTTCCCTGGCCCTGCTCAGGTCTTGGCACTGTCCTGGCCCTGCCCTGCCTTGGCCCTGTGCTTTCCTGGCCCTGCCTTGCCTGCCTTGGCCCTACTCTAACTTTGACGCTGCGCTGGCCCTACCTTGGCCTTCACTCTAGCCTTGCCTGGGCACTGTGCTGGACGTGGCCATAGCACAGACCTGGTTGTGGCCCTGGCCCTGCCATGGCCCTGTCCCAGACCCTAGCCCTGCCAGGTACCTGTCCTGGCCCTGCTCTGGGCCTGGCTTTGTCCTTGGTTCTTAGATGACCCTGGCCCTGCCCCTGCCCTTGCCCTGGCACTGGCCTTGGACATGTCTGTGGTCCTAACCCCGGCCCTGCCCTGGAGCTGCCACTGTCTTGGCTGTGCCTTGGCCCTGGCCCTGGCCCTGCCACAGCCATAGACCTGCCCTGGTTGGTCATGCCCTGCCTTAACCCAGTGCTACTCTGGGCCTGCTCCACCCTGCCCTGGCTCCACCCTGCCTTTGGCCCTGCCCTGACCCTGCCTTGGCCCTCACACTGGCCCTAGTGCAAACCTGGCCTTGCTCTGGCCCTGTCTTGGCTCTGCCCTGACCCTGGCCCTGAAGTGGATTTGAAGGTATCCTGTCCCCGGTTTAATCTGGCTCTGCCTTGGCTCGTCCATCTCCTGCCCTTACCGTGGCCCTGCCCCTTCCCTGGCTCCGCCCTGGTCTTGTGCTTACCTTGACCGAGGCCTTGGCCCTGCCCCAGCCTTGTCCCAGACCTGGCCATGGCCCTGCCCCTGCCCTGGGCCGGTGCTGGCACTGGCATGGACCCTGGACCTGGCTCTTGGCTACTTGAGGCCATACCCTGGCCCAGCCCTCCTCCTGACCCTGTCCTGGCCCTAATTTGCCCTGGCCCTACCCTGGCGTGCTCTTCAGGCCCCACCCCTGACCCTGTCTCTGTCCTGGCTCTAGCCAAGTTCCTGGTCCTGCCATGGCCGTGTTCCTGACATTGCCCTTTCCTGGTCCTGGCCCTGGCCCTGCCCTGGCCCTGCTCTGGCCCTGGTCTGAACCCTGGCCCTACAGTGGACCTGCCTAGACTCTGCCTCTGGCCCTGTGTCTGCCCTGGCCATACCCTTGCCCTGGCCTGGACTCTGGTCCTGGTCCTTGTCCTGTGCCAGCCGTGGCCCCGGCCCTGTCTTGCCTGTACCCTGTTCTATCCTGGGCTGGCTCTGCCGTGGCCTGGTCTTGCTATTGCCCTGCCCTAGCCTGCCTTGCTTGTGCCCTAGATCTGCCCCGGCCTTTGCTCTTGTCTTGGTTCTAGCACTGACTCAGCCCTGGACCTTCCCTGACCTTGCCTCAGCCCTGGCACTGCCCTGGCCTTGCCTTGGCATTTGCCCTACTCTCTGTAATGCCTGGCTCTGGTCCTGCCTTGCTCTGCTCTTGTTCTGTCGTGGCACAGCCCTGGCTCTGGCCCTGGTCCTGCCCATATGCAGGCCTGACCTTGCCACTGCTCTGGCTTTGACCTGGACCTTGGCCATACATTGACCCTGCCTTGACCCTTTCCTGGCCCTGGCCTGGAACCTGGCCCTGCCAAGGACTCTCCCTGGCTCTGTCATGGCCCTGGCGTTTTCCTGGATTTGGATGTGTCCTGTCCCTTATTTGCCCTGGCCCTTCCCTGGCTCTGCCCTTCCACTTCTCTAGGGTAGGGACAGGGTCAGGACCAGGCTAGGGCAGGGTCAGGACCCGGGTAGGACCTTGATAAGGCCTGAAGATGGGAAGGGCCATGGTAGCGGCAGGGCCAGGGAAGGGTCAGGGCCAGGGATATGGTAAGACTAGGGGCAGAGCCAGCGCTAGGGCTGAGCCAGGGTAGAGCAGGAGAGATTATATTAGGCTATTATTTACAAATTTTGTTGTATATTTTTAAGGTAACTATAGTAGTAGTAATAACATCTGTACTATGTTGTTTGTACTAGCAATAGTATTTGTAGTAAATAATTACTAAATTTTAACTTATACTTTGTTTGTTTCCGGTAGTGTTCTATGAGTATAATTTTATAAATACGTATATATGTGAGGCATCGATTCTCACAATTACTCTATGTGCTGGGTACTTATGACATCCCCCTTTTCCTAACGTAGGAAACAGACCTAAAGAGGTTAAGTACTTGGCCAGATTACTCCCAGCACTTTGGGAGGCCAAGGCAGGTGGGTGGCTCGAGCTCGGGAGATTGGGACCAGCCTGGACAACACTGTGAAACCCCATCTCTACTAAAAATGTACAAAAATAGCTTATTAAAGTTTCTTGTAGGATTCTGGTTACAAAACACTGGTCAAATACACAGGGCATGGTTTGGGCAGGGCGGGGTACAAGGTCGGGCCAGGGAGGGGCCAGGGCCAAGGCAGGGCCAGAGCTAGACTTGGAGGTGTCCTGGCCCTGATTTGCTCTGCCCCAACGTTGGCCCAGCCCTGCTCTGGCACTTCCTGCCATCCCCTGTCCCTGGCCTGAGCATTGGCCCTGGCCCTGTCCTGCTTCTGGCCCTGTCCTGGAGTTGACCAGGCGTTGCCATGGCCCAGTCCTGCCATCGCCTTGCCCTCTGTCCTGGTGCTGCCGTGGCCTCAACCCTCGACCTGCCCTGACCCTGCTCAGCCCTGGAACTAACCTGACTCTGCCTTGGTGCTGGTCCTCTCCTCTCTATGGCCTGGCTCTGGCCCTGCCTTGTACATGCTCCGCCCTGCATGTCCCAACCTGGGCCCAGCCCTGGTCCTACCGTGTTCCTGGCCCTGGTTGTACCCTTGTTCTGGCCCTGACCCTGCCCTGGCTCTCTTCTGGCCCTTCCTTGGTCCTGCTCTGCCCTTCCATGCCCTGGCCTTGCCCTCACCCTGCACTGGCCCTGCACTGGTCCTGCTCAGCCCTGACACTGCCTTGGCCCCGGCTCTGCCTTCTCCCGAGCCTTGCCCTGCCCTGGCCTGACCCTGGGCCTGCCATGTCCATGACGTGGCCCTGCACCTGCCTTGCCATTCTCTGTCCTGGCCCTGTATTGTCCCCACCATGCTCTGGTCCAGCCCTTGCCCTGGTCCTGTTGCCAGTCCTGCTACTACTATGGCCCTGCCCTGTTTTTGGCCATGCCCTGTGTTACTGTAGCCCTGCCCTGCGTTGGCCCTGGCCCTACCCTGGCCTTCTCTTATCCTGGCCTGTCCCTATCCTGGCCTTTTCCACCCTGGCCTTTTCCACCCTGGCCTTTTCTACCCTGGCCTTGCTGTTCCCTGGCCTTGTCCTGCCCTGGCTGTGCCCTTGCTCTGGATCCTCCCTGGTTCTGCCTTCTCCCTGGCCCTGCCCTTGCTCTTGTCCTGTCCCTGGCCCAGCTTTGTCCTGGGTCTGACCCCTGGCCCTGACAATGCCCAGGCCCCACACTGGCCATGCCTTGACCCTGGCCCCTCCTTTGGCCCTGCCCTGGCCCTGTGCTATCTTAGTCCTGCCCTGGCCCTACCCTCACCCTACCCTGGCCCTGCCCTACCCTGACCTTGCCCTGACATGACCTTGCCTTTGGCATGCCCTGGCTCTGGTTCTGTCCTGGCCCTGCCCTTGCCCTGGACCCTCCCTGGCCATGTTTTTTCCCTGGTCCTTCTCTGGCCTTGCCCTGGCTCTGGCCCCTTTCTGGTCCTGCCGTGTTTCGGGTCTGCCCTGTCCATGTCCCAGACCTGGCTCTGGCCCTGGACTTACCTCTCCCTGCTCTGCCATACCCTGACCCATTCCTTGCTCTCCACTGAAGCTGGCCTGCCTTGGCCCTGTGCTACCCTAGACCTTCCCTGACCCTCTGCCAGCCCTGGCCCTGCCATATCCCTGCCCCGGCCCTGGTTCTGCCGTGCTTTGGGCCCTGGCCTTGGTCCTGACTTGTCACTGGCTGTGACCCTGCCCTTGGTTTTTCTTTGGCCGTGACCCTGCCCCCGTTCTGTCCTAGTCCTGGCCCTGTCCCAGTTCTGGTCGTGCCCTGGCCCAGCCCTGACTGGTCAGTGCACTACCTTGGCCCTGCCCTGTCCAACGCTGCCCATGCCGGGGCCCTGCCTTGGCTCTGGTCCTGACTTGGCCATACCCATGGCCCTGCCCCTGGTCCTGCCATATCCCTGACCCTGACTTGGCCCTGGTCCTTATCTGGCTCTGGTCCTGCGCTGCTTCTGGCCCTGCCCTGGCCCTGGCACTACCTTGGCCCTGGACCTGCCAAGGCTCCCACTTTCCCTGGCCTTTCCTTGACCTTGTGCTACCCTGGCCCTGCCATGCCATGGCCCTGCCTCTGCCTTGGCTCTGCTCTGGGCATGGCCTTGGCATTTGGCGTGGCCCTGCCCTGCCCCTACCCTGGACCTGCCCTACCACTACCTGGCCTGTCCCAGCCCTGCCCTGCCCTGACCCCATCCTGGCCCTGTCTTGGCCCTGTGCTACCCTGTCCCTGCACTGTCCTGGCCATGCCCTTGCACTGGCCTTTCCCTGGCCCAGGCCCTGGATTAACAAAGTTGTATAATCATCAATCACCACTGATTCTATGCAGAACATTTTCATCTTCCCAAAAATAAACCTGTTAGTAGTCACTCCCTGTCCCTCTCCCCTCGCAGCCCTTGGCAACCACTATTGTAGTTTTTTGTCTCTGTGGATTTACTTACTCTCAACTAGACATTTCGTACGAATGGAAACATTCACATGCCTTTTCGTGTGGCATGTACCAAGATTTTTGAAGTATACTTTTTAATTTTTGTCTGATGTTTTCTAGATTTTAAAGTTTAGATTTTTTAATCTTTCTGGATTTAGGTTTTTTTGTTTGTTTTTTTGGGTTTTTTTTTGAGACAGAGTTCTTGTTGTCCAGGCTAGAGTGCAATGGCGTGATCTTGGCTCACTGCAACATCTGCCTTCCAGGTTCAAGCAGTTCTGCCTTGGTCTCCCTGATTTAACCTGGCTCTGCCTTGGCCTGTCCCCGCCCTGGCCCTACCATGGCCCTGCCCCTCCCCAGGCTCTGCCCTAGTCTTGTGCTGACCCTGACCCAGACCTTGGCCCTGCCCCAGCCTTGTCCTAGACCTGGCCATGGCCCTGCCCCTGCCCTGGACCGGCGCTGGCACTGGCATGGACCCTGGCCCTTGCTCTGGCCCTTTGCTAGTTAAGGCCATACCCCGGCCCAGCCCTGGTCCTGATGCTGTCTTGGCCCTAATTTGCCCTGGCCCTACCCTGACCCTGCTATTCTGGCCCTAGCCCTGGCCCTGGCCCTGGCCCTGTTCCTGTCCTGGCCCTAGCCCCATTGCTGGTCCTGCCATGGCCCTTGTCTTGACATTGCCCTTTCATGGTCCTGGCCCTGGCCCTGCCCCAGCCCTGCTCTGGCCCTTGTGTGAACCCTGGCGCTGCAGTGGACCTGCATGTAATCCCGAATAGCTGGGATTGCTGGCATGTGCCACCGTGCCTGGCTAATTTTGTATTTATAGTAGAGATGGGGTTTCTCCATGTTGGTCAGGCTGGTCTTGAACTCCCACCCTCAGGTGATCCGCCTGCCTTGGCCTCCCAAAGTGCTGGGATTACAAGTGTGAGCCACCATGCCTGGCTAAAAAATATGTTTTAAAAAATGTATTACCAAAAAAAAAAAAAAAAAAACTAGCTAGATGTGGTGGCAGGCACCTGTGATCCCAGCTACTCAGGAGGCTGAGGCAGGGAGAATTGCTTGAACCTAGGAGGTGGAGGTTGCAGTGAGCTGAGATCATGCCACTGCACTCTAGACTGGACAACAGAGCGAGACTCCATCTTAAAAAACAAAAAATGAAATAATAAAGTAGTATTCTTACCCTTTTCTACTCACATTCCCACTGAGCGTATTAGTAGTATTGGCTGATGTGTATCCTTCCACTCACATCTACTTACCCATACATTCAAATGCAAAATACACACATGTAGGATGGTTGTGGTTGTATTTTAAAATGAAATTATTTTATGCACATTACTTTGCATCTTGCTTTAAGAAAATATTTTAGCTGTTCCTCAAAATAGTTGATAGAGATTTAACGTATTCTGAGTGCTCAGCAGACGGCTTGTGAAGGCAGCACCACAGCAACAGTTGCTCAGAGGGAACTGATTCAGGAACCTCGATTTAGCAATAGAGCCTAGGGTTTTCCAGCTCAGTGTCTTGAGCCTGTCTCTGCTGGTCATGTCAGTTACGTACTATTCAATCCAGAAGGCGCTATTTACATTGTAGTACATACATAGTCATTGCCTACTGAGTCATATAGATAGAAAAGTCAGTTATAAATTTTATGCCCCCCATTTGCTGCAGCTGTCAGTGGTGAGAAGAATGATTGAGTGTAGCTATAGGAGACTACTTCCATTGGCATGCCGCCTGCCTAACATACACAATTTTGTTAAGATATACAGATAGAATTATTATGCTAATAGCAAATATTTTATGTAGCTCACTATGTTCCACGTACTCTTCTAAGGGCTTCATGTTAATCCCCAGTTATACACCTGGTTGGGGGAGGTGACTCATGCCAGTAATCCTAGCATTTTAGAAGTTTGAGGCAGGAGGATCGCTTGAGCCCGGGAGTTTGAGACTAGCTAGAGCGATATAGTGAGACCCTGTCTTAAAAAAAAAAAAAAAAAAAAAATTTAAATACTTACTGAGGCATGGTGGTGCATGCCTGTAGTCCCAGCTACAATGGGAGGCTGTGGTAGGAGGGTCACTTGAACTTGGAATATTGGGACTGCAGTGAGCGGTGATCAAGCCTCTGCACTCCAGCCTGGGTAACAGAGCGAGACTCTGTCTCATAAGTAAAACGTTTTGTATAGATTCCCATAGAATTGAGTTAGACATCAGGCATAGAATTATTAGCCACTTGATGTCTGGCTTGAGTGTAAAACACGTAATAGGGGGCAGCTTTAAACCATCTCAATCAATAGCCTCTAACTTCTCAAGAAGGTTCTTATTTCATGAATTTCTAAGCGAGAGACTACCTGGATTAAGACATTTGGTGGATACCATTTTGAGATGAGGAATCTCAGTTGGGAAGCAGGGAGACCTCTGCTTGACTGGAGCTGCCAATGATATAGTTGAGTGTCCCCCTGAAAGAAACTTTAGAACAAGACTTTCATCATGCCGCATCTCTATGGAAAAGGAAATTCTTTAAAAGAAAACAAAGGCAAACAATTGATAATCTGATTCTCATGGGAAAGTTTTCATTATAAAAGAAAACAAGGGCTGGGTGCCATGGTTCATGTCTGTAATCCCAATACTTCGGGAGGGTGAGGTGGGTGGGGAACCTGAGGTCAAGAGTTCAAAAACAGCCTGGCCAACATGGTGAAACCCTGTCTCTACTGAAAATACAAAAATCGGCCAGGTGTGGTGGTGTGCACCTGTAGTCCCAGCTACTTGGGAGGCTGAGGCAGGAGAATCACTTGGATTCAGGAGGTAGAAGCTGCAGAAAGCCAAGATAGCACCACTGCACTCCAGCCTGGATGACACAGTGTGACTTCATATCAACAAAAAATGAAAAACAAATAAAAACAATGTATAATGGTCAAAAAAGGACGAAAGAAAGAAAAAAAGGACAAAGTATACTGGTCAGTATTGTCACAGTGAGATAGTCCCTCTTTGAGATTAGAAAATAACAGTATACTCAGAGTAGCATCAATAAGAACCAATGTAAAATAGACAAGATTCACTATCTACAAAAGTCATCTGCACCAAGTAGCAACGTATGAGTGTGTGGTTGAGAATATGGCCTATAATATGTGTACTAGAAGGAAGAGGCCTCAAGAGAAAGGTCAGAGCTGGAAATGTAGATTAGGGAATCTAGGTCAAAGTTTTGAGATTTTCAGAGTCCTGAGAGAATTTAAAAGGTGAAATAGCTGGGTGTGGTGTCTCATGCCTTTAATCGCAGCACTTCGGGAGGCCAAGGCAGGCAGATCATGAGGTCAGGAGTTCAAGACCAGTCTAGCCAACATAGTGAAATCCCGTCTATACTAAAAATACAAAAAATTAGCCAGGTTATGGTAGCACATGCCTGTAATCCTAGCTGCTTGGGAGGCTGAGGCAGGAGAATCACTTGAACCCAGGAAGTGGAGGTTGCAGTGAGCCGAGATCATGCCACTGCACTCCAGCCTGGGTGACAGTGGGAGAGTCCATCTCAAAACAAAAAACAAAAACTAAACAAAACAAAAACCAGAAAGGAGTAGAGCTGAACAACACAGGTTGCTGCATTTAGAAATGAAGTGGGGTCAGAGGAGCAGAGGGAGCATTTGGTCACCGCTCGCAGTTGCTGCCGAGTAAAGCGGAGTAAAGTCCTTGACGACCCTTGGAGTTTTTTATTGGAATTATTAAAAATCAGATTTCAGTATAAAAAACAAAGTAAGTGATGAAAAATAGATTTCTAGATGAGACCATGTGTCATAGAGTCCAATGGAAGGGGAGAAACAGGGTAATAGAAAAGCCACAAAAAGTAGACAAAGGTTGTGTTTTTGTTTATTATAGAAAAAATAAACTTTATTTAAAGAGAAGTGATTAAGAGAAAGGGAAAAACTGAAACCTATGGGTGAATACTTAGAATGACATTATTTAACTCAGCCTGAAGACAGATGAGGATCAAAAATGTAATGAACTACATAAGAGTTTTCTAAAAATCATGTTAGTAAGATGTAATTTAAGAAAACTTGGTATATCTTAAATATTAATGACATTTCTAGAGTATCTTTAAAAATTAAATATAAATATAACTACTATTTTTTTTCTTTTTTTTACTAACCCTTAGTATTTTATGTGTAAAAACCCTCATTTGTAACAAAGATTGTTGGCAGTTTAAATTTCAGAAAAGATAATGATGAAAGTATGAATCATTTTTAGCAGTATTAAGAAAAATTACTATTTTTGAAATCTGCCCTCACTGGCATCAGGTTTATAAAACGCACTTTATACACCTGCCTAAATAAGTATTACTCATCCATTTATGAAAAATACATTTGAGATAAAAGAAGGGTCTCTAGATTTTACAAAATAATTTTAAACACTTTTTTTAAGACTGAAGAAAAAAATGAAGAATTAAGAAAACTTTTTGAGTGAATATCATCACTGGAATATAATGTGAATCGAATAAGAAAGAAAAATCATTAACTAGAACAAAAGGCAACTGGGTAAGGTTTTCCTATTGTAGAATACGTTAACCATTTATTAATTGATTTAACTCTAATTTTACTTGACTAAAACCTAGATACAAATTCATGTTATGTCTGTATTTTCATAATTAAATGAATTCTATTTTGAAATGTATTTTACAAGCTCACAACACAACTTTATAGGCATCTGCGTCGTGGGGGCAGGAGTCAGCTGAGCTGCTGGGGCAAGGTGAAAGTTTTTTGAATGCCAAAATATTATACTTATTTTATTTTTTTATTATTATTATTATTTTGCTGGGGGACAGAGTCTGGTTCTGTCTCCCAGGCTGGAGTGCAATGGCCCGATCTCGGCTCACTGTAACCTATGCCTCCAAGCAATTCTCCTGCCTCAGTCTCCTGAGTTGCTGGGATTACAGGTGTGTGCCACCATGCCTGGCTAATTTTTGTATTTTTAGTAGAGGCAGGGTTTTGCCAAGTTGGTCAGGCTGGTCTCGAACTCCTAACCTCGTGATCTGCCCGCTGCAGCCTCCCAAAATGACGTGAGCCACCGCGCCTGGCCACTTACTCTTTCATGATTCTGAAAACAGTGACAAAGCCTTGGACATACAATGTCAAGTACACTCTTCATTATCTAGCTTGAATTTTGATTTCTGAAGATATTTTTGCTGTCTGTGGTCATTTTTTCTTCGCTTTGTAGTATCCTCTGCTGCATTCAAATTCTTTAAAGAAGACCTATTTGTGTCATTCTTTAATATCAAAATTTATCTTGATATTTAGCTTTTATTTTGTTTCTGCTGCTTTGTCTTTTAGATATAAAAACATATTGTAGAAGTTTACTCATTTTACACGGTACCTCTGTTGTATACATGAAACATACATGTTATAAAACTTCTGTTTTACATAAATAAATTTCATATATATATAAATATATGTAAAACTTAAAGAAAAACTAAAATGAACATTCACGTTTTGATCACAGATTTTTTTTTAATGGAATGTGTCTTTGAAGCCCTGAACACAGCTACTTCTCTATTTATTTACTGAGCACTTAAGTTTGTTTTTGATTCTAATCGACATTTTTCTGACGTTGCCTTTCTCTACATGGTTTTGTATCTCTTTCGTTTTGTTGACATTATGTCAGCAAAGATCTCTAGATCTCTTCTTCAAAGTCTGTAAATCATCACACATCTCTCTGCCCCTTTCCCTTTTTCTAAAATGGCCTGTTTCCTTTTTCTCCTCAACACAGATACTAAAGATGTTTTCTTCTCTTTTTCTACATTGAATGGTCTCCTTGATGCTTTTTGTGTGTACTTTTTTCTCTTCTTATAGACTGCGGGCAATGGGTATCAAAATGTATTTTTGTGTCTTTTTCAAACATATGTGTTTTACTTTTTCATCTTGGTTACTTACCTCTGGGTTATGGCTTATATTTAGTAATAGGTTATCTTACTTAACATACCAACATGGATATGAATAGTTTATTTACAAGAAGTGTAGTTAGGCCAGGTGTGGTGGCTCACACTTGTAATCCCAGCACTTTGGGAGGCCAGGGTGCGTGGATCATTAGAGGTCAGGAGTTCAAGACCAGTCTGACCAGTGAAACCCCATCTCTACTAAAAATACAAAATGAACCAGGTGTGGTAGTACACGGCTGTAATCCCAGTTACTTGGGAGGCTGAGACAGGTGAATCACTTGAATCCAGGAGGCAGAGATTGGAGTGAGCCGAGATCACAAAGTTGCACGTCGCCCTGGACGACAATAGTGAAATTCCATCTCAAAACAAAACAAAACAAAATGTATGGTTATAATATCACTTTACCTGCCATATATGCCATAAATTGTTCTTCATATTATTTAAGATTGTAATTTCATATAGAATGCTTTCAAACTATGTTCAGTTGAAACTGAAAGGATCATAGTTTATAGATTTGTTTCTTTGATATGCCATAACATAATATCTTTTTAAAAAATTATTAAACATTTTCTCTTAAAAATACTTGACTTACTAATTATGTATGCAGATATAAGAAACTCCTGGAAATGATAATAAATATGTTATACGTATTTGGAAATGAAGACTTTGGTTTCCATAAAGACTTAAAAACAGATAAACTGAAAATTGATATTCTGATTAAGAAGCTAAACCATAAGGTAATTTTTTTTAAAAAAATTATTTTATCTTACAATCTAGATTACCTGAGCAAGGCATGCAGGTTTGTTACATAGGTAAATGTGTGCCATGCCATGGTGGTTTGCTGCACCTATCAATCCATCACCTAGATATTAAGCCCGCAGGCATTAGCTATTGATCTTGATGCTCTCCCTCTTGACCCCAACAGGCCCCAGTGTTTGTTGTTCCCCTCCCCAAGTCCGTGTGTTCTCATTGTTCAGCTCCTACGTAAAAGTGAGAAGATGCAGTGTTTGGTTTTTTGTTCCTGCATTAGTTTGCAGAGGATAACAGCTTCAGGTTCATCCATGTCCCTGCAAAGAGCATGACCTCATTCGTTTGTATGGCTCCATAGTATTCCATGGTGTATATATACCACATTTTCTTCATCCCGTCTATCACTGATGGACATCTGGGTTGATTCCATGTCTTTACTGTTGTGAACGGTGCTGCAGTGAACATACAAATGCATGTATCTTTATCATAGAGTAATTTATATTCCAACATACGGTAATTTTAAATCAGTTTTGGGATTAAAAATCACATAATTTGGGAAAATATTAATAATGGAAAAACCCAAATTGTGCCAAAATATGTTGAGAAAATAGAGGATAAATATATCTTTTTAGATTTTAAATGCATCAGGCTCTTCGTTAATCTTCCCCAGAACTGGGAAGACCTAGAAGGGGAGAGATTGGGCTACATTAATGAGGGCCATTTCAATCTCTTGGCCCTGCAGCAGCCATTTCAAAATATGTCAAAAAGTATATTTAGGGGTTAAATATTTTGATTTCCTTCAGCTTCTTCTCTCTGTGATGCTGGACCAGAATCGGGTTAGGAAGTGAACCACATTATAAGAGTTAATAAAACCCATCTGATGAGATTTTATAGTTTGAAGCGTGTGATTCCCAGACACTTTGGATAGAAATTGGGGCCAAAGAAACAAGGTCTTATTCCTCAATATAAATCTCTCAGTGCTTTAAGCAGTGAAAGAAAGATTTTTCATTTAATTTTACTGACTCGACACTAATGAATAGTTTTTAAAACATAAATCTTTTTTTCTATAAAAAGGACATGCTGTTGATTCTCTTAGGCCTTGACCTCTGGCCAGTGATCTGAAACCAAGCAACATCTGTCTCCAGATCACTAGTACCAAAATCACTAGTACCAAATTAATTTTGGGCAGAGGATAACAGGTTTATTGAGAAATAATGAGCACACCATGCAATTCACTAATTATAATATACAATTCATTCACTTTCATATTTTGAGAGAGTTCTACAGTCCTCGTTACAATCAATTTTAGAACATTTTCATCACCCTAAAAACAAACCCCACATTATTTAGCCATCTTCACTAGTTTCCCCTTCCTCCCTCAGCCCTAGGGAACCACCCACCTTCTTTGTATAGATTTGCCTATAAGCCTCTGAAATAAAAAGCAAGTGGTCTACAGTGACTGGCTTATTTCACTTAGCATAATTTTTCATGCTGCATCTGTGCTGTAGCAGCTATTGATGCAGGGTTTTTGCTCCTTAGTTCAGCTAAATCTGGGTTCTTCTGTCATGACCAGGAAAAATTAAGCACGAAGACACATTGAAGGGTGAGGAGGACAGAATTTATTAAGTGAAAGGAAAGTGCTCAGCAAAGAGGGGAGTCCTGCAAACAGGTTTCCACCTCACAATTGAATACCAGGAGCACATGAGCTGAAGTGGTCAGGCTCCTCCCCTGCATAAGGCGGGAATTCCTGGTGACTCCTTCCCATACCCCCAGTGCTTGTAGGCCTCCAGTCCTCTGCCCACATGTCCAGGCAAGACAAGTCCAGGTTCCCTTCTCTGCACATAACATCTGGTGTAAACACTTGTGGGACTGCTTGAAGATTCTCCGGGGACCCTTCCGTATCTGCCTAGGCATTTTGCTGTCTCCTCCTAATATAGAATCCGTACTTAATTTCTTCTTATTGCTGAGTAATACTCCACTGTATGGATACATCAAACATTTTATTTATCCATTCCCCAGGTGATGAACCTTTGGGTTCTTTCCCTCCCAAACGTGATGGACGCTTTGGTTGTTTCCACTTTTTGACTCCTATTAATAATGCTGCTGTAAATATTTATGTATGAGTTTTTGTGCTTGCATATGTTTTTATTTTTCTGGAGTATATACTTAATGACTGGAATTTCTGGGTCATATGGTGACTTCGTGCTTAACCTTTTGAGGAGCTACCAGTTTGTTTTCCAAAGTGGTTGCACCACTTTACATTCCCAGCAGCATTGGAAAAGGGTTTTAGTTTCTTTGCAGTTTTTCCTAACACTTACTTCCTCTTTTTTATTGAACAAAGATTTCATCCTGTCGTGTGAAGTGATACCACATGTGGTTTTGATTTACATTTTCCTAATGACTAATTGCATTAAGCATCTATTAATGTGCTTGTTATCCATCTTTATATCTTCTTTGCAGAAATATCTATTCAAAATCTTTGCCCATTTTTTAAATTGGGTTATCTTGTTATTTATGAATTGCAGACATTATTTATATGTCCTATATATGTAAGTCCCCTATCAGATATATGCTTCTCAAATACTTTCTTCCACTCAGTGTCTTACCTTTTCACTTCTTGATACTGTCTTCTCAGGCACAGCAGTTTTCAATTTTGAAGTCCATTGAATCCATTTTTCCTTTGGAGTCATAGCTAAGAAAACACTGTGAAATGCAGTCACAAAGATTTATGCCAGGGTTTTCTTCTGAGGGTTTTATAGTTTTAGCTGTTACAGTTAACTGTTTTGAGTTAATTTTTAAAAAGATATTTGGTCCAGCTTTATTTATTTTTTGCATATGGATACCCAGTTTTCCCAGCACCATTTGTTGAAAAGACTATTCTTTTCCCATTCTGTTCTTTTGTTAACCTTGTATAAAATCAATTGACTGTAAATGTGCAGGTTTAATTTTAGATTATCAACTCTTAGCTTGTTTATGTCTATTCTTATGCCAAGGCCAAATCAAATTTAATGAGGAGTTTTTTTCCATCATATTGCATATTACCAGATGTCTTATGTCATAATAAAAATTAAATTTAGTGGAATATCTTTAACTTCACTTTTTGTGTCTCAAAGACGTCTCTGGCCAGCTTATACCTTACTTACTCTAAGACATAATGGAAATCAGGCTTACAAGACACACTTGATTTCTTTTTTTCTGCATTCCAACCTTTAGTCTCTTTTCCATTGCCTCACTCTATAGTTATATTTGTGGAAAGTTTTGATCACAGGATCGGCTGACATAGTCTAATATTTAGTGCATTATGTTTTGCTAATTCATTGTACTTCATAGAATCTTCCATAGCTGTCTACCATCCAGGAAGGAGAAGTTTAAGTCTGAGCTGCCAGCTTTCCTCAGTGGAAATCAAGTGAAGTCATCATCTTTCAGTTCGCAGATCCTGTTTCCACCTGGTAGCTGGTTCTCTCGGGTAGCACTGTGGCTAATACTTTCCTTGGTGCCAATCTTGCATTCTCAGAAACCACAGTTCCCTGTATTGACCTCCTTTTGCTGAAACAGAGATGCACAGCTCTGCTTTCTAGCTCAGTAGATGATTCTTGGAATATAAAGTTTAATTCATTCCAAGAAAAAGTCTTAGGAGTGCAGCACTTCAAAATCAGGTAATGTTCAGACCGTTTATCAGAGACACGTAGTAGATTAGTATTTTGACTTTTGAAATTTCAGAGTGTGCTATAGAGACACATTGTGGCATAACATAGAGATGGGATGGTCTTAACTCCTCCATACAAACAAGCTTGAAGTAAGGTGAAGGAGAAATTGCATTTGATGTCTTAGCACTCAATGTGCGCTGTTTATTTTACTTCTTTGAAGACTAAAAATCATTCCATAATGTTCTCCTTATTTCCTCATGAGAAAAGGAAAATGAAAATTGAATACTAGATCGATTAATAAATACTCAAAGCTTCTTCTTTCAGAATTTTAGTTAATTGAAATCGGGTCAATGTCTGATTTTGGTTATGTAATCAAGTATTTCTAGTTGTTTCTCGAATCATATGTCTTCTTCCTTCCCAGTCTGGTCTCCTAACTTGAGGGGAAATTGTAAGGAGACACCCTGGCCTTGTTATCAGAGCTCATAATTGAAGGGGGTTTTAGGAAAAGTTCCTCCTCAGCAGCTTATGTCTCTCTCCTGGTTATCTGCTGCTTCTCAGTAATGTTTGCCATCAGTGAATAAATCTCAACATTTATTAGATCCTACTTCAAAGGAGACTCTTTTCTGCTACACAAGTTATGTTTCCTGTTTTCTCTTTTAAACTTTATTTTTCTAACAATTACCCAGAGTTTTGTGACTTACAAGAAAAACATTTAGTTTATTCATGAACCTGTGGTTTGGAAAAAAGTTGGCCAGGAGAGCTTGTCTCTGCTCCCCTCAGCTTCTCTAGGAACAGCTAATCATTTGGGGAAATGGAATCATCTGAAGCTTTGCTCACCCACGTGTTTGATGGTTGATGCTGGCCATTGGCTGGAACCTTGGTTGGGGCAGGCAGCAAGAACACTGACCCTGGCACTGCCAGGCTGTCTTTGTGGCCTGATCTCTCTCTCAATCTGGGGGCTGAGTTCGAAGGGAAAGCAGTCTGAGATAGGGAAGCCACATGGCATCCCTTTTACTGCATTCTATTCATTAGAAGGAAGTCAATAAGGTTGGCCCATATTCTATTTTTAAATGGGATGAATATAGCGTCGCTTTTGTTTTAATTGACACACATATATACATAATTATAGGCCATAGAGTGACATTTTGATGCATGTATATAGTGTGTAATGATCAAGCTAACTAGCACATTTACTACTTCAATCATTTTTTATTTCTTTGAATTATGAGCATTCAAAATCTTCTGGCTTTTTAAAAACATACTATAAATCATAGTCAGCCATATTCACCCCACAATACCACAGAACACCGGAACTCATTCCTCTTATCTAACTGTAATTCTCTATCCATTAACCAGCCTCCTCTCTCCTACTTCTGTGAGCTTTTTTGTTGTTGTCAAGAGACAGGACCTTGCTAGTGTAGTCTGGGCTCTGGGCAACTGTAGTCACCCAGATTGGAGACAGTGGTTTGATCATAGTTCACTGTAGCCTCAAACTCTTGGGCTCACATGATCCTCACACCTCAGCCTCCTGAGCAGCTGGGATTATGGGCATGCAGCACTGCACCTGTCTGATTTTTGACTTTGTAGAGATGCCTCCCTATGTTGTCCAGGGTGCTCTGGAACTTTTGGCCTCAAGTGATTCTCCTGCCTTAGTCTTTTAAAGTGCTAAGAAATAACAGGCATCAGCCATGTTGCCCAGCCCTCAGTTTTTCTTCAGCTCCCACACATGAGTGAGAATGTGCAGTATTTATCTGCACTTAACATAACATCCCTCAGACTGATCCACGTGGCCACAAATAACAGGATTTAATTCCCTTATATGGTGAATAGTATGCCATTGTGTATGTGTACCACAGTTTTTTGTCCATTCATTTGGTGATGGACATATAGGTTGATTTGATACATTAGCTGTTGTGAATAGTGCTACAATAAACATGTGAGGACAGGTATCCTTGTGATCTGTTGTTTTCTTTTCTGTTGCCTGAATACCCAGTAGTGGGGTTGCTGGGTCCCTGGGAAGTCCCATTATTAGATTTGTGAGAAAAACTCGTGTTGTTTTCTGTAGTGGCTGCACTAATTTACCTTCCCACCAACAGCATGTAAGAGTTTCCTGTTCTCTGGAGCCTCACCAGCATTTGTTATTTTTATATCTTTTCAATGACAGCAA
Source organism: Macaca nemestrina (assembly GCF_043159975.1). Classification (NCBI taxonomy): domain Eukaryota; kingdom Metazoa; phylum Chordata; class Mammalia; order Primates; family Cercopithecidae; genus Macaca; species Macaca nemestrina. Next base: position 63,566,688 of record NC_092139.1, read on the forward strand.
TGTATTCAAATTGAAGCAAGATTATATCACATTGTAGATTTGATTTGTATTTCCCTGAGGATTAGTGATACTGAGCGTTTTTAAAATTACTTACTGGCTATTTGTATTTCTTTTTTCTAAAAAAGCAGTATAGTTAGATATTTTGTTTGATTTTGAACTCAGATTTTATTTTAACGGTCAAGTTGTTTGAGTTTCTTGTATATTTTACATATTAGTCCCTTATTAGATGAATAGTTGACAATATTTTCTCCCACTCTACAGGTTTTCTCTTCACTCAGTTGTTTGCTGGCCAGAAGCTCTTTAGCTCAATGTACTACCATTGGTCTGTCATTTGTTTCTTCCTATGCTTCTGATGTCTTACCCATAAAAATCTTTGTGCAGACTAATGTCCTCAAGCATTTTCCCTGTATTTATTTAAAGTAGTTTGATAATTTGGGGCCTTACATTTCAGTCTTCAATTGATTATGAGTTTCTTTTGTTATATGGTGTTACAGAGGAAGCTAGTAGCATTCTTCCCCATATGGATATTTAGTTTTCCCAGTGCCATTCATTTGAAGAGACTGTCCTTTCCCAATGTATGTTCTTGTCACCTTAGTCCAAAATCAGTTGGCTTTAAATATGTGGATTTATTTCTGGGTGCTGTATGCTATGGCCTTTACCCCAAGAATCATTACTTCTTAAAATGCAATTCAAATTGTCCTGAAACATTTGCAGTCTATGGAGAGGCTTATGGCATCAGAATCCTTATTTACAGGATTCATTATTTTGTGTCTTTTTGAAATATGGTCTTTGTCTGTCATCCAGGCGGAAGTGCAGTGGTGTGGTCATAATTCACTGCAGCCCTGAACTCTGGGTACAAGCCATCCTTTTGCCTCAGTCTCCCAACTAGCTGGTTCTACATGCATGAGCCACCATGCCCGGCTAATTTAAAATATATATATATATATACACACACACACACACACACACACACACAGACATGGGAGTATCACTATGTTGTTCTTGCTGATCTCAAACTCCTGGCCTCCAGTGATCTTTCTGCCACAGCCTCCTAAAGTGCTGGGATTACCGGCATGAGCCACCATCCCTAGTATAGAGTATTAAATTATTTTCAAAGTCTTATTCCCAGAACCATTTATTGACTTTGGCCTAAATCACCCAATGTGATATGTCTGACACTGTTTTGACATATTGTGGGAAGTGAGGAAAAGGGAGGGAGTTAGACACTTTTCACTAAGAGATCACTTAGTGCCATTGAAGGAGGAACAGAAATGTATTATCAGGAAAATAAAAGTCAGGTGAAGTGCAAAAGTTCTCTGGAAAGATGACAGTAAAGCATATATTTTTGTGACTCATGGTAGCTTTAACTTTGCTCTTAAAATTCTGAGTAATTTAAGGCTTTACATTTGAAGAATCTACTGTGTTACAGATAACATTTTATTGTAAGTAAATACTTTTCAAAATTTGCTATTGGTTTTGTATTAGATTATTCTTAGCCTACTTCATTATCAAACTATATTATTTTATTCATGCAGTTTGATGATCTTATGGCAGAGAAGGAAGCTGTATCTTCAAAATATGTCAATTTGGTGAAAGACAGACAAGTTGTTCAACATGAGCTATTTATTTAAAAAGTACAACAGGAATGTGAAAAACTTGAGGAGGATAAAAAGATGTTGAAAGAACAAATATTAAATCTTAAGACGCATATGGAAAACAATATGGTAGAACATGGCAAAGTACAAGAATATAAATCGGAGCTAGGTGAAAAGGCAATGCAGGCAATAGAAAAATTAGAAGAAATCCATTTACAGGTTAGTTATTTAAATCAGATAAGTTTATCTGTAATGTGCTTTCATTTATTTCACTGCAAACTGTATTTTGGATATGTATATGTTGTGTTTCTTCTGCCTCTCTTGTAGCAATTTGCTTTGTAGAGTTCTAGAAAAAAATGGCATCTGTTTTTTCTTTTAAATATTTAAATTTCCATTATTATTATAACAAGATCAATCTTTCAGAGTAATGATTCTCACTATGGAGTCATTTGATTATTAAGACCAGTTGGCATAAGAAAAAATTGTGATTTAGAAATTATGTGATACTTTTGAATTGGTCTTAAGCTACAATGTTCTTTGATCACTTTTTAAAATTATGAATGGATTCTATTACTTTTTGTATGACCAGATTACATTAACAGTAACATAATTATGATTGCAAATTTGTATAAATCAGACTTAATTCTGAATTCAGTTATTAGTTTTCTTGATAATGCTGATAAATATGTTAAGCTTCAACCTCTTTTTTTAACATATTCAAAATTGTTCTTTGAATCACTGACTCAAAATGAAAGGCAAAAAGCATATGGTAATTAGGTTATAATTGTTTTAAAAGTGTATTCTTTTCATTTGTTTTAGACACAAGCACAATATGAAAAACAATTGGAGCAGTTAAGCAAGGATAACATGGCTTCACTAAATAAGAAGGAACTCACACTTTAAAGATGTGGAATGTAAATTCTCCGAAATGAAAACTGCTTATGAAGAGGTTACAACCGAATTGGAAGAATATAAGGAAGCCTTTGCAGCAGCATTGAAAGCTAACAATTCCATGTCAAAAAAAAAAAACGAAGTAAGTAAAAACATACACTTGTAGGAAATGAACTAAGCTCATTAATTTGTTTTGAAAATGTAATTTTTAGTGAGATGGCTTCAGGAGATTAGTAGGAAGTGAATGCTAATTTGATAATGTAATTTTGGAAAATAATGTTAGTAAATAATGTTACCTTTAAAATATTAGTCAAGGATAATTTCTGTCCCATTTCTATTTTTTTTTTTTTTTGCTTCTGTATGACTTTTTTCCCCTGAAAAATCTCATGTAGTTAATCTGACCTGTTAGTTTTTGTCATATTTTTGAAGTTTTATAATTCGTAAAGTGATCTTGTTATAAAATTACTTGTCAGAGTTTCCCTAAATAGAAAGATTAATGAGTTTAATTTATTTTTCAGTAGATCACAACCTACACCCAAAGTGTCGAGTGGTACTGCTACTCTGGGCACAATCGTTTTTAATTGTGATTTTTAGTATTATCAATAGAGGGTATCTCAAGAAAGACTATTTGTGAAACATTTTCAAGGTGTTACAGAAAGGCATCCTTGTGAAATAGGGAATCATTATCAAGGAATTTAAAGAAGTGTAATTCACAAAGTGGCTAAAAAGTAACACCTTGTTCAGCCTGAAGATTTGTGTGGAAGGCAGAAAGAACAAGCCCCCACTCCAGTGCCTTGGTCACAGTGCTGGGGGCTAATTGCCTTCAGCGCTGCTTTAGTTCTTTTTATCCCCAACCACACCATCTAGTTCTCCCCGAGGAGCTGTTGCTCTGAGTTCTTCCTCAGTGCCAGATGCTTAATTATTCCTAGATAATGGGTGAAATGTGCAAGGGTGAAACCTAAAATTTCTATACTAAACACAACTATTCCTAGATTTTTTTTGTTCATTTTAGTTTTCTTAACCTACATTAAGGAGTACAACATGATGTTTTGATATAATTATTTCCAGTGAAGTGGTTCTTATACTCAAGCAAATCAACATATTCATTTTCCCGCATAGTTACCTTTTAAATACAAGTATTTCTAATGGAATCTTTAGAATGTCACAAGTGGAGCCATTTTAGAAGGCAGCAAGTTTCACCTGGTGAGCTGTGCATCACTGACAGTCGTTTCTCTCCCCTGTCTACTTTGTTTGAACTGCTTGTTCAGTGTAAATTACCTTAGAAACACAGGTGCTTGGCCGGGCGCGGTGGCTCATGCCTGTAATCCCAGCACTTTGGGAGGCCGAGGCGGGCGGATCACAAGGTCAGGAGATCGAGACCACGGTGAAACCCCGTCTCTACTAAAAATACAAAAAATTAGCCAGGCGCGGTTGTGGGCGCCTGTAGTCCCAGCTACTCGGGAGGCTGAGGCAGGAGAATGGCGTGAACCCAGGAGGCGGAGCTTGCAGTGAGCCAAGATCGCGCCACTGCACTCCAGCCTGGGCGACAGAGCGAGACTCCGTCTCAAAAAAAAAAAAAAAAAAAAAAAAAAAAGAAACACAGGTGCTTCTTTAGAATGATTTTAAAATTATAATTGCGTACAACAGATATGCTCTCACACATCTTCGGTGTGAAACCACCGTTTAGTGGGTACTTTGGTTTACTCTCAGGGCAACGTTTTAAAAACTGCAAGTCATTAAGAATCATTTAAGGAAAAATGAAATACTAAGCATTTGTCTTGCTATCTTTACAGATCGAATAAGAAAATAGCAATAATCAGCACCAAGCTCCTTATGGAGAAAGAGCGGATGAAAAATTTTCTCAGCACTCTTCCTACAAGGTGAGACCCAGAGTCACCTTGTGTTGGAAATCTTACTACTATAGGACTCAACAGAAAATATATTCCCCAGATGCCCATCAGAATTCCTACTTCAAACCAATAGACTTCAAATAACTGCAAGAACTACTTGACTGAGGCTAGTTATATGACCGTTTCTCTTTTGGCTTTCATTTCTCTAATATAATTCTTTGTAATTTGGGGAAATACTGAGTTGTTCTGTTGACTTATGCATGTTAAGTAAAGATCATAATTAGCTATATTAACACAAAAAGGAAATGGAAACTTTACATTTTTTAATTCCCTGGAGCTCTCATTTTCAAGAGATACCCATTTGCTAACTTTATTCAATACATGTGACTAAACTGACACATTTAAAATGTCTTTAAAAGCTGCATTTAAGTTAGGTTTTAGAAATTGCATGTTATTGCCTAGTAACTGACGATATACCTTGAGATGCTTTGGCTTACTCTCTAATTAATTCTAGTTTAGTTGTGGTGCATACTACCACCTTTTTCTTTTCTTTTCTTTTCTTTTAATACAGTGTCTCCCTCTGTTGTCCAGGCTGGAGTGTCGTGGCACCATCTCGGCTTACTGCAACCTCCACCTCCCAGGTTCAAGCGATTTTCCTGCCTCAGCCTCCCAAGTAGCTGAGAATTCCGTATATACAGTGGAATACTTTGCAGCCATGAAAATAACAAAATCAGGTCCTTTGCAGCAACGTGGATACGGCTGGAATCTACTACCCTAATCAAACTAACACAGAAACAGAAACCAGATATCTCCTGCTTTCACTCATGTGGGAGCTACACATTGGGTGCACATTATCATAAACATGGGAATAATAGACACTGAGAAATAAGAACGGGGAGGGACAGAGTGGGCCAGGGTTACTTACTGGGTCATATGCTCACTACCTGTGTGATGGGTTCAGTTGTACTCCAAATCTTGGCATGCCTCAATATACCTTTGGAAAAAACCTCCTCAGGTACCACTTTAATTGATAATACAAACTAGGAAAAAAAAAAAAAAGAAAGAAAAATTTACTGTAAAAAAAGTTTAGTGTAAGTAGAGAATAGAAATTTCTTTTTAAGATAAAATTTATTGGAGTAAAAAAACGGATTAAACTTTTATAAAGGGCAGAGTTTTGCTAAGAATTTCAAAGTAATGCATTCATTGTAAAAGATGACTTTTAATTTTTTTTTTTCTTCTTTATTGAGACAGGGTCTCACTCTGTTGCCGTGGTGCAATATTGGCTCACTGCAACCTCCAATCCCTGGCTTCAAGCAATTTTCCTGCCTTAGCCTCCCAAGTAGCTGGGACTATAGGTGTGTCCCACCACGCCCAGCTGATTTTTGTATTTTTAGTAGAGACTAGGTTTCCTCATGTTGGCCAGGATGGTCTCAATCACCTGACCGCGTGATCTTCCCGCCTTGGCCTCTCCAAATCCTGGGATTCCAGGCATGAGCCACCACGCCTGGCCATTGTTTAACCTTTGTACTAATAAACACCACCTTTCTAAAATCATGTATATGCAATAGACCAATATTAACTGTATTTTTGTCCAATTACTCTAAGCAGCATTACACAGATACATTCTCTGTTATCTAAATTAAAATAAGAAAATTTACTTTATGTATGTGATTATTTTTCTTTTGAAGCCAACTTCAAGTTATGTCTAGTCACTAAAAATACTAAAGGCCACAATTTGTAAGTGATATATTATTTTCATGATAATGTTTCTTGTTTAACTTAAACGTTATTATTATTTTCACTTATTTTAGATGGAGCCGGACTGTGTAGAACAAATAGAGAAACAAAGAGAAGTATGTTGCCAAAATTTATTCCTTAAATTTAGGTTTATTTTAGAAATAAAATTTAATAACAAATGGCATTCCTTTTCATTGTTGGGTTGGTAGATACCACGTTTTTTTTCTCTCACGCACATCTAATGAAAGATGTGAAAACAAAAACTTCCACAGAGAAGACTGTCCTTGTGCACCATAAATTCATCACATCCCATAGCTTCAAAAATTCCCAAGAAGTCTATGCATCTCTTTTTCACTGGCTCTACACTTTCTTAAGTTTTGCCATCCTCATGGAACTGTCAGCCAGCACCCTGAAACGATTCTCAGAAAACAAAGGCATCATCAAGTTCTCAGGGTTTTGGTAGAGATTGAAGGCCAACAGATGTCAAATTCATTCAGAAATACTTAGCTGAGCAATAACCCTTCGTAGGCAGTCACTTCACAAGTGACATTTTAAATCTCCTGTCATTTACTGTGTCATTGGCTTATGTCTGTTCTCAGGAAAAGTTCCAACTTTTTCACCATGAAATAAAAACACCCACATCAATGTGATTCCTGTCAAGTTACTCAACCTTGTCTCTCACCACTTACTGCACTCTGCCCTTTGCTCTAGCGCCAAACTGGACGGAGCGGAACTCTGCAGGGCTCTTCCCCACCTCAGGCTCTTTGCCTGCACCTCTTCCCTCTCTCTGATGAGCTTTTCCTTGTCCTTCAGGTATCAAGTTATATTATCTCCTCCACCAGAAAGCCCATGATATTGACATAAAAGTGGGATAGAGGACCCTTCTGTGTGTTCCAGTAGTGCCCTGCTGTATACCTCTTGTGTATCCATGACTCTATATGGACATTGTCTTGTCTGGTTTTTTTGGGTATAGCTTATGACTGTTGGGAGGTGGACCATACCATCTTCATCTTGAAATTCTAGTGCTGGTTCTAGAATCTTAGCACATGTCTGTTGAGTAGATGAATGAAGAATGAAAAAGCTCTGATATTTAAACACAATTAGATTTAATGTCATGTGTAAATTATTTAATAATAATTTTGTATTGTAAATGTACATACATATTTCTCATTCTTATTAACTCTGATAAAGTTCTCAACTCTTTAGTTTTTAAAATCACACTGAGCTAACCAAAGTGTTTTAGGTAAAGAACATAATTCTTTGTTTTTCTTTCCAGCTGTTGCTGTGTTGGACACTTTCACCCGTCTACTTTCTTCTGCAGAATCCACTGGTAAGCCACGTCTAATCAAGAGAATATTTAACCATAAAATCATAAGGACAAATTTTGTGATATAAAAGATTATAAAACTTTATTACTGGGCTATTTACACAACATTTTAATTGTTTCTCATAAAATATACAACATCACAATCTTTACTGAAGTAGGATATTTTTGTATCATATGTATGAAGATAACTTGTAGGGTATTTTAAATGATGTTTTTCAGTCTCCTTCAGTTTTAAGTGGATCTTGAAGATGAAAACCAGTATTATTGAGTTTGACATACTCAAATTGCCCAAATGCCAGCTATTTAAACAGCCAAACAACCAAGTCATCATTGATTCTTTAGTAAAGGTCATCGAAGACTTATTTGCATATCACAGTTTTTATTACTTAGGAGACCTAAGGAGTACCTGCCAGGCTTGTCCATGCTAATGTTATGATTTTCTTTTTCTAGTTGAACCGTATTTTGTGTGGTGATGATCTGAGGCTCTGTAAATATCTGGTTACTCCTCAAAACACACTAGATTTGGCATTTCATGGATGACTTGTGTTTGAACAATTATTACTGCAATGGTTGCCAGGTGATTATTTTCTGATTCTCTTCTTTGTCCTACATGGAGAAATAAAAACAATAAATAAGGGAGAAGGGAAAGCTCATGTTTCTGGTGCTCCAATTCCCCAAGATTAGGCCAGTGGTAGATATTCTAAGCTGACTCTTTATGTCTTTTTGATTTGTGCCTGTTACTCTGTCAGCACTTTTTTACTTTCTGGCACAAGATGTTCTAAGATAATCTTGTGTTTTCTCTGCCCCAGCCCTGAAATGAGTGATTTTTTTTGGAATCAGAGGTGGAGCCACTGAGGAAGTATAGGCGAGCCCTCCCCAGCATGTGCTCACTGGTCCTCAACAGAAAAACAGCTGCTGCATCCACTGAGGTACCAAGAAACTAGCAAAGGGCCTTCTGGCTGTCTGGGGTCAGTCCTCATGTGGTCCCTGGCTCAGCCTCAAGGGTTCTGGGTTAGTCTCCCTGCAGCCTCTGTGCTGTGTCTCTAGATCGGGCTCTGCGGGAAGGGCCCCGGGAGACCCAGCAGCACAGGGTGTCTCGTCTGCCAAATGTCCCTCCCTTCCTCCCACTCTGACACTCAGGAATAGGGTAGATGGGGTTTCCAGGCTGTGCCAGGCCACCTCACTGTCTCCTCTGAGATGAACCCTGAGGGCCTTGGGGGATGAGTGTGAAGCTGGCTACCTGGAGCCTGAGGCTGACTGTCTCTCCCTGTGTCTTGGAGGAGAGGCCTTGTCCCAAGAAAACCCCCAGGGCCTGACCCCTGGGCATGCATGCAGGGAGGGAGGGTCTGTGGGCTAAGGGGGGGCATGGTAATGAGACTTTAAGCAGCACTGCTCAGGGGCTGGGTGGGTAGACCGTGGTCAGAAATGACCTGGTCATTAGGACCTAGTCAGTTGGTACCTGATCACCAGGGGCCTGGTTAGTGGTGTTCTCCTCAGTAAAGTTCTCATCAGTGGGGACCTGGCAACCTAGTCATTGGAAGCCTGGTCAGTGGGGGTCTTATTAGTGGGGCCTCATCTGTTGGAACATAAACAATGAAAAACTGGTTGGTGGAGCCTATACAGTATACCAGGGGCCTGGTCAGTGTGGGGCCTTAGTGGCTTGGAGCTTGGTCAGTGAGGGCCTGGTCAGAGGGGACTTGGTCCGCTGGGGACTGATCCATGGAGATTTGTTCAGTGAGGGATGGGGGGGCGACAACCTGGGAAATTGTGGTCTTGTCAGTGGGAACCTGGGCAGTGGGGACCAGGTCAGTGGGAAATTGGTCAGTGGAGTCTGGCCCATGAGGCCGATTAAGTGTGAGCCTGGTTAGGAAGACATGGTCAGTTGGGACTTGGTCAGTGGGACCTGGTCAATGGAGGAGTGGTCATTAGGGTCCTCGTCAGTAGGGATCTGGTCAGGGGCAGCTGGTCAGTAGGAATGTGGCCATCTGGCCACTGTGTGACCTCAGGCAGAGGGTTTGTCTGTGGAGTCTCCTTGCTTCCATCTGCAGGGAAGGTGAGTCAGGGCACCCTGGCAGGTGGTTGGTAAAAGAAGATGAGAAGATGTGTTGTATCCAGCACTGTTTGGCAGACCTACAACTTTACACAGGACCTGTATTCCACCTAGAGAGGATGCCAGCCCTTTCTGCTCTACCCGGTGCCCCTCCTTTGTCTGCATCCCCAGGACCCCCATGGATGGGGAAGGCAGAGATTGGAGAGCACCTGTAGTGGCTCTAATGCTGGCCACGGGCCCTGGTTGTGACAGTGGTGAGACCTGGGTGCTCCCCTGAGTGTAGAAGCTAAGCCTGGCCAGAGAAGCAAGACAAACACACACATACGCACACACACAGGCACACACACATGCACAAACACACTGCATGCAGACGTGTCAGTTCAGGGGGTAGAGGACACTGACTCTGGGCCCTCTTGACCCAAGCAGGCTCCAGTTGTGCTGGGTTGTGTCACCCCACGATGTCACTGTTGCTGAGCCCCCATCGCCTCTGTGTTGTGGAGCAGTTAGAGGCACAGAGCAGAGTCCGTGAGTGGCTCTGCGTGAAGGACTGTTTTCTACATGAGAAGCACATCTCAGCACAGCTGACTCATCAGACTCAGGTGAGTGGGACCTGCTCTCTTCTCTTCCTCCTGGCTTGGGGACAGTCGCTATCAGGTGGGTGGTTTTGGCCTCTGGGCAGCTACTGAGGATAAACCCTAAACAGTCACCGGGTGCCTGTTCTGCGCTTACAGTCATCTCATTCATCCTCACAGCATTCTGTGAGCATTCATTCATCCTCACAGATTCTGAATCTCCTCTGGACACCCCCAGGACCACCAGGACAACCCCATCAGGGCCCTGTCACCAGGCCCAGTCTGGCTCCATGATAACCAAGACGCAGGTCCAGAGACAAGCGCCCTGCATGGTGCCTGCATGTGACTCCCCTTGGTGGGTAGTGACCAGCTCACCACGGAAGAAGCCAGGGCAGCATGCGGCCATCTGCCCTGCAGCCCCAGATGACTCCTGGGCCTTAAGAAGTCATTCTTAAAGGGAAAGCTGGTCACTTTGAGGTCCCTGGAAGGAAGGGTGAATGTGTCATCCCAACAGCCCTGGCAGCCAGCAGCATGCCATACATCTTCTCACCCGATCTTTGTGACAGAGGCCACCTTCTGGGGCACAAGTCCCATACCTAAAGGGTCCTATCTCAGTCGGCCTCATCCTGAGCCCTGGGATGGGAGAGGCACCATGCACCCCCCTGCAGCAGCCAGGATTACCACCCAGGGGACTCATCCTTCTGTGGCCCTGGCCAGACTTAGAATTTGGCCCAAAACAGGACAAGCTCAGTCAGAGCAGCTTGTCAGTACCCAGAGTCTATGTATGCCAGACATGGCCAAGCTGGCTCAAAGAGCAACCAGCCACCTCTGCAAGGGTGTGCCAGGAGCAGGTGGACCAGCCACCAACCTCATCCACTCAAGTAAACAGAGATGGCCAGCGTCTCACACCCTGAGTGCCCACCACCTGACAGCTGATGAAGTGGAGGCCTGAGGAAAAGCAGATGGCACTGGGGCCCTGCTTCCAGGGCAGAATAACTGATTGACCCTGACTGGCAGTGAGTTGGTGACTGGTCCACCTGCTCCTGGCACACCAGAGGTGGCCGGTTGCTCTTTGAGCCAGCTTGGCCTTGCCTGGCATGCACAGGCCTCAGTGCAACAACTGTGCTGCAAATGGAGTCACATAGAGGATATGAGCAGCAGCCTCAGGAGCAGGCTGTGCACTGCCTTTGGGGCTCCAGCCCATGCATCAGGGCTTCTACAGCACTGTGGGCTTCTTGGGTGCCAAGAGGCAGACCACAGACCATCCTGAGGAGGACTCTGGTAAGAGCTTCCTTGTGTATGTGGATGATGTCCAGGATGTTGGCCTGGTGTCCCTGAGGCAGCACTAACAGGTCCATAACTGGGTCCAGGTCCTGCCTGGGCTGATTGGCGAAGATCTCCCTGGCAGCATTGAAGGCATTGGTGGTGAAGTGGCATCTATGTTCAAGTGCAGAAAGGGCCCAGTCTGGTGGATGAACCACACGGCCAGCTTCTGGGTGTGGGCACGGTGCCACATCCTTTGTCACTTCCTGATGTGCCCCACCAGCACTGAAGAGACAGCGTGGAGACAGGGCAAGAGGAAGGCTGAGAAGGATGAGATGGTGAGTCCCAGATTCTTCCTGTCCCTGAGCCCACCCTGAGTGACCCTCAACCTTTAGGAATGGGAGAGCAAGATTGACAGCTTCAAGTACTTCACCGAGAAGATAGACAACAGGGCACTCAGCTCAACTTCACAGCCAGTGAGTTGACATGCAAGCAGATGATGGTAACAGGCTTTAAGAAAGAGCATCAGATGGCAGCCAGTACTTCAGCCTCAGCCAGGCATTGGAGTTGGACCAGGCCATCCACTTCACCATAGAGGCCTTCCACACTATCAGTGAGCTCTTTGCCAGTCAGCCCAGGCAGGACCTGGACCCAGTCATGGACCTGTTAGTTCTGTCTCAGGGACACCAGACCAACATCCTGGACATCATCCACATGCACAAGGACGCTCTTACCAAAGTCACGGAGAGCCGGCAATATGTGACAGAAGTGAAGACAGAGGTGCAGAGGCTGATGACGTCAGAATCGCAGGAACAGGATTTCTTTGGCTACTTTGGCTGAAATTCACCACTTTCATCCAATTCCAGTGAGAGACATGGACTCACAGATGCTGCATTTCTTGCAGCAAAAGATACTGTTTTTTCAAAATGCCACCCAGGAATTGATAGTGTTGAATGACTAGATACTCGATCGTGGACCGCTTCCAGTTCAAGGATTCATTCTACAGAGAATAATAACACTAGAGCAAAGAGCTAGTGCACGCTATCGGTGGTAGCACAAGGATGGTTTTGTGATCAACTGAAATCCAGGTGAATACAGAATTGTGTAGGAAACAGTTAATATGATGATACAATAGAAACAGTAGCAAACATGAATTAAATCATGCTATGAATGCCTAAACTACCATTGTAACTTTTGGAAGAATAATACCACTTTACTGCTTTTTGAAGTATGAATATTTTAGTGTATGTGCTATAGGCCTCAAATCCTATAAAGAATCTCCGAGAAGTTGGCTGGATAAATCCTGCTGTGGATGTCTTTATACTCAAAGATTAATGATGTAATTTGCATTGTCCCCACCAAATCTCCTGTTGAATTATACTTCCTATTGTGGAAGGTGGATCCTGGTATAAGGTGATTGAACTGTGAAGGCAAATTTCTCATGAATGGTTCAGCACCATCCCCTGGTAGCATCCTCACAATCATGAGCAACTTCTCATGAGATCTAGTCACTGAAAACTCTACATCACCTCCCTACTCTCCGTGTTTTCCTCTTGCCATGTGAGACAACTTACTCACTCTTTCTTTGCCTTCCACGATGATTGATAGATGTCTGAGTCCTCCCAGAAGCAGAAGCCACTGTGCTTCCTGTCCACCCTGCAGAACCATGAGTCAATTCAACCTCTTTTTCAAAACAAATCATACAGAAAATGGCAAATGAGGATTGGAACATTGCTATAAAGATACTCAAGGACGTGGAAGCAGCTTTGGAACCATGTAATGGGCAGAGGTTGGAAGAGTTTGGAGGGCTCAAAAGAAGACAGATAGATGAGAAAACTTTTGGAACATCATAGAGACTGTTTAAATGGTTGTGACAAAAATCCTGATGGAAACATGGATAGTGAAGGCCAGGCTGAGGAGGTCTCAGATATAAGAAGATTTCTGGAAAACGTCTTCCTTTTGGATATGGAAAGCTTATACAATGTCTGTACCATCATTGTGCCTTAGAAGCAGTGAATTCCCTTTCTATTTCCGAGGCTCATAGGCAAAAGTGACTGTTGCCTTGACTCAGATGAGACTTTGGACTTTGTAACTTTGAGTTAATGCTGAAATGAATTAATGCTGAAATGAGTTAAGACTCATGCTGGAAAGGCAGGATTGTATTTTGCAATGTGAGAAGGACATGAGATTTGTGGGATCAGGGACTATTCTGTCCCTGTGTCCCTACCAAAACTCATGCGGAATTCTATTTCCTAATGTTAGTGATGGGGCCTAGGTGGCAAAAGATTTAGTCATAAAAGTGTAGGGGTGGATCATTCACGAATGATGAAGCACCATCCCCTTGATGCTGTCCTGAGAGTGAGTGAGTGCTCATGTGATCTGGTTGTTTAACAGGCTGTGGAACCTCTGTCCTCATTTTGTGTTCCTCCTACTCCTGCCTTAGGAGACATCTCATCGTCCCTTGGCTTTATGATATAATTAGGAGGCTTCCTGATTCCTTCCAGAAACAAAAGACACTAAGCTTCCTTCACTGCTTGCAGAATCATGAGTCAATTAAACCTCTTTTATTTACAATAATAAAGAAAAGTAAAACTGCCAAGAGGAGCTGTGAGATGTCTTCAAGGCCTTTTTCCCTTTGTCTTGGCTATTAGCACAGGGATTTTTTGTATGCAAATTTCTGAAGTCTTCTTCAATTTTTCCCCTTAAATTGGGTTTTGCTTTATTACTACATAGTCAGCCTGCTATACAGATACCTGAAAAAGTAGAAGCAGGCTCAGTAGTGGCTAGCAAACAAAGATTGGAAGGGTTTGGAGGGATTGGAGCATGATGGAAAGATGAGGGACGGGGAGGGAGTGATTTAATTATGGATGGGCGGGGGGTGTGGAAGGAAATAAGGGGGGAGGGTGGGAAGGAATAGGCTGGCTGTAGGGTGGTTTCGAGGGTGGTGGGTAGTAGGCAGGGGTAGTAGCCTGCTGCAGAGGCAGAGCCTCATGGAAAACCCCTACTAGGGCAGTGCACCTGTGGCTTTGCAGGTTTGAGCCCGCATTGCCACTGTCAAGGACTCGACTCGTGTTCAGTGCCTGTAGCTTGTCCACACTGAGGGTGCAAGCTGTTGGTGGGACTATGATTCTGGGGGTTGGAGGGTGGTAGCCACCTGCGTGGGGGCTCCAAGTCCATATTTTCCTTCAGCACTGCCCTAGTAGAAGTTTACCAAGAACCCTGCCTCTGCAGCAGGCTTCTGCCTGGAAACAGCAGGGGGTGGGGGTGGCAGGCATATCCTTCACCAATGGTTAAGCGCCATCTTCTTGATGCTGTCCTTGTGATAGTGTGTTCCCATGAGATCTGGTTATATAACAGGGTGTGGCACCTCTTTCCTCTCTCAGTCTTGCTTCTACTCCTGCCATATGTAGCATGTCCTTGCCCCTAGGCCTTCTGGTATGATTGGGAGGTTTCCTGAGTCCTCCCAGAAGCAGAAGCCACTATGCTTCCTTTACAGCCTGCTGAACCATGAGCCAGTTAAACCTCTTTATGATCATATGGAAAATTAGTGCTGTAAAGTGGAGCCCTGAAATGCTTTCAAGGCCCTTTCCTCTTTGTCTTGGCAACCAGCACTCAGCTTCTTTTCATGCAAATATTTGAAACCTTTGTGAATTTTCCCCCGAAAATGGACTTTTCTTCTTTTATTACATTGCCAGGCTGTGACAAAGAGAGCTGACAATGTAGAAGCAGGTTCAGAAGTAGGTAAAAGACAGAGGTCGGGAGAGTTGGGAAAGCTAAGAAGACAGCAAGATGAGGAAAAGTTTGGACCACTGTAGAGAATTGTTAAATACTTGTGATCAGAAGGCTGACAAAAGGATAAACACTGAAGTCCAGACTTAAAAGGTCTCAGATGAAAATGAGGAATTTCCTGTTAACAGGAGTCAAGGTTCCATTTGATTTGCCTTAGCAAAGAACATGGCTGTGCAGTGACCCTGCCCCAGAGATCTGTGAACTATGAACTTGGGGGTGGTGATTCAGGATGTAGCTGGTGGAATGAACATCTAGGCAGCATAGCATAAGAGGTGTCCTGTCTGCATTGAACAGCCTGTGTTCTTATGTGTTACCTAAGAAATGACTTCAAGATAGAACTTCTATTTAAATGAGAAGTGGAGACCTAAAGTTCGGAATATTTTCAGCCTGGCCAAGTGTTCAAAAAGAAAAGCTGATTTTGAGTGGGAAAATTCAAGAAGCCTCAGGGTATGTGCATAAAAACCAGTCCAGTGCAAATAGACAAGACAATGGGAAAAAGGCCTTGAAGGCATCTCAGAGACCTCTGCAGCATCCCTTGCTGTCACAGGCCCTGGGGTCTAGGAGAGAAGAATGGTTTCCTGGAAAAGCTCCATGGCCTTGCTGCTGTGTGCACCCTCAGGACACTGCTGGCTGCATCCCTGCAGCCCCAGCTCCAGCCATGGCTGAAAGATGCACAGGTACAGCTTGGGTCACTGCTTCAGAGGTGGCTTCAAGCCTTGATGGTTTCCATATAATGTGAAGCCAGCAGGTGCTTACAGCAAGAACAGAGGCTTGAGAGCCCCCATCTAGATTCCAGAAGATGTACAGAAAATCCTGGATGTCCAGGAAGAAGCTTTTCCATAACGCAGAGCCTCATGGGAAACCTCTACTAGGGGAGCCAAGAAGGGACATATAAGGTTGAAGTCCCCACACAGGGAGGCATCATCCTCCCAACCCCAGATTCATAGACCCACAAACAGCTTGCACCCTCAGTGTGGAAAAGCTACAGGCACTCAACACCAGCCCTGTCCATGAGAGCAGCCACAGAGGCTGAACACTGCAAAGCCACAGGTGCAGATCTGCCCAAGGTCTTGGGAGCACAGCCCTCACACCCCTGTGCAATGGATGTGGGACAGGGATTCTAACTGGATGATTTGGGAGCTGTAGGATTGAGTGACTGGTCTGCTGGATTTTGGACATTTATTTATCCTATGAGTCCCATCTGTGTTTTGTGCTTCTTTCTAGAAATTTTGTTTTCTATCAGCTGGGAATGCTTACCCATTGCCTGTGTAATCATTGTACCTTGGAAGTAGTTAACTTGCTTTATAATTCAGTGGCTCATGGGCAGAAGGGACTGCAGACTTGTCTCAGATAAGACTTTGGGCTTTGGACATTTGAGTAAATGCTGGAATGAGTTAAGATTTGGGGGACTATACAGAAGGCATCATTGTATTTTGCAATGTGAGAAAGACATGAGATTTGGGGGACCAGGGACAGAATAATATGATTTATCTCTGTGTCTCTCCCAAAACTCATGTGGAATTGTAATGGAAAATGTTAAAGGTGGGGACTGGTGGAAGGTGATATAATCGTGGTGGAGAGTGGAGTTTGGATGGGGAAGGGTGGGGAGAATTGGGGGGTTTTGGGATGGGGAGAATTGAGGGGAAGGTGGTGGGGTTATGGGTGAAAGGCAGGGGTGGGGTGGATCCTTCACAAATGGTTAAACACCATGTCCATGATGCTGTCCTTCTGATAGTGAGTTCTCTTCACAATTTTGGAGCTGTGAGATTGAATGAACACTGGCCTGCTGGGTTTTGGGTGTCCATTGTGCCTGTGGTCCCATTTGTGTTATTTTTCTTGGAAATTTCTTCCCTTTGGATTGAGGAAACTTACCCAATACCTGTACCATCATTGTACCTTGAAAGAAACGAATGCACTTTTAACTTCAGTGACTCATAGGCAGAAGAGATTGTAGCCTTGTCTCAGATGAGATTTGAACTTTTTACATTTGAGTTAATGTGGGAATGAGTTAAGCTTTCGGAAACTTTTGAAAAGGCATGACTGTGTTTTACTCTGTGAGAAGGACCTGAGATTTGGGGGGCTCAAGTTCAGCATGATATGATTTGGCTGTGTGCCCCTAGAAATACTCATGTGGAATTGTAATCCCAAATGTTGGAAGTGGGGCCTGGTGGGAGATTATATAATCATGGATAGGAGGGCTGGGGTGGAAGGAAAAAAGGGTGGGTAAGGTGGGGAAAAGTAGGCTGGCTGTAGGGTGGTGCGAGGGTGGTGGGTGATAGGAAGGGGAAGGAGCCTGCTGCGGAGGCAGAGGCTGATGGGAAAGCTCTACCAGGGCAGTGCACCTGTGGTTTTTCAGCTTTAGCCTCCATGGCTGCTCTCCTGGGCTGGGCTGGTGTTGAGTGCCTGTAGCTTCTCCATACTGAGGGTGGGAATTGTTGGTAGGTCTATGGATCTGGGGTCTAGAGGATGGTGGCCTCCTGCATGGCAACTCAAAGCCCTTATTTTCCTTCTGCACTGCCATATTACAGGATTTCCAGGAGGCTCTGCCTCTGCAGCCAGTTTCTGTCTAGAAGCAGTAGGGGATGGAGGTGTGTTGCAGGGCAGATCCTTCACCATCTTATGGTGCTAAACAGCACCATCTTCTTGATGCAAATGTCCTGATAGTGTGTTCTCATGAGATCTGGTTTTATAACAGGGTGTGGCACCTGTATCCTCTCTCAGGCATGCTCCTACTCCTGCCGTATGAAACATTTAATGGCTGCTTTCCTTCTGGTATGATTGGGAGGCTTCCTGAGTCCTCCCAGAAGCAGAAGCCACTATGCTTTCTTTACAGCCTGCAGAACCATGAGCCAACTGAACCCCTTTTCATTACGATCACACAGAAAATAAGTGCTGCCAAGTGAATCTATGAAATATCTTCAATGACTTTTCCCCCATCGTCTTGGCGATTAGCACTGGAATTCTTTTTAACGCAAACATCTGCAGCCTTCTTGAAGTTTCCCCTGAAATGGAACTTCTTTTCTTCTACATTGCCACGCTGCAACAAAGAAAGCTGAACAGGTTAAGAAG
The DNA here is from genome assembly GCF_043159975.1 of Macaca nemestrina. Classification (NCBI taxonomy): domain Eukaryota; kingdom Metazoa; phylum Chordata; class Mammalia; order Primates; family Cercopithecidae; genus Macaca; species Macaca nemestrina. The sequence goes on from NC_092139.1 coordinate 63,584,831, forward strand.
TGGGTAACAGCCAGAGGTTGGAGAGTTTGGAGAGCTTGAAAGAAGACAGGAAGATGAGGGAAAATTGGGACCATTGTAGATACCTGTTTATCTACATAATAGCACACTTATTGGTGGGTCTATGACTCTGGTGTCTGGAGGATGGTGGTGTCCTGCGTGGGGGCTCCAAGCCCATGTTTTCCTTCTGTATTGCACTAGTAGAGGTTTTCCAAGAGGCTCTGCCTCTGCCTCAGGCTTCTGCTTGCAAACAGCGGGGGGTGGATATGGGGTGGTGGGTGGATCCTTCACCAGTAGTTAAGCACCATCTTTTTGATGCTGATCTCCTGATAGTGGGTTCTCATGAGATCTAGTGGTATAACAGGATATAACACTTCTTTCCTCTCTCTATCTTGCTTCTACTCCTGCCATATGAAACATTTCTTTGCTCCGTGGTCTTCTGATATGATTGGGAGGCTTCCTGAGTCCTCCTAGAAGCAGAAACAGTTATGCTTTCTTTAGAGCCTGAAGAACTGTGAGTCAATTAAACCTCTTTTCCTTATGTACATACAGAACATTAATGCTGCGAAGTGAAGCTATGAAATGGCTTCTAGACCTTTCCCCCAATCTCTTGGTTATTTGCACTGGGCCTTTTTTAATGCAAATATTGGAGACCTTCTAGATGTTTTTCCCTGATAATGGACTTTTCTTCTTTTACCACATTGCCAGCCTGCGACAAAGATAGCTGACAATGTAGAAGCGGTTCCGAATTGGGTGTTAGCCAGAGCTTAGAGAGTCTGGAGAGCTTGGCAGAAGACAGGAAGATGAGGGAAAGTTTGGATCACTGCAGAGACTTGTTCAATAGTTGTGATTAAAAGACTGAGGGAAGGATGCACAGTGAAGGCCAGGCTTAGAAGATCTCAGATGAAAAGGAGGAACTTACCGGGAACAGGAGCCAAGGTTTTTTTGTTTTGCCTTAGCAAAGTAATTGGCCACACAGTGACCCTGCCTGGGAGATCTGTGAAACTTTGAACTTGAGGGTGATGTATCTGGTGGAATGATCTTCTAAGCAGCAAAGCTCAAGAGTTATCCTGCCTACATTGAACAGCCCATGCTCTTATGTGTGATCAAAGAAATGACCATAAGTTGGAAATTATATTTAAATGAGAAGCAGAGCTTAAACTTTTGGAAAATTTGCCAACTGGACAAGTGGTCCAAAAGAAAAGCTGATTTTCAGGGGGAAAATCAAGAGGGCTTCACATATTTGCATAAAAAGGGACCCGGTGCTAATAATTCAAGACAATGGGAAAAAGGCCTTGAAGGCATTTCAAAGCTCTTTGAAGCAGCCCTTGCTGTCATTGGCCCTGGGACTTAGGTGAAAAGCATGTTTTCCTGGGCCAGCCCCATGGCCCCACTGCTGTGTGCAGCCTCAGGACACTGCTGCCTGCATCCCTGCAGCTCCAGCTCCAGCCATGGCTGAAAGATGCACAGGTACAGCTTGGGTCACCGCTTCAGGGGTGCAAGCTCCAAGCCTTGGTGGCTTCCACATAGTGTTAAGCCAGCAGGTGCACAGAGCACAAGACTAGAGGCTTCAGAGCCTTCGTCTACACTACAGAGGATGTATCAGAAAGCCTGGGTGTCCAGCGAGAAGCTTTTCCAAGAGGCAGAGCCTCATGGTAAACCTCTACTTGGGCAGAACAGAAAGAGAGTATAGATAGGGTTGGAGTCAACACAGAGGGAGGCACCATTTTCCAGACCCCAGTTGCATAGACCCACCAACTGCTCGCACCCTTAGTGTTGAAAAGCTACAGGCATTCAACACCAGCCCAGCCCATGAGGGCAGCTATAAGGAAAAGATTCTGCGGTGGCACCGCTGCAGAGCTGCCCAAGACCTTGGGATCCCAGCCATCACACCACCATGTGCTCTGGATGTGGACATAGATTCCGAAAAGATGATTTGGAACTGTAGTATGGAATGACTGGCCTGCTGGGTTTTTGACTTGCATGGGGTCTGTAAGTTCCATTTGTGTTTTGTCTTTCTTTCTGGCAAATTTCTTCTTTCTGGCTTGGAATGCTTACCCAATCCCTGCACAATCATTGTACCTTGGAAGTAATTAACTTGCTTTGTATTTCAGAGGCTCAGGGGCAGAAGGGACTGCAGCCTTGTCTCAGAAGAGACTTTGGGCTTTGGACATTTGAGTAAATGCTGGAATGAGTTAAGACTTTGGGGAACTGTAGAGAAGTCATCGTTGTATTTTGCAGTATGAGAAGAACATGAGACTGGGGGGCAAGGGGAGAATAATATGATTTGGCTCTGTGTCCCTACCAAAACTCATGTGGAATTGTAATGGGAAATGTTAAATGTGAGGCTCAGTAGAAGGTGATTTAATCATGATGGACACTGTGGGTGGCAGATCCTTCACAAATGGTTAAATTCTATCTCCTTAATGCAGTCTGTGTGATATTTATGATAAATGAATGCGGTCCTGCTGGGCTTTGGACTCGCATTGGGCCCGTGTCCCAGTTGTGTTATTTTTCTGGGAAAATCTTCCCTTTGGATTGAGAAAGCTTACTCAGTGCCTGCACTATCATTGTAACCTGAAAGAAGGGACTTCTCTTTCACATTCAGGGACTTATAGGCAGGAAGGATTGCAGCCTTGTCTTGGATGAGACTTGAACTTATTACATTTAAGTTACTGCTGGATTGATTTAAGACTTTGAGAAACTTTTGAAAATGCATGTTTGTATTTTTCTCTGTGAGAAGGTCATGAGATTTGGGGGTGCAGGGTCAGAATTACATGGTTTGGCTGTGTTTCCCTAAAAAATTCATGGAGAAGTGTATTCCTGAATGGTGGAGGTGCGGCCTGGTGGGAGGTGATTTAATCATAAACAGGTTAGTAGCGGTGGAAGGAAAAACCAGTGGGTAGGGTGGGGAGGAGTAGGCTGGCAGTAGGGTGGTGAGAGGGTGGTGGGTAGCAGAAAGAGGGAGGAGCCTGCTGCAGAGGCAGAGTCACATGGGAAACCTCTACTAGGGCAGTGCACCTGCGGTTTTGCAGGCTTTAGCCCCATGGCTGCTTTCATGGGCTTTGCTGCTGTTGAGTGCCTGTAGCTTTTCCATACTGAGAGTGCAAGCGTTTGGTGGGTCTAGGAATCTGTGGTCTAGAGGACAGTAAGCTGCGTGGACCATCCAAGCACAAATATATATATTTGTATTATATACATATATATTTGTATTATATACATATATATTTATATTATATACATATATATTTGTATTTATATATATATATATATATTTTTTTCTTTTTCCACTGCCCTAGTAGAGGCTTTCCAAGAGGCTCTGCCTCTGCCTCAGGCTTTTGTTTGGAATCAGTGAGGGGTGGGGGTGGTAGGGGCAGATCTTTCACCAATGGTTAAGCCACATCTTCTTGATGCTGACCTTATGATAAGGAGTTCTCAGGAAATCTGGTTGTATCACAGGGTGTGGCACCTTTTTCCTCTCTCTGTCTTGTTCCCACTTCTGCCATATACAACATCCCACTGTAGCTTGGTCTTCTGGTATGACTGGGAGGCTTCCTGTGTCCTCCCAGAAGTGGGAGCCTCTATGATTAATTTAAAGCTTGCAGAATCATGAGCCAGTTCAACCTCTTTTCTTTCTGAGTATACAGAAAATTATTCCTGGGAAGTGGAGCTATGAAATGCCTTCAAGTCCTTTTCCCTGTTGTCTTGGCAATCAGCACTCAACGTCTTTTCAGGCAAATATCTGAAGCCTGCATTAATTTTTCCCCTGAAATGGATTTTTCTTGTTTTATCACATTGCCAGGCTGCAACAAACATAGCTGAAAATGTAGAAGCAGGTTGAGAAGTGTGTAACGGCCAGAGGTTGGAGAGTTTGGAGGTCTTTGAAGAAGACAGGAAGATGTGGAAAAGTTTGGACCAATGTAGAGACTTGTTAAATAGTTATACTTAAAAAGGTGACAGAAGGATGGACAGTGATGGGCAGGCTTAGAAGGTCTCACATGAAAATGAGGAGCTTGCTGGGACCAGGAGCCAAGGTTACTTTTGTTTTGCCTTAGCAAAGGACATCAGTGCACGATGCCCCTAACCTGGAGAGCTGTGAAACTTTGAACTTGAGGGTGATAATTTAGAGTGTATCTGGTGGAATGAACTTTTAGACAGCAAAGCTCAAGAGGTGTCCTGTCTGAGTCGACCAGCCTGTGGTCTTATATGTGACCCAAGAAATGACGTAAAAGTGAAACTTATATTTAAATGAGAATGAGAGCTTAAAAGTTTGGAAAATTTGCAGGCTGGCCAAGTGGTCAAAAAGAAAAGCTGATTATCAGTGGGAAAGTTCAAGAAGGCTTCAGAAATTTGCATAAAATGGAATTCAGTGCTAATAGCCAAAACAATGTTAAAAAGGCCTTGAAGGCATTTCAGAGACTTTTGCAGCAGCCCTTGCTCTCAGGTCACAGGCCATGAGGCCTGGGAGAAAAGAATGGTTTCTTTCTCCAGCTCCATGGCCCCGCAGCTGTGTCCATCCTCAGGACACTGCTGCCTGCATCCCTGCAGCTCCAGCTCCAGCTCCAGCCATGACTGAAAGATGCACAGGTACGGATTGGGTCACTGCTTCAGAGGGTACAAGCTGCAAGCCTTGGTGGCTTCCATATTGTGTTAAGCCAGCAGGTGCACAGAGCACAAGACTGGAGGCTGGAGATCCTTCATCTAGACTCCAGAGTATGTATGGAAAAACCTGGGTGTCTGGGTTGAAACTTTTCCAAGAGGAAGAGCCTCATGGGAATTCTTTACTAGGGCAATACAGAAGGAATATACAGGGTTGTTACCCCCACACAGGGAGGCACCATTCTGCAAACACCAGATCCATAGACTCACTAACAGCTTGCACCCTCAGTGTGGAAAAGCTACAGGTACTCAACACCAACCCAGCCCATGAGAGCAACTGTGGGGGTTAGACCCTGCAAAGCCACAGGTGCAGACCCGCCCAAGTACTTGGGAGCCCAGGCCTCACACCCTTGTGCTCTGGATGTGGGATCTGGATTCACAAAAGATGATTTGGAGCTGTTGGGTTCTATGACTGGTCTGCTGAGTTTTTGACTTGCATGCGGTCTGTAAGTCCTATCTGTGTTTTGTGCTTCTTTCTGGCAAATTTCTTCCTTTTGGCTGGGAATGCTTACCCAATACCTGTACAAACATTGTACCTTGGAATTAGTTAGCTTGCTTTGTATTCCCGAGGCTCAGGGCCAGAAGAGACAGCAGCCTTGTCTCAGAATAGACTTTGGGCTTTGGACATTTTGGTAAATTCTGGAATGAGTTAAGATATTGGGCAATTGTAGAGAAGGCCTCATTGTATTTTGCAGTGTGGGAAGTACATGAGATATGGAGCTTAGGGTCAGAATAATATGATTTGTCTCTGCATCCCTGCCAAACTCATATGCAATTGTAATGGTGAATGTTAAAGTTGGAGCCTAATGGGAGGTGATGGAATCATGGAGAAGAGTGTGGGTTGGAGGCAGGAGTGTGGGGGGAATGAGGTAATTTATTTTGTGGGTGGGGGTGAAAGATGAGGGTGGGGGTTGGATCCTTCACAAATGGTTAAACATTATCTCCTTAATGCTATGCACATGATACTGAGTTCTGTTGATGATTTTGGAGCTGTGAGATACAGTGAACACTGTCCTGCTGGGTTTTGGATGTACATTGGGCCTATGGGCCCATTTGTGTTATTTTTCTGGGAAATTCCTTCCCTTTGAAATGAGAAATCTTACCCAGTTCCCGTACCATCATTGTATCATGAAAGAAAAGAACTCCATTTTAAATTCAGGGACTCATCCGCAGAAGGGACTGTAGCCTCGTCTCAGGTGAGACTTTGAGATTTTTATATTTAGAATGACTTGAGACTTTTGGAAACTTTTGAAAAGTCATGATTGCATTTGGCTCTGTGATAAGGACTTGAGGTTCTGGGATGTCAGTGTCAGAATGATAGTTTGGCTGTGTGTCCCTATGAATCTCATGTGGAATTGTAATCCCTAATGTTGTAGCAGGTGTCTTCATTATGGGTAGGAGGTTGGTGATGGTGGAAAGTAAAAGGGATGGGTAGAATTGGGAGGAGTCGGTTGGCAGTATGGTAGAGGGAAGGTGGGGAGTAGTAGGAAGGGGGAGTAGACTGCTGCAGAGGCAAAGCCTCATGGAAAACCTCTAGTAGGGCAGTGCACCTGTGGCTTTCCAGGGTTTAGCCCCGGCAGCTGTTCTCATGGGCTGGGCTGATGTTGAGTGCCTATAGCTTTTCCACACTGAGGATGTGAGCTGTTGGTGCATCTGTGATTCTAGGGTCTGGAGGTTGGTGGCCATCTGCATGGGGGCTCCAAGCCCATATTTTCCTTCCACACTTCCCTAGAAGAGGTTTTCCAAGAGGCTCTGTCTCTGCAGCAGGCTTCTGTCTGGAAACAGTGGGAGTTGGGGGTGGGAGTGAATCCTTCACCAATAGTTAAGCACCATCTTCTGGATGCTGTCCTTGTGATAGTGAGTTCTCATGAGATCTGCTTGCATAATGGGGCATGGCAGCTCTTTTTTCTCTCTATCTTGCTCCTACTCCTGCCACAAGAATCATCTCATTGCCCCATGACAATCTCGTATGATCGGGAGGCTTCCTGAGTCCTCTCAGATGCAGAAGCCACTATGCTTCCTTACAGCCTACAGAATCATGAGCCAAGTCAACCTCTTTTCTTTATGATTATAGAGAAAATCAGTAGTGCAAAGTTGAACCATTAAATGTCTTCAAGGCCTTCTCTATTGTCTTGGCAATCAGCACACAGCTTCTTTTCATTCAAGTATCTGAAGCCTTCTTGAATTTTCCCCCCTGAAAATGGACTTGTCTTCCTTTACCACGTTGCCAGGCTGCAGCAAAGATAGCTGATAATGTAGAAGCAGTTTCAGAAGAGGGTAGCAGACAGAGGTCGGGAGAGTTTGGAGGGCTTTGAAGACAGGAAGATGAGGGAAGTTTGGATCTTTGTAAAGAATTGTTAAATACTTGTGATCAGAAGGCTCACAGGAAAATAGACAGTAAAGATCAGACTTACAAGGTGTCAGATGAAAATGAAAAATTTGCTGGGAGCAGGAGCCAAGGTTCCTTTTGTTTTGATGTAGCAAAGAACGTGGCTCCACAAAAAGAAAAGCTGATTTTCAGTGGAAAACTGAGGAAGGTTTCATAAATTTGCATAAAAAGGAGCCCAGTGATAAGAGCCAAGACAATATGGAAAAGGCCTTGAAGGCATTTCAGAGACCTTTGCAGTAGCCCTTGCTGTCACAGGACCTGGAGCCTAAGAGAGGAGAATGATTTCCTGAGCTAGTTCCCTGACCTCCCGACCCCCATCTATGAGTAGCCTCAGGACACTGCTGCCTGCAATCCTTGCAGCTCCAGCTCCAGCTCTGGCCATGGCTGAAAGATGTACAAGTACAGCTTGGGTCACTGCTTCAGAGGGTGCAGGCTAGAAGCATTGGTATTTTCCTCATAGTGTTAAGCCACTGGGGGGATGGAGGATGAGAGTAGAGCCTCTCTGGAGATTTTGGAAGATGTATGGAAATGCCTGGGTGTCCAGGCAAAAGCATCTCAGAAAGGCAGAGCCTCATAAGAAACCTCTACTAGGGCAATGCAGAAGGAAAATTTGGAGTTGGAACCCCCACACTGGAGGCCACCATCATGCAGACCCCAGATTGGCAGACCACCCTGACAACTTGTATCCTCAGTGGGGAAAAGTTACAGGCACTCAACAGCAGCTCAGCCCATGATGGCAGCTGTGGGGCATAAACCCTGCAATGCCACAGGTGCAGAGCTGCACAAGGCCTTGGGAACCCAGCCCTCAAACCGCTGTGCTCTGCATGTGGGACAAGGTTTTTAAAAGGGTGATTTTGGAGCTGTAGAATTGAATGACTGGCCGCCTCAGTTTGGAGTTTCATGGGGCCCGTAAGTCCTATCTGTGTTTTGTTTTTTTCTGGCAAAATTCTTCCTTCTGGCTAGGAATGGTTACCCAATACCTGTACAATCCTTGTACCTTGGAAGTAGTTAACTTGCTTTATATTACAGAGGCTCACGGCCTAAGGGACTGTAGCCTTCTGTCAGATGAGATTTGAAGCTTTCAACATTTTTATAAATGCTTTAATGATAGAAGATTTTAGGGGGCTGTAGGGAAGGTATCATATTTTGCAATGTGAGAAGGACACGAGATTTGAGGAGCCTGGGACAGAATATTACCATTTAGCTCTGTGTCCCTACCAAAACTCATGTGGAATTGTAATCAGAATGTTAAAGGTGGGGCCTGGTGGAAGGTGATTTAATCGTGGTGGAGAGTGGGGGTTGGAAGGTTGGGGGGTAGGAAGAATGGGGGAATTGTGGTTGGGGTGAGGGGTGAAAATTGGGAGTGGGGGGGCAGATCCTTCACAAATGGTTAAACACCATCTCCTTATTGCTGTGCTTGTGACAGTGAATTCTTTTCATGATTTTAGAGCTCTGAGATTGAATGAATCTCAGAGCTCTAAGCCTCCTGGGTTTTGGACTTGTTTTGCACCTGTGGTCCGATTTGTGTTATTTTCCTGGGAAATTTCTTCCCTTTGGATTGAAAAAGCTTACCCAATGCCTGTACCATTATTGTACCTTGAAAGAAAGGAACATCCTTTTAAATTCAGGGACTCATAGGTAAAAGGGACTGTAGACTTATCTCAGATGAGATGTTGAATTTTTTTACGTTTGAGTTAATGTTGGAATGCGTTAAGACTTTTGGAAACTTTTGAAAAGGCATGAATATATTTTGCTTTGTGAGAAGGATGTGACCCTGCAGGGGACCGGGGTCTGAATAATATGATTTGGCTGTGTTTCTTTACCAGAACTCATGTGAATTGTAATCCTTAATTTTGGAGGTGTGGCCTGGTGGGAGGTGATTTAATCATGGATGGGAGAGGTGCAGGAGTTGGAGGAAAAGTGGGGGGGCGGGGAGGGTGGGGAGTAGGTTGTTTGTAGGGTGGTGAGAGGGTGGTGGGTAGTAGGAAGGGGGAGTAGTCTGCTGTAGAGACAGAGGCTCATGGAAAGCCTCTACTGGGGCAGTGCCCCTGTGGCTTTGCAGGGTGTAGCCCCATGGCTGCTCTCATGGGCTGGGCTAGTGTTGAGTGCCTGTAGCTTTTCCAACTGAGAGTGCAAGCTGTTGGTGGGTCTCTGAATCTGCAGTCTGGAGGATGGTGGCCTCCTGTGCTGGGGTTCCAAGCCCATCTTTTCCTTCTGCCCTGCTCTAGTAGAGGTTCTCCAAGAGGCTCTGCCTCTGCAGGAGGCTTCTGCCTGGAAACAGTGGGCGGTGGTGTGGGTGGAAACTTCACCAATGGTTAGTCTTCTTGATGCTGATCTCCTGATAGTGAGTTCTCATGAGATCTGGGTGTATAACAGGGTATGGCACCTCTTTGCTCTCTGTCCTCCTCCTACTCCTGCCATATGGAACATCTCATTGTCGCTTGACTTTCTGGTATGATTGGGAGGCTTCCTGAGTCCTCCCAGAAGCAGCAGCCACTATGCTACCTTTATAGCCTGCAGAACCGTGAGCCAATTAAACCTCTTTTTAAAATAACTTTACAGAAAATTTGTACTGCAGAGTGGATCTGTGAAATGTCCTCTAGGTTGTTTTCCTCTTTCTTTTACTATTATAATTTGACTTCTTTTATATGTATATATCTGAAGCCTTCTTGAATTTTCCTCCTGAAAATGGACTTTTCTTCTTTTACCACATTGCCAGGCTGTGACCAAGATAGCTGAAAATGTAGAAGGAGGTTCAGAGGTGGGTAACTACCAGACACTGCACAGTTTGGAGGGCTGGGAAGAAGACAGAAAGATGAGGGAAAGTTCGGACTACTGTAGACACATGTTAAATAGTTATAATTAAAAGGGTGACCATAGAGACTTGTTAAATAGTTGCAATTCAAAGGGTGACTGAAGGATAGACAAGGGAAGGCCAGGCTTAGAAGGTCTCAGATGAAAATGAGCAACTTACTGGGAACAGGAGCCAAGGTTACTTTCGTTTTGCCTTAGCAAAGAACTTGGCGGGATAGTGCCTCTGCCCTGGAGACCTGTGAAACTTTGAACTTGAGGGTGATGATTTAGGGTATGTCTGGTGAAATGAAATTTTAGGCAGCAAATCTCAAGACGTGTGCTGTCTGTATCGCACAGCCTGTGGTCTTCTGTGTGACTGAATAAATGCCCTCAAATCGAAACATTTTTTAAATGAGAAGCAGAGTTGTAAAGTTTGGAAAATTTGCAGCCTGGCCAAGGGGTTAAAAAGAAAAGCTGATTTTCAGTGGGAAAATTCAAGAAGGCTTCAGAAATCTGCATAAAATGGAGCCAAGTGCTGATAGCGAAGGCAATGTTAAAAAGGCCTTGAAGACATTTCAGAGACCTTTGCAGCAGAGCTTGCTCTCACAGACCCTGAGTTCTAGGACCGAGAATGCTTTCCTGGGTCAGTCCCATGGTCACACGGTTGTATCCATCCTCAGGGCACTGCTGCCTGCATCCCTGCAGCTCCAGCTCCAACTCCAGCCATGACTGAAAGATGCACAGGTACAGCTTGGGTCACTGTTCAGGGGTGCAGGCTCCAAGTCTTGATGGCTTCCACATAGTGTTAAGCCAGCAGGTACACAGGGCACAAAACTAGAGGCTTGGGAGGCTTGTAATAGACTCCAGAGTATGTACGGAAAAACTTGGGTGTCCAGGCAGAAGCTTTTCCAAGAGGCAGAGCCTCATGGGAAACCTTTACTAGGGCAGTACAGAAGGAACATTGAGGGTTGGAGCCCCCACAACCCCACTTCCCCACACTAATTAACATCAATGAAAACATTCCTACCCTATTAAACCCAATCAAATGCCTCACAACCGGCAGCCTATATGCACCACTTTCCAGACCCCAGATTCATAGACCCACCAACTGCTTGCACCCTCAGTGTGGAAAAGCCACAGGCACTCGACACCAGCCCCACCCATGAGGGCAGCTGTAGGAGACAGACCCTGCACAGCCACAGATGCTGAGCTGCCCAAGGCCTTGGGAGCCCAGCCATCACACCCCTGTGCACTAGATGTGGGATGTAAATTCAGAAAAGATGATTTGGAGCTGTAGGGTTCAATGACTGGCCTGCTGGGTTTTTGACTTGCATGGGGTCTGTAAGTCCCATCTGTGTTTTGTGCTGCTTTCTGGCAATCGTTTTTCCTTTTGCCTGGGAATGCTTCCCCAGTGCCAGTACAATCATTGTACCTTGGAAGTTGTTAACTTGCTTTGTATTTCAGAAACTCAGAGGCAGAAGGGACTGCAGCCTTGTCTCAGATGAGACTTTGGGCTTTGGACATGTCAGTAAATGCTGGAATGAGTTAAGACTTTAGGGGACTGTAGAGCAGGCATCACTGTATTTTTCAGTGTGACAAGGATATGAGATTTGAGGGGACCCGGGTCAGAATAATAGGATTTAGCCCTGTGTCTCTACCAATACTCTTGTGGAATTGTAATGGGGAATGTTAAAGAGGGGCCTGGTGGGAGGTGATATAATCATGGAGAAGAGTAGGGGGTGGAGGTAGGGGCATGGAGAGAATGGGGGAGGTTATTTTGTGGGCGTGAAAGACAAGGATGGGCGGTGGATTCTTCACAAATGGTTAAACGCTATCTCCTTAATGCTGTCTGCATGATAGTGAGTTCTCTTGGTGATTATTGAACTTAAAGATTGAGTGCATAGTGTCCTGCCAGTTTTTGTTTTTGTTTGTGTTTTTTCTTGGAGTCTCGCTCTGTCGCCCAGGCTAGAGTGCAGTGGCCGGATCTCAGCTCACTGCAAGCTCCGCCTCCCGGGTTTATGCCAGTCTCCTTCCTCAGCCTCCCGAGTAGCTGGGGCTACAGGCGCCTGCCACCTCGCCTGGCTAGTGTTTTGTATTTTTTAGTAGAGACGGGGTTTCACCGTGTTAGCCAGGACCTGCTGGGTTTTGCACTCACATTTGTGTTATTTTTCTGGGGAATTTCTTCCCTTTGGATTGTGAAACCTTACCCAATGCCCGTCCCATCATCGTACCTTGAAAGAAAAGAAATCCCTTTTAAATTCAGGGACTCATAGCCAGAAGGGACTGTAGCCTCGTCTCAGATGAGACTTTGACATTTTTACATTCTGAATGAGTTAAGACTTTTGGAAACTTTAGAAAAGGTATGATTGTGTTTTGCTCTGTGATAATGACATGAGGTTCTGGGGTATCAGGGTCAGAATTATATGGGATGGCTGAGTGTCCCTATGACACTAATGTGGAATTGTAATCCTGAAAGTTGGAGGTGGGGCCAGGTGGGAGGTGATTTAATCTTGGACGAGAAGGGATTGGGGTGGAAGGAAAGGAGGGGTAGGGTGGGGAGGAGTAGGTCGTGAGTAGGGTGGTGGGAAGGTGGAGGGCAGTAGGAAGGGGGAGAAACCTGCTGCAGAGGCAGAGGCTCATGGAAAACCTCTACTAGGGCTGTGCACCTGTGGCTTTGCAGGCTTCAGCCCCCATGGCTGCTCTCATGGGTTTGGCTGGTGTGGAGTGCCTGTACCTTTTCCATTACTGAGGGTGTGAGCTGTTGGTGGCTTGTGAATCTGGGTTCTGGAGGATGGTGGCCTCCTGTGTGGGGGCTCCAAGCCTCTATTTTCCTTCTGCACTGCCATAGTGGAAGTTTCCTAAGAGGCTCTGCCTCTGCAGGAGGCTTCTGACTGGAAACAGTGGGCAGTGGTGTGGGTGGTTCCTTCACCAATGGTTAACCTTCTTGATGCTGATCTCCTGATGTGAGTTCTCATGAGATCTGATTGTATAACAGGATGTGGCACTTCCTTCCTCTCTCCATCTTGCTCCTACCTTGACATATGAAACATCCCATTGCCGCTTGCCTTCTGGTGTGGTTAGAAGGATCCTGATCAGTGTGGGCCTGCTCAGTGGTGCTAGTCAGTTGAGACTTGGTCAGTGAGGCGTACTTAGTGGGGGCGTGGTCAGCAGGGGTCTGCTTAGAGTGGGTCTCAGGGGTTCTAGGAGTGGGGGTCTTGGTGACTGGGGACCTACTGGCAGACAAATGTTTGGTGTCTGGTCAGTGCAAACCTGAGCTGCGGGGCTTGGTCAGTGGAGACCTGGTCAGCTGGGGCTTAGTGGTGGCTTTGTCAGTGTGATCTGGGTCACTGGTGACCAGGTCAAGGGGTGCTATTCGGTGGAGGCCTGGTCACATGGGACTTAGACAGCAGAGGCTCTTGTCAGTGGGTCCCTGGTCAGGGCAGCCTGGTCAGTGGAACCTTATCAGTCGGGGCCTGGTCAGAGAGGTCTTGATCAGTGGTGACTTTTGTAGCCTCGGTCTATGGGGTGACCTGGTCAGCGGGGATCTGAGCAGTGTGTGTCTGTTCAGCGGGGTCTACTCACTGGGTTCCTGGTCAGAGACATCTGGTCACCTCAGGCCTGGTTAGTAGGGGCCTGGTCACTGGCAGCCTATTCCCTGGAGGCCTGGTCAGTGGACCTTCATCTATGGGGCCAGGCAAAGGGGTCATGATCTGTGGAACCTGATCAGTGAGGCCTTGTGAGTAAGGACCTGGTCAGTGAGCCCTTGTCAGTGAGGCCTGGTCAGTGAGCCCTTGTCATTGAGGCTTGGTCAGTAAGGTCTTGGTCAGTGAGGCTTGGTCAGTAAGGTCCTGGTCAGTGAGCCCTTGTCACTGAGGCTTGGTCAGTAAAGTCCTGGTGAGTGAGGCCTGGTGATTATGGGCCTGGCAGTGGGAGATTGGTTTATGGGAGCTGGTCATGGGGGTCTATTCAGGGAGGGTGTGGTCAGGGAGGAGCTGATGTGTGGGATCTGGTCAGCAGGGATCTGGTAAATGGGGGCTGCTGAGCACTGCTGGGAGATGTCAGAGGAAATGCACATTATCAAAGGACCTGTGGACAGCTGGGATGGTCCAGTGGTGTCCAACGGCCCAGTGAAAATGGAAAAAGCAGGTGTTTAGATGGACCTGGGAGATCTTGCTCAGAGATTCTGAAAGGACAAAGGTAGAGTGGCCGGAGAGATGGTCGCAGTCTATGGGCTGCACAGGATGGATGGAGGAAGCCAGGGAACAGGCAGGGTGGACAGCTGGGGTGCAGAGAGAGGCAGGTGCATGCTGGGGGTCAGACCCTGTGAGGACTGTGGGGGGTCAGGTGGGGTGGGCTCCAGGTGCACCCTCAGTGCACTGGGCAGGTCTCAGGACAGGCTTCCTGGACCCCACCCGGGTGAAGTGGTCACTCCCTGGGGGACTGTTGTCAGGCCCTGGTCACCCATCCTGGGAAGAACAATCCCATCTCCAGACTGGACTTTCTCAAATCCTGCAGAGGGTACAGCATCCAGCCCAAGAGCGGCAGCCCCATGGTGCAGCCTGAGCTCTCCTTGGGCCTGAAGCAGCCCCTGCCACCCTGCACTCCCTGGTCTCCCAGGTCCCGCTTTTCCAGTGTCAGCCAGCAGGGAGGACATGCCCTCCCTTCCCTATGTGTCTCCTGGGCTGAAATTTGTGGCGCATTGGGACAGGGATGGTACTTCCCTCAGGCCCATTTAGGGAGGGGCCTGGCTCCCAGCCTGGCACAGGTCCTCAGCTCTGCCTTGGTTGCCTTAGAATGAGATGGATCAGTCCGCACCCTGAAGGTAAAGGTAAGAGGCTGTCCCTGCTGTGTGCTAGGCTGGTCTAGGGATGGAGGACTTAACAGGTCCTCCCAGTGTGACAGGCCTGGGCAGCACTCTCCTGTCTCAGGACTCAGAAAGTCCAGTCTGGAGATGGGATTGTTCTGCCCAGGATGGGTGACCAGGGCCTGTCAACAGTCCCCCAGGGAGTGACCACATCACCCGGGTGGGGTCCAGGAAGCCTGTCCTGAGACCGGCCCAGTGCACTGAGCGTGAACCTGGAGTCCACCCCACCTGATGCCCCCACACAGCCCTCGAAGGGTCTGACCTGCCAGCATGCACCTGCCTCTCCCTGCACCCCAGCTGTCCACCCTGCCTGTTCCCTGACTTCCTCCATCCTCTCCAGCAGGATGCGATGGGCAGAGGGACAGCCTATGTGCACATTTCGTGGCAAGTAGGAGTGACACATCATCCCTGGAAGGGGCCATGTTTCCTGCCAAAGTCAAACCCAGAACTCTGTCCCTGAGGTGTTTTTACCAAACCCAAAACCCACAACTGCGGTTGTGGCTCAAGGGTCAGCACCCGCTAGTGCCAGGACACTACTGGGAGCCTGAGGCAAGACCATACCCCATGCTGTCTGTGGCCTGAAGACAGGGTGTCTTGGGGCCATAAGGACAAGCCACCAATGGCCATTGGGTCATAGGGCCTGAGTCCCAGTGTTTGCCTTTCCCTGGCTCCTTCTGGTTCAGTCCCATCAGGGCCACGGAGCCCAAGACCCAAAGGTTCCCTCCAGGAATCCTGGTGGCTCGGCTTACTTTATCGTGTTTCATCTGAGAGCAAAAATGTCAGATCAGATGCACAGAAAAATGGCTCAAAGTGTTTAATGACTAGAGGAAATCTAGGAGCAGCAAGAAGGTAAAGTGAAGAGGGGAGGACCTCCATGACCGGTGTCTGCAGAGCCAGGGATACAGGCACCAATGGCTGTGGCCTGGTACCACCTGCCTTTCTAGGGGGGATGGCACACTGTCCTTTGCCGGAGGACAGAAGACCTGGTCACCGGCTTTTCTACCTGGCCCTGTAGGCATCACATTGCTGGAAGAGAATCTCATGCCAGAGCTTGGACCATGCCTTGCTCAGGGGTTAGGGGTTGTCTCTTGGTGACCTAAATGAAAAACTAGTTCCAGATCAGAGTTCCTGATGCTGAGCAATCATCCACTCTTTGAATCATGGGAGGGCAGACCTGGTACGAGGTAGACCTAACCTCTTTGAGGAACCACAGACCCCAAGGCTGGAAACCTCCAGAATCCTCCAGCCCCTGATCCTCCCCTGGGACCCCTGTGGCCTGTCTCACTGAGCAGTCTTCCATCTGTAGATGTCTCGGCTGCCCTACAAGGGAGTCCCCTTTCAGGAGTGGGAACAGGTATGGTCACTGCTGCTGGATGTCTAGAAAGTAGAAACCAAGAACCTAGGGAAATACCAGGTACAGATTTTCCATTGTCATCCAGAGCAGGACAAACAGGTCAGCTGGTGTCAGGAGCCCAGGTCTCCAGCTGGAGGGAACGTCAACCCTACAGTGGGAGCAGGGGCCCATCGCATATACTAGGAACAGATGGTAACGTAGGCATTGCAGGTAAGCCGAGCTTGGTACCCCTCCCTGGCTTCCAAAAGAAGCCAAACAAGGAGCTTTCTGCAGAATGAAACCTCTTTTCCATCCAGAAGCACTGCTGACTGTTTGGTGGTTGCCGTTGTGGCAGTGAGCTTTTGTCCATTCTGAATGTTGGACTGGTTTCTCCTCTTGACCCTGCCCTACAGACCATAAAGGAGAACAGCAAGAGGCCCCCAGCAAACATCCACAGATGGCCCTGGACATCAGTCACATTCTGAGAAACATGTCATGTTCTGGGAGGGCTAAGGCGTCAAGTAAAGTCTATGGGGCTGGAGGATCCCAGGGCAGGTAGAGCAATCCAGGGCCGTGGGGGCTTCTGTGGGAATCAGGAGGTCCCCTGGTAGAGGCAGGGGTTCTACAGGAGGAGTCACAGAGCTGCCAAGGGCTCTCCTGGCCCAGGGAGCAGTCAACACCATGGACTGAACACCCGCTGGGCTCCAAGCCCTGGGCCAGGCTGGGGCATGTGGGGCTAGGAGGCAGCTCAGAGTGGGAGGCAGGGAGAGAAGTGTGCCCAGAAGGCACCCATTTCTGGATGTAATGTGGTCCTGAGATTCTGGCAGGAAAGTCTTTCCAGGGTTTCATACGTGTTATGGAACTGCTTCCTCTCCCCAGCCTCACCCTGCAGGCATCTCAGTAAGTATATTGCCACCATCTTGGAGCTGCATAGTGTAACGGCACCAGCAGATCTGCTTATGCACACACTTCCTGTACTACCCAGTCCTGAGGAGAGATGCTTCTTCAGGGCCTGCGACCTGGAGCACAACTTTACACACCATCATCCTGGAGCAGCACTGCACCCTCACTAGCCAGGGTGTTGATGACTTCCTCAAGGCCAAGGCCACGTTCAAGATTTTTGACTTCAGTGATTCATTTGTGCTGAGCAAGTTGGGCTTCTCGGGGATCTTAATTCAGGAGGTAGAATGCAGCTTGAGATCAAGTGTCTGATCAAAGAATTTGAACTTGATCTGGAGGGCTCTGGGGAGCCATGGAAAGTGCTGGATACATGAGGGACAGTCAGATATGTTTTAGAGATGATTGTGGAAGGCTGCCTGGAAGGGATGAACAGGAGCCAGGAGACCAGGGAGGGAGCTTGTGGGGAGGTCTGGAGATGGCAAGGGAGGGATCCTGCTTGGATCAAAGGTCTTCAGGGACTGTCTCAGGTGCTCTCAGAGCTAGTGTGTTCAGAAGTTTTGTCTCCAGGATGAAAATGGGAAGGAGTTGTCAAACAAGGAAATATAAATGGAGGCTGGCATGTTTATGAGTGCCAATCGTGGTCCCGGTGTGGGAACTACTGTGGGAACAGGAGTCTCTCCATCCAGGGACATGGTGGATGGACCCTATATCTCTCCATGCTGCCTTTCCTTTCCCTCCCATTCTCCTGAGGGCCTCAGTGCATGGGCACTGTCCAACCTCTGGTGCTGAAGCAGCCAAGAAGCCCAAGACTGGGTGGCTGCCACTTAGGATATGACAGCACAGCCAGTGGCCTCCACTGCATCCTGTACAACCTCAGAAGACACCCAGACACTGAGAGTGCTGCCACCACGTGGTGCAAGAGTTCTGAGGGATCGCAATCCTGAAGACAATGAATGGTGGGTGCAGGGCATCATGGCCTGTTCCCCAGCCCCTCTCATTGGCTCTGCTCCAGGTGGTGAAGGGGCATAACGTTTCTGCCAGTTCTGCCATGATTGCCTAGCAGGAAAAGGAGCAGAGTCCAGAAGCAGAGCCCGGTATCCAGCCTGCCTAACAAGGGAGAATTTGTAGGCTTTGTGGACAGAGAGAGCTGGGAGTCCATACCTTCACCCACTAACTTGCTGAGACACTGGTAAAATCAGCTTTCTTTTCTTAACTAGGTTTCTGTCATCTGTAAATTGAGGGGAATTTCTTCTACCTCATGAGGCTGCTTGGAGAATTAGTGACAGTGTGTGTAGAGCAGGTGCCACCCAGCAGGCATTTGGTGTCCAGACCACTCCTCTTCCCCCTTGATTTTCTGCCTCAATGTGCATTTTGTTCTTAAGACATTCACTCCCCTTAATTTTGCTCTTCCCTCTGATTCCTGCCTTATCGTCTATCCCATGGAGTCACCAGGATCTAAGTGGACAACAGTCATGTATGCATGTATGTGTTGGTGTTAGAGTGTGGTGTGTGAAGGTATGTGTGTGTGTGTGTGTTGGAATCAGTGACTCACTGAAACTTCCCACACCAGGCTGTGTTCCTGCTCGTTGTTGGAGGTGCTGTCAGGGGCCCTGCCCTCAACCCCAGGTCTGACCCTTGCAGTGCAGGCAGGACATTCTGGAGGAATCATGACCTTGGAAGGGTCCCTGAGGTTTGACTGGTGGGCATCAGTGGATAAATACCGCAGCTCCCTTGCTCTGAGTGAGATGACTCTGAGGCGCGTGTTCTATGCTGTCTCTCGGAGGTACCTGGCAGGGCTGAGTCCTGGCTGCCACAGTGGAAACTTTCTTGATGAAGGTCCCGTTAACTGCTGCATTCCTTTCCTGTCTCTGTTCCCCATGGCTCTACCAGTGTTTCCTGAGATTCGCACCCTAAGGAAGGACTGGCAGTCGAATTACTGTCCTAGAGTTTTTATGAAAAAGGAACATGAGAGGGAAAGTCACTTGCCCAGAGTCACCCAGCTGAACAGTGGTGGAGTTCAACTTTGACCATGGGTTGTCTGGCCCCAATGTGGTTGCTTGCTCCTCACCCATGAGACTCTTCCCTTATCAATGTCAAAAGAATATATGCAGGACCTCAAAAGTGGCATCTCTGATGCCTGTGCCATAGAAAGCCCAGGCTCATGGGTGTTGCCCGTGCACTCACTCTTACCTCATTAAGAGTAGTGAAGAAAAACATGCTCAGTGCTGACTGTGTGACTGGGGGTGTTGTTTTAGACACTCTCTGCTTACTTTAATTCATTTAATTTTCACAATAACCTTGTTTTTACTTCTAGTTGTTAGATGGAAAAACTGGGGCAAAGAGCAATACGGAGAGTTGCGAAAATTCATTCCACTGGTCCAGGTTTGAACCAAGCAGTCTGCACCTGGAGTCCTGGTTTGTAACTATGGCACCCTGGCTTCTCACACATCTCCTCATGGAGTTTCACCTTGTTTCAGGCATGGCACTGAGCAGCTTCCTTTAAGAACATAATTTGTAATTATGTAGATTACTAATTCTCCTTCAAAATGCCACACAGCCTTGGTGCGATGAAATGAAACAATTGGTGAGTCTGAGCATGAGAGCAAGCATTCTGTTTTCCACTCCTGACTCCATTCCAACAGCTGGGACAGTGTTTCCTCTGTGCCTGTAGAAACCTCAGCTCCTGTGCCGAGGAGCCTGGTCCCTCTGGGGAATGTGGCAGTCAGGTGCTGGCAGGGACCTTGAAGCGACTGAAGGATCATTAAGAAAAAGCTGTTTACAAAGGTTTGGGCAGGGCCAAGGGAAGCAGGTGGTATGGCACAGGGCCCCGGTGTTAGCATCTTGTGTGTGCTGTCACCACCCTCCATTTTGATGGGGCCACGGAGAAGCTGTTCCAGGAACTCGGAAAATCTGCAGCTGAGAGTGGAGGCCAGAGGAGGTATCACTCCGTGTGCCCTTCAACGGTCTCCGGCTACCACCACTGACCACACTACAATCTCCTTATTAGAATGGAAAGGCTGCAGGTAGGGGTTCTAAGCCTCCTCTTGTGGCTCACCTCCAACAGTGAGTCAGCACCGGCACCCGTAACCCCACAACCCAGGATTCACTTAGCCCCTCTATCCTGCATGGTCCCCTTTCCTGCTGGGAAGCAGATACCCACATGAGCAGCAGAATTCTGTGTCTCCCTGCAGGCCCCTCTGCTCCATAGGAGTGGAGTTTTGTGGGTCTCCTCCCTGGTTTTGGATGATGACACGCTTTCCCCTTCCACAGCAGTTGTTTCTGTGGACCTTACCCTCGGTTTTCCCCTGGTCGGGCATTTCTCAGGTTTCTGCTCAAAAGTCACCTTTTGGAGGGGTCTCCACCTGCCACTGTGTTTGGAACAGCTCCTTCCGTTTCTTTCTAGCTCATCTCACTCTGGTAATGTCTTTCATTACCACCAGCATCTGACCTGGTCTTATGACCCATTAGCTTCCTGTGTCAGACATGAGCACCAGGATGGCAGGGACCTCATCTGTCCAGTTCTTCCTGTGACCTGGGTCCCAGCACCATGTCTGGTAGAGTGTAGATGTTCAAGGGAAGTTTACTTTGTAGAACTGTCTACCTGGGAGATGTTACTGTTAGTCTAACCTGTACCATGTTGTAAACCTCCAGCCATGTTGCAGACCCTGGTCAGAGTGAAACGTTCCATGGGAACTCGGGCCATGAGAAACATCCTTCCTGTCTGCCTTACTGCAGAAACATCCGTATCACATCGTCCCGGGCAAAGGCTCCACAGTCTGTCTGCAGGAACATCCCTGCCATATCCTGCTGGGCAACAAGCTCTACCGCCCGGACCCCGCCGTCCCAGTCCCAAGATTACCCCAGCCTGTGAGCGGCAGTTGTGCCAGCACTAAGCTGGTTTAATCCTCCCCAGGGTTTTGCTGGCAATAAAGAAGTTGCTGTTGAAGCTGCCAACTGTCTCTCTGTCTTTCTTTAACCCTCGCCTTGCCTTCAAAACCTAACAATAACTATACCTCTTCCTTTTACCAAGGAGGATATGGGACTCAAGAAGAGTAAGTGACTCACCCAGAATTCCACAGCCAGTGAGTCACAGAGCCTGAACTTGAACTCAGTTCAGCTGAATCCAGAACTCCTGTCTTCCTGAGAGTCCAGGGAAGGAAAAGGTGGAACTGCAGCCTGTGGGTGCCCACACACTTCTCCTAGGAGACCACAGGCGGCCTCCTGGGAATTGTGTCCTCATGGGCACAAAAGAACTGCTCACCTGTGCTGCATCAGCTAACTGTCCCCATTGTCCCAAATTGTTATTTATTTTCAAAGTTTTGTTTTAATACTTAAATTTCTCACAGCTCAGTGTTGGAAACAAAGCACAGAGGCCTGTAGAAAGTCGTGTGTGAGTTTTTCTCATTTTCTTCCCGGTGACCATATAAATGAGTGTACAAAGAACACAAATACGCTCATACTTTTTATCTAGAGATGAGGCCCTCCCGCCCATATTCCTCTGGTACTGTCCTTCCGTTTTTCGCATGGGAGGACCACTCTTTCGATACTAGCCCATGGGATTTGGGAGGTGCTGATCCACCCTGGGCAGTCAGATCAGCAGGGTAATTCATTCAGGAGTGGGCGTGTGATCCAAGCTGGGCTCATGGAAGTCATCCCTGCACTTTTGGTGAAACTGCTAGGAATGAGGTGCTTTCTTTTTACTGGCATAGCATTTTCCAAGGAAGTAAGTGATACGAAATTTATGGGGCCATTTTTTGCTGCTCTCTCAAAATAGCCTACCTGAAAAGCAGAGCTGACACAGGAAATGAAGGGACAGAATGAGCCTTGGTTGATGTTAGTTGACCCCTGATCCCACTGAGCCAGAAGCCCATCTACTCACGGACGTTTTTAGTAATTAGAGCGAATTAACTCAATGTTCTGCTGGATCGAGTTAGGTTTCCATCACATGCGGTCAAGAGAGTCCTGCATAATATCACTTTCTCTTATGCTTAGGTCCCACCTGCCAGAGCTTTAGAGCTGTAGAAGGGTAAAGTGAACCCAGGCAGTGCTGAGCTCACCAGTCTCCTGGCTAAGTGTGCAAAGGAAGCCTGGAATCACTACCACTTTGTTCTGACAAGCAACTTTGCCTGCTGCTTACTACACAGCCATAGGAGTATTGCTTCCCTGAGCCCTTAGGCATTATACCTCTTTTTAAAAATGTTTATCTAGGAAAATGTTTTGTGGAGATGGTCTCTTCCTATGTTGCCCAGGTTTGTCTTGAACTCCTGGTCTAAAGTGCTAAGATTATAGGCATGAGCCACCTTGCTTGGCCAGCACTATGCTTCTATTAGTTGTCAATGCTTTCTTTGTTCTGTAGTTTCTAGTTTGTGTTTGAGCATGTGCGTGTGTATGTCTGTGTGTGTGAGTGTGTGTTTGAGTTTTTACTTTTCTCTTGCAGGGTTGTGGCAAGCACCAAGAGGGATCATGTAGACACAGCACTCAGCCCTGTGACTGGAACATACATGGAGTTCTCTCTGTTCTCTTTTCTCCTCATGATTCAGAGAATGACTTAAGGATCTGTGATGTGGGCCAATTTTCAATGCCCTGGATAAGTAATGGGGAGATGAAGTTCTGTTGCCAGAAATTTGCACTAGTTTTAACTCAATGTATCGTTTTAGCATGAGATAGGTCAAAGTCACAGAAAAAATTTATCTCACGTGTATACACACACACACACATATATATATACACACACACACACACACACACAAGTATGTTTCTTGAGAGCTGACAGGCTTAGGTTTTGCTCCCTGATGCTGCAGTAGAAGCCACTGTGTTCTGATTTCTTGAGTGATGGCTGCCAGCCCTCCAAGCGTCACAGTAGGTGAGGCATCCATGGGGGTGAGAGCCAAGGATTTGTGGCCAATCGGCATCTGTAAGCCCATTTTATCTATTCTCTTTATTTTTGTATTTTGTTTTATTCATTTTTAGGTTTATCATTCAATTTGTTATAAATATCACTCCTAAAATGTTTCCTAGTTCTATTAAGGCTTACTTTCATGAAACAAGTCCAGAAAAAGTCCAGGGCAGCCATGGATATCCAACATGCCTTTAGGGAGTTAGAAATCTTGTATATTGAAGGTTTTGTTGTTGGGAGCATCATTCCAAGGGTCTTCAAGTGGCTTATCCTGACTCTGGGCATTTCATCCTATTCCCAGAGAGCAGCGAGCAGAAAGAGCAAAGGGAACTTGGTTAAAAGAAAAGAGTAACAATAACTCTCCCATTTCCAAACAGATTTTCAGAAATCCAAACCAGTGAATTCTGCATTTCACATTGGTCAGGACTATAAGCTCTGCTCACTGCAGTTATGAGAAAAACTGGGAAACTCATTTAAAGACATTAATCAGGGGCAGGCATGGTGGCCCATGCCTGTAATTCCAGCAATTTGGGAGGCCAAGGTGGGAGAATCACTTGAGCCCAGGAATTTGAAACCATTCCAGGCAACATAAAGGGACTCAGTCTCTACAAAAACAAACAAGTTTGGCGTGGTGGTGCACACCTGTTATGCCTGCACTCCTACCTACTCAGGAGTCTGAGCTGGGAGATCACAACGGCCCAGGAGTTCAAGGCTGTAGTGAGCTCTGATCATACCGCTGCACTCCAGCCTGGGAGACAGAGTGAGACCATTTTTCAAAAAAAAAAAAAATTTAATTAAATAATAAAATAAGGATAACGACATAAATAAAGGCATTTCAATAGTGCTCCTTGTAAAAAGTTCCATCTTCCCTTAGTGAAAAAGATGAGAATAATGGATATAGCAGGGAAATGGACAGAATTGACCCTATTACACCGAAATGAAAGTCGTAACAGGTACACCAAATCGGCACCATTAAAACCGCATAATGTGACCATAATGCAGTCAAATTGTGACCAACAAAAACAAACTGACAAAAAAGGTATCATGGAGGAGATGAATTCTAAATCTAAAGTGAATGGAGCGCAGAGAGGGCTTCACATTGAGAATGAAACCATGTGTGAGTGAATTGTAACCAAGCTACTACATAGCAACATTAACGTGGCAGAGCGGAAAGGGTGCTAAGACTGATATCTGTCATCTTATACCATTTTGTTAAGAAAGGAAAAACTAGAAAAGTATGAATTTGGGTTCTACTTGAAGGATAAGACAATGATAATGGCAACACTGTTAACGTTTACAGTGCTTCAGTCCTACTATGTGCTCATTCATGCCCAATAAGTGAAGAGCTGGAACTGAAACTTTCTTATGTTCATTCCCACTGTAGTCTCCCTCCAGGGCGTGGAATCTTGTGCAACAGGAGGGATAAGTGTTTAAAGAGGTCTTTTCTACATTTTTTACTTCCACAAGCCGTCTCTGCAGTGTGAGTTCTTGTATGAATTATGAGTCTAAGGCAACACTGAGGCTTTTTTTCATATTCCTTACTTTCACAGCTTCTCTCCAGTGTGAGAACAAATAGGTACTCAAGATGAATGAAGAGAAAAGGCTTTCCATAGACTTTACTTTCAGAGGGTTTCTTTTCACACTTCTATAAGATACGAGAGTTCAGGAAGATGTTCTTATGCATGTTAACTCATTGAGCTCCCTTCCAGTATGTCCTCCTCTCATATTGAGTATGGTGAAAAAATTAATGATGATTTCCCCGTTTTCACCCACAGGGCTTCTCATTATTGTAAATCTTAAGATGACTTTTAATTCTGATGACTTTGCAAAGTCTTTTCCACATTTGTCACATTTATAGGGGTTTTTCTTTTCCAGCGTGGCTCCTTATATGTGCATGTTTTGAAGCTTGCTGAAGACTTTCCCACATTCCTTACATCCATAGGGCTTCTCCAGAATGCTCTTTCTTAAATGTTTATTCAGGTGTAGGGAATATCTAAAGACTTTCTGACTTTTGTTACATTCATACGGTTTTTATCCAGTGTGAATTTTCATATGTCTCATAAGAAATGACTGATATGTAAAGGCTTTCCCTCACTTGGGACATGTATGGCTTTTCCCTCCAGTAGTATTACTCCTGTGTGAAGCAGAACTTGGAGCGGGGCAGAGGTTTTTCACTTTGATGACTCTTAGTCTCTACAGTACAGAAATGCATCTGGACAGCATGGAGTGAGCTATTTCCGAAGATGTTTTCACATTGAGTAAAATTATACGTTTTCTCCCTAACATGAGTTATGTGTGCCCTATGGCGTACATCCTCACTGCAGGTGCAGGCTATTCCAAATGGACTCTCCTCGTGAACGTTTGGCCTCCTATTAATTTTACTATGTATGTGATGGACAATGTTCTGACTGCCTGTCCACGTGTTTGATTTTAGCTGTTTTTCTCCCATATGAAATCCAGTGAATGTTGCACCTCAAGACTATCATATTCATTGTTTTCCTATATATTACTACATTGAAATAGTTTTGGGAAAACAAGTGGTTTTCCATTACATAGAAAAGTTATTTAGTGGTGATTTCTGAGACTTTGCTGTACCCATTACTCGAGTAGTGTACACTGTACCCAATGTGTACCTTAACCCCCCAAACCTTCCATCCGAGTCCCCAAAGTCCATTATGTCATTCTTATGCCTTTACACCCTCTTAGCTTAGCTCCCACTTGTGAGAACATATCATATTTGTTTTTTTATTCGTGAGATACTTCACTTAGAATAATCATCTCTAACTCCATCCTGGTTGCTGCGAATGCCATTATTTGGTTCATTTTCCGAGCTGGGTAGTATTCCATGGTGTATCTATAACACATTTTCTTTGTCTATTCATCGGCTGATAGACATTTAACCTGGTTCCACATTATTGCAACTGCAAATGGTGCTGCTATAAATGTGTGTACATGTGTCTTTTTCATATGACTTCTTTTCCTGTAGGTAGATACCCGGGAGTGAGCTGATACAAATTTAAATAAAGATAATTATAAAATTAAGTAATGACCAAGTGAAATTTACTATTTCTAGTAGTAAAACAAAACACATTTATTGAGTAAAATTTGAACATATTTCTGCTCACATAAAGAACATAAAACTTCTGTATTTTGTATAAATGACATGTTTTATCTCACTAGACTCATCCTGTGGTGAATTGGTGGGGGAGGGTTGGAGAAAGTAACATATCTTTAAATTTAACTTTTGACTCACATTTTCTTCAAGTTTCAATTGTTCTTTTAGTTAAATGCCTCCAAGAAGATGTTCACATGCTTTGGGCTTTCTGTGGCCTCAAGGCAAAGGGAAATTGAATCTGGAGTCTTTTATTGTCTTCGTGCTATTCTCTAGACCTCTGCTTTCTCTGTGGCAGAGGGTCTCCCTGGTCTGATCACTAGTGCCATTGCATTGCTCTTCTCTGAGATGAAGCTTGTACTCTTGAATCAGAGTACAGTGGAATTCCCTGGCTTTATTAGCCTCCTGTTGGCTTGGATAAGATCTTCAGATCTCTCTGAGTTTCAGCATCCAATTTCTTCTTCCCCAATATGTCTGGAATGGTCACATATGACATTTTGGCAGGATCATTTTGCCCCTTGCTGCAGTGGCCCCATGTTATGTATGTTAGTTTTCAACTCAGTTAAGTTGCTTGTTTACCTCTATGACACTTCCACATTGCATAGATTTGTAGGTCTAGCAGGAGGTATTTTATATAAACCAAGCTGCCAGAAACAGAAGAATGCTCACACAGTAAATCAGACAAACTACATTTATTACTAACAGAGGAGCAGGAAGAATCAGCAAAAGCCTAAGTTCTATGATGACAAGCCTGACCCTTGAGGTCAGAAAAGTTGCCCACGGTTGACAGAGTCTCCTTTGCACATGCCCCACTGTGTACTGCAGCTGAGGAACCCCTGAGTGCTCCACCCGAGGTTTCACACCCCATGTGCACCTTGGTTCTTGGAGTTTAAGAATTGCAGGAATATCCTGTTCTAGGAAAAACAAGGACAGAGTCCAGACTGTCCCAGACAGTTTCTCCCCATTTCAGGATATTGTCTTCTTGGAACATTCTAAAATCATTCTGAGGACTAGGAGGTCCAGAACGCTGAGTTGGTCAAAGTCATTCAGGTCTTGCCCTCCTGATCACATAAACAAAGTGGACTACAAAACATTAAGCATTGGCAGAAATGATCATATTGCATTATGATAGCCATTCTTCATTATGATAAAAATAATTTATCCACCAAAAAGTTATCTGAATTCTAAATCTGAATGAACCCAACAAAACATAGATTTGGGCTTGTTGTCCCAGTTTAATAAAAGATACACTAATCCAACAAATTTAATTAAATACAAAAACTTTAGAATAAGTATAACAATCATAAAGACTCATTTCAATAAAAGCTGGCATACAAAGTTATCAGACGTATGACAATAGAAGAAAATGTTGACACTGCTTAGGGTAAAGTGAATATGATTGATATTCAAATGAACAAAGGAAATAGTAAACTCAATAGCAAAATGGGCCAAAGAATCCAATACACTATTAACAATCTGACAAATGCAGTGTGTACAAATAAAATGTGATCTGTATTTTCACCACTTGTTTAGAAAATTTAAGAATCCTAGATAACATTGAGTGATGAGGATATGAGGAAAACAGCCTTTATGGGCAATGGATGGGAAATTAAATGGTTTTAAACATTTCAGAAAATAATACGACAGGACCCGTTTGAAAGTGTGCATACTCTACAACCTGTCTCAATAATGGGCACATACCCCTGATAGAGATTGGATGTGTGTTCCCTCCAAATCTCATGCTGAAATGTGATCCCCAGTGTTGGAGGTGGGACCCAGTGAGAGGTATTGGATCATGGGGTGGATCCCTTATGAATAGTTTAGCACAGGAATGTCCAAACTTTTGGCTTCCCTGGGCCACATTGGAAGAAGAATTTTCTTGGACCACACATAAATTACACTGAAAATAGCTGATGAGTTAAGAAAAAAAAGAAAAAAGAAAAAAGGAAAAGACACACATACACAGACATGCACACAAAATCGCTTATGTTTTAAGAAAGTTGACAAATCTGTTTTGGTCCACATTCAAAGCTGTTCTGACCTGCATTCAGCCCACAAGCTGCGGGTTGGACAAGCTTAGTTTATCACAATCCACTTGAGTGAGTTCTTCACAGTGAGTTCATGAGAGATCTGATTGTTAAAAACAGCATGGGACTGCCCCCTTCTCTCTCTTACTCCCTCTCTGACCATGTGACACACTGGCTCCCCTTCACCATCTGCCAGGACTGTAAGCTTCTTGATAGACCAGTATACCTGGTCAGGCCCTAAGGGGAGAAGGAGGGCTAAGGCTCCTTAAAACCTACTGAGGAGCTGGGCGTGGTGGCTCATGCCTGTTACCCCAACACTTTGGGAGGACGAGGCGGGGGGATCACATGAGGGCAAGAGTTCCAGATCAACCTGGCAAACATGGTGAAATCCTGTCTCTAATAAAAATACAAAACATTAGCCAGGCGTGGTGGCACATGCCTGTAGTCCCAGCTACTCTGGAGGCTGAGGCAGGAGAATCGCTTGAGCGTGGGAGGCTGGTGCAGTGAGGGGAGATCACTGTGTTTCAGCCTGGGCGACAGAGTGAGACTCCATCTCAAAAAAACACAAACAAACAAAAATCCTAGTGAGGGCCACGGGGGTGGGGGAGCTAGGATGGAGAGGGGTCAGGCTTAACCTTGGCAACTCAGAATTCCACTACCTTGTACGGGCCTCAGTTTTCTCACCGGGCCCCAATGTAGGTCTGAGGGTCCTAGAGAAATCCAGCCACTCAGGAGCCTGAGATATTTTAACATCGTGTCTGGGCCCCCTCTCCCAGGGCACTTATTTCCCAGCACCCTCTCCACTGTCTCCGTGCCTTTCCTCAGGAAAAAAAAATTTTCTTTAGTTAATACCTCCTGAAGATTTTGTGGGCACAGAAACCACAAACTGGCTGACAAAAAGGGGAAGAAGAGAGGCCACTGGAAATCTTCTGGGTCCGGTTTCCTCCACGCCCAGGTTTCTTCTCCCCAGCACAGCTCGGTGCACAGCCTGGACATGCCAGTGGGGACCCTTATCCTACACGCATCAGGAAAAGGCCTTGATCCCTTTCCCCAGAGCCCGGTGGCTCAGTCCTGCGAAGGAACCAAAGCAATGGGGAGGGGTGTGGGGAAAAAAACCCTGCTGCCTGATCCCACGCCGCCACTCACAGACCCTCAGTTGACTGGTAGCACTGAACAGGTTGGAAAAAAAAAGACGGAAACACAGAAAAACCCAAACACCCAGACGGGGAGACCGTCTGGGGAGAGAGTGTGCTGGGAGCCTCAGTAGCCGGTCTCCTCCTGGTTGTAAGGGAGATATTCAGGGGCCTCCCCTGGCCCCGGGCAGTCGCCGGCACCCGAGGGAGCCCCATGGGCCACTGGGCTTCCGGGTAGTACTTGGGGCCGTGTATTTGAAGATCTGGCCAAAGACCTGGCCGCTCTGGTTGGCGCCTTGCCTGTAGCCCATCTTCAGGGACATGGAGGAGTTGTCACAGTTGTTGATTCCCAGCTTGGCATGGTGGATGTGCCACCGGGTCCCAGGAGTCAAAAAGCCCACCTGGCTGGCACATTTGTTTGTGCCCATCTGGAGTTGTCCATGGCGGGGGCAGGATGTGGTTCTTGGGTCGTAGAGATGCCTCCCCGTGCCCTGCCGTACATGGTCATGCCTGACTGGCTGGCACATTTGTTGGTAATGGGCAGCCTGATGAGGCACTGGCCGGCTTTAATGGTGGCGTCGTGGAAGTTCCGCTCCTGCTTCTCTTAGTACTTGTCACCGATGTCCATCCTGGTCTGCAGCCCCTTAGTCTTGGCCTTCCCTGCCAGGGCAAGAAGAGACACCTGCACCTGGGTCACGTTCCCACTCTCAAACAGGTGGTTGGCCTCAAATAAGTCCAGGGGGTTCATGCTGTAGCTGACCATGGCCTTGAGGAAGTTGGAGAGGTTTTCCAGCTGGTGCCAGTTCTACATGGAAGCGGTTGATCTTAGAGACTGAGGCCGGCTGCAGTTTGTTCATGAATGTGCATAAGATAATCCCATCCTTCAGGCCCTTCTGAAAATCGGGGCGATGGAGAGGCCGGTGAGTCCCGTGATCCAGCTGCGGAGCTCTGCTTCCTTCTGGGGTCATATTTGGAGAGGAGTCTGTTCTTGACCTCCCGCAAGAACCTGTAGGAGCGGCCCTTGTTGAACTGCCTGGAGCTTAACGCTGGCGGGCGCCGCCTCTGGACTGGATGGGACGGGACCTGGAGCTAAGTCTTTTATCTAGTTTGCAACATTTTGTTTTCACCACACCATTGTTTTTACCACATATCTTTGGTGTATTTAAAAAATGTGTGAAAAATGTTAGACCATCTCCCTTTTTCCCACCTTCCCTTTTACCCTTTACTGCAATTTATACACACACATCCACGCACGCACACATGCACACACACGTACAGACCAAAATTAATTTAGATGTACGAATGGGTTATTTGAAGCAAAAAGTGAATCTATATTAGTAAAAGTGTCATGCCTCTGTGAATTATATTTATGATCCTTTTAAGAAGAAAGAACTTCCAGCCGGGCGCAGTGGCTCACGCCTATAATCCCAGCACTTTGGAAGGCCGAGGCAGGCTGATCACGAGGTCAGGAGTTTAAGACCAGCCTGGCCAAGATGGTGAAACTTCGTCTCTATTAAAAACACAAAAAAAGGTTAGCTGGGCGTGGTGGCACGCGCCTTTAATCCCAGCTACTCAGGAGGCTGAGGCAGGATAATGGCTTGAACCCTGGACGTGGAGGTTGCAGTGAGCCGAGATCATGCCACTGCACTCCAGCCTGGACAACAGAGTGAGACTCCATCTCAAAAATAAAATACAATGTTGAATTTTTACAAGTCATTGTTCCTATTCTAATTTTTGAATGAAACTACAGCCTCTAATAAAACAGCCTCATTAAACTAATTCGCTAATGAATTCTTAAGTAAAAGGGGAATTCCACAGAAATATATATGGCTCTTTTTATGTTTATTAAAAGTAAGAGCCTGGAAAACAGATGTGTTCTGTAAAATTGAATTACTTTCTATCCAGTTCCACTGGTTCGCACTGTTTTATCTTTATATTAAAATATATATAAATGATTGATTGATGATTTTTTTTCTTTTAGACACTGCTGTTGAATCCATGGAGAGTAAAAACGGTAAATTTCCAGAACTAGGCTCCCTCTGCTCCAGTTCCCCAGGTAGGCGTGGCAGAGACAGAGACCGAGGAAGGTGGCTGGGGCCATGCAGCGCTACTTGTGCCTGGTGGCGCTCTGTCTGGCCTGCGGCTTCTGCTTGCTCCTTTACGCCTTCAGCCAGCTGCCACATCCCTGGAGGAAGGAAAAGGTGGCAGTGACTGGAAGACGCAGGCACGCAGTGGCTTCTTGACTGGCTGGAGGCAGATGTGGTGCAGTGAGAGGAGCGGGCAAGGCTGGTCCCGCTGCGCATCCAGGCGGGTGGGACAGGTGTAGTCTGAAAATACAGCCTGTTGAGAAAATGCATCTAGCTATAGTTGCCTGTGGTGAAAGACTGGAAGAAACTATGGCCATGTTGAAGTCAGCTATCATTTTCAGGATAAAAGCTTTTCAATTCCAGGTTTTTGCTGAAGATCAGCTACATCACAGCTTTAAAGGAAGATTTGACAGGGGTCATTTCTCCAAATATTTAATTATACAATATACCCCATAACCTTTCCAAGTGAGAATGCAGCAGAGTGGAAAACCTTTTTAAACCATGTGGTTTGCAGAGATTGTCCTTGCCGTTATTCCTGAAATAAGTTGACTCCCACACTGATAGCCCTTTTTTTATGACCAGTTGATACTATTTGGTCTTTACTAAAGAAATTTCATTCCACACAAATTGCTGCAATGGCACCAGAACCCAAGGAACCTCGAATAGGATGGTATAGTCGCTTTGCTAGGCATCCATACCGTGGAAAAGCTGGAGGAAACTCTGGAGTAATGTTGACAAACATGACTGGAATGAGAAGGAAGTATTTCAAGAATGATGTGACAACTGTGCGACTACAATGAGGAGACATACTTATGACATGGCTTAAAATATACAAGCTAAACATGACATGGGTGATCAAGATTTGTTGGATATCATGTTTTTCACAATCCAGAAAGCCCTTTTGTCTCTCCGTGTCAATGGAATTATCATCCAGATCATTGTCTATATGGAAGCAGTTGCCAAGAAGCAGAAGAAGGAATCTTTATTCTTCACGGGAACAGAGGTGTTTACCATGATGATAAGCAACCAGCTTTTAGAGTTGTTTATGAAGCGCTGAGAAATTGTTCTTTCAAGATGACAACGTTCATTCCTTAATAAAACCTTTAGAATTGGAACTACAAAAAACAGTGCATACATACCATGGAAAAATTTACAAAATATTTATCAAACAACTAGCAAAAAGCATAAGAGATCGTTATGCCAGATCACCAAAGGAAAGATGATTCTTGGTGCCTGCTACATCAAATGGATGAAAACAACAAAGCATCAGAGGGTAAGTGTGAAGCAATCGTCTTGGGTGAAGCATTAAGGAAGGAATTATTCATCTCCAAAATATTTTTTTTTCCTAAAGAGGTTAAATGAGCAGTATTTTCAGGCAACGAAGAATAAGTTAAAATCTTGGGCTCCAACAAAGAAACATTTTTGGCCTCTGATATTTTGTAATGTTACTTACTATCATTCCAGCATTGATGAAAATATTATTGAATGGTTTTAGCCTGCAAACTTCCGTTGACCCATAGTCTCAAGTAAGAGTGATGGGGCTGTGAAGATGAAGAAAATGTACCTCAAACCCAGTGCAAACACTCAGACTGTGCGTAGAGTGATAATTTTATGTCAGCACTAATCTCACTTTAAATGTGTGAGAAAAAAGTTTGTTTACAGTAGCAGAAACAGTTCTATTTCTAAAGAAATGTGATGTGCCCAATGTAACCATTGACGATCTATATCTGCCTTTATATATTTCATCTCTGTTTTAAAATATTTTTATGACAATCATGTTTAAAATTGCTTTTAAATTATAAGTAAGCTGCATAAAAATTGAGCTGTATAAGAAAGAGGAAATACACTGAAAATTTTGAGGTTTTAATCTGTGCGTGTGTGTGAGAGAGTGAGAAATGTAGTGTTTTCATTTCGTATGCATTAAATTGTCTTGCCAAAACTCAGATTTAAGATTGCTAAGTAGATATTTGGGAAATTTTTTATATCACTTTAAATGAAAAATTTCAGCTTTACTGGGCATTCTGGAAGCAAAATATATTATGCCGGTGATAAAGTGAGAACCTTAAGAGTACACTCATATGACAGTGGAAAATGTGATGGACCCAAATGCAGAAGCTCTACACGTCCTGTGAGTAGTGATTTTAGTTACAATGGAGTAGAAAAATGTAGTGCATTTAAACTTTTCTTCTACCTCATAACGGCTTTGCAAGATACTTTTTAAAAAGCAAATGTCTAGAGCCTTCCTTTAAGAAAGTTAAACAACTTTGGTGAATGATTTGGATTAAGATTGTTACATTCAGCTATAGAAAATGTGCTTTTAATTGGGTTGATGTGAGTACCTTCCTTTTTTGAATATCACTTAAAACAGTTAATTTTGTAAGCCTTGAAGATGAGAAAAAGATTACTTATCTAATATAACTCTGTTAATAGTTTTCCAATTTATAGTTATCTAATATAACTATAAATTCTGAATACTTAGCATATACTGTGCTGGGGCACATATCTTGTTGTACCAACTTCTATATGGTTATCTTCCTCTTCTCCCTGATATTTTAATGCTCAAGTAGAAAATGGAAAATCATGAAGAAAAAAATATCAGTTGTGAAAATCGTGGCAGTTAGCTTTATGAAGACACAGTGGCCTCTGTAGAGACATGGGATACGCAGAAAGAGATGGTTAGTGCAGTTGTTCTGTCTTCTGCAGTTCCGTCAGGGACACAGTGAGAGAGGAAAGTTTAAGCAAGGTACATTAGAAGTTGATAACCAGTCCAGCATTCTTAGAACAGATGGGTTTAGAGAACACGAGTTGTAGTTCCTCGGCAGAATGCCATGGTGGATATGAAAAACTGTGAACTATGTTGAAATTGAGCTTATTGAGCAGAAAATGAGAATACTACAAATTTGAAGTTCAGAAGGTATGCATTAGATAATTTCTAATGGTCCCCAGATATGATCATTGCCTGCCTGACTATATGAGGAGCTTGAGAATAGATTCCTGAGCTTAGCCCTTTGGAGACTCTGGTATACTCTGGTATGCTGTGTCTAGGATGGAGTCTGCCAAAAAAATAATTTAAAGAAGAGACTTAAAAATTTGAAAAAACTAGAATAGTGCCTTGCTACTATCAGATCACTTTGGAGGTCATTCCCACTTAGATTCTTGTATAGATGTGGATACAGAAACATGCAGATAGTCAATGCCAACTGTTGGGGGAAATGTCCATAGTCTGCAGGTTCCCACAGAGAGGATAGCACTTCCACTCCTCTCCCATGAGGGAAAAATAAAGGAGAAAAGCTTTCAGCCTCTCACCATAAGCTCATTCAGTCCTCCCCTTGGGAAGAGAAATGACTTACCTGAGGAATGTGCTTGGAAGTAGTTGTGCTGGTGAAACTCAGCCTCTGTGGGTTTCTCTGTCTTTCAGAGTCAGCTCTCTTCAGGATGCATATTTATTTCTCCCTTTGGAGGAGGTCTCAGTCCAGCTCAGCCAAGGACTGAAGGGCACATCTGGCTAATTCAGGACTGGGATATTGGGAAGTCCACTTGGACCCCAGATCTATGACATGACATGCTCTTGAGTCCTGGGAGCTGCTGACTCTGGTGTCTCATTTCTTAGTTGGGTCATATCTTGGGGTTATTTGTGTTCCTCAGCTCTAACAGGAGGGTTCCCAAGCACTCATTTCTTCTTAACCAATTTCTGAAGGTAAAATGTTGGTGAAGAGCACTCTTTCCTTCCTGCTACCATTAATTGGTGTTTATTTTGTGTTGATTTTGTGTCAGGCACTGTTCGGTAGTTTATATTTCTTAGCTGGTTTGATCTTTACAGCAACTTTATATGACTGACATTGTTCCCTCGTTTTTCAGGCTAGAAATCTGAGTCCCAGTGTCCCACAATGGCTGTGTGGTAAGCCTATGTTACTAACCATTATGCCACTCTGTGTTGTGACAGCGCCAAACATACTTTCATTCATATATATATATATATAAACTGACCATGTTCTTCTGTGATTTCTTTCAGAGAGCCTTTTACATCAAATATTGATGATGATAATAATAATGAACACACATTGAGCATCTTAATTTCTGTTCCTATTGACTGCTTTGTCTTTTGATTATGGGTTATAATTTTCAGCTTTTTTTGCATATGTAGTTTTTCAAATTATTTTTGTTGTATATTGGTTATTGTGAAAGATATGTTTATCTAGCCATCAGTTTACTGGATGAAAACCTTGAACTTCTGGAGGCTTGGTATTATATTTTTCTATGGTGCTTCTCTTTGGAATTTTTTCTCAGTTATAGAAAGAATCTTTAGTCCTGATAAACCTGATAAATAGCATTTACCCTTTCTTTCTTTCTTTCTTTCTTTCTTTCTTTCTTTCTTTCTTTCTTTCTTTCATTTATTTATTTATTTATTTATTTATTTTTGATGTACTCTTGCTCTGTAGCCCAGGCTGGAATGCAATGGTATGATCTCAGCTCACTGTAACTTCTGCCTCCAGGGTTCAAGCAATTCTCCTGCCTGAGTCTCCTAAGTAGCTAGGATTACAAGCGTTTGCCACCATGCTCAGCTAATTTTTAGATTTTTAGTACAGACAAGATTTTACCATGTCAGCCAGACTGGTCTTGAACTCCTGACCTCAAGTAATCCACCTGCCTTGGCCTCTCAAAGTGCGGGAATTACAGGCATAAGCCACTGCACCTGGTCGGCATTCACAATTTTTGTTTGCTTGTTTTGAGATGGACTTTCCCTCTGTCACCCAGGCTGGAGTGCAGTGGCACAATCTCAGCTCACTGTAGCCTCTGCCTCCTGGGTTCAAGCGATTCTCCTGTCTCAACCACCTGAGTAGCTAGGATTACAGGCATAGACCACAAAGCCTGACTAATTTTCATATTTTTAGTAAAGATGGGATTTCACCACATTGGCCAGGCTGGTCTCTGACCTCAAGTGATCCACCCGTCTCAGACTCCCAAAGCGCTGGGATTATAGGCGTGAGTCACTACGCCTGGCCAGCATTCACTCTTAAGGCATTCCCTTCTGACGTTTCAATGGAAAGCCTAAGGTGTTTACCAAGCCTCTATACTTCAATAGATTCAAACTTCAAACTGTTTCCCCTGTAATGAGTTGCAGTGTTCTGCTTTTTCGCACTTCTAGCTTTTGCTTTGTTTTCTGCTATTTGAAGCCTCTCCCATACATGTATAGTCACAGATTTGAAGGAAGCTCATATACATATTTAAAGACTGTCTCATCCATAGGTTTTCCTTTTCAGGACTTTTTCCTCTTCATTTATAGCTGTTCTGGCATCCCTAAATTCTATTCTCTGAAACAGTAAGCCAATAATACCGCCACTTTCTTCTTGAATTCTCTCGGTCCCATGCCATGGGGACTGGTGAATACCTTTACGGACAAAGCTGCATCAATGAAGACTTCATCTAGTTTTGTTCCCTTTTCCAAGCATCTAATCAAGCTCATGCCTCTTTTTGGATACTCTACAGTACCTTCAAATAGTTGGGACTTTTTCTTTTATATTTTATCCAGAGTTTATCATAGATATTTAGGAAAGGGAATTTTCCTAGACAGGCTACACTGCCATTGCTGAAACTGAAATTCTTCCAATATTCTTTTAATAAGATATTTTCTACTTAAATCATCTGGGGTTGGTTTAGTTAGAAATTTTGCAACTAAAATCTGTGGCCAGATCTAGTGCTGATGCAGGACTGATGTTTAAGGTTGATGTAAAAGTTATATATTTATAAACAAGTGTTTATTTCTTTTTTTTTTTTTTAATTTATTTATTATTATTATACTTTAAGTTGTAGGGTACATGTGCATAACGTGCAGGTTTGTTACATATGTATACTTGTGCCTTGTTGGTGTGCTGCACCCATCAACTCGTCATTTACATCAGGTATAACTCCCAATGCAATCCCTCCCCCCTCCCCCCTCCCCCCTCCCCCCTCCCCATGATAGGCCCCGGTGTGCGATGTTCCCCTTCCTGAGTCCGAGTGATCTCATTGTTCAGTTCCCACCTATGAGTGAGAACATGCGGTGTTTGGTTTTCTGTTCTTGTGATAGTTTGCTAAGAATGATGGTTTCCAGCTGCATCCATGTCCCTACAAAGGACACAAACTCATCCTTTTTGATGGCTGCATAGTATTCCATGGTGTATATGTGCCACATTTTCTTAATCCAATCTGTCACTGATGGACATTTGGGTTGATTCCAAGTCTTTGCTATTGTGAATAGTGCCGCAATAAACATACGTGTGCATGTGTCTTTATAGCAGCATAATTTATAATCCTTTGGGTATATACCCAGTAATGGGATGGCTGGGTCATATGGTACATCTAGTTCTAGATCTTTGAGGAATCGCCATACTGTTTTCCATAATGGTTGAACTAGTTTACAATCCCACCAACAGTGTAAAAGTGTTCCTATTTCTCCACATCCTCTCCAGCACCTGTTGTTTCCTGACTTTTTAATGATCGCCATTCTAACTGGTGTGAGATGGTATCTAAAGAACAAAGCTGGAGGCATCACGCTACCTGACTTCAAACTATACTACAAAGCTACAGTAACCAAAACAGCATGGTACTGGTACCAAAACAGAGATATAGACCAATGGATCAGAACAGAGTCCTCAGAAATAATACCACACATCTACAGCCATCTGATCTTTGACAAACCTGAGAGAAACAAGAAATGGGGAAAGGATTCCCTATTTAATAAATGGTGCTGGGAAAATTGTTTATTTCTTTAAAATGTAATTCCAATAAGTATTATCTTATGGAATCACTGTTTAGCTGTAGCTTTTAAATGCCTCTTTTTTTTTTTTTTTTTTTTTTTTTTTTTGAGATGGAGTCTCTCTCTGTTGCCAGGCTGGAGTGTAGAGGTGTGATCTCGATGCACTGCAACCTCTGCTTCCCAGGTTCAAGTGATTCTCCTGCCTCAGTGTCCTGAATTGCTGGGATTACAGGCTTGCACCACCATGCCTGGTTAATTTTTGTATTTTTAGTAGAGACAGGGTTTCACCATGTTGGCCAGGCTGGTCTTGAACTCCCGACCTCAGGTGATCCGCTCACCTCAGCGTCCCAAAGTGCTGGGATTACAGGCATGAGTCACCGTACCCTGCCACTTACTTTAAATAGTTATAAAAATGCATGAGTAAATGTACTTTCATGGCAGCTTATCCTTTTTTTGTGCTAGAATTGTCAAACAGAGTTTTAAATAAGGACAGAAACACTACTTTTCTGATGAGGTTTACATCAGTTAGGACTCTTGGTGACAAATTATAGAAAAATCAGCTTAGACTCACACTGACCAAAAAAAAAAAAAAAAAAAAAAAAAATCTCTTGTCTCTCGGGATTCATGGTATAATTAAGAATTAAATTGTCATCAGCAGAGATGAATTTGAGCCTCAAAACAATTGAAGCCAGGTCAGTCAAGAGTCCAAGGACTCTGCCACGTTGGTCCACCTACTTCTTTCCAGCCATTGCCATTATTCACTCACCACCTGAGGAAACTTGGCTACCAGTAGCTGCTGATTGAGGAGAGACAGATTCTCTTCTTTGACACAATACAAAAATTCTGTAGATAGATTCTGATTACTTCATTTGGGTTATCCCTGCATCAGTCACTACAGCACAAAAAGAACAAGGTTGAGAAAAAATATCTCAAATAGATGAAAAAAGGAGATCGGGGGCCTTCCCAAGAGAGGGAGAAGGCAGGATAAATCCCTTAAATTTCCCCTTCAGGACTCATTTCTAAAGGTTTACTAAATGCAGGAAGAAATAATTTGAGGTTTAGAAAATACACTTTGAAAAGTAGATAAGTTTTCTATCAAAATAATACACAGTACTTTTTGAGTGCTTAATATGTGCCCACACTGTATCATCTATGCCTAAATATTTATTTGTTATGTGAAACCTGCCTGGGGAAATCTGAAGTAGCTTAAGGAGCACAGGTTATGGCTATAACTGACCCAGGTTCCAGTCAGCTGAGCGGGGTAGGCACAATTGTTAACGACTTGACTTTGAGCAAGCTAGATAATCTCTATCCTTACAAGCTTTTTACTTCTGTGGACCAAAAGTGACTTTGTAGGGTTTCTGTGGAGACTGAAGAAAATGAGATAAATAAAACAGTAGAGGTACATAATAATGTTAGCTATTTTAAGTCATTGAGAGTCAGAGCCTGTTTACTTATACAATATAAACAAATTTACTTTCTGAACTTTAGAAAATAAAATCCATTATTTGACTTATTTGTACTCTGGAGGAAATAACATAGAATGAGAACAAAACAAAATGTCAATCTTCTTCTGGCTTTTTTTGCAATTACAAAACCAGGACAAATGCAAATTCCAATAAATACTCATGGAAAGTCTTTGATAGCAATTTAATTACATTATTTATTAAGCATTTAATAGTGGGGCTTCACATAGTTCTCATTCTGCTCCCCTTTCCTCCTCTTCTTCTTTTCCTCCTACTACTTCTTCTCCTTCCTCTGCTACTCATCCCAACTAAAAGTCATCTGAAGGCAAATTAGACTTAGGATATTCACCAGAATGACTTGGGAAGTTTGCCATAGATATCTCTTCCCCAGACCTTTAAACAAGTTGATTACATTACATTACATCATTTACCCCAAGTTTAAGAGAAAACCTTAATTTATCTTGCTAGGTAGAAAATGTGTTTTTACTATATTCAAAGAAAGTAAGTTGAAAAAAAAAAGAGATAATATAAAAGCACAGAGACAAATTGTTTGTCCTGCCTGGAATGAACACTCAAGCTGTATTAAAAATGGAACCAGCATTTTTATATTGGGACATATTATTTTTCTAGGACATACAGTGTGAAAAGTAGAGTGGAGGGCCAATGAATGAGGCTGTTCATCCGATCAAGGTCCATTGATCTTTAAATGATGAGATTTGGGAATCATAAATCTCACCAGGAAAATCAGGCCACCTCCCAAAATTGTGATTAGTATTATTAATGTATTCTTTCTCTTACACATCTCCTTGTCTACGTCTTTCTAATGTGGCACCCTTCACCAGCTGGTTTCTAACTGCATCTCCAGGTTTGCCTTAAACTGTGTCATTTAGACTCCCTACACTTCATCAAACATCCTCTCCAGGGCCTTCCCTAATTCCTCCAAGTATTCCTGAATTGGCTAGGTTCTGCATCTTGCCAAAGCCCTTCATAACTGCACTGAACATGTGCATTATAATGATATGTTTATCTGCGTATCTACTGCTAGGCAAGGAGAAACTTGAGAGCAAAGCCTTCATGTAACTGTTTTCTAAAGACAGTTGTATCATGATATAATTAACACATAAAAATCTGCACATATTTCAAGTTCACAATCTGGTAAATTTTGACTCACACACACACACACACAGACATGCACACATACACAAAACTATCACTAAAGTTAATATAATAAACAAATCCAGTACCCACAAAAGTTTCCTCATGCCTCTTTGTCATTCCTCCCCCAGCCCCACCTATTCCTACAATCCCCAATCCCTAAACAATCACCAATCTGCTATCACTATGTTGCATTATGTAGAATCTTATATGAATGGAATCATACAATATGTATGCTTTTTTTTTGTCTGCCACTTTTTACTCACTCAGCAGAATAATTTTGGAATTCATCCATGTTGTTGTACGTGTCAGTGGTGTATTCCCTTTGTAATGCTGAACAGTGTTCCACTGTAACGATACACCACAGTTTGCTTGTCTGTTCACTGTTGATGCCACTGGGGTTGTTTCCAGTTTGTGGCTATTAAAAAATAAGCTGCTATGAACATTTCTGTATAAGCATTTGTATGGACATATGCTTTGATTTCTCTTGGGTAAATACCTATTCATGGGTCATATAGTAGCTATGTGTTTAACTTTTAAAAAAAACTTTAAAACTGTTTTCGACACTGTATATTTCCACCAAGAGTATATGAGAGTTCCAGTTGCTCCTCATCCTCATTAACACTTGATAGAGTCCATTCTTTCAGATACCTAATAGACATCCTGATTGGTATGCAGTGCTATCTTACTATTGTTTTAATTAACATTTCTGTAATAACTAAGGATGTTAAGCATTCTTGTGCATGTCTTTTGATGAGCATGTGTAAGCCTTTCTGTTGGAATTGCTTGGCCAGGAAGGATGTACTAGGTCAGCCTTAGAAGATATTATTAAACAGTTTTTAATTTTTATTTATTTATTTATTTATTGAGATGGAGTCTTGCTCTTTCACCCAGGCTGGAGTGCAGTGGCACGATCTTGGCTCACTGCAACCGCATTCTTCTGCCTCAGCC
Organism: Macaca nemestrina; assembly: GCF_043159975.1. Classification (NCBI taxonomy): domain Eukaryota; kingdom Metazoa; phylum Chordata; class Mammalia; order Primates; family Cercopithecidae; genus Macaca; species Macaca nemestrina. The sequence goes on from NC_092139.1 coordinate 63,626,329, forward strand.
TCCTGAGTAGCTGGGACTACAGGTGCCCTACACCACGCCCGGCTAATTTTTTTTTTTTTTTTTTTTTTTTTGTATTTTTAGTGGAGACGGGGTTTCCCCATGTTAGCCAGGCTGGTCTTGATCTCCTGACCTTGTGATCCACCTGCCTCATCCTGCTCGTACCATATTAAACCCCCACTAGCAGTGTATGACAGTCCACGTTGTTCTTCATCAACACTCGGAATTATATGCTTTTCTTATTTAGCCATTCTGGTACATATTGTATGATTCCATTCATATAAAATTCTAGAAAATGCAAGCTACAGGAGTATCACACTGAGGTTTTAATTTGCATTTTCTTGATAATTAATGAAAATAAACTATTTTTCAAATGCTTATTTGTCACTTAGCTATACAGGATTGAACTGCCTGTTCAAGTCTATTGCTTATGTTTTTATTAGGTTGTCTGTCTTCTTATTTTTATTTGCAGGAGCTCTTAATATGTGAGATTTAATTCTTATGTCAGATATTTGAATTGCAAATATTTTCCCCATTCTGAATGGCTTCTTCATCTTCCTAACAGTGCCTTTTGATGAACAGAAATATCTAATCATGTTACAGTTAAGTCTCTCAAGTTTTTTTTTTTTTTTTTTTTTTTTTTTTTTTTTTTTTTGTGGTTAGTGCTTTTTGAGTTCTGTTCAAAAAACTTACTCCCAGTTTATTAGGATTTCTTTTTCCTTCCAGAATATTTATTATCATTCACATTCAGATCTGCAACTCATCTGGAGCTTATTTGTGGCACTTTTTTATTATTTGTCATTTGCCATATTTCATCTTATTAAAAAACAGTATTTCTGATTGTTCCTTTTGTGTTAAGCCCTCATATGGCTCAATATGGTGACTACTGATCCTGTCTTTATTCAAAATTTTGCTATTTTGTCCAGAGTACATTTTTGCATTATTTTTTATTTTTAACACATTGTATCAAAATTATTTATCTTGATTGGTACGTTTATGGAGCCAGAAATACTTGGTACCCAAAGCAAGTCCCTCACTCACTTCACTCTAGTCCCTGCTGTGCCTTAATACCTGAACTGAAGCACCTGGATCTTCCTACAATCAGGCCACTATCCACTTGCTTCAGAATAACTATATGGATTACTTCTAGAAGCCTCAGACTCTCATAAGACTAGAGATCTTATTCTCTTCCTAAGTCAATAGAAATACTCTGGTAGCCCGAACTTGTTCACCATAATAATAATGAACTGCCTTGCAAAGATTCTGTATGCTCCCCACCCACCTTCTGCAGGGAAGAAACTGGCATCCCAAAGTGACTCACCCTTTGAAGGCCCATCCAGAGGATTTTCTAGTCCCTTTCTCTGAAAAGCAGAAAAGAAAAATAAAAAAATATATTAACTCTTCAGTGAGTCATCCTACAATGAACAGCATTGGATTGGACTAAATACCTCTGAGTGAGGCCACGTGCAGTTGCTCATGCGTGTAATCCCAGAACTTTGGGAGGCCGAGGTGGGTGGATTACCTGAGGTCAAGAGTTCAAGACCAGCCTGGCCAATATGGTGAAACTGCGTATCTACTAAAAATACAAAAATTAGCCGGGTGTGGTGGCAGGTGTCTGCAATCCCAGCTACTCAGGAGGCTGACGCAGGAGAATCACTTGAACCCGGGAGGTGGAGATTGCAGTGAGCCAAGATTGAGCCACTGCACTCCAGCCTGGGTGACACAGTGAGACTCCATCTCAAAAAACAAACAAACAAAAAATACCTCTGAGTGTCCAGGTCTCATCTGTGTAGTGGCAGCATCAAGGAGTGCTCACAACTAAGGCAGTGACAAAAATGAAGATTGGAGCAGCCACTTTCAGAGAAGGGTCTTCACTGCTCAAGTCTACTGACAGTTCACACTACAACCAGTACCACTTATCTAAAAGAAGAAATTCAGAAGGCAAAGCAAGCCTAACATGCGTCACCCTCGGAACATACAGCAGATTAAATTCTTCCACTGTTGCAGCCTAGGAATTTAATTTGTGCCTGGAGCTAAGGCGCTGAAAGACGAATAAATATTTAAGTTGAGAGGGACCTGCCTTCCTAACACAAAATCATACATTCAGAAAAAGAGGAGGATATAATACACATTTAATTTCTTATCTACCCTCTAGCATTTGGTCTCTTTAGCTCTCCACCTCAACTTCACAATCAGCTTAGTACATACCTACTCATCGATTTGAATGGTGACCCGGGGCTATGGGATTTGCAGATAGCAAGACAGTGTTTTGGTCACTCTAATGCTAAGGATTGTTTTTGCTGTGGCTTTTTCTTGCAGCAATTTCACTTCATTTCTGTCAGTACACCCTGATTAAACACAAACTCTCCCATGGCATGCCAGGTAATGGCCAGTACACAAAAGTAGCCAATAGCTACAGGTCAGTCCTTGCTTTCACTGGACCAGTTGCCCTTCCTCTCAAATCACCAATTCCAATCCTCTGATTCTGATGCTTGTACACACAGTTTCAAAGACCACACTTTCTTTTGCTTTTCAACAAAGACTGAATTTTCATTCCAGCCCTACCACTATTCGATTGAGTGTCCTTAGGAAAATCACTTTACTACCATCTATGCCAGCAGTTCTCAACACAGGCTGCTCATTAACATACTATTGCCTGAGCCTCAGCCCCAGCCTCAGAAGTTCCAGTTCAATTGGCCCATGGTTAGGATATCATACCTAGGTGATTATAATGGGCAGTCAGAGTTAAGGACCACAAAACCTGTAGTTCCTAATCACCTCAGAGGTGGTTAAAAATGCACATTTCTAGCTTACCCTCCTTCCCCACTCCCTGAGTCTGATTTAGGATACTCAATTAGAGACCAAGCATTTTCCATTTTAAGGAAGCTGAAACTGGTGGTCCAGGTAACAGTTTTTGAGTAATACTGATTTTATAAAAGAGGCGGCTGTATGATATGATCTTTCGGGTCCATCTCAGGGCTAATGTTTGATCATTTGGAGTTGCTGCCCTTCAAAAGGAGTGGATAATCCCCATGCTTTGTACCTGTTTAGTCTTAAGAAAGATAGGTTTTCTTTATCTTAAGATAAAGGACATGTCTGTTTCTTTGGTTTTGTTTGTTTGTTTTGTTTTGTTTTGTTTTTTTCTGTCTACCTTCTGTAAAGTTCCTTATATTGGTTTGAAACTCGAGAGTGTGCCAACAGACAACACAAGGTGGTGTGGAGCAACACGGTGTTTTAATGAGAGCCTGGGTGCAGGCAGGATGAGGCCTAAAATGGCATCAGTCCCAAGTGAGGAGGGGCAAAGGTTTTATAGTCTCGTGTAAACAGGAAGTATCCTAGTCTGATGTAAACAGGAAGTGTCCTAGTCTGATGTAGTTGTACCCGGATGGCCTCTTTCTAAATCTTCAGGGTTACGTGTCTTCCGGCCAGACTAGGTGTCTTCTGGCCGGCTCTCTTCCTGCTTCTGCTATCTTGCTGTCAGCATGCTGCTGGTGCAAGTAGCCTTGTGGGACTGGGCCTGAGAAGGGAGAAGTTACTCATCTCCTTAAGCTTTCAGGCCCCAGGGAGAATCTTACACCTTCCTCTCCCCAAAACTGGAAGAACTTGATGTCCGTGGATGAGCTCAACCTATTCTCCTGGTCCCACACCCTCTTCCACTCTAGAGGTTTTGGAACCAGTACTATAGGCGATAGGATTTAAGAAGCACTGAACACCATGGGACTTAGCACCAAGCTGCTTCCTTTGTTTACTCCCATCCTGGACTAACATTGCTGCCCCAGTTACTACACTTTCATCCTGACCACTCAAGATCAAGTCCTCCCACTTTGGACCTTAATTATGTCATTGGACCTTGACATTGCTGCCTATGCCTGATTTATGTGAATCATTGTCTTCCAAACAGCTGAGATCCAGGCCATCTTGCCACCTTCCACAGTAGTGTGTCATGCCATCTAGAGACTTCTTCTCTCAGAGTTGACCCAGTGCTTCATCTCCCTGATTTCCACCACATGCTTGTTTCCCTTGCTAGGGCCTCTCTGATACTAAATGGGGGCCTAGATTACCTCCTATTATGGTCATCCTTGTTGGCTCCTGGGTCCACATATTGCCCGGTAAATCTGACTTCTTTCTGCTACCCACTCACTGCTGGTGTTAGTTCCAGGTCCCTGTGGTCCCCAGTTCACCATATTGCTGGACTTCGATGAACATTTGCTACTTACCTAGCACTGTGCTCACAAAATTGCATTCACTATCTCATTTATCCTCATAAAACCCACATGAGCTACATATTAATTTAATCCTTATTTTACAAATGAGGAAACTGGGGTGCTTAAAGTTGTTAAGATTACTCAGATTGAAAACTAAACTCTCAGTACACTGCAAACATAATGAGACAAAAATAAGCACACTGGCACCTTCCAGCTGCTGAAACCAAGTCTGGCTTTGTGATATCGTGAGATTAGGAGTTCGCTTTCAGAATCCTGGCTTTTTAGAATCTTTCTCCCCACCACATAGATAGCTGAAAGCATGTGCCTTCAAGATCTGGCTTCATCACAACCCACCTCACCAATACCTGCTTGGAGAAAGGACTCATTTAATAATTTTCAATATATTGAAGTCAATATGTTTGTTTTTCCACAAAGAATATTCACTCCAAGCCTAAAATCATAATGCAAAAAATATATATTTCTTATTTAAAGAATTTTAGCAAATAGATATCCTGCAAGACCGCAGGAAACCTTCAGATTTTATTATATAGGTGGCCAGCCCAATCTGTGTGGTGAGATCTTGGCAAAGCCCAGGCAGGATAGAGATTAGACAAAAACAGTTCGGGGGGGTTGGTTTGATACTCAACAATTTTAATGATTGTATATAGCTACCTATTGCTACCAAAACAAATTACCACAAACACTAAAGTCAAGATCTCAGCAGGGCTGATTCCTCTAGGCTCTGGGAAAGAACCATCCCTTTGCATTTCCCAGATTCTAGATGCTGCCCACATTCCTTCACTCATGGCTGCATCACTCCAACCTCTGCTTCTATCCTCACATCTCCCGTAACTCTCCTGCCTCCCTGTTCCCCTATAAGGACACTGTGATTACAGTGGGTCCACCCAGATAATCCAGGATAATCTCTCCATCTCAGGATCTTTAATTTAGCCACATCTGCAAAGTCATTTTTGCCATTTAAAGTTGCATATTCACAAAGAATGTGAACATCTTGGTGGTAGGGGGACATTATTTTGCCTCCAACAGACTTAATGACTCAAATATAGGAGACAATCAAGGACAGAGGGGAAGAATGGAAAGTATTAGGACACTTTTGTTAATTCATATGACAATGACCAAAAGTCAACTGAAATTGGCTTACTTAGGCCAGAGAGGAGAATTTGGGGTCACCCATAGGCAAGCCTACAAAAGGGAAGGGTGGGAACACAGCCTCCAGGATAACTGGATGTGGGCCTCCAATACTAACAACTCCCTGTTTCTTTTGTTTGGTCTGTCTTTACTGAATCTTATTGCCAGCTGCTCCTCAATGCTGAACCATTAACGAAAGTAAATCTAAGTGTGCACCCTTCAGCTTCATGACCAGGGAAACATAGTGTCGTTCCTCTAGCTCCAGCGAGAAAAAATTTCAGCAAGTTCCATGATTGGCCAGAATTGTATCCTATACCCATCACTGGTCACTGAGCCAACCAACAAAGTTGATTGAACATTGGGATTGATCTACGCAGGTCATTTGATGCCCCACAAGCACTGTGATTTACAGCCCTCACCAGAACCACCATGTTAGACATAAGAAACAGTTCCTCAAGTGAAAAAAGGACTTGGAAAATGATAAATGCCCACTAAGAGGATGGCAGGTGTTATCCAAACTTTTGCAGCGTTAATTCCTCTCAAACTGAGAACTGAATAAAAACTAGCATGAAAAATGAATTATTAGTCTGGAAAATATTGTGAGACTCTGTCTTTACAAAAAATATTAAAAATTACCCAGCACAGTGATGTACGCTTGTGTAGTCCCAGGTACTGAGGAGGCTAAGGCGGGAGGATCACTTTACCCAGGAGTTTGATGCTCTATCAAGCTATGATTGTGGCACTGCACTCTAGCCTGGGTGACAGTAAGATTCTGTCTCTAAAAAGAAAGAAAAGAAAAATGAGTGAGCTGAAACTTCTGAGAATTTTTGCCACTGATAAAAGTTAAGCATGGCGCTACTGTCTTAGTTAAATCATTTGTATCCTGAGGAAACCAAAAAAATTACTGCACAATCTTTCCCACCAGGCTGTAACCTTCATCCAAAGACTGTTTTCCTGATAGTTACTCTACTCAGACTGAGAGGTAGCAAACAACCTAGTGAATTATTTAAATCAAAACTCCATCCCTTCTCTGGATCTACCACTTATAAAATGAGGGTACTGGATTGAATGAACTTGGCAGCTCCTCTCTGCTCATAAAGAACATGATGCTGTGATTTCCTAACTATCCAGATAGGCTCTGTGTTTTAGGTGCGCGTTTTTAGGTCTTTCTGAGGGTGATGGCAGTGGTGGTGGTGGTGGTTTGGTTTTTTAAAATCAATCCTCGTTGAATGGCCTTTTTCTTTCTTTCTTTCTTTTTTTTTTTTTTGACACTCAGTCTTGCTCTGTCGCCCAGGCTAGAGTGCAGTGGCATGACATGATCTGAGCTCACTGCAACCTCTGTCTCCCAGGTTCAAGCAATTCTCTGCCTCAGCCTCCTGAGTAACTAGGATTATAGGTGCCTGCCATCACGCCCAGCTATTTTTTTTTTTTTTTTGTATTTTTAGTAGAGATGGGGTTTCACCATCTTGGTCAGGCTGGTCTTGAACTCCTGACATCGTGATACACCCGCCTCGGTCTCCCAAAGTGCTGGGATTACAGGCGTGAGCCACCACACCCAGCTCTGGTTTTTATTTTTTTGTGTCAGATGCCAGGAATTGCTGGTAGACTCTTTTCAACATCTAGTTGAGCAGGAAATGCTGTGGCCAGAGTGATTAATCCAAAGAGAATCTTGAAGGTGAATTCCCACTTTTTCCTTTCCAGTTAAGCAACTGAGGCCAATGTCATTGTTTTTTCAATATTAGGCACACAACTCCCAATTAGACCTCTGAAGACATTCTCTCAAGTCAACAGTGTAAGCAGTCCCCACTGCTTCTGTTTTGCACTGGGTCTGTATGGGCTGCCATGTGACCCACACCTTTATTATTTCCCATTCACATGAACTTTTCAAGTGAAAGAAAACTAAATTACCTCAATTTTTAACCCAACTTTGCAAATTAGCCACTTGTCAGATGCCAACAATGGCATATGCCGATGCAAAGTTAAGCCTTGTGAAAAGGAATTATTTTTTCCCATCTTTAGCTTTCCCTTGAGACAAAATAGTAGCTCAAACCTTTGGCACTATTAAATCCTAAAAGTCATCTGCCAGGAGGTTTGAGCTAGAAAGGAGAAGACACCTTTCTCCTAAACTCCTAAGGTAGTTCTGTATGGTTACCTTTTTACCTGTTCATGTCCCAGTCCAACAATTGGCAAGGACCACATCATGTCTAGCTTTGTGTTATTTTGTTTTCCAAGCCCACACCAAAGGGACGGGAAAGATAAGTAAAAAGTAGCATAGGAGGCACTTAAAAAAAATAGTATTTTTTTTGCTTCTGCTTTTCTCCCATTTTGAAGAAACAAAACCTTCTCCCAAATAATTCAGATCCTGAAGGACATTTTTTATGGCTCAGTCTCCACATACCCACCACGTTTCTCAAATCCTTATCTGCCTATTTGGCCCTGCAGATGAGCTTTCATCTCCTGTATCTCTCTCTCTCTCTCTTTCATGTTTCTCTTTCTCTCCCTCTTCCTCTCTCTCTTTAGTGTCTCTCTTTAGTGTCTCTCTCTCTCTCTCCTCTCTCTCTCCAGCTTTAGGCTTGCCTGGCTTCCTGATTAAGCCAATATGTCTCCCCTACATGTGTTTCAACAGTGTTATCCCAAGTAAGTAAAACAATGATTTTTCCACCCCTACGAAGGCTGTTCTTTGCTAAAAAATGCCTCTGAAACTCTTACATAAATTCCAGTAAGCTCTGTTATTATTTACTTCATAGAATAGGAGGCACTGCATTGTACTCAAAATCACTCTTCCTCTCTGATTTTCCCAGTTTTCCTAAGAATAAATTTGTAATTCTTCCTTTGATGCAATTTGTTTTCTAAAAATACCTAGTGTTCTACTTATCTGATCTTTAAGACATGCCCATGTTGGTCTCAATCTCAGGGTGAACACAGCAAACATAGGCTGAGAAGTCAATATTCCCAGTACATGATTAGTTCTCAAAGTTCTGAGAATTTGCTGTCTCATAAAGAAAAAAAAAAATCTCCATATTGGCCTATAGTTGACATATATACATCACCATTATATAAAGAGTGCCTTTTATGGTTCACACACATACTGAGCAAGAAATGGAGATATAGTGTTGAAAAAGACAATAAACCATGCCTTCACTCAACAAGCTATAGTTCATTAGAAAGACAAAACAGACCTAGAAACCATTAGGTATAAGAGTGTAACAAGTGCTATATAAATTTATATTCTAGACATAGTGGTAGCCGCAAGTCTGCAGATCAACTCTGCTTGTGAGTGGAGAATTGGGGGAAAATGTGAAGTTTCAACTATAGTGTGAAGGACCATGGCTGGTCAGGAGGTGTGGGTGGGTAAGTGGTACAGGCAAAAGCAAGAAGGCAAAGCTCAACAAAGCTTGCTCAGGGACAGGTAAATAGGTGTAGCTCAAGTACAGGGCACAAAAATTGTGGGGTGGCAGAAGATCAAGCTACAGGGGTAGACAGAAAGCATATTGTGGGTAGTCTTTTGTGCCATACTAAGGAGCTGAACTTCATCCTTTCTACAATGGAGAGCCACTGAAGGATTTTAAGAAGAGAGGAGTGGGTGTGGCAGGAGTAATCAATATTATTATTATTGATAATAACTTTGAATGTAAATGGACTAAACCTTCATTCTACTGGAACTTGAGAGGAGAAAAGGAAAAACAAATGAACTAAGCTCTTTAATCAAAAGACATAGAGTGGCTGAATGGATTTAAAAAAACAAACAAAAAAAGCAAACAAACAAACAAAAAAAAAAAAAAAAAAGAAAAAGAAAAACAAGACCCAGCAGTCAAGGAAACACATAGCCTGAAAATAGAGGATAGAAAAAGACATCCCATGCAAATGGAAACCAAAAAGAAGCACGAGCATCTATATTTACATTAGACAAAATAGATTTCAAGACAAAAACTGTAAGAAGAGACAAAGAAGGTCATTATATAATAACGTGGTCAATTCAGCAAGAGGATATAATTGTAAATGTATATGCACCCAACACTGGAGCACCCAGATATATAAAGCAAATATTACTAGAGCTAAAGAAAGATATATACCCCAATACAATAACAGGAGACTTCAACAACTCATTTTCAGCACTGGTTAGATCATCCAGACAGAAAATGAACCAAAAAAACATCAAACTTAATCTACACTATAGATCAAATGGACCTAATAGGTATTTAGTGAACATTTTATCCAATGGCTACAGAATATAAATTCTTCTTCTCAGCACATAGATTATTCTCACGGATAGAAGATATGTTAGGCCACAAAATACGTTTTTTAAAAATAAAAAAATGAAATGATATCAAGTGTCTTCTCTAACCACAGTGGAATAAAACTAGAAATCAATAACAACAGGAATTTTGGAAACTATACAAACACATGGAAATTCATATGCTCCTGAATGGACACTGAGAACATGGAAATTAAGAAGGACATTTTAAAATTTTCTTGAAACAAACCATAAAGGAAACAAAACATACCAAAGTCTACGGGGTACAGCACAAGCTGTATACTTTACTAAGGGGAAAGTTTATAGCTATAAGCACCTACATCAAAAAATTTGAAAATTTTCAAATATAAAACCTAACTATACATCTTAAAGAACTAGAAAAGCAAGAGCAAATCAAGCCCAAAATTAGTACAAGAAGAGAGATTATAAATACAAAGCAGAAATAAATGAAATTGAAATGAAGAAAACAATACAAAAGATTAATGAAACAAAAAGTTGATTTTTTTGAAAAGAGAAACAAATCTGACAAACCTTTAACCATACTAAGAAAATAGAAGACCCAAATAAATAAAATGAGAGATGAAAAAGGAGACATTACAATCAATATGACAAAAATTCAAAGGATTTTTAGAGGCCTGTATGAGCAATTACATGCCAGTAAATTGGAGAACCTAGAAGAAATGAATAAATTCCTGGACACATATAACCTACCAAGATTGAACCATGAAGAAATCCAAAACCTAAACAGACCAATAACAAGTGATGAAATCAAAGCCATAATAAAAATTATCTCAGCAAAGAAAAGCCCAGGACCTGAAGGCTTCATTGCTGAATTTTACCAAACATTTAAAAAAGAACTAATACCACTCCTACTCATACTATTCTGAAAAATAGAGGAGGACAGAATACTTCTAAATTCATTCTATGAGGCCAGTATGACCCTGATACCAAAAACAAAGACACATCAAAAAAAGAAAACAACAGGTCAATATCCCAGTGAACACTGATGCAAAAGTCCTGAATGAAATACTAGCGAATCAAATTCAAAAACACATTAGAAAGACCATTCATCATGACCAAGTAGGATTTATCCCCGGGATGCAAGAATATTTCAACATATGCAAATCAATCAATGTGATATAGCATATCAATAGAATGAAGGATAAAAAACTTATGATCATTTCAATTGATGCTGAAAAAGCATTTGATAAAATTCAACATCACTTCATGATAAAAACTCACAAAAACTGCATACAGAAGGAACATACCTCAACAGAATAAAAGTCAACATGACAGACCCACAGCCAGTATCATACTGAATGGGGGAAAAACTGAATGCCTTTTCTCTAAGATTTGGAACAAGACAAGGATGCTCACTGTCACTGTTGTTATTCAACATAGTACTGGAAGCCCGGATAGAGTAATTACACAAGAAAAAGAAATAAAAGGCATCCAAATCGGAAAGGAAGAAGTCAAATTATCCTTGTTTGCAGAAGATACAATCTTATATTTGGGAAAACCTAAAGACTCTATCAAATAACTATTAGAACTGACAAATTCAGTAAAGTTGTAGGACACAAAATTAACATACTAAAAAATGAATACCATTTTTATATGCCAGCAGTAAATAATCTGAAAAAGAAATCAAGAAAGTAATCTCAAGTAGCTATGAATAAAATTAAATAAAGTGAAAGATCTCTACCAGGAAAATTGTAAAATATTTATGAAGGAAATTGAAAAGAACACAAAAAATGGAAAAAAAATTTATATTCATGGATTAGAAGAATCAATATTGTTAAAATGTCTGTACTGCCCAAAGCAATCTACAGATTCAATGCAGTCCCTTTCAAAATACATTCTTGACATAAATAGAAAAAAAAATCTTAACATTTATACGGAACCACAAAAGACCCAGAATAACCAAAGCTATCCTGAGCAAAAAGAATACAACGAGGAGGCTGGGGGTGGTGGCTCATGCCTATAATCCCAGCACTTTGGGAGGTAGAGGTGGGAGGATCACTTGAGGTCAGGAGTTTAAGACCAGCCTGGACAACATGGTGAAACCCTGTCCCTACTAAAAATACAAAAACAATTAGCCGGGCATGGTGGCAGGTGCCTGTAATCCCACCTACTCAGGAGGCTGAGGCATGAGAATCACTTGAACCGGGAAGGTAGAGGTTGCAGTGAGCCGAGATTGTGCCACTGTACTCTAGTCTGGGCGATAGAGCAAGACTCCATTAAAAAAAAATAATAAAAATAAAAGAAAAGAAAGAAAGAAAAGAAAAAGAATACAATGAAGAATCACATTACCTGACTTCATATTATACTACAGAGCTGTAGAAACCAAAATAGCATGGTACTGGCGTAAAAACAAACACATAGACCAATGGAATAGAATAGAGAACCCAGAAAAATACACATACATTTACGGTGAACTCATTTTTGACAAAGGTACCAAGAACACATATTGGGAAAAGACAGTCTCTTCAATAAATGATGCTGGAGAAACTGGATCTCCATATGCAGAAGAATGAAGCTAGATCCCTATCTCTTGCCACATACAAAAATCAAATCACAATGGATTAAAGACTTAAAACTAAGACCTTAATCTATGAGTCTACTACAAGAAAACATTGGGAAAACTCTCTAGGACATTGAACTAGGCAAAGATTTCTTGAGTAATACCTCACAAGCACAGGTAACCAAAGCAGAAACGAACAAATGGCATCATATCAAATTTTAAAAGCTTGGCACAGCAAAGGATACAGTCGACAAAGTGAAGAGACAACTCACAGATGGGAGAAAATACTTACAAACTCTCCATCTGAAAAAGAATTAATAACCAGTATATATAAGGAGCTCAAACAATTCAATAGGAAAAAATTCTAATAATCCAATTTTAAAATGGACAAAAAATCTGAATAGCCATATCTCAAGAAAAGACATACAAGTGGCAAGCAGTCATATCAAAAGGTTCTCAACATCACTGACTATCATAGAAATGCAAATCAAAACTACAATGAGATATCATCTCACCCCAGTTAAAATGACTTTTATCCAAAAGACAAGCAGTAAATGCTGGTGAGGATGGGGAGAAAAGGGAAGCGGCATACACTGTCGGTGGGAATGTAAACTAGTACAACCACTATAGAGAAGAGTTTGGGAGCTCCTCAAAAAACTAAAAATAGATCTACCATATGATCCAGCGATCCACTGCTAGGTATATACCCAAAAGAAAGGAAATCAGTATATTGAAGATATATCTGCACTCCCGCGTTTATTGCAGCAGATATTAGCAATAAGAAAGATTTGGAAGTAACTTAAGTGTCCATCAACAGGTGAATGAATAAAGAAAGTGTGGTACATACACAAAACGGAGTAGTATTCAGCCATAAAAAAAATGTGAGCCTGTCATTTACAATAACATAGATGGAACTGGAGGGGAGGTCACTGTGTTAAGTGAAATAAGCCAGGGACAGACATACTTTGCCTTTTCTACATTATTTGTGGAAGCTAGAAATTAAAACAATTGAACTCATGGAGATAGAGAGTAGAATGATGGTAACTAGAGGCTAGAAATGGTTGTGGGGTTGGGGGAAGTGGAGATATTTATTGTGCACACAAATATAATTAGCTATAATGAAGAAGATACAGTATTTTGTAACACAACTGGTGACTACAGTCAGCAATAATTTATTGTATATTTTGAAATAACTAAAATTGTATAATTGGATTGTTTGTAACACAAAGAAAAGATAAATGCTTGAGGTGATGAATACTCCGTTTACCCTTATGTGATTATTACACATTGTATGCCTGTATCAAAATATCTCATGTACCCCTGAAATATATACTTACTATGTACCCACAAAAATTAAAAGTAAAAATTTTAAAATAATAAATAAATAGCATTAGGCGTCATGTTTAAAATCCATATGCTTTTGAGACTTTTTCAATTACACCAAGAGCTTCTTGAGATCAGGAATGATCTCTTTTTCATGATAGTTTGACCTGGGACCTAGAGAGCTCAGCACACCTGAGGTGTTCAGGGGGTAATTACTGGAATGGAATGAATGAAAGTAAGCATGAATAGATGGATAGACAGATGCCATGAGCCTAATGGTGCCCTGCAGTGCAAGTACACACTAAGCATATTCTGCAGGTTTGAAAATGTGATTGCCCAGCTAAGATTAAAGATGAAGAGAGAGCCCTGGTCTTAACTTAGGAGATGTGATTGCCTTGTTCTATTGGTTTTAGCTATTGCCCAAACCAAGCAAAAGCAGGTCCTACCCATAAACATAATTATGCCAGATGAGAAACTGATTAAACAGGCCATCTGACAGTATCTATTCATCTTAATTAGGGCATAGCTTAAAGATGACTGTTTGAAATTCAATCTGATCACAACCAGAAGCAATGGAAACTGCCAAATACACTGTTTCATAACTAAGAACTGAGTCTGAGATGACTGTAATGTCTTTTAAAAACGTATTTCAGAAGAAAATAGATCTCATTTATTAGGGTATCATTTGAGGAAGTTCCAAATTACAGGAGATAAATATGGAAAATGAAAAAATTAATCAGAAGTTGATGATATAGAAAGAAACTAGGGTCCACCCTGTATCTCTTAAGGCTTAGAATTTTTTAAAGAGAAATGAGAGTCTGCATAACTATTAGGTTTTATTTTTTTTTCCCCTAGAGTACCAAAATCCATGATTTTCTAAAATAAACAGTGTATTTACTTTTTGGTCCTGTTCAAGCTCAGCCACTTACTAACCCCATATGACCTAGGGCAAAGTAATTAATCATTTTGAAATTCAAATTTGCAGTTCATTAAAAAAGTAAGAAAAATGCACAACCTAGTGAATGAGAAGACGAAAGTTGTGTGTTAAAGAAATATGTAAATCATCAGTGCCAGGCACTCTTCTAAGCTATCTACATACAGCAAGTTCTTTAACCTGGTTGAGACGAGTGCTATTACACAAGAGGATTCTGCAATATTAAGACGTTAAATAATTTCCCTGAGGTCACGTGGCTAGCAAACAGATCATTTGTCATTTGAAAAATAGGTAGTCTTTCCCAGATCTCTGCTATACTGACTCATCGAGCTGGTTTTCCAGAAGTATTTGTTGGATGGATAGATGAGGAAAAGAGAAGAAAGGAAGGATGGAGGGCTTAGATGAGGCACATCTTTTTTTTTTTTTTTTTTTTTGAGACGGAGTCTTGCTCTGTGCCTCAGGCTGGAGTGCAGTGGCGCGATCTCGGCTCACTGCAAGCTCCGCCCCCCCGGGTTCATGCCATTCTCCTGCCTCAGCCTCCTGAGTAGCTGGGACTACAGGCGCCTGCCACCTCACCCGGCTAATTTTCTTGTATTTTTAGTAGAGACGGGGTTTCACCGTGTTAGCCAGGATGGTCTCGATATCCTGACCTCGTGATCCGCCCGTCTCGGCCTCCCAAAGTGCTAGGATTACAGGCTTGAGCCACCGCGCCCGGCCGAGGCACATCTCTTAAGATCAATTAAGTAATTTCCTACTTCTCCTAATTCAGACTTATCACAAAGTCTTCTAATTATAACTTGACTTTTCTGTGCATCAGCCCATCGTGGAGATGGGTGGAGAAATTATGTAATCAGGCCAGTTCATCTGTGTATTCTACTGGAAATAAGAGTGTTCATGGCAAATTAACAAATTCACATTGATGTTTATTTATCAGTCTCTAAGCTTGGTTAATGTGAGTCAGTCCACGAGAGGAACCCATATTAGGAAATTGAAACTCAATTTCCCATTCCCCAGATTAATGTTGAGACTTCCCTAGAACCTGGTACAGTTCCTTGTATGAAGTATATGCTCAATTAATTTTTATTTGCATATTGAATTGAATTGAATTTCTATTTCCTAATGCACAAAAAAAAGTAAAGAAAATGCACGATCTAGTGATAACGAGAACAAAATGTGCACGTTAAAAGGGTATGTAAATCTTCAGTGCCAGGCACTCTTCTAAGCCATCTATGTACAGTAACTTCTTTAACATGATTGGGATGAATGCTATTATACAAGAGCACTCTGTGGGCTTCCAATCCACATTTGGAAGACAAGCCAACTTTAAGAGCCTATAAGATTAGACTGTGGGCCTTGGTGAATCTACCTTGGTAATACCAAGCTTTGGAGTCTGTACAGCCTGCCAGCCTAGACACAAGCTATCCTTCCACGTCCTTTAGGGCCAGTACGTTGTTTGTGTTTTACCCAACCTCTGTTGCAAAGAGCACTTGCCCTGTGAGATTCTCTGTGAGGAAAGAGTCAAATAATTCACTTTAAAACACTAAACAAATGTTTAATTCCTTTTAAAAAATTATTCAAATAAAATTCAGCACTTCCCAAACTTCTTATCAACAGAACCATTTTTTTCTACATAACTTTCTTTACTATATACTAGAATAGTAATTTCTCTGGCCTAAATCAATTCAACATGCAAATAAACATTAATTAGCATACACTTCATACAAGAGACGATACTAGTTTCCAGGAAAGTCTCAAAATTAATCTGGGAGATGGAATTTATATTTTGAATGCTCAAGGTTTGTAAGATACCTTAATCTTGTTGAATTTAATCTTCACCAAAAAAAATCTCTGAAGGAGACATTGTTAGCCTCATTTCACAGTGAGAAGACTGAGATTCAAAGAGAGGCCAAGTCTTTTGCTCAGTGTTACCCAGATTTGAAGCCTGGGTTTGAAGCCATGTTTGATTTCACTGTAGATTAGATACTCTTATAGTTCTTTAACATAGATCTTTTCTTAAGTAACTTGCAATATTGGGTGGAATATAAGACATGTATATGGCTGTATAACAGAAGCTAGAAAATGCAGAGAGGGATAGAAAGTGTGTTTTAGAGCATTCAGTGGAAGTTGACATTACTTTCATCTGGGAAGATTCAAGAAATATTTTATTTGTGGTGTAGCATTTGAGTGGAGCCTCAAGGGAAAATAAAAATAACACCATGTGGTAGAAATATGGAAATAAATTTGGAAAATCTTCACCTGTATCCAGAGAGAACCACCAAAAACCTATATCAGGGTAAATGTTGTTCTCTTTGAAAAAGTAGTAAAATCATTGTGTACCTAATAGTCCAAAACATGATGGTACAGAGATAGCCAGGAAGTCCCTGACTTCAAGATGGTTCACAATACAGTACAACAACCTTCCCTGAATACTACCACTGGAAACACAGAGGAGGTCTAGCTTGGCTTCAAGTGGAGTAAATTATGAAGAGCTTCCTGGAAGACAAAGAATTTAGATTGGAGATGGATTTGCACACAAGATGCTAGAGAAGATCATTCCAAGCAAAAACAACAACAAAAATCCATAGACAAAGTCAAAGAAATAGACAAAAATGAAACACTGAGACTAGTCAGAACAGTCTGGAATTTGGAATAAGTGCCTGTGTGGCCAAAGCACAAAGAAGACAAGGCATTCGAATTCTGAATCCTCCACCATTCTTAACTGGACCAATTTTGCATTTTTCTGTTATATTTTGAAGCTCTGTATAAGGTTTTGTTTTTATGAAAAAGATTGTTTTGCTTAACAAACAGCTGGAAGCTGGAACTTGGTCATAGGAATCAGTTGTTAAAGGTAGACAAGATTGGAGGAAGAACGTGACTTGCTAGGGAACTAATAGAAACGATATCAGCTTGGGTAAAATATTAGGGTATGAGCTTCCCATTAACAGGAATTTTGTTTAATGGCCTTAAATGTCATGCCATGGATTCTTGATTGATTTCGTAGGTAATGAGTAGCATTATTTTTTAAATAAAGGTGTAAAATAGAGAAAAGTGCCTCGCAGTTGGTCATGTCCAATACTTTCTTGCTGGAGAATATTCTACGATCTGGAGCTATGGAATCACTCTCCCTTATAATTTGCTGCTTCTCACACCCATAATCTTTGTGTGCCAGCAAAAACAAAATGAGGCCAGGTCACAGTATTCCTGTATGTCCTTCTTCATTAGACAACAGTTACTTCTCAACCATTATTACTCCAGCAAGAAATAGAGGACCAATGTTATAAAACAGGACTATCCAGCTAAACTAGTGAGCATTGCAGGAATATAGTAGGATACAAAATTTACCCTCTTTAATGTCCCTCCTCTGTATTGAATTCCTTAGATTAAAATGGAGAATAGGTATCTTTTAAAAGAAAAGAAACTGTGCAACCTAAGTTTACATTTTTCTCTATGAAAAAAAGTGCTTGCTAAGGAACTAATAGAAACTATCTCAGCTTGGGTAAAGTATTATGGTATGAGCATCCCATTAACAGGAATTTTATCTTATCTAATCTAGCATCCCCACTACCTAATTCAGTGGTGTTCCATAAATTATCATGATTAAAAGGGTATCAGTAATGGAAAAATTCAATGCCATTTGGTTGTAGACCACTTTAAGAATTGCTACCAAATAACTTGGATATTGTAAGTAGGAATATAAATTTCTATTTCAGTTTCAAACCTGCTATCTCTGGGGGATGAGAAAATGTCATAACGAGTAGAAGCAGAACGTCCCAGCAGGGTTCCAAAATGCTGAGATTTCAACCCACGGGCACCAATGCCAATATTAATAAAGTCACCAATATGAGAAAATTTCTTCTCTGTTTTGAAAGATCATATTCAAAGCTGAATAAAAAGCCAAAACCAGAGGACAAATGACTAGTTTTCAATCCTAAGAAACATGAAATTTCAAGTAAAGTAAGTTAAATTAACTCAAACATGAATTTTCAAGTGAAGTGCGTAGATTAGCTCACTAGTACAGCTTTGTTGTAAAATATATGCATTCTACAGAGAAATAGCCTGGCCATACCACATTCCAGCTGTATAGGTCTCCTGGTTATTTGCATGTCATCTCTCTAACCCATACCCAACTTCTCTATTCTCCTCTACTAGGCTAGGTATGTGCAAACTCCATTTCTGAGACTCCCTCGCCTGTTTACTTCCTGGTCGATTCTACCAACAGGAGGCACTGGCAAGAGATAAGAAGACTGGAAAAAGAGATTTCTGCTTCTGACTCTGACAGAATGGCAGTTGCTGGAGATTGCTAAAGCGGTTTCATCTGGGTCATTCTGGAATCTGCCAGCCTGAGCCAATTCCAGACATAGTTGCAGCGGTACCTCATTGGTGGATTCAGGACTGACTTCTCTAGTGTCCTTCTCCTCTGAGTATCCCCTTCTCCTGCTTTTACCCTCCAGCCCTCCAATTTCTTTGTTACCAGCTTCCTGACTCTTGATGGAGCCAGTGGCTATCTAACCTTTCTGAGTTGCAGGTTCCTCAGTTCTGAAAATGGGTTAATTAATACATAGGGGTAAAAGGGTATGAAATTAAAACTTATAGAAATCATCTGCACTAGAAAGGTGGTAGTAATCCCTTATGTAATTCAAATTTTAAAAACTAATAAATGTAAAAAATCCATAAAATTCTGATTTTTAACAGAATGACTATTTTAATGCTATTTTTAAAACATCAAAAAATATATACATATTGGTGCCTTGTTTTGCTAATATCCTAATTTGTCTACCTATTGTGTACCAACCTATTATAGCACCCACCTTATAGGGTTGTTTGGGGGACTGATAATAAAGTACATAAAGCTCCTAAGACAGTGCCTGTCCTATAATTAGGCACTGAATATCTGGCAGGAATCATTATTTTTTTTTTTGTAGATAATTTTAACAGCTAACCATATTTTTCTCTGATACTTCCTTCACTCTCTAATATACTGTTAATACAACATCTCAGATTATAACCATCATTATACCTCTTCACAGCTGAGGTAGACCTCAAGTAGAGGTCTCTACCTCAAGTAGAGATTACACAGATAATAAGAGCAGAAATCTCTCTTGATTCATTAAAATTTGTTATAAGCCATAAACAGGAAACACTCTCCCTAATAAAACATATTTAGCCTATTTAATCTCAAGAGGAAATTAACATTTATTGTTGCCTATTATATGTCAGGCAGTTTGCTAGGTACCTTCATCTGGATGATCTCATTTAGTCTTGTTTAACTAGTCAGAAGAATATTTGCTTTATTAATTGCATGAACATAAACAAAGACAATGAGTACTGTCTATTTTAACTGACAAGTGAGTAAGTATTATATTAGGAAGAGACTCACCCATGTAGCAAAGATTTATTGTATGCTCACTGAGTGCCAGAAACTGTACTAGAAACCAAGGATACAGAGATTAAAATAAAAAGCCACAAGGGAACTCACTCTCCCCCACCCCAGCTGCTTGAATAGAGGCTGCCAAAGGCGCACAGGTGGGTTCAGCCAAGGGAAGCAGCCTCATCCAGAAAAGCCTGTGAGGTCATGCCTTCCTCCATGGCCAGCCCAGGACAATGACGTGGTACAAAAAGCTTAGCCCCTTGCCTCAAGGTGGGGTAAGTCTACAGTGTTATTTACATTTCAGAGTACTCCCCAAAAATCACAGTGAAGTTAGACTCCAGTGCAGCCACAACATCTTTGCTTAGCTTCTTACTCTAGCCTGTCCTGCTTTCCTCCTTTCCTTCCAGGTTCTCCCTGAGAGCACTCCTTCAATGACTCACTCAACAACAATCCCCATTCCAGGCTCTGCTTCTAGGGAGCCTGGCCTCATCTGTCTTCAAGGAGCTTTCTGCCTAGTAGAGAGCCATACCTGTAAACATACAAACAAAATGTAAATCATAATGTGAAGTCATGAATATGAATGTACAAAACACCAGAAGTACACAGAAGAAGCGTGGCAGAATCAGCACTCAACTCCATGCCCATGGTACATGGGGAAAAGCAAGATTAAATATCCACCCCACATTCAAGTACAGTAACGCATAGATTCTACAGCAGAGGTCAGCAGATTTGTTCTTAATGAACATATAGTAAGTTTCCTAGGTTTTTCAGGAGCATAGGATAAATTATGTATATTGTATAGGTACTCATAAAACTATTTCAAATGTGACCACAGGCAGCTGACTACACTTGACCTGTGGGCACATCTAGAACAGTGTTTTTCAAACATTAATATGCATAGTAACCACCAGATGATGTTGTGAAAATAGATTCTGGTCTGGTAGGTCTAGGGTGGGGCCTGAGAATCTGTATTTCTAATAAGCTCCTAGGTGATGTTGATGCTGTTGGTCCACGGTCCACACATCAAGAAACAAGTCTCTAGAGAGATAAGTATGGTAAAAGGATAAATCCTAAAAGAAAAGCAATTGAACAAAGCTGCAGGAGTGTTAGGAGCAGAGGAAGCAATAGCAAGGGCTCTAGGCTGAGGTCAGGGGGAGTGCCAAGTAATTTAATTAATGGACATTTATTGACAATCAACTCACTTCAAATCATTGCTCTAAGTGCCACAAGGAAAGAGGCCAAGCTTTCACAACCTTGAGCATAAGAAAATGTGGCACATATACACCATGGAATACTATACAGCCATAAAAAAGGATGAGTTTGTGTCCTTTGTAGGGACATAGATGCAGCTGGAAACCATCATTCTCAGCAAACTATCGCAAGAACAGAAAACCAAACACCGCATGTTCTCACTCATAGGTGGGAACTGAACAATGAGATCACTTGGACTCAGGAAGGGGAACATCATACACCAGGGCCTATCATGGGGAGGGGGAGGGGGACGGATTGCATTGGGGGTATACCTGATGTAAATGACGAGTTGATGGGTGCAGCACGCCAACATGGCACAAGTATACATATGTAACAAACCTGCACGTTATGCACATGTACCCTAGAACTTAAAGTATAGCAAAAAAAAAAAAAAAAAAAAAAAGAATCAGCTAGAAGACAGAGCAGCAGAGGAGGAAGACCTGTGTAGTAGTCCACTGTGGCAGCAAGAGCCAATCATCCAGCAGAAACCTGCTGCATCAAGGGCTCAGATACACATGAATAGAACTATAGAACTCAACAAATAGATGCTTTATCTGCCCAGCAACCGCCTGTCCAACTTCAGATTGCCATAACCCTTGCTACTCATCTCTGTAGCCAAGGCTATTTCTTTTAAAAACAACTATGTAATCTTTCTTTTTTTCCTTTAAAAAACATGTGTCTCCTTGTAATCCTAGCACTTTGGGAGGCCAAGGTGGGTGGATAACAAGGTCAGGAGTTCGAGACTAGCCTGGCCAACATAGTGAAACCCCATCTCTACTAAAAATACACACACACACACACACAAAATTAGCCAGGCATGGTGGTGGGTGCCTGTAATCCTAGCTACTCGGGAGGCTGAGGCAGGAGAACTGCTTGAACCTGGGGGGCGGAGGTAGCAGTGAGCTGAGATTGCACCACTGCACACCAGCCCAGGCAACAGTGTGAAACAGACTCTGTCTCAAAAAACTAACAAACAAACAAAAACACCTGTGTCTTCTTTTACCTCCCTGAATACACACATAGTTTACGATGGCATGTGTATTCCCATTGCAATGCTCTATTTCCAAATAAACATCATTTTCTTTTAAAAAAAAAAAAATAGATGTTTCAAAGGCAGGCAAACCAAAGCACATAGATTTAAATTCCACTTTCAAACCTTGATTAGCTCTTTGGCCTAATATGTGTCATCTAACTACCCTGCTATGGTTTGAATGTTTGTGTCCCTCCAAAACTCATGGTAGAACTTAAACCTCAAGATGGTGGTATTAAGATATGGGACCTTTGGGAAGTGATTGGTCTGTAAGGGTTCCACCCTCATAGATAGGATTAGTGCCCTTATAAAAGGGCTTGAGGGAGTGTGTTTGCTCTTTCCATCCTTTCACCTTGTGAGAACACAGCAAGAGGTACAATCTGTGAAGCAGAGAGCCAGCCTTCACCAGACACCAAATCTGCTAGTCCCTTGATCTTGGACTTCCTAGCCTCCGGAGCTGTGAAAAATAGGCCTCTACTCTTCATAAGTTACTTGATCTAAGACTTTTTTTACAGCAATGTGAATGGACTGAGACATATTCTGACCCTCAGATTCCCACGTTGAACATGCAGGTATCAACTTCAGCGAGGCATTATGAAGATTAAATGAGATAGGATGTATTGAGGCAGCTGGCACATAATAGTTGAATGAAGATTGGTTTCCCCCTTTTTCTTCCCTTGGTGAAGACATTGGCATAGTCACTTGCTTGTGAAGTGTGCAAAGATGGAACCAGTGGTTTTAAGAGAGGATTGTGCAATTCATATGAATATATAAGCTCTCTCTGGAAGAATACCCAGTAAGTTGAAAACACTGATGGCATTAAGACAGGTTAATGAATGAGTAAGGAACAAGGATAAGAGAAAAACTTTTGTATATCTGGATTCTTTTTGATGTACATATTTTGCTCATTAAAAACATGGAATTACAGGGCCAGGCCACAGTGGCTCATGCCTGTAGTCCCAGCACTTTGGGAGGCCACAGCAGGCAGATCACCTGAGGGCAGTTGTTTGAGACCAGCCTGGCCAACATGGGGAAACCCCATCTCTAATAAAAATAGAAAAATTAGCAGGGCTTGTCGGTACACACCTGTAGTCCCAGCTACTCAGGAGGTTGAGGTGGGAGAATCGCTTGAACCCAGGAGGCAGAGGTTGCAGTGAGCTGAGATCGCATCACTGCACTCCAGCCTAGGCGACAGAGTGAGACTCTGTCTCAATTTAAAAAATAAAAATGAAAGATGGAATACACACAGAGGCACATGCGCACACATGCTGAGTGGATAAGTGATGCAGATTTAGGAACTAAGTCTATTAGCAACAGGTATGAGTGAACGTGGACTTCAGCATAAAGTTGTACTTCTGTCCAGGAAACCAGCAAACTGTACTAAGGAGCTTTCTTTAACTTCTATTTCTAAATATCATCATACCTAAGAAAATTCATTAAGATTGATTATTCTAGAAGCTATGGAAGATACTGTTAGTTGATTCACTCAGCACCTATGTCAACCCTATTGCTTCTTGTTTTTTCTACTTCACAAAAAATTGATTTTCCAGCCTTCCTTATAGCCAGAGGTGACCATACAACAGTTATAGTCATTGTGACATCCACAGAAAGCTGTTGGTGCCACCCCTTCTGTTTTATTCTTCTGTCTGTCATCCTGACTTGATGCCTAGAATTCCAACAACCATTTTACAATCAGGAGAAAGAAGCCCACATGCTTGGGACACTGAAGAAGAAAGAAAGAAAATGCTTGGGTTTCAATGATATCAGTGAGCTGTCTCCCGAGAGCTACCTCTGTATCTCTTGTCCCATTAAAAAAAAATGAATTCCCTATTGTGTAGCACTTTCTATTATATTTTTCTTTTAGTTATAGCCAAAATCAATATTTAATTATATAAAGAAGAATCAAGTTAAATAACTGGTGTTTCAGAGAAGGAAGTTCATGAGTGATGTGGAAGATAAAGAAAGAATCAATTTCAGAAGGCTGATATCAGATTAGTTGCATCTGAAATATAACCATAGTATATCTCCATCTTATTTCTGTGATATATGAGCACAGCCCCTAAACAAATATATGCATTTTCATTAGCCACCTCTGTTCTACTTAATTTTAAAATTAGATTATATGCCTTAGTTTTTCCCATTCTTATAAACATGAAGCAAAGCATGTATTACAAAGAAGATTTTGGAGAATAGCATGTAATAAAGGAATAAAGGAAGGGCTGAACAATTAAGCTATGGGAAGAACTGAAACACAGAAGTTCCAAGACCTCCAGAAGCTGGGGAATGGAAACATGCTTTCTATAGCACTGCCTAGCTTCATGCAACTCTAACACTCTCTGTTTCTATGTATCTCAATTCAGGTTTTCTAATTATTAGAAGAGTTAATCTAACTGAAACAACTTGGGTCAGATATCTCTATTTTGAGAACATATAGCTATGTCCAGGGGACAGAGTAGAACATGTAGGCTTATCCTTGGGGAAACTACATGGAGCTGAGCAACTGTCGCAATTTGTGTCTCCTACATTCCATCTGTTGGCTGCCGTGGTTGTGTACACACACACAAACATACACACAGACACACACACACTCTCTCTTTCTCTCTCTTCTCTCTCTTTCACCTCTCTATACCCAAAACATATATATTTTTCTCCATATATCCATAAATGCCTCAATTCAACTAAAAGTAATTAATCCATATATAATAACTAACACTCTCATCTTCTTCTAAAATAGGAAATGACCTAAATTCATGCCCAGCTATTAAACAAGGTACGATGTCATGATACCACATTTTTTTGAAATCAGACTCCCTGGATGATATCCATTTGTATTATAGATTTGTAATAATTTCATTTGGGCATTCTGTAACTACACAGCCTATGAAGGGGAAAAAAGTTAGGGAATCAATACTAACATAACTATAGACCTAGTATAGGTTTAGTATGCAAAGAAATACAAGTGTATATTTTTGTATTTGCTGCTGAAACTGGTCATGAGGTTTATTGTAGTCCATTTAGGTTGCTACAAGAAAACACCATAAACTCAATAGCTTATAAACAATAGAAATTTATTTCTCATGGTTCTGGAGACTGGGAAGTACAAGCTCATGGTGACAGCAGATTCGGTGCCTAGAGAGGATCTGCTTTCTGGTTCATAGATTGTACCTTCTCACTGTCCTCATGTGGTGGAAGGAAAGAGTTAACTATCTGGGGTCTTTTTTATAAGAGCATTAATCCCACTTTTGAGGGCCCTGACTGCATGACCTAAGCACTCCCCAAAGGCCCCACCTCCTAAAACCATGATATTGGTGATTCGGTTTCAGCATATGAATTTGGGGGCACACAAACATTCGGACTATAGAAAGGTTATAGCTAGTATTTATGACTTCCACGTTATTCTTACCATTAGCCAGCTACTCAGGATTATTTGCCCAGTGAAGTTACCCAATAATGCATTCCTAACTGGTCTAGGCCCTTAGTGTTTCAACTTATATAATGTTGCTGTTAATCTTTGCCTTTGAGCATGGTAGTATAAGGTGGTTTTTTCTCTCCAAAGAATTGCTGTTAATATAACTCAACTCTACTACACTGTGACCTCTGTATATTCCCTTGCAAGTTGTAATTGCCTATAAAAGAGAATATTTTAAAGTCAGGTATCTACTCCTTGGATAAATTGGCCAGAGGCCTAAGATGAAAGGGACATTTCACCCCAGGAATGGTTATATACTGGTTGACCACTCCAGATTTTTCTAGGTAAATATCCTTTCTTTAACAGTAGCTATTTACAAGACTTGTGTATGAAGAATGTGAATTTTTTAATGTAATAAAATTTTGTCAGCATACAATTTATTCTTACATAAATTTCTAGAATACTGACAGAATATTCTGACCATTGGTATGTACCAACTATTTTCATTTAATCTTTTCTTCTCAAATTTTATCTTAACCATATATTCTACCCAGTTTATTAGATTGCCCCATGGTTAAATTTAGTAGGTAGTAAATCATCCTAAGCACACAGTGTGGTTCCTTTTGTGATCAATTCTGAAACATAATTGAAAGAGCAAGGGTATGGGAATTAGATTAATCTGGATTTTATTTCTAGTACTTACTTGCTATCTGACTTTGGGCAACTTATTAATTGCTCTGAGTCTCATTTTCTTCATCTATAAAATGATTATAATAATAACTAATTCATTTGCAGTTTGGAAATGTGTAATTAAATGAGGAACTTATATAAAGTTCCTGAAACAGTTTCTGAAAAATAATAGACACCCAGCAAGTGATAACCATAATAATCAGAGTTTATTCTTCATACTAACTGGGATAAAATTTATCGGGAAATACAACATGGCAAAGCACCCAGAAATTCACAAGCATGTATTTCACTTGCCTTTTTATACAGAGCTGAAAATTTTCTCATCGTTATCTCCTCCATTGCCTGCAGCACCATCCTCCCCAAACTCCTCCTGAGACTTTCTACTAAGGTGGAACACATTGAACCATATTTGACTCTGCCTTTTCTGACTATTTTTGCAAGATTTTTCTCATTAGAGTATTATTAACAGAAAGTGGGGCTGTTATCAAGGTAACTAGGAATGGCGCATTCTCAGTTCAGGCTCCAGCGGAACTTCTGCTTGATCTGGTGCAACTCCAACTGTGCTCTTGGCTTTCCTCACTCTTGTTGTTTCAAGAATGTAAATATTCTTCCATGTCTTTCTTCTTATTTTGTTTTTCTCCACAAGGTCTCATTGGACTATACATTTTCCCTTAAATTTTCTCAACTCATTTTATTTCTCCTAAATAAACTTGATACTTCTCCCTTTTCTAATGCAATAGATCTTCTTACCAATATTGCCCCCTAAACATTTGTGTTTAATTTGTCCTTAATTCTACACACAAAATATTATCTCTACAAACATTTTACAACTATAGTGTATCTACAGAGAACGTAAGAGGAACTTGCTCTAAAGGAGGAACTTCAACAACCAAGCCAAGAGTCTGCTAATTTTCAACAATGTGTTATTCAAGAAGTGCAGCAAAAAATATTTTTAAGTTAACAGAGGAGAATGACATGAGCAAAATGGCAACATAGAAGTTTTCAGTATTTATCCCTTCACAGAAACATCAATTTGAACAACCATCTGTGAATGAAAATATCTTCATAAGAGACAAGGAATCCAGATGAGAGGTTACAGCACCTTTGTGGAGCAGAGAAATAAGAAAAAGTGCATTAAAGAGAATAGAAAAGAAAGTTTCATATTATCTGCATTACCCTGCCCCCAAACCTGGGCAGTGCAACATGGAAACAGATACTATATATGTGGGGGAAGGACAGTAAAGTTAACACCTGACTTCATGGACTCCAATGCCAGGCACAATTCAGTGAACTCAGCACCCAGGCAGGTTCCTATAGCCATAGGCTACAGGACAGTCCCCTTAAACCCAAGCTCCACTATGTCTCTAAGACCCAACGGCTCCAATCTCCATGGCTCCTATGAACATAGGCTCCAGGCCTTCCCCAGAACCAGGCCATTTATGGCTGTCCCAGGCTCCACAGTGGTCACTATAGACTCAGGCTCTGGACCTGTCTTCATGGACTCAGCACCAAGCCCACCACAGTGAACCCTAGCATGAAGTCAATATCCATGGCTCCAGTCTCCAGGCCCAACTCAGTACTGCGCCACCCCCTGCAGCCCAGGATCCAAACTCACTTCAGCACCTGGCTGGTCCCTGCAGCCCCAGCCAGGCCCCAGGCAAACCCCAATGCCAGGCTGGCCCTCATGGTCCCAGCTCCCAGAGCCATCCACACAGACTTAGGTTCCAGGCCTGTTCCCATGGACTCAGTCATCAGGTCTACCTCAAGAGTTCCCAGTGCCATACCAGACTTCATGGATCCAGAACCCAGGCCTATACCCATGGACCCAAGCTCTATAGGCACAACCCCACAGACTCAGTTAACAGGTCAGACCCCGTGGACCTAGGTACCAGACCAACATGCACAAGGACTTCAGCAGCAAGCTCACACATGAACCCTGAATCTCTGGAAGTGCTGACTGGTGAAGGGTTTTCCCTGCCAAAATCAGTCTGTCAAGAATGAAAAAGGTGACTACTTCTTCAAATGTACAGGCACCAGTACGAGGCTATAAGCACCACAAATAATCAGAGAAACATGACCCTATCAAAGGAAAAAAAGTAAGCACCAGTAATCAACCCTTAAAAAATAGAGATGTATGAACTGCCTAACAAATAATTCAAAATAATCATCTCAAAAAATTTCAGGGAGCTATAAGAGAATACAGGTAGACAACTACATGAAGCCAGAAAAGTAATACATAAACAAACTTTAAAATTCAACAAAAATATAGGAACCATTGAAAAGAATAGAAATTCTGGACCTGAAGAACACAACGAATGAACTTAAAAATTTCACGTAGAGCTTCAACTTCAGACTCGACCAATCAAAAGGTAGAATCAATGAACTCAATGATAAGTCACTCAAAAGTACTCAGAGAAATAATAAGGAAAAAACTTAAAAATTGAAGAAATAATATGGAAATTATGGTAATATACTCATTATAGAAGTTCCAGAAGGAGCAGAGAAAGGAACTTCTATAATGAGTATAAAATTTTTCAAATCTAAAGAGGGAAAGAAACATACAGATCCATGAAGCTCAAAGAACCTTAAAAAAATAAACATAAAATAATTTTTGCCAAGACATATTATATAATCAAATTCTCAAAACCCAAAGACAAAGAATTTTGAAAGCACTAAGAGAAAAGTTACTCATCACATAAAAGGAAAGCCGTCATAAGATTATCAGTGGATTTTGCAGCTGAAACCTTGCATCCAGGAGAAATTGGAATAATATATATTAAAATAGTGAAAGAAAAAAAATGAATACCCAGCAAAGCTGTCCTTCAGAAATGAAGGAGAGATAAGGACTTTCTCAGACAAACAAAAGTTGATGTGGTTTGTTAACACTAGACCTGCTTTATGAGAAATGTTAAAGAGAGTTCTTAAAGTTGAAACAAAAGGATTCTAACAAACAACATGAAAGCATATAAAAGTATAATACTCACTGTAAAGATAAGAATATACTCAAATTCATAACACTCTGATATGGTAATGGTAGTATATAAATCCCTTCTAAGTCTAGTATAAAAACTAAAAGACAAAGTCACAAAAAAACTATAGCTACAATAGTTTGTTAATGAATACACTATATAAAAAGATGTAAATTGTGACCTCAATAACATAAAATGTGGAAGGAGGAAAAGTTAACATGTAGATTTTTTATATGTAGTTGAAGTTAAGTTGTTATGAGTTTAAAACAGATTGTTATAACTATAAGATGTTTTATGTAACCTTTATGGTAAGCACAAAGGAAAAAGCCTGTAGTAGAAACACAAAAGATAAAGAGAAATAACTCAAAGCATACCATTACAAAAAATTTATCAAATCAGAAAGGAAGACCAGAAAGAGAGGAATAACAGGACAAAGAAACTACAAAATAGTAAGAAAACAATTAACAAAATGGAAACAGTATACTTTGAGCATAAATGTGTTACATTATCCAATCAAAAGACATAGAATGGCTCAATGAATTTAAAAACAATAAGATCCAACTATACGCTACCTATAAGAGATTCACTGTAGCTCTAAGGACATCAAAGGCTGAAAGTAAAGGGCTGAGAAAAGATTCTATGCAAATGGTAATGAAAAGAGAACAAGAGCAGTTATGTTATACAGATAGACTTTAAATCAAAAATTGTCACAAGAGACACAGAAGTGATTATAAAGGGGTCAATTCATCAGGAGAAATTAACAATTGTAAATATATACATACCCAACACTGAAGCACCTAAACATACAAAGCAAATATTAGCAGAACTGAAAGGAGAAATAGTAAGATAATAGTAGGGGACTTCAACACCCCACTTTTAACGATAGATAGATGATACAGATAGAAAATCAATGAGGAAACAGCTGACCTGAAGGACACTATATATCAAGTGAACCTAATAGACATATGTATCCTGCAAATTTACTAAATTTGTTTATTAGTTCTAAAAGTTTTTCGGTGGAGTCTTTACAATTTTTTATGTATAAGATCATGTTATATGTAAATAAAGATAATTTTAATTTTTTTATGTGGATTCCTTTATTTCTTTTTCTCTACTAGTTGCTTGGACTATGACTTTTAGTACTATGTTAAATAGAAGTGACACAATTGGCATCCTTGTCTTACTCTTGACTTTAGAGGAAAGCTTTGAACTTTTCACCCTTGAGTATGACATTCCACCCAAAAGCAACAGAATATGCATTTTTTTTCAAGTTCACATTAAATATTCTTCAGGATAAATCAAGTGAAGCCACAAAACAAGTCTCAGAAAATGTAAGAAGATTAAAATCATGTCAAGTGCCTTTTCTGATGAAAATAGAAATCAGTAACAGGGAACAATTGGATAATTTGCAAATATGTGAAAAATTAAACACAAACTCCTGAACCAATGGGTCAAAGAAGAAATCAAAAAGAATCAGAAAAAAAATCTTAAGACAAATGAAAACGGAAACAACATACCAAAATTTATGGGACACAGCAAAAGCAATTCTAAGAGGAAACATTATAGCAATAAACACCTACATTAAGAAAAAAATAATCTCAAATAAACAACCTAACTTTATACATCAGGAACTAAAAACAGATGAATAAACTAAGCCCAAAGTCAGCAGAAGGAAGGAAATAATAAAGATCAGAGCAAAAATAAAGCAGAGATTTTTAAAAAACAACAGAAAAGAGCAACAAAACTTAAGAGCTGGTTTCTTGAAAAGATAAGCAAAACTGACACATCTTTAGCTAGACTAAAAAACAAACAAACAAACAAACAAAAAAAAAAAAACAGAAAGAAGACTCAACTAGGTAACAGAAATGAAAAAGGAGACATTCCCCCAGCACTTTGGGAGGCCGAGGCGGGCGGATCACAAGGTCAGGAGATCGAGACCACGGTGAAACCCCGTCTCTACTAAAAATACAAAAAATTAGCCGGGCGCGGTTGTGGGCGCCTGTAGTCCCAGCTACTCGGGAGGCTGAGGCAGGAGAATGGCGTGAACCCGGGAGGCGGAGCTTGCAGTGAGCCGAGATCGCGCCACTGCACTCCAGCCTGGGCGACAGAGCGAGACTCCGTCTCAAAAAAAAAAAAAAAAAAAAAAAAAAAAAAAAAAAAAAAAAGAAAAAGGAGACATTCCAATTGATACTACAAAAATACATAAGATTATAAGGGACTACTGTGAACAATTATATACCAATAAATTGGATGACTTAGAGGAAATGAATAAATTCCTAGAAGCATACAACCTACAAAGACTCAACAAAGAAGAAATAGAGACTGGGCACGGTGGCTCATGTCTGTAATCCCAGCACTTTGGGGGGCCGAGGTGGGTGGAGAGCTTGAGTTCAGGAGTTTGAGACCAATCTGGGCAGCATGGAGAAACCCTGTCTCTATTAAAAATTAAAAAAAAAAAAATGCTGGATGTAGTGGTGCACACCTGTAGTCCCAGCTACTCAGGAGGCTGAGGTGGGAGAATCACCTGAGCCCTGGACATCAAGGCTTCAGTGAGCCACAACTGCACTGCTACACTCCTGCCTGAGCAATAATCCTGAGACCCAGGCTAAATAAATAAAAAAAAAAACCTGAATAGACCTATCATGAGTAAGGAGACTGAATTAATAATTCAAAACCTCTCAACAAAGAAAAGTCCAGGACCTGATGGCTTCACTGGTGATTCTACCAAAAATGTAAAGAACTAACACCAATTCTTCTCAAATTCTTCCACAAAACTGAAGAGGAGAGAATATTTCCAAACTCATTTTACAAGACCAACATTATACTGATACCAAAGCCAGATAAGGACACTATAAGCAAAGAAAGTTATAGACCAATTCCTCTGATGAATGTAGATGCAAAAAATCTTGAACAAAATACTCAAAAATTGAATTCAATAACACATTAAAAGAATCATTCACCACGATCAAGTTGATCAAGTGGGATTTATTCCTGGGATGCAAGGATGTTTCAACATATATAAATCAATCAATATGACATAACGCATGAACTGAATGAAGGATAAAAGTCTTATTATCATCTTATATCACATTAACAGAATGAAAGATAAAAATCATATGATCATCTCAAGAGATGCAGAAAAAGCATTTGAAAAACTTCAACATCCTTTTGTGTTAAAAATTCTCAACAAATTAGGTATGGAAGAAATATACCTCAACATAAAAAAGGGCATATATGACAAATCCAGAGCTTATATCCTATTCAATGGTAAAAAGTTGAAAGCTTTTTCTCTAAGATCAGGACTAAGACAAAGATACCCATTCTCATCACTTACATTTGATATAGTACTGGAAGTCCTAGACAGAGCAATTAGTCAATAAAAAGAAATAAAAGGCATCCAAATAAGAAGGAAATAATTAAAATTATCTTTGTTTGCTTATGAAATAATCTTATATATAGGAAATCCTAAGGACTGCCAAAAAAAATCTGTTAGAACTAACAAACAAATTCAGTTTGGCAATATACAAAATTAACATAAAAAATCGGTTGCATTTTTAAACACTAACAACTAGCTAAACAAAAAGGAAATCAAGGAAACAATTTCATTTAGAATAACATCAAAAAATACTTATGATTAAACCTAACCAAAGAGGGAAAGATCTGTACATTGAAAACTATAGGACATTGATAAAAGAGGTTGAAAAAGACAAAAATAAATGAAAAGATATCCTGTGTATATGGATGGGAAGAATTAATATTGTTAAAATCTCCATACTACTCAAACTGATCTACAAATTCAATCAAAATTCCAATAACATTTTTCACAGAAATAGAAAAAAACTATCCTAAAATTCTTATGGACCCACAAAAGATTCAAATAGCCAAAGCAATCTTGAGCAAAAAGAACAAAGCTGGAGGTCTCACACTACCTCATTTCAAAATATACTACCAAGTTATAGTAAACAAAATGGTATGGTACTGGCACAAAAACAAATACATAGACCAATGGAACATAATAGAGAACCCAGAAATAAACTTACAATTAATTCATTTTCAACAATGTTGCCAATAATACACAATGAGGAAAGGATGGTCTGATTAACAATTGGTGTTAAGAAATGTGTATATCCACATGCAGAAGAATAACACTGCATCCTTATCTCACACCATATACACACAAATCAACTCAAAATTAATTAAACGCTTAAATGTAAGAACTGAAATTGTAAAACTAGTAGAAGAAAACAGGGAAAAACCTTCTTGATATTAATCTTGCCAATGATTTTTTATATGACCCCAAAGCACAGACAACAAAAACAAAAATAGATAAATGGGATTGCAGCAAACTAAAAACCCACAAAGGAAATACTCAACAGTCTTCACTACAGAATGGGAGAAAATATCTGCAAACCATACATCTGATAAGGGGTTAATATCCAAAATATATAAGGAATTCAAACAACTCAATAGCAAGAAAAAAATTACCTAATTTAAAAATGGGCAAAAAAAAAAAATAAAACTTTAAGTAGCCTTTTCTCAAAAGGAGATGTAAAAATGTCTAACAAGCATATGGAAAAAATTCTCAACATTATGAATCATCATGGAAATATAACCAAAACTACAGTAAAAGTATCATCACACCTGTTAGAATGTTTATTATCAAAAGAAAAAAGATAACAAATGTAAGCAAGCGTGTGGCAAAAGGGAACTCTTGTACACTGTTGGTGATATGTAAATTGGTACAGCAATTATGGAAAAGAGTACAGAGATTCCTTAAAAAGTTAAAAATAAAACTAACATATGATCCAGCAATCCACTTCTGGGAATATATACAAAGAAATGAAATCAGTATCTCCAAGAGCTATCTGCACTCTCTTGTTCATTGCAGCATTATTCACAATAGCCAAGATATGGAAACAATCTAAGTGTCCATCAACAGACGAATGGATGAGGAAATGTAGTATATATCCACAATAGAATAGTATTCAGCCTTATAAAAAAAAGATGGAAATCCTGTCATTTGCAACAAGATGGATGAAGTTAGAGGACATTATGCTAAGTGAAATCAGCCAGACATAGACAAATACTGCATGGTCTCATTTATATGTGGAATCTAAATCAAACTCACCATCTTTCCAAAGAGAGAAGCCACAAAGCTCCATCTCTGAGCAATGTTACTTCCTCTTTTACTTCAGTCATCTGACATTCTGTAACCTAGAAAATAAATCATAAAGTGAAGTGATACCACCTTTTTGTATAAAAAATAGTACAAGCAGAAACACAGAGAAAGAAATAATTGGTATACATGCATATATGTATGTGTTTATGTGTACATATGGCATATACAGAATATGGTTAAAGTTCTTTTTCTGGTGGAGTAACCCAAAGATTCATTTCTATTAGACCTGAGTTCTTAGTGGTCTTCCCTTTATAAGGTTGCTCTAGACTTCTATTAATTTTAAAGCTGAATATGGTAGTATTAAGAAACACCTCCATGAATTTCCTGGGTCCCAAACATAGTCCTCCTTGCCAACATCACATAGCAGCAATCCAGGATTTCCTGGGTAAGTTCTGGAATCTCTTCTCTGCTTAGTGTAGAGCACAAGGAACTCAAAAATATCCAGGTGACATTCTCAGCTTCCAGTCTGATAGAACACCATTGTTATGTGCCCCCGGGAGAAGCATTCCTCTTTGGGGAATGAAGACCTCTAAACAGCAGTCGCTCATACAGGATGAAAAAAACAATTGGAAGTGGGTTGTTAAACTTAATAGTGATAATAACTTCCACTTCCACCCTGTATTCCCAGACCCATCATTTCTGACTAAAAAGAAAAAAGAATAACTTACCTCTATTGATTTTCAAAGCATGTACTTTATTCCATAGGACAGCAGTGTCATGTAGCAAGACACTGAAATTTATGCTGAGTCTCATGTCAACTGATCCCACTATAAAATGAATTCTGCAACCAGTAGCAAGATTAAATGGGATACCATGATGGTGAATATGGCATTTGACAGAAACTCTGGGAGCAGGGAAGACAAATTAATTTTCAGAATAAGAGCTTATTTCAGGAAGGATACATCTCTGCCCCTTTGTATGGAAAGAGTTCAGTGTAATCAACCTGCTATTATATTGCACAGCACAAATCCTATGGCTGGCAGCTTGGACACACAGCAGGGCCAGTAGCCAGATCAGCCTTAGTGAGGGGAAGTCCACTTAGTTGAGGTTATAGATGACCTTTATCACTACTGGTATGGTCCCTTTGTACATGAGACCATTATGCAGGCTTTGAGGTCATTTGGGAAGAAGCTGGCTGCTGTCTACAGAACAGGCCATCTTGTTCTCCTGATTATTGAAGGTCTCCACTTCAGTGGGTGCCCTATGGTTCCCATATTCGTGAGGAAATGCTATTCACATTTGTCTTCTCCATGAAGTCCATTCACATTTGTCTTCTCCAGGCTTTCTTGTCACCAATATTTCAGTATGATTCATTCACAGACCCTGACTAACCAACCAAATATTAAGCCACTACCATGAATCAGTGTAGATACATACTTATGGTTATATCTCCTTTCTTATGAAGGAGGTAGCCAGATATATTGCCAGAAGTTCTACCTAGTTGCAGAAGTCCCCTTATCACCCCTGAATGGAGCTGTAAGACACAAGCAATCCACTTCCTGCTATTGCCAGCCTGTCACACACACAAATTGATTCCTTGGATCCAAGTTCATTCTTCCTCCATCAGCTAGCCATAGGAAACTCTCCATTAGGCATAGGAGTGGCTTGAAGGACAGATGACAAAGCTACAAAAGTAGAAGCCCTGGAGATCTGAGTCACTCATACACCTCACTTGTATCTTTTGAAACTTTTAGAACCTAATCTCACATTTACCATTTCCATTTAATGATACAGCATTGTTACATATAGGCAAACCCATAGCTTTGTAGACTAGATAATATCCAGTTTGCAACTGACAGGTCAAGTCTTATACTCATTTCAGTCATTTCATTTTAAAGGGGCAAACATCTTGTCTCTGCCTGGGATTGTATCCCTGAATAAGAATAGTTATCAACAGAGGATAGGTGTAAACCCCTAAGAATCTGCATGGGATTCTCCTATTAAAGCTTGCCAGAGGTCCATGCAACATTTAATAATGGGAACTAATATAAAGGTGTTAAATGGTAACAATGAAAAAGCAAAAAACAGATGATGAGCCAGAAACTCCTATCCCTAGGTCTGGAGAGTGGTATTACCAGGGACATGAAGCTGGGGTCACCTGGAAGTAAGTGAAACCATGGTGAGGCTGCCTGAGGCCTTGGAGTGATAGCTTCCAGAAGATCTGAAACCACTAAGGAAACACAGTCCCTGATGGAGATACCACCTAAGGCCCAGGGGCAGAGTTGGAAGGGATGAATGAGAAATACTCAGACTTCTCCACTCCATCCAC
Organism: Macaca nemestrina; assembly: GCF_043159975.1. Taxonomy (NCBI): domain Eukaryota; kingdom Metazoa; phylum Chordata; class Mammalia; order Primates; family Cercopithecidae; genus Macaca; species Macaca nemestrina. The sequence continues at coordinate 63,662,878 of NC_092139.1, forward strand.
CATTGATTTCCTCCCATTGGCTGAACATAACCAGGAGCCAGTTGGCAAGGAAGCCTGAGAAATGTAGTTTCTCATCAGAGATTGGGTCAGTATCAAAATGTCAAATGACTGGTAAATTTCTTCACTGTTGTTTTTGAAATTTCAGGACAGTGTCTGTCACATGATGAGCCCTCAATAAAATTTTATCAAGTAAAGAAAATTCCATTTATTCTGATCTGGCTCTACAATAGACCCAAATGGCAGCAGCAGATAAATAGTGGAGTTTTTGCCTCCAGCAAACTTTTTCCTACTATTAGCATCTTAGAAGCAATAAAGGAGCTTGGGGGTGAATCCTGCTCTATGATTTTGATTTTGATCTTTGTCCACTGAGTGGGACACTGGGGTTCCTATTTGTCCACTTGGGTTCCTATTTGTGAGAGAGCATCATAGCAGAGCTGTGGAGTGAGAGCAGCAAGAGTCACCAACCCAAACACCTGTCCTGAATTCCCCCAGGTCTATTTGTTTCCTGCAGCCTCTAGCATAGTCCAAGAGCATTACTTCAGACCTAAATATTTCAGTTCACTTTCCAATGGAGAGTGGTTACTGTTATTCTGTGAAAGGCTTCCAAGATTGGTGTTAGAATATTTCTTACACAGAATAATGTCATTTGTCAAATGGTAAAATAGACAGCTTAGAAGAGAACATAACAAAATTGATATAACTTTCTAAATGCTAATATAGCTTTCAAGAACGAAGAAACAAAAAAACCTCATACCCAAGAAAATAATTACTTTTCAAGTCAGGCCAGAAACCTGCTTAGGGATGCTGTCTTTATAAAAAATGGTTTTAAAACAAATATTGAAAACACAACATAGTAAAACCTATGGGGTACAAATAAAGCAACACTATGAGGAAAATTTACAGCCATACGTGCCTACATCAAAAAAGAAAAAAAAATTTCAAACAAATAACCTAACAATAATCTTAAGGAACTAGAAAGGAAAGAGCGAACCAAACCCAAAATCAGTAGAACAAGAGAAATAAAGATCAGAGCAGAAATAAATGAATTTGAAATAAAGAAAACAATACAAAAGATCAAAGAAACAAAAAATTGGTTTTTGAGAAGATAAACAAAATTGACAAATTTTTAGCCAGTCTAAGAAAAAAGGAGAGAAGACCCAAATAAACAAAATTAAAGGTGAAAAAGGAGACATTACAGCTGATATGAAAAAAATTCAAAGGAACATCAGTGGCTACTATAAGCAACTACATGCCAATAAATTGGAAAATCTAGAGGCAATAGACAAATTCCTAGACACATACAACCTACCAAAATTGAACCATGAGGAAATCCAAAACCTAAATAAACCAGTAACATGTAAGAAGATTGAAGCCGTAATGAAAATCTCCCAGTAACGAAAAGCTCAGGATCTAATAGCTTCATTGCTGAATTCTACCAAACATTTAAAGAACTAATACCAATCCTACTCAAACTATTCCAAAAAATAGAAAGAGAAAGAATACTTCCAAACTTATTCTGTGAGGCCAGTATTACCCTGATACCAAAACCAGACAAAGACACATCAGAAAAAAATAAAAATAAAAAAATAAAAACTACAGGCCAATATTCATGATACATGTTGATATAAAAATAGTGAACAAAATACTAGCAAATCAAATTTAACAACACATTAGAAAGACCGTTCATCATGACCAAATGGAATTTATCCCAGGGATGCAAGAGTGGTTCAGGATACACAAATCAATCAATGTGATAGCTTATAAATCAGCAAAATAAAGGCTAACAACCACATGATCATTTCAATGGATGCTGAAAAGCATTTGATAAAATTTAACATCGCTTCATGATAAAAACCCTCAAAAAACTGGATATTGATGGAACATACCTCAACACAATAAAAGCCATATGTGGCAGACCCACAGTCAGTATCACACTGAATAAGATAAAAACTGCTGAATGCCTTTCTTCTAAGATCTGGAAGAAGACAGGAAAGACCATTTTCACCACCGCTGTTCAACATGGTATTGAAAGTCCTAGCTTGAACGATTAAACAAGAGAAAGAAAAGGCATCCAAATTGGAAAGGAAGAAGTGAAATCCTAGTTTGCAGGAGATATAATCTTATATTTGGGATAACCTAAAAATTCCAGAAAAAAAAAAAACTATTAGAACTGATAAATACTCTGGCATGGTAGCTCACACCTGTAATCCCAGCACTTTGGGAGGTCAAGGCAGGTAGATTGCATGAGGCCAGGAGATTGAGACCAGCCTGACCAACATGGCAAACCCTGTCTCTACTAAAAATACAAAGATTAGTTGGGTGTGATGGCCCATGCCTGTAGTCCCAGCTACCTGGGAGGCTGAGGTAAGAATCACTTGAGCCTGGGAGGTGGAAGTTGCAATGAGCTGAGATTGCACCACTGCACCCCAGCCTGAGTGATGGAGCAAGACTCCATCTCAAAAAAAGAAAAAAAGAGCTGATAAACAAATTCAGTAAAGTTGCAGGATACAAAATCAACACACAAAAATCAGTAGCATTTCTATATGCCAACAGCAAACAAACTGAAAAGGAAATAAAAAAGTAATCCAATTTATAGTAGCCACAAATAAAATTAAATATCTGGAAAATAACCAAAAAAGTGAAAGATCTCTACAATGCAAACAGTAAAACACTGATGAAAAAAATTGAAGAGGACAGACACACACACACAAATGGAAAGATATTCCATGTTCATTGACTGGAAGAATCAATATTATTAAAATGTCCATGCAACCCAAAGCAATCTACAGATCCATTGCAATCCCTATCAAAATACCGATGACATTCTTAATAGAAATTTAAAAAAACAACCCCAGAATTTATATGGAACTGCAAAAGACACAGAATAGCCAAGTTATCCTAAGCAAAAAGGACAAAACTGGAGGAATCACATTACTTCAAATTATCTTACAGAACTAAAGTAAACAAAACAGTGTAGTGCTGGCATAAAAACAGAGAGACCAATGGAACAGCATAGAGAACCCAGAAAGAAATCCACACACCTACAGTGAACTCTTTCAACAAAGGTGCCAAGAACATGCAAAAAAGACAGTGTCTTCAATAAATGGTGCTGGAGAAACTGAATATCAATAAGCAAAAGAATGAAACTAGCCCCCTATCTCTCATCATATACTAAAATCAAATCAAATGGATTGAAGACTTAACTCTAAGACTTCAAATCATGAAACTACTACAAGGAAACATTGAGGAAACTCTCCAGGACATTGGACTGGACAGAGATTTCCTGAGTAATACCCCACAAGTACAGGCAACTAAAGCAAAACTGAACAAATGGGATGACCTCAAATTAAAATGCTTTTGCACAGCAAAGGAAACAATCAACAAAGTGAAGAGACAACCCACAGAATGGGAGAAAATATTTGCAACTATCCATCTGACAACGAATTAATAGCCAGAATATGTAAGCTCAAACAACTTCATAGGAAAATATCTAATAATCCAATTTTAAAATGGGCAAAAGATCTGAATAGACATTCTCAAAAGAAGACATACAAATGGCAAGCAGTAATATCAAAAGGTACTCAACACCACTGATTATCATAGAAATGCAAATCAAAACCACAATGAGATATCATCTCACCCCAGTTTAAATTACTTTTATCAAAAAGACAGGCAATAACAAATGCTAGCAAGTATGTGAAGAAAAGGGAATCTTCATACACTATTGGTGGGGATGTAAATTAGTACAATCCCTATGGAGAACAGTTTGGAAGTTTCTCCAAAACTAAAAATAGAACTGCCATGTGATCCAGCAATCCCACTGCTGGGTAAATACACAAAGAGAGGAAATAAGTATATTGAAGAGATATCTGCAGTCCCACGTTTGTTGCAGAACTGTTCACAATGACCAAGATTTGGAAACAACGTAAGTGTCCATCAAGAGATAAATAAAGAAAAGATGATACTTAGGCATAATGGAGTATTATTCAGCCATAAAAATGAAGGAGATCCTGTCATTTGCAACAGCAGGGGTGAAACTGGAGATCATTATGTTGTGAATCAAGTCAGGCACAGAAAGACAAACATTGCATGTTCTCAGTTATTTGTGAGATCTAAAAACCAAAACAATTGAACTCATGGAGGTAGAGAGTAGAAGAAAGGTTATCAGAGTTTGGGAAGGGTAGGTAGTACGAGGGATTCAGGAGAGGTGGGGATTATTAATGGGTGCAAAAAAACAGTTAGAAAGAATGAATAATACCTGGTGTTCGACAGTACAACAGAGTGACTATTGTCAATAACAATTTAATTGTACATTTTAAAATAACTAAAATAGTATAATTGAATTGTAACATAAAGGATAAATATTTGAGGGAATGATTACCCTATTTTTCATGATGTGATTATTACCCACTGACTGCCTGTATCAAAATATCTCATGTACCCCATAAATTTATACACCTACCATGTACCACAAAAATTAAAAATAAACTGTTTTAGATCTAGTTTTAAAGTAGATTGTAAGTCACACAGGAAAGCTAATTTCTTGGCTGCAGCAGGGGCTGCTGGATTCCCCCCAAAATCATTTCTTCCCTCTTCCATAAAAAGAGAATTTTTACTTGGGCACATGACTTCCTCATAGCTTAGGGACCGTGTGACTAATTTCTGGCCAATGGAATTTTGGGGAAGCCATGTGACAGCATGGGTAGATTGCAAAAAATGAAAAACTTAGGTATAAATCCTTTTAAAATGCACAAGCTCTACATGAATAAAACTACAAAACTCTAATGAAAGAAATACAAGAACTAAATAAATGGAGAGATGTTCCATGTTCATGAACAGGAAGAGTCAATATTGTCAAGATGTCAGTTCTTCCCAACTTGATCTGTAAATTGAATACAACTTCAGCAAGTTGTTCTGTGGGTACTGACAAACTGATTCTAAAGTTTATGTGCAGAGGCAAAAGATCCATAATAATCAATACAATAATGAAAGAGAAGAAGAAAGTCAGAGGACTGACACTACCTGACTTCAATACTTTCTATAAAGTAACAATAAACAGGATAGCATGGTATTGGTAAAAGAATAAACAAATAGATCAATGTAACAGAATAGAAAGCCCAGTAGTATACCCCACACAGATACATTCAATGAACTTTAACAAAGGAGCAATGGAAATACAATAGAGAAAAGATAGTCTTTTCAGCAAATGGTACTAGAGCAATGGGGCATCCACATGCAAAAAAAAAAAAAAAAAAAAAAAAAAAGTGAATCTAGATACAAAACTTATGCCCTTTATAAAAATTAACTCAAATTGGATTATAGATCCAAACAGAAAATACATAGAATTCCTTAAAGATACAGTAGAGCAAAATCTATATGACCATGAGTGTGACATGACTTTTTAAATACAACATCAAAGGCACAATCCATGAAAGATGTGATTTGATAAGCTGGACTTCATTAAAATTAAAAACTTCTACTCTATGAAAGACACTGCCAAGAGAATCAGAAGACAAGCAACAGACTGGGAAAAATAATTGCAAAAAATAATATTTTTCTATTTGATATTAGATTAAAATCTTTATCAGTATTTTTCTATTTGATAAAGAACTATTATCAAAAACATACCAGGAACTCAACAATAAGAAAATGAACAACATGATTAAAAAATGGGCAAAAGACCTGAACAAACACTTCACCAAAGAAGAGACAAAGACGGTAAATAAACATATGAAACGATGCTCCACATCATATATAATTAAGGAAATGCAAATTAAAATGAATGCCAATACATACATATTAGAGTAGCCAAAATCCTTCACACTGACAATGCCAACTGCTGGCAAGGATGTGGGGCAACAGGAACTCTCATTCATCGCTATTAGGAATGCAAAATGACAGCCACTTTGGAAGATAGTTTGGCAATTCCCTGCAAAGCCAAACGTGCTCTTACCATATGATGTAGCAGTCACAGTTGCTAGTACTTGCCCAAATGAATTGAAAACTTGTGTCCACACGGAAACCTGCACATACATGTTTATAACAGCTTTATTCATAATTGCCAAAACTTGAAAGCAACCAAGATGTCCTTCAGTAAGTGCATGGATAAATAAACTGGTACATCTATACGATGGACTATTATTCAGTAATAAAAACAAATAAGCTTTGACTATGGCTTTTGTTGCAGAAAAAAAGAAAAAAACAAATGAGCTATGAAACCACTAAAAGACATACACGAAACTGAAATACCTATTACTAAGTTAAAGAAACCAATCTGAAAAGACCACTTACTATATGACTCCAACTATATGACATTCTGGAAAAGGCAAAACTATAGAGACAGTAAAATGTTCAGTGATTCCTGGGGTTGGGAAGTAGGGACGGGGATGAGAAGGCAGAGCATAGAGGATGTTTAGGGCAATGAAACTACTCTGTGTGTTACTATAATTGTAGACACATGCCATTACACACTTGTCAAAACCCATTGAATGTACAACAGCAAGAATGGACCCTAATGTAAATTATAGACTTTGGGTGACAGTAACACGTCAATGTTGGTTTATTCATTGTAACAAACGTACCTCTCTAGTGAACAATGCTGATAGTGGGGAAGGGTGTGCAATTGGGGAGGTGGGGCATGTAGGAACTCTCTGTACTTTCCACTATACTTTGCTATTAACTTAAAACTGCTTTAAAACTAAAGTTTATTTTTTTAAACAAGATTGAGCTGTTGATATAAAACCAATGTCTACTTTCATGTCCAGGAATTTATCTTTTAAAACCCATATTGAATAACCTGGGTCATCAGTGGTGATCTTTTTCACTGGAAAAGGCTAATATACCACTTTCTGGCAGAAAATATTTGTTACCAAATTCTTTTCCAGAACAATTATCCTGTAACAACTATACAGAAAAATAATAATAATATGCAGCAATATCGAGACACTCTAAAAATACAATAGAAAAAAATGTTAAGAAAATTATTTCTAAATTTGATCTAAGCCAAAATGTGGAGAAGCAATGGGGAAAAAAGTTATTTCTATATAATGAGATTAGAGGTAGTTTCTCATAACTTCTATACAGTTTTCAGTAGTTTTCAACTTCTATCATGGAGATATATATATACACACACACATATCATCAGATATATACATCATGTTTATATATATATAAAACAATAAACAGATACCATTTTAAAAAGACACATATATTTCATATATTTATGTAATATATACACATTCATATATAGATCATATTACCACCATTATAGATACAAGGAAGGATAGTAAATATAGTAAAAAGATTAAAATAAAATATACCAAAATGGAAACAGTAATTTAACTGTGGCTAGCTTTGTGTGATTAGAGTAAGATATTTTTTAGATATACTTTTCTTTGTTTTCTAGATGTTTTACAATGAATCTGTATTTTTATATGGAAAAAATAAACCTGATTGTTATTAAACAAATACAAATTCAGTAACACTATCTTTAGATTTTTTAAATAAACTTGAGCATGAAGAAATCGTTATGACTATTGTGGTGAGCATTCTGAAAGATGAGCAGAAGCAGGGATAATGTGACGTTTAGCTGATCTTTCAAGGGAAGCCAGACAAATGTCACTTTTTAAAAAAGAAAATAGTAACTAACGTCGAAACATGGTATTTCTAGTATGATTCAGAAGTGAAGTGTCAACTTCTTCTGTGGAAAACTGCAACATTACCAAACGTAAGAAGGCACATACTTCAACAACAGAAGTGAAAAATATCTTGTTTCATTCATTTAACACTACTTCAGAGTTTAATCCCAAAAAAAGTCTATTCTGAAAAAAAAAAAATTCTTACTCCTGTATACTATCCTTTGCAGTGAACTGGCCAAATAAGTGTATCCAATGTATGTTGAATACGGAGCATGCTGGAAACATTTTAATTTACGTCATCTCTAATCCTTACAACCATAGTGCAAAAAAAAAGGATTACCATCTTCTTTTTACAGATAGGAAAACTGACACTCAAAGAGGTATAATATCTCTTTTAATAGCACACATCTAATACGTGGTGGAGGCGGGAGCTACACTTACATCTATCAGACCTTAAAGTCTGTGTTCTTTCTACCTCTCTGCCTCAGTCCAACAATTGGGATCTTTGCCATGACAACTCACCATTCATAGCGTGCTTTTCATGACGTTTTTGACTCAAACATTATCACTCAGCAAGACGCCTCAACTAATTTACAAAATGAGACTTGAAAAGCAGGTTGTAATTTCCAAAAGCAAAAATCCAACCACAAAAGGTAAAGACTTGACCAGTAGAGCTTTACAGAAGGAAGTAATGTAGGTAGTAAGGACACTTCCAGAAATGCCTGGAATCAGAGAAATCGACATATCTCCTATTAGAAATTGTACTCGTTTGGTAGCAAAATTTCTGTGTATTCATTTAAAATAATAGTCTCGTTGTTTTAAACACACAGTAAGAGGGTGACTTCTACATTTACTTTTTATTCTCTTTTGCCTTCTTGCTCCAAGAACAGATTTCCTCCAAATTCTAATTATTATTATAACTTACATAAGTGTACTGGATTTTATTTTTAAGGATGAAACTACACATAAGTAGATTTGTCTGGATTATCAAAATCAGACCCTGAAGAAATTAGTTCCTAGAGGGCAGGGTTGAACCTTGCTTATCTCTATATCCCAGTTGTGTTAAGCAGAGTAACTGGCACAAATTAACAAATTATGCATTGAAGAATCATAAAACAGAAAGATTTTAAAAAGAAGTAAGTTTCAGATTCAGTGTAACCCTAAGAAGCTAGTGTATCACAGGATGGCATGCCCTCTGCGATCACAATAGCAGCCTTCAGTCTTGGTCTGGGCTATAAGAACTGCTCCTTGAGACTTCGGTTTTTTTCCTAACACTGCCACTAACGGGTTAAGTCAGAAATCTTTCACTTCCCTGAGCTTTTGATCCTGGTTTCCAAATCAGCACAATGGGAAACTGAAGAGAAGGAAAGAGAAAAAGACAAAGAGGGTCAGAGATCCCTGCCGCCTCTACAATGCCATAGTTTGGACACAGGGTTTGGGCAACCATGGCCCATGCACCAGTTCCAGCCTGTGGTCTCTTATTATACAGCTCATGAGCCGAGAATGATTTTTACATTTTTACATGGTTGAAAGAATTCAAAAGAATAATAAGATTTTGGGACATGTAAAAATTATATAAAATGCAATTTTTCAGTGCTCATAAAGTTACTTTGGAGCTCAGCCCCACTCCTTTATTACGTATTTATATGGCTGCTTTCACACCACCACAGCAGAGGTGAACAGCTGTGACACAGACCATATTGGCCGCCAAGCCTAAACTATTACTACCTAGACCTTTACAGAAAAAAGCATTGCTGACCTTTTACACAGACAATCAAACAAGTAATCACCCGAAAAAATTAAAATGTATGTCTAGGACAAGAGGGCCTATGTTAACTAGGCGACTATCTTCCCCACTACTTATGCAAGAACATTCACCATTGGGAGAGCAGGCTATGTAGCTTGGCAGCACTGTGGCCACCTGTCCAAACCTCCCCTCACCTGTGCCCTTTAAGTGACCAGCATTTCTAGGCATCCATGGAGCCACAGGGAACATTCTGATGGCTGGCCCCACATCTTCCCTTCCTCCTTCTTCTTCACATTCTATTTTCTGAGTGGTTGTCAGAGGAACGCTGAATACTGCTGTCGTTTTTTCAGACCCCAGGAGCCATTTATGACAGTCTTGGCACCATGAAGGGTTTCAAGCGCCTATCTCAGCACCACAGCTGCCTGCTTCTCACTCAGTCAGGATGAGCTTGCCACAGTACATTTGCCATTTAATCTCTCTCCCTTCTTCCCTCCCTTCTTCTCTCCCTCCCTCTCTCCCTCACTGTTTCTGTCACACGGGCGTGTGCACACACACAAGTTCCCATTGGATAGAGGGAGAAACACTTTTTAGTTTCTTCGAGGCCTAATAGAAAATTCATTTTTCACAAAAACAGAGCTTTTTTTTGTCCATTGTAAAAGTGAGGGCGTCCTTCCTTTTGGAGAGTAATGATGGTTTTCCGCATGGCCTTCTCTGACCCATTGCTTGTTTATGCATATGTGTGTGTGTGCACATGTGTATGTGCGTGTGTGTCTGTGCATGTAAGTGTGTGTGTATGAGAGAGAGTGTGTGTGTGTGTATGTGTGTGTATGTCAGGGAGGAAGGGAATGAAGGAGAGTGTGATAAGGAGAGAACACCTCAGAATACCCAGATAAAAGACATTATAGCGACATTATAAAGTTAAGATATGGGATTCCCAAGTCAATCACCTTCAAGCTGGGGAGTCTGGAGTGTGAGGAGAGTGGGAGTTTTTCTCTGACAACGTATTCATTGTCTAAGACAATTTTAGGGTCAAAAATATCTTTGAATAAAGGTGCCTGGAAAAAAGTACAGGAAGAGAATATAGCAAAATGTTAACAATGGTTGTCTTTGGGTGGGAGGGAGAAGAGGCAGGTTATGGGTGATCTGTTTCTTTTATTTCAACTATTCTACATTCTTCACTTTTAAATTTTTGATATTAAGCTGGAGAGAAAGGACATGAATATAGAGATGAACTCGCTGAATGTAGCAATGAATGCTGAGTTAGCCAAAAATGCATGGCTACCTTCCACATCCAATTATTTAAGGGCAAATCAGAAAACTCCACTTTCAGAAATTTTTTTAAAAATGTGCTTTACAGTATTTTCCCTTTTAGCCTAAGGACTAAAAATTGAACACAATTGGATCTGCCCCATTGCCTCAAGGATTCTTAGACTAGTTCAGGATCCATTTTCTGGACATCACTGCTTTTTAGACAGGAAACAGGGCTAAATTCCTATTGACTTCCAAGTACATAGACCCACAGATTTGTTTGTCACAGTATCCTCTCTCTGGCTCTCTCTGACTCTCTCTCTCTCTCTCTCTCTTCCTTCCCCCACATCACCCCCAAATCAGAATGCATATATAAAATTCTGATTAATTGAAATATGGAATGATTAAGATTTTACTCTAAGATAAATACATAGATTTCAGCTAAGATGTTTGGTTGAATAAATGCATATACCTTCACTCCATCGTTAAACCACATTAACATGAGATTATTACAAATAAATAAATAAACCAATAAAGATAAGAAGAAAAGAAAGACAATCACTTCAGCATTTAGGAAACTGGAAAGTAGAATCTGTGAGTGGCACCTGACAGCAGACCCAGGGATGCTGAATCCCAAGCTAGCAGTAGGAAGGCAACCAGGATCCCCAAAAGTTCAAGAGTTGGCAACATAATTTACCTCGGGAGGCAGAAGCAAACATAAGCGTGAAAATAGGGTTGAATTATATTTAAGTAGTAGGTAGATCCCAGATCCTCTCCCTAGACTGGATGACTGCATCCCACGGTGGCAATAGGCTGGAGGTTTCCTCTCTACAGGGTAAAATATGATGCCTCTAGGCAGGAGCTCTCCAGACACCAAGTCCTTAAATGTACACACTGAATACTGAGATCCTCCAGGTTTCCTACCACTTAGTTCCAATGAGGGTGGCAGACACTTGGTCAGAAGGTAAGATGATTCTTCTCTGGAGAGAATCTCTCCAGCCCAAGTGAAAAACTCAGACCCCGCAAGATCACCTTCCAAGAAAGCTTACAATCAGAGAGCTTCTATCAGCTTTTAGCTTTTCACTGCTCCATTTCTTTTATTAACAGAAACGGACAGCTAAGGGTCACCAGGCATCTGAGCAAAGCTTCTAACATGAATGGCAGAGCCCAGAGCAAGCAGACAAATAAAACAGCCTGAATGGAAAGGGCTAAACTAGAAGATAAGACCTTCAGAAACCCATATGAGTGTTCTCAAAGAGATAAAAAGCAGTTACCATTTTCATGAAACAAGAACCCAATTTAAAGAATAAGAAACTCTTAGAAATTGAAAATATGACAGCGAAACTTGTTTAAAAAATTATCATTAGAATGCTAAGAAGACAAAGTTGAGTAGATGACCCTTATGTCCTCCAGAAATAGAGCTAAAAGAAAAAAGTTGAAAGACAGAAGAAAATTAAGAGGTTCAACACTAAAATGATCAGAATTCCAGAGATAGAAACAGAGACAGACAGAAAGAGAGAGAAATAAGAACAGACACATGTGCCAAAAAAGAGAGAGAGATAAACCCTAACACAGTAATAGCTGGAGACTTCAACACCCCCCTTTCAGCACTGAACAGATCTTCCACACAGGAAATCAACACAGAAACATCAAATTTAATCTGCACTATAGACCAAATGGAACTAATAGATATTCAAGGAACATTTCATCCAATGGCTACAGAATACACATTCTTCTATCAGCACATGGATCATTCTCAAGGATAGAAGATATGTTAGGTCACAAAGCAAATGCAATCACATTTGAAATAAGGACTAAGAAATTCATTCAAAACCATAAAATTACATGGAGATTGAATAACTTGCTCCTGTATGACTCCTGGGTAAATAATGAAATTAAGGTAGGAATCAAGAAGTTCTTTGGAACTAATGAGAACAAAGATACAACTTACCAGAGTTTCCAGGATGCAGCTAGTAAAGCAGTGTTAAGAGAGAAATTTATAGTACTAAATGACCACATCAAAAAGTGAGATCTCAAGTAAACAACCCAATATTACAACTAAAAGAACTAGAAATTCAAGAGCAAAAAAACCCCTCAAAGCTAACATGGGAATGGGGAGAGAGGGCATCTTTGTCTTATGCCAGTTTTCAAGGGGAATGCTTGCAGCTTTTGTCCATTCGGTATGATGTTGGCTGTGGGTTTATCACTTATGGCTCTTATTATTTTGAGGTATGTTCCTTCAATACCTAGTTTATTGAGAGTTTTTAACATGAATGGATATTGAATTTTATGAAAAGCCTTTTCTGTATCCATTAAGATAATCATGTGGATTTTTTCTTTAGTTTTGTTTATGTGATGAATCACATTTATTGATTTGTATATGTTGAACCAACCTTGCATCCCAAGGAGGGTGGATGTGACCCAGAATTTATCAATTTCTTTTAGATTGTCTAGTTTAAGTGCATAGAGTTCTTCATAATATTCTCTGATGGTTGTTTGTATTTCTGTGGGGTCAGTGGTAATATTGCCCTTATTGTTTCTGATTGTGTTTATTTGAATCTTCTCTCTTTCTCCTTTATTAGTCTAGCTACAAGTCTATCTATTTTATTTTTTTTAACCAATAAGATGTCAATGGGCCAGTTACTGGGAAGTAAATTTTTAAAAACCTTCAATGAGCAATCTCCAAAAACAGTCATGATTTTGTTTGGGTTCCTGAAAATTTTTAAGAAATAGATTATGAGTTTTATTAATTTTTTCAGAAAACCAGTTTTTAAAAAATTCATATGGAACCAAAAATGAGCCCAAACAGTCAAGGCAATCCTAAGCAAAAAGAACAAAGCTGGAAGCGTCATGCTACCAGACTTCAAACTATACTACATGGCTACAGTAAGCAAAACAGCATGGCACTGGTACACAAACAAACACATAGACTAATGTGACAGAATAGAGGACCCAGAAATAAGACCACACATCTACAGCTATCTTAAAGACTTAAATGTAAAACCCAAAGACATATATGCAACCAACAATCAGATGAAAAAAGGTCAGCATCACTGATCATTACAGAAATGCAAATCAAAACCACAATGAGATACCATTTCACACCAGTCAGAATCTTTGGCAAACTTGACAAAAACAAGCAACAGGGAAAGGAGTCTCCCTATTCAGTAAATGGTGCTGGAATAACTAACTAGCCATATGCAAAAGATTGAAACTAGACTCCTTCCTTACACCACAGACAAAAATTAACTTAAGGTAGATTAAAGGTTTAAAACTATAAAACTATAGAAACCCTGGAAGACACTTGAGGCAATGCCATTCCGGACATGAGCACAGGCAAAGATTTCGTGATGAAGATGCCAAAAGCAATGGCAGCAAAAGCAAAAGTTGATGAATGGGGTCAAGTGAAACTAAAAATCTTCTGCACAGCAAAAGAGACTATCAACAGAGTAAACAGACAACCTACAGCATGGGAGAAAATTTTTGCAAATTATGCATCCCACAAAGGTCTAATATCCAGCATCTATAAGAAACTTAAACAAATTTATAAGAGGAAAACAAACAACCTCATAAAAAAGTGGGCAAAGGATATGAACAGACACTTTTCAAAAGAAGACATATATGCAACCAACAATCATATGAAAAAAGCTCAATATCACTGATCATTACAGAAATGCAAATCAAAACCACAATCAGATACCTTCTCACACCAGTCAGAATGACTATTATTAAAAAGTCAAAAACAACACATGCTGGCAAGGTTGTGGAGAAAAAAGAACACTTATACACTGTATTTGAGAGTGCAAATTAGTTCTGCCATTCTGAAAGACAGTGTGGTGATTCCTCAAAGACCTAAAGAGAGAAACACCATTTGACTCAGCAAACCCAGTAATGGGTTACTGGGTATATACCCAAAGGAATATAAATCATTCTGTTATAAAGGCATGTGCACACATACATTCATTGTAGTGCTATTCACAATAGCAAAGATATGGGGTCAACCTAAATACCCATCAATGGTAGACTGGATAAAGAAAAGAAAATGTGGTACCTGTACACCAAGGAATACTATGCAGCCATAAAAAAGAATGAGATCATGTCCTTTTATCCTTAGCAAACTAATGCAGGAACAAAAAATCCAAATAAGTGAGAGCTAAATGATGAGAACACAGGGACACATGGCAGGTGGGGGAACAACACACACTGGGGACTTTCAGAGAGTGGAGACTGGGAGGAGGAAGTGGATGAGGAAAAACAACTAATGGGCACTAGGCTTAATATCTGAGTAATGAAATAATCTGTACGACAAAATCCCATGATGAAAGTTTACCCAAGTAACAAACCTGCACTTGTACCCCTGAACTTAAATAAAAGTTAAAAAAAAAAAAAAGAAAGAAATGTCTCAAAGTGAACAACATAACTTCCCGGGTTGAAACACATGAAAACAAACCCACATCAAGGCACATCTTGAAAATTTGGAATATATAACAAAGAAAGAAAACTCCCCAAAGTTTTCAGAAAAGTTGGTTAAAAAACAGTATTTACAAAGAATCAAAAATTAGATTGATTTTAGGCTTCTCAACAGCACTACCAGAAGCCAGAAAATAATGGAGTAATATCTTCAAAATTTGAAAGGGAAATTATTTCCAATCTAAAATTTTATGCCCAACCAGTCATGTAAGTGTAATAAGGAATAACATCATGTTTCAGAACAATTTGCTTCGGTGTATCCTTGCTTGAATAAGTTATTGGAGGATACAGTCCACCAAAAGAGAGATTCAGGCCTTGGAGTAGTACAAAACAACAGAGTGGGTTTGTATCCATATTTAAAAGGCAGTAGCATTCCACAGTCAGGGAGCACTGGGCGAGAAGCCCTCTCCAGTACCCCTGGAGCTCACACCTCTCATTCCCACATTCCTATGTCCCATTGCTGCCCAGGAATTCTGATCATGTATTCTTTTGATACAGGCATTTCTGTCACTGATTAGCTATAGTCAAGTTGCTCTTTCTGGGGCTACAGGAGATAATCTATTGTTTTTCATTAAATGTCAATTTGATTAGCTTAGTTGTGAAGTCAACACTATGCCATCAGCTCTGGGTTCTTAGGAAGATGTCTACTTGTAAACTAGTTAAAGAACGGGCCCTCTCTTCTAGATTTTCCAGTTTATTTGCGTAGAGGTGTTTATAGTATTCTCTGATGGTAGTTTGTATTTCTGTGGGGTCGGTGGTGATATCCCCTTTATTATTTTTAATTGCGTAACCAAAACAGCATGGTACTGGTACCAAAACAGAGATATAGACCAATGGAACAGAACAGAGTCCTCAGAAATAATACCACACATCTACAGCCATCTGATCTTTGACAAACCTGAGAGAAACAAGAAATGGGGAAAGGATTCCCTATTTAATAAATGGTGCTGGGAAAATTGGCTAGCCATAACTAGAAAGCTGAAACTGGATCCTTTCCTTACTCCTTATATGAAAATTAATTCAAGATGGATTAGAAACTTAAATGTTAGACCTAATACCATAAAAATCCTAGAGGAAAACCTAGGTAGTACCATTCAGGACATAGGCATGGGCAAAGACTTCATGTCTAAAACACCAAAGGCAACAGCAGCAAAAGCCAAAATTGACAAATGGGATCTAATTAAACTAAAGAGCTTCTGCACAGCAAAAGAAACTACCATCAGAGTGAACAGGCAACCTACAGAATGGGAGAAAATTTTTGCAATCTACTCATCTGACAAAGGGCTAATATCCAGAACCTACAAAGAACTCAAACAAATTTACAAGAAAAAAACAAACAACCCTATCAAAAAGTGGGCAAAGGATATGAACAGACATTTCTCAAAAGAAGACATTCATACAGCCAACAGACACATGAAAAAATGCTCATCATCACTGGCCATCAGAGAAATGCAAATCAAAACCACAATGAGATACCATCTCACACCAGCTAGAATGGCGATCATTAAAAAGTCAGGAAACAACAGGTGCTGGAGAGGATGTGGAGAAATAGGAACACTTTTACACTGTTGCTGGGATTGTAAACTAGTTCAACCATTATGGAAAACAGTATGGCGATTCCTCAAGGATCTAGAACTAGATGTACCATATGACCCAGCCATCCCATTACTGGGTATATACCCAAAGGATTATAAATTATGCTGCTATAAAGACACATGCACACGTATGTTTATTGCAGCACTATTCACAATAGCAAAGACTTGGAATCAACCCAAATGTCCATCAGTGACAGATTGGATTAAGAAAATGTGGCACATATACACCATGGAATACTATGCAGCCATAAAAAAGGATGAGTTTGTGTCCTTTGTAGGGACATGGATGCAGCTGGAAACCATCATTCTTAGCAAACTATCACAAGAACAGAAAACCAAACACCGCGTGTTCTCACTCATAGGTGGGAACTGAACAATGAGATCACTTGGACTCAGGAAGGGGAACATCACACACCGGGGCCTATCATGGGGAGGGGGAAGGGGGGAGGGATTGCATCGGGAGTTATACCTGATGTAAATGACGAGTTGATGGGTGCAGCACAGCAACATGGCACAAGTATACATATGTAACAAACCTGCACGTTATGCACATGTACCCTACAACTTAAAGTATAATAATAATAAATAAATTAAAAAAAAAAAAAAAAAAAAGAACGTGGCCCTCCTACCTCTGAGTTGTGTTGGCCGGGCGCGGTGGCTCAAGCCTGTAATCCCAGCACTTTGGGAGGCCGAGACGGGCGGATCACAAGACCATCCTGGCTAACAAGGTGAAACCCCGTCTCTACTAAAAAAATACAAAAAACTAGCCGGGCGAGGTGGCGAGCGCCTGTAGTCCCAGCGACTCGGGAGACTGAGGCAGGAGAATGGCGTAAACCCGGGAGGCGGAGCTTGCAGTGAGCAGATATGGCCACCACACTCCAGTCTGGGTGACAGAGCGAGACTCCGTCTCAAAAAAAAAAAAAAAAAAGAGTTGTGTGATTCTGGGCAAGCTACTTAGCCTTTCCTCTCATCTGTGAAAGGGAAATACAGTATCAGAACGCTGTCAGGAAGCTGAAACAAAATAACAAACATAAAGTTCTTATCTTGGGCTCCACACACAGGAAGTGTTGAATTTATAACAGTTCCTTTTCCTCCAAGGCCAGATCACATAGAGGACCCCAAGACAGCCACAGCCTCGGTCAGCAGGACAAACACGAGGTTTTAATTGCACCATTAAAGTCGTGGCCAAATGGCTGCTCTGCCTCTGGGTCACTCACCGCCACAAGGCTTTACCAGTTCCCATCCTGGATAGGAAGTGGGCTTTTTGTTTGTTTTTGTTTTTGTTTTTAAGAGATGGAGTCACCCAGGCTGGAGTGCCGTAGCATAATCATGGCTCACTGCAGCCTCAAACTCCTGAGCTCAAGTGACCCTCCTGTCTTGGCCTTGTGAGAGCAGCTAGGACAACAGGCCAACAGGTGTGCACCCCCACACCTGGCTAATTGTTATTTTATGTTATTTTTTTTAAAGATGAGGTCTTGCTATGTTGCTCACACTGGTCTCAAACTCCTGGCCTCAAGCAATCCTCCCATATTAGCCTTCTAAATTGCTAGGATTACAGGCATGAGTCACTGCACCCAGCAAGTGTTCTAAATGCAGTTTCCAGCCTGCTCTTCAGAAGGACAAGGAGCAAAGAGACCCTCCTTGAAATACAGAAAATAAAAGCATTCCACTATTTAGTATGAGCAGAGTTCATGATCAGCCACAACTAGTTATTCAACTGTAATCCAGAAGTCCCATTGATACAGGAGTTAAAAAGGAAATATTTAGGCAGATAGTGAGGGTAAGGAAGTCCTTGGTAAGATTTTCCTTTTAATAAAAAGCAGTCCCCAAATCATTTCTTTTCTAGCAAAGAGCAGCCTGTAAAATCGAGCTGCAGACATGGATAAGCAAGCTGGAAGCTTGCACGGGTGAATGCTTGCAGGTGTGACAATAGAAGAAGGCTACCTGGGGGCTAGGTATGTTCAACATGACGGCTCCGTCTTTGCCTTTTTTTTTTTTTTTTTTTTTTTTTTGTGAGACAAGAGTCTCGCTCTGTCACCAGGCTGGTGTGCAGTGGTGCTATCTCGGCTCACTGCAATCTCTGCCTCCCGAGTTCAAGTGATTCACCTGCCTCAGCCTCTGAGTAGCTGGGAGTACAGGCGCCTGCCACCACGCCCGGCTAATATTTTTATATTTAAGTAGAGATGGGGCTTCACCATGTTGGTCACGATGGTTTATCAACTCCATATACAGTAAGGAGCAGACAACATGGCACTGGCCAAGTAGAAAACCCATTTGCATAATAAGATTAGGGTGGGGTGGCCAGCTTCTTCGAGTGCTGTGTAAATGTCTCACCTGGTCCAACCGATCTTTGGGCCCTAAGTAAATCAGAAGCTGTCTCCTCAAGCCAGTCTATAATACCTGTGCACTTCACCACAAAACCAGAAGACCCACTCAGGAGCCCCTGTCTCTCTGCAGGAGACAGAGCTGTTCTCTTTTCTCTTTCTTTTGCATATTAAACCTCCACTCTTAACCTCACTGCATGTGTGTCCATGTCCTTGATTTCCTTGGCATGAGGCAACGCACTTCGCGTATTACCCAGACCAATGATGCCGCTTCATCATGGTTCTGCCTTTTTTAGGCTGTGGGACAAACGGCCCCTTTGCTCTGCAACCCTACCTTGGCCTTGCTCAGGTCTCCTTCCAGCTGACTCACAGAGCCAAATAAAGCCCCCCCAGGTTAAGTCTTCTTTTAAAGGGGCAGCCACTCCAAAGAAGGCAGCACAATCAGTTTCAGGTGGCCCGGGGGTGCTACCAGGGTACTTTGCGCTCAGCCACTCTCAGTTCAAAGGCTTACCAAGTGCAGCAACAGAACACAGGCTCTTCTAGTTAAAAAAAAAAAAAAAAAAAAAAAAAAAAAGTGGGAGGAAAAGTGCTGTTTTAATTCTTATTTCCCAGGCAGAGGGGAGGTTAAAAAAAAGCCGATTTCTGGCTGGGCGCAGTGGTTCACGCCTGTAGTCCCAGCACTTTGGGAGGCCAAAGCGGGCAGATCACAAGGTCAGGAGTTTGGGACCAGCCTGGCCAACATGGTGAAACCCCATCTCTACTAAAAATACAAAAATTAGCCAGGCATGGTGGCGCATGCCTGTAATCCCAGCTACTCAAGAGGCTGAGGCAGGAGAATCTCTTGAACCCGGGAGGCAGAGGTTGCAGTGAGCCAAGATTGTGCCATTGCACTCCAGCTCTGGGAGACAGAGCAAGACTCTGTCTGGGGTGGGTGGGGGGAACTGATTTCTGAGCAGTGAGCCAGAGTTTAGTTGATCTCTTCTGTTACTTACTCATGTTTCCCCAGAGAAACCACATCACAAATCTGAGTCTCCTCCGGGAAGGGAAGGAGTAGGATTTGTGGTTCTCTCAGCCTCCTTTCCACAGTAGGGTTCTGACTTCCACTTCTAAAACACTTTTCTGCAAGCATCGGTACCTCATAAATGTTTTACTATATGTGAGACAGCAAAGGGAAGCACAGATTAGCTATTGTTACAGGACAATAGAAACTTGCTGTCTTCTCCAAGTTTGGCGTTCGAACCAAAGAGTAAGTGCCAAACAGTAGTTGTCAAGAATCCTCTCATTTACAGTCAGGTTCTAGACTTTGTGGGCAAAACTTGCAAAGGATGTGGCCAATTTTGCCAGAATAGATTATTGGATACCTCCAACTAGGACAGGACTAAAATTTCTTTTTTTTTTAAGACTAAAATTTCATTGGAAGATTACACTGAGGACTCCTTCAAAGGGTTGTGTGCTGTATGAACTCCCTCCTTACCCAATACTTATGGATGGGAAAATGCTTTTCCTTCATTTTAAGGCAAATGAGCTGCATGAACAGGAACTTTAACCATTCAGACAGACTGGCCCACGTCCCTGAAGCTTGAAGAATTCGGAAACCGCTATTACATCTGAATAAAGTCCAAAGACAAAAGGCTGTGGCCGAGTTGGAATAACAGGGCGGACAGAAGAGACTGGAATTGGGAGTGGACCATACTTCACGTTAAAGCAGGCGAAGGTGTGTGCATGTTTTCTATGGGTCAAATATGAACTGTATAATAGAGAATCAGCCATCGATTTTAAGGAAGACTCTGACCAAAAAAGCTTCCTGCCAGGGGTGAGGCAACTTCAGCAGGAGGAGGCTGCCCTGGACCACCAGAGGCAGGTGGTAGGAGGGCTCTTAGTGGCCACCCAGAAAATGTATTGCCTGAGGTAGTGAACTGCTGTCAGAGAACCCTACCAGGGGATATCTGAGGAGCCCACGAGAAATGGCCAACAACTGCATGTCTGCACCCAAAATGTGAGACCATAATACAACTGAACAATTCATTAAGACCCTAACTGTTCCTCTATCTCTCCTTTCTTCCTGCCCCCTTAGTCAGCCCTAGAAGGGTCAGAAACCACTGCTAAGGAGGGGGTGGGGGTGGACAATCAGAAGCCAAATACACTGCCCTCCTCTCCCTTCCCACTGTGGGTTTTTCAGGCTGGGGCTGTCACAAAGAGGAGGAGAGATGAAGGGGTTTTTTTGCTGATACTTTATTATGACCATTTACGAACATACAGCAAAGTTGAAAAAGCTTTACAGTGAACAACTATATCTTCACCAACCTGGATTCTTGTTTTATCTCATGTCAATCCACAGATCCATCTCTCTATCCATTCACTAATCCATCGTAGTTTTTAGGTATTTCCAAGTAAATTGCAGACATCAATAACTCAACATGTATTAACTAGAATTTGGTGTCTTTTTTTTTTCCTTTTGGTGTAAAATTTACAAATGATGAAATGAAAAAATTTTAAGTATGTATTGCTGAATTTTGACAAAAGTATACATTTGTGTAACCCAAAACTGTATCAAATAAAGGACTTTAGCATAATCCCTGATACAGTTTGGCTGTGTCCTCACCCAAATCTCATCTTGAATTGTAGCTCCCAGAGTTCCCAAGTGTTGTGGGAGGAACCCAGTGGAAGAGAAATGAATCATCTGGGCAGTTTCCCCCATACTATTCTTGTGGTAGTGAATAAGTCTCACAAGAGTTGATGATTTTATAAGGGGAAAGCCCTTTTGCTTGTTTGTCATTTCTTTCTTGTCTGCCACCGTGCAAGATGTGCCTTTTGCCTTCTGCCATGATTATGAGGCCTCCCCAGCCACGTGGAACTGTGAGTCCATTAAACTTCTTTTTCTTTATAAAGTACCCAGTATCAGGTATGTCTTTATCAGCAATTGGAAAATGAACAAAGACAACCCCAGAAAGTTTCCTCATGACCTGTCTCAGTCAATATCCACCTCTACACCCTTGGGTTTTTTTTTTTTTTTTTTTTGAGACGGAGTCTTGCTCTGTAGCCCGGGCTGGAGTGCAGTGGCCAGATCTCAGCTCACTGCAAGCTCCGCCTCCCGGGTTTACGCCATTCTCCTGCCTCAGCCTCCGGAGTAGCTGGGACTACAGGCGCCCGCCACCTCGCCCGGCTAGTTTTTTGTATTTTTAGTAGAGACGGGGTTTCACCGTGTTAGCCAGGATGGTCTTGATCTCCTGACCTCGTGATCCGCCCGTCTCGGCCTCCCAAAGTGCTGGGATTACAGGCTTGAGCCACCGCGCCCGGCCCACCCTTGGGTTTTTTCCAGTGTAGACTAAGTTTGCCAACTTTGGAAATTCCACATAAATGGAATCATATTATGATAGCCCTATACATAAGGCTTCCTTCAGTCTGCAAAAGGATTTTTGTATTCATCCATGGGTTGCTCATATTAGTAACTCTTTCATTTTTATTGCTGAGTAGTATTTCATGATATGAATTACCGTAGTTTGCTATTTGATCTTCTATTTATGGTCACCAGGAGTATTTTCAACTTTTGATTATTATGAATAAAGCTGTTGTGTTATTCTATAAGTATTTTTATTAACATGTATTTTCACTAATTTGGGGTAAATGCCTAACAGGGAAATTTATTATAGATGACATGTATATTACTTATATAAGAAAATTCCAGAAATTTGGTACTGTGGTTGTACTATTTTATATTCCTATTAGCAATATAGGAAAGTTACAGTTATGCCATATTCTTACAAAAATTTTCATGTTTAGGCCTTCCAAACTTAATCCTTTTGTTGGGTGAGTAGTGGTATCTCACTGTAGTTTTAATTTGCATTTCCTTGATGCTTACTGATATGGAACATTTTGTCCCACTTGTAATATTATCTTTGCCAAGTGGTTCCTCAAATCTTTTCCGCTTTTAAATGGTGTTTTTGCTGTTGTTGTTGTTGACTTGTTTTGTTTTATTTTGTTTTGAGACAGTGTTTCACTCTTGTTGCCCAGGCTGGAGTGCAATGGTGTGATCTCGCCTCACCACAACCTCCACCTCCTGGGTTCAAGCGATTCTCCTGCCTCAGCCTCCCAAGTAGCTAGAATTACAGGCATGTGCCACCACCCCCAGCTAATTTTGTATTTTTAGTAGAGACAGGGAATTCTCCGTGTTGATCAGGCTGGTCTCAAACTCCCAACCTCAGGTGATCCGCCTACCTCGGCTTCCCAAAGTGCTGGGATTACAGGTGTGAGTCACCATGCCCGGCCCAATGTCTGTAGGATCTGTAGTGATAATTTCACTTCTCTCTCTTTCACTTCTGATGTTGATAATTTCTATTTTCTCTCTTTGTCATGATCAGAGTAGCTAGAGGTTTATTAGTGTTGATTTTTCCAAAGAGCCAACTTTTTTGCCTTGTTAATTTTCTCTATTATTTTGTCCGTCTTCAATTGGGTTGATCCCTGCACTTTTATCTTTATTGATTCCTTCTTACTACTTCCTTGAAGTTTTCTTTGCTTTTTTTTTTTTAATTTTTATTTCCAATCTTCTTTAGATAGACGTTTAGGTCATTTATTTTAGACCTTTCTCTTTTTTTCTACTTCAGTATAAGCATATACAGCTATATTTCCCTCTGGGCACTACCATGGCTGTAATTCACAAGTGTTGACATGTTATATTTTGATTATCCCCCGAGTAAAATATTTTCTATTCCACTTTGTGATTTCTTCTTGGGTTTGTGGATTATGTTTAATCTCCAAATACTTGGGGCTTTCCTAGATCTCTTATTGTTCATTTCTATTTTAATCCTATTGTGGTCAGGGAACATACACTGCATTAATTCAATTTCATTTAATCTATTGAGTCTTTTTTTTTTTAATAACCTAGCATGTGACCTATCCTGGTGAACTCTGCATGTACTTGAAATGTATAGGTATTCTGCAGTTATTGGGTGTAACCTTCCATAGGTTCGTTCAAGATGGTGGATAATGTTGTTCAGATCATCTGCATCTTTACTAAGATTCTGTCTAGCTTATGTATCAATTGCTTGAGAGATGGGTATTAAAATCACCAATAAAAATTGTGGATTGTCTATTTATCCATTTAGTTCTATTTTTGTTTTGTGCAAATTGAAGCTCTGATTTTAGGTACTTAATTTTTTTAAATCTATCTTCCTGATGAACGACTCTTCTGTTATCATGAAATGTCTCTCTTTATCTTTGACAATACTCTTTGACTTACAGTGTATTTTATTTGATAGTAATATAGCTACTTCAGACTTACATTACTGATGCTTTGCATAGTATATCTTTTGATACTTATTTATACTTATTACAGGTGTAGTGGCTCACACCTGTAATCCCAGCACTTTGGGAGGCTGAGGCAGGCAGATTGCTTGAGGTAGGAGTTCAAGACCAGCCTGGTCGACATGGTGAAACCCTGTCTCTACTAAAAATACAACAATTAGCTGGGCATGGTGGCGGGTGCCTGTAATCCTAGCTACTCCGAAGGCTGAGGCAGGAGAATGGCTTGAACCTGGGAGGTGGAGGTTGCAGTAAGCAAATATTGTGCCATTGAACTCCAGAGCAAGACACTGTCTCAAAAAAAAAAAAAAAAAAAAGGAAGAAAGAAAAAAGAAAGATATTAAATGTACTTATTTAGACCTACTTATATTTGTCTTTTTTTCTATTTAAAGTGCATATTTTATATACAGCACATAATTGGGTCTTGTGGTTTTTTAAGTCAATTCTGGCCATCTCTGTACTTTAATTGGAGCATGTGGTATGATTCATTAACATTTAATTTTATTAAATATAGATTTACTAGTGGTAGAATGATGTAACTGGATTTAGGCTTACCATTTAATTATTTGTTTTACTATTTTGTTTGTTTTCTGTTTACACCCCTCTCTCTCCCCACTTTTTGTCCTGTTCCTTTTCTACTGATGTCTTTTGGACAACTTAAATGTTTTTGGAATTTCATTTTAAAGTATCCGTTGACTTTTTAGGTATACTGGTTGAAAATCCCTTATCTGAATTCCTTGGGATGAGAAGTGTTTTGGATTTTGAATTTTTTCAGATTTTGGAATATTAATATATACATAAAGAGATCTCTTAAGGATAGAATTAAAGTCTAAACACAAAATTCACTTATGTTTATATACACCTCATACATGTAGGCCGAATGAAATGTTACATAATATTTTTAGCAATTTTGTGCATGAAACAAAGTTTGTATACATTGAACCATCAGAAAGCTCACATGTCACTATCTCAGCCATCCATATGGATGGATTTCAGATTTTGGAGCATTTGGGATTTCAGGTTTTATAGATTAGGGATGCTCAACCTATGCCTCTTTTCATTAGTTTTTGTTGTTATTTTATGTATTAAAATGTGCAAGGAAGGGTGAAGTTTTAAATTGGATGAGATTTTTGAATTTTGAAATTAAACTAGACAGGATTTCTTTTAATTTATTTTTTATTTTTTACTTTAAGTTCCAGGATACAGGTGCAGAACATGTAGGTATGTTATATAGGTCTATGTGTGCCATGGTGGTTTGCTGCACCTATCAACCCATCATCTAGGTTTTAAGCCCCACATGAATTAGCTATTTGTCCTAATGCTCTCCCTCCCCTCATCCCCCACCCCCTGACTGGCCCCAGTGTGTGATGTTCCCCTCCCTGTGTCCATGTGTTCTCATTGTTCAACTCCTGCTTATGAGTGAGAACATGTGGTGTTTGGTTTTCTGTTCCTGTGTTAAATTAGACAGGATTTCTTAACAGCTTAAATTACTCAGTGGAACATGAAATGTCAAAGATTCTATCCAATGGGTGGGTAAGAATGAGTCCACATAGCAACTTTGAAGAAGTAAAGGGAACAAAAACCAAACATTTCTGATTGCTCCCTGCCACAGCCAGTGCATTCAATAACCTTTTCTACTGTCCTTGTTATTGTTTTTCCATTGTTATTACAATGAATATTCTTTTTCCCAGATGAAAAAATAGGAGTGGTGGGGCTGATAGTGAGAAAATAAGGAGAGCTGGCCCTATGCCTGCATTTACCATTTGAGAAATACAGTGAACATGATGCTTTTCACACAGAGGACGGGGAGGGCTTTTGCCTCTGTTTTGTTTCCTGTTATGTTCTGGATAGAAAACAAATTTTTCTTTCCACGGGAACCTGTTAGAGATATTTGAGAACAATCCCAGCTCTAGACCAAAACCTGTTATAAGTGGAAATATATTGTTTTATTTCTCTCTTTTTTACACTGTTCCTTCTCTAAGAGCCGAGGTAGGAAGAGAAAGAAGTAAAGAACTATTGACATGTGCAACAACATGGTTGAATATCAAAAACATTTTCTTGACTGCAAGAAACCTTATAACATGGAGTGATCATAATATGATTCCATTTCTATCAAGTTCTAAAATCTGTGATGGAAAAATATCTAAGGGTGTATTGGGGTTGGGGACGGACTAAGAGGAGGCATAAGGGAACTTTCTAGTCTCTACTGTGATCCAAACCCCATGCTATGAACGTTGTACACCGTATCTCATTTAATCCTCAAAATTACCCTATCAGGCAGCTACTGTCACTCCTCCACTTTATATAGAACATCAACTCAGAGAATCTAGGTACTGTGTCCTACACCTACTTAGAAGTCACCAATTCCTAAGGTACTTTAAAATGTTTTAAATAAAAATTAATAAAGTAGGCAAAAAATAGCTTGTAAATAGCATTTCTACAAATATCTCCTAAGACAATTTTCACATTGATGTCCAAAGACATTGACAAGAATGTTTTCCGCAACATTGCTTAAAATAATGAAAAACTAGAAGCAACCTAAATGCCCATTATTAGAAGAGTTAGATTAGTTCTCATACTTCCATATTATAGAATATAGTGCTGATGTAGATTGATAAAATTAAGTTAAAAAATCACATTCACCTTCTGCTCATGGGCCCAAGGAGACATGTTCAAGAATATTCATTGCATTTGTACATAAACACAAATACAAAGGAAAAAGTAGAGGCTTTCTACATGTGGTTATTTATTGGAGGAGGAAGAGGAGAAGAATGAAAGAAAACTTGCACTTTCCATATGCTTTGGTAGTGTATATTTTTGTATATAACGAGTCATTTTCATAAATATATTTTCAAGTCTGCATAATTACTAGGTAAGAAGACAATTGAGTTGCTTTAGTAAAAATCCTTCCCATTACTGCAACTGATTTCTGCAGCCAGAATGTTCCCAGGCCCTGAAAAGGGGAACCACTAAAACTAGAAGGCAGAAATACTGACATCAGAGAGGCAGAGTTCCAGAACATGGACCTAAAGTATCAAATCTGTCTGCAGCCCCGATTAGCAACTTCGAGAAGCCTTGCAATTTTCAGTGCTTAATAAATGAGTTACATTGAAAACAAATCCATGACAGCCATGCATTAGAAAGAAAGGTTACGTGTGTCCCCAGTAATAAAGTATGTGCACAATATAAATTAAAAGATACCAATTTATACTCATATGATTGGCAAAAAAAAATGTTAAAGCCTAGCAAAATCAAGTGAAGCCAAACACGAAACAAGCTTCCCAGTATTGCTTGTGGGAATACAGATTGTTATAACTACTTCAAACAATTGGCAATTCGTAGTAAAAATGAAGACAAGCCTACCCTACAATTTAGAAATCCTACTTCTAGGAATATAGTAAGAGAGATTCTTCCCAAGAAGCCTATACAGGAATGTATACAGCACTATTGCTTGTAATTGTACATCGTGGTATTTCCATATGGTAAAGTATTATTCAGCAGGGAAAGTAAATAGACCAGAGATAGACATTTCTATATGAATAAATTTTAGAAAGGTAAAATTGAACATAGGAAGCTGCAACTGTATCTGTAATGCTTTGTTTTGCTAGAAAACAAAAGGGGGGAGGGCAAAAGTAAAGAATCTGAAATATATGTAGGAAAATATTAATATTTAAAATTTTTTCATGGTGGATATATGGGTGTTTCTCATATTATTTTCTGTCTTTTCTATATGCTTGAAATATTTAATAATAAAGAAAAATATAAAAGGCATAGGAAAGAATATTCTGAGAAAATACATCAAAATGTTTATGGATATTAATTCTGGTAAGATTTTAAATGACTTTAATTTTCCTTTTTATATTTCTCTGTATGTCCTAATCACACCATATTAAATATATATTTCATTTACGACAATAAAAATATATTATTTTAAAACTCATATATATACAGTTATTTATGACATATGATGAAACCATATGAAACATAGCAAAAAGAATGAAAACTAGACCAGGATATTAAGAGTTGTTGACTTTTGGATGGAGCTATGAGTGACTTTTTTCTTCACGTTTATCTCTAACCTCAATTTTTCTATAGTGGGAAAATAAAATATTTGTGAAAGCTGGAATAAATAAAAAGCTATAGGTTTTAAATGAAAAAAAATTCAAATAATTTTTCCAGCATTATAAAATGTTCATATCCCTAAAGATGAAGTAAGTTACAAAAACATCAGTGTTTTTAAAGAAAAATTAGAAGATTTTTAAAGGAAGACTGTTATGATACTACAGTTTATATTGATGCTGTGTGTTTGTTGGCTCTGCTCATCAGAATATTAAGTTAAATAGTATATGCTGTGCCATAAATAAATTCTATGAGCAGAGGTCACTGAGAAAGGGGAACACAACGGTTATAAGTGGCCTGGTGACCTGAATTGCTTCCAGTAGGAGGGAAACATCAGAGTTATTTGATCAATGAAGTGTCTTTTATAAATCTTCAGGAAATCTCCTAGGAAGCCTTTAAGGAGATGGATTTCTCATTACTTCTGATATATGTTCCAATTAAATTATTACCATTGCCCCCATGGGACTGCCCAGCCTAAGAGATGGAAACTGTGATTCCAGCCCACTGACGCCCACCATCTATAAGATTCTGGCACATTGAGGAGGCCATGACCAGCCTGTTGACTGAAATCTATAAAGTAAAATGATGCTGCTGCTCCAGCAATTTTGAAACGCTGCCCTAGAATCAATACAAAGCTTTGGTAACCTTAGAATTTCCATATACCTAGGCAGATAGTTGTCTTCAAATATAAGAGTAATGTCATTTTCTGGAGAAAAAAAAAAGAATCTAGAAAAAGTCTACAATGCTCTCCTCTGCCCTTCCTCCTCACTCCACCTAGTTAGTAACAGCCAAATCCAGGTGCACAGATGTCTGAACTCCTCCACCTGAGGTTGTCCACAATGTGCGTTAGGTGGCACATCTTATAAGGCACATATGCAAACAATTATGGGATCTGAACAATAACTCAGGCCAAAAAGTCAGGAATTAGTGCTCCTTAGTGTACCAGTGGGAAAAAAAGGAGGCTTAGAGAGTTTAAGCAACTTTCCCTCGCAGTTGATAAGCCAAGGTGGCCTTAGACAAGTCGAGAACATGACAGAGTGGTAGCAAAAAGGTTTCAAAGGCAGAAGAGCAAATGAAGTCATGAATTTTACAGTCTACGTCTTTTTAGCCCTTTCCCTTTCGTGCTTTTCTTGGGTAAACTATCTAGACCCTTTACAAACACATTCCCACCCACAATTTTTCCGCCATTGCTTTAGGGCCTCATCTCTGAGTAACCGGAGGGAATGCAGCTGACCCCTTACCTAGTTACTTAATGACCTCCTATGCTTTGCCCTTTCACTTTGCTTTCTCCATGCCACTATAAGACATACAAAGATTTTTCTGCCCCCCAAGATTGTGCAGTTTTCTACTCAGCTAATTACCCCCAACTGAAAAATAACTGTTCTCCATACTCGGAGATATATGGTAATCAAGCAACCAAATATGCCTTTTGCCAATGACATGTTCTTTTAATATGTTCAAATGAGAGACTCATCGGAAATTATTCACTTTCTTCTGAGTTGCAAAGGAAAATGAAAGGCAAATTATGGCTATATATGCACGTGTTTGCACAGATCCCATTCCACTGAATTAATTTGTTGCCATCCACAGAGCTATTGACAACTAGCTCTTTCCTCTTACCTTTTCGCTTACCAGGTGGAAATGATTGCAGACTTAATTTCTTTGAGGGGTGATTTAGATTGGAAAGGGCACCTCTGTAATGCAGAAGTCATAATGTCCACTAGAGACAATAAAAGAACAATAGCTCCCAGTGTTTCCACAGTGAAGAGAGAGAGATAATAGAATGTCAGATTTTAAAGGAATTCAAACCATTACTGACTTTTCAGATGAGGAAACTGAGACTCAAAGAAGTTAGGGAGTTAACCAAAGTTGGTTTTTTAGTTTGTAGCAGGGCTGAAATTAGGTGCTAAGTATTGCAACACTTGGGCCTCTCTCTTCCTCCCCTCCATCCTGCTGCTAGTAGTGTCAGTGGCAAATACAAGCCAGTTCAAGGACATGTGGCATTAGGGATGAGTACTAAGGATAAAGCACCAATGCATCCTTGCAATTTTCTACACATTCCTTAATTACAGGGCTTCATTTATTCACAGAAGTTGCCTCTCTTGTACATGACCCAACACACACACAATGTCTGACAGAGATAATTTATCATTATCTGAATGCACTTAGGGTGGTCAGTTTCAGCCAGAGTGAAGAACAGAGAAAGGCAGGGTCAAGGGCATTATAGAAGTAGCCCTTCTTGCTTTACTCTCCAGCCCTCCACCCACTCCTATCAGCCCAGGTAGATTCACTTTCATTACATTTCTCTTTGATGCAAAATCTGGAAATCTTGGTCAGGTAGCTCTGCTTATCAGTGGGTTCATAATAACCCATTTTTATCAAACTTCATCTGATGGATCCAAAATATGTTTGATCTTAGTATAAAGTACCCTTATCAGTGCTACTGCTAAAATGACACTGCCCAAAAGTGCATGGTGTTAACAGCAAAGTCTCTAGAACCAGAAAGAAGTATGTTTAAATCCAAAATCCATCACTTTGTCGCCATGCTGCCGTGTCCAATTCATTCTCATTAAATAGTAGTTTACTGAGCACACTAGACTGTAGGAATGCAAACAGATAGGGCCTTAGCTTTCCTGGCTTCACTCTTGGGAGGCAGATCCAGACACTAACACATCTATTACTCAAGTTAATGTAAAGGATTGATGGGTACAAGTGCTGTGCAGGCAGGTCCCTGGAATGATGAGAGCACCCAAGGGAAGGCTTTGCTCTGGTTACAAACATCAGGAAAGGCTTCCTCTAGGAAGGGCAGCTGGGGCTGAGATCAGAAGCACAAGTGGGCAGTAACTGGGTAAAGTAATGAGGATCGGGCATCCTAGGAAAAGGTGTGGTGCAGGGGGACCTTGACCTTGGCCAGTACAAGACTCTGAGTCTTTGCAGTGCAGAGCATAGAGGAGGGACACACAGTGAGGTCAGAGAAAAGGAAAGGGGCCTGTGGCCATGGTGAGGAGGTTTGTCCTCATTCTAAGGAGGATTGGGAGGTGTGGGGCATGGTCTGACCTAGGTAGAGGACAGACTGGTGAACAACACAAACACAGGCACACAGGTAGAAGGCCAGGAGGTAATCCATACAAGGGCTGCAATGAGAATTTCAATGGAAAGAGAAAACAGAAGCTAAATAATATTTAAGAACTAAAATCAGCAGGCCTGAATGGTAAGTTGGATATGAGAGGTGAGAGAAAGGGATAAACCAGAGCTCACTCATAGGACTTTGGCTTGTGTGACTGGATAGGTGGCAGCACCATTCTCCGAAAAACAGAATGTAAGGAGGAGCAGATTGGTGACTTAAACCTCTGCACCTCAGTTTCCTCATCTGTAAAATCGGAATCGTCCTACTTATATCACCATGTTGCTGAAAGCACTAGAAAATGTTCCTAGAAAGTGAAACCTCCATACAAAGTGGTGTATGGTTCTCCCCCAAATAAGTGGGACCTATTCTTATATGCTTCTCTTTCTTGATCTGACTGGAAATTCAGGATCTCAGATATTCATTTATTTTCACCGTCTCCTCTGATGGCTTTACAAAATTGCTGGTTTGCTGATCTAATCACCCTAAATAGTCTCTAGTACTCCATACTAGGAAAATAGTCAAGGGGGCAATTACTCTTCTAAACTGATTATTGTAAATGTCACTGCTACAGTGCAACTCACAGTGACTCACTTGGCTGTTCAAAGGAAAACATCTATTGCAAATGCAGCTCCCATTACTTCCCAAATGTTCACGCACAAATGCATTTATTTTACCAGGAGTGTGGTGTTATGTCATTTAAGGGGAATGGGAAAACACACTCACAATTGAAAGAGAGAAAAAAATAGCATGTATACAGCACCTCCACACCTGTCACTGGGTGTGGAGAGGCTGAGGGGAGGAGAAAGGGCAGGTATATTCATGATTATTTTTACAAGTAAGGTTAACTTAGGCAAAGTAACATGCTGAAGCTCACAACACGAGGAACTAAGACATTTCTGTGACTAAAATACAAGTCTTGGGACTCCCGATTCTATCATATGTCTATCAAAATCTCCCACCTGCCAACATTAAACCATACAATGGAGATGATAAAAACCATGCAGCCACTGAACAGAGGAGAGGGGCAAGATCAAAACTCATTTGAACTTTCACAATAATATTATATAAATTCACTATTACTTCATTATTATGATTGTAGTTGTCGTTAATAAATAAGACGTGTTGAGCAACTGCTACATGCCAGACCAAATGTTAAACACTTCATTTGTGCTGTTTCATTGAACCTTTACTTTCCACATAGGTGCTTTTAAAAATTAGAATTATGACAGTACAGATGAGAAAATGGAAGCTGAGAAAGCTTAAGTTGCTTAAACCTGCTCCCAAATCCTAGACTTTTTCCAAAGCCACCCTACTAGACTACCATGCTTCTGTGAGATATATTGTATTCATAGCAGAGTCAAATACCAATAAGGCCAAGACAATCAGTAATTTTGAGTTCTTCTGGATTTTTTGGGAAATTCAAACAATGTCTCCCATTGTCCTAAAAACATTTAATGTAGTTCCACTCATTCTATAAGCAAACAGGTGTGAACCCTTATCCGGGCCGATACCACTCTAGTTTCTCTGTAATGGTACCTTTTGTGTATAGAATATTCATATCTCAAATGCTGATCCCCGTTCTGTTGCTTACTGGCTGAATAACTTTGGGCAGGTGACTTAGCAGTTCAAACGCTCTTTAGTAGCCTGTGAAGTAGGGGTGACAATATAAATGGAACCATGTGCAGAAAGCACTTGACATGGTCCCTGGTACATGGTATACCACACATATTAGCTGTGATTATTTTTTATTTTGATGATCCTTGTGATCACAGAATAGAGGTTAGCTACATTCTACAGAGACTAAACTTCTTCCAAGACATAAAGTGTTTTGTGCAATTTTATACAGCCTGTAAATGATAGAACAAAGATAAGAAAGCAAGTGTCCTAAACGTGACAGGGCAAATTTTTGTTACTAAAATTTCCAGCAACTCTCTGAGGAGGGTGGCTCTTGGTAGCTGGAGGATTCTGAAAGTAGAAGTGGGGAGAAGCCAAACTGCTCATCAGAAAGGGCTGAGAGATCACGTGACCTGAAGATGATTCAGAAGTGAGAAGAAAGGGCAAAGAAATAAAGTACGCATGGGGAGGGTCAGAGAAAGCGTGAGTGAAGGAGGAAGGGAAAGGGAGAAGGAGAATATGTTCAAAGGGATTTGAGAAATTTGCTCCCGTACACAATGCAAACTCCCTCTTCCTTCGACCTTCAGAATCATCATGAAAATCTAGACTATATATAAATGCATGTGTGTCTACAGACTCTAAAAAAAAAGCTAATCCCTATATAAACATGGTAAGTGGGGGCAACAGTGCATACAAGGGCAGCCGCCAACTAGGCATCTCACAGGAAAGCAATGGACCCCATGCTGTATGTTGGGGGAGGGGGAAAGGAAAGGTGTTAGGGAATTAGGTTGTATTTACTAGGTGTGGCTGGAGGCAAAAAGAGGGAGTAGGAGAGAAAAATCACACAATTCTACACATATCTGAGAAAATCCAAGAAACAGTTTTGGTTTCCAGGATGCCATTCTTAGTACAACCAGCTTATAATGTGGGTGCAGATCATTCATTCACAAAACTGGCTGGCCAACCTACCCCAGTGCCTAGAAGAGAATTACACAGGCACACACTCCCTGATAATCTTTGGAGGAACATGGATGGTTTAGAAAGGAGGATGACAGAGGTAGAACTGGAGAATTTTCATGATTGTTCCTAATTGGTTTTCACCATCCTAATTATAAGCAAACCAGGGATTTCCTTATGGCATACTGGAAAATCATGAAATCCTCTGAGTTCTCATCTTTGCTTTTTGCCAAAAATATAACTGATACGAAACAGAATCTGTATTAGCTAGATGTTTGCTGAGGTTCAAATGCTTAGATTGTTGTGTTTTAAAATCATATTTGCTAAGATATTGTTTGCTTCCATGTCTCTTGGCCTAGGCATAGCAATAATTGCTTCCACCTGCTGGTAGAAAGTAGCAAGAAAGATGAAGAGAAGAGGCAAGGGTAGGGAGGAGAGTGGAGGCAGTCAGGAAATAAAACTAGATTAAGGAAGCTGATCTCACTTCTTCGTAGACTGAACAAATACATCTGTGCCATGCTCCTCTGGAAAAGGTAGTCTCCTGGATGTTCCATTTATCCTCCCTTCTCTACCTACGCCTCCCCAGCCTCATTCAAAATGTACCATATACAAAGCAAGGTGGGGTAGGAGAAAGATAAATGAAGTCAAACGATCTGGATGTGAGCCCCAACTTCTACCATCCATTAATTGTGGGATTGTAAATGGAACCCTTCCTCTCACCTATGAAATAGGCTATGGTATTTTTTTTGTTTTGTTTTTTGAGATGAAGTCTCGCTCTGTTGCCCAGGCTGGAGTGCAGTGGTGCCATCTTGGCTCATGGCAACCTCCGCCTCCCCGGTTCAAGTGATTCTCCCACCTCAGCCTC
Source organism: Macaca nemestrina (assembly GCF_043159975.1). Lineage (NCBI taxonomy): Eukaryota > Metazoa > Chordata > Mammalia > Primates > Cercopithecidae > Macaca > Macaca nemestrina. The sequence goes on from NC_092139.1 coordinate 63,697,879, forward strand.
CTGAGTAGCTGGAGTTACAGGCGCACACCACCACACCTGGCTAATTTTGTGTGTGTGTGTGTGTATATTTTTAGTAGAGACGGGGTTTCATCATGTTGGCCAGGCTTGTCTTGAACTCCTGACCTCAGGTGATCTGCCCTTCTTGACCTCCCAAAGTGCTGGGATTACAAACGTGAGCCACCATGCCCAGCCAAGGCTATGAGTATTTTCAATGAGTTTTGTCAATGACATAATGCAAGTACTCTGTATGTCTCTGTGAATATCCATTAGCATGCATGAACAAAGGTCCCAGATGTGTCTTTTTAAAGATTTGACTTTAAACCGCTCAGCTAAGTGTGGTGCCAGATTCATCCAAGAAGCATGCATGTTTGTCTTCTTTGGAGACAAAGAAGTTACTTCAACCACTGGCCTGACAGCAGACACAGAGTAACCAGCCTTGGATGGCCAGGGCAGAGGCATGTGAAAACAGTCTTGGTCAGGAATTCAGCAAGGTCCTGACTTGCCCACAGAATCTCAACAGCCAGTTATGAAAAATGACCTGAACAGGCACACTCGCCTTCCTTTGCTCACACTTTAAGGTTTGCTATTTATGAGTATGTATCAATTCCAGATGTGACCTGGAGAAGAATGCTGTGTGGCAGGAGACTGCTCTGTGACGTTTCTGTTTACTATGACTGTGGTGTGTGTTAATTTGCCAAGTTGATGCAGGTAGAAATGGCAATGGGATTTCCAGAAGCTACCAGAGGGGTCAGCAAACTATGGTCTGTGGGTAAAATATGTTCCACGCCTGTTTTGGGAAAGTTCATGAACTAAAAATGATTTGACCATTATTAAATGACTGAAAAATTCGAAAGAAGAATAACATTCCATGATATGTGAAAGTTATATGAAATCAAAATGTAGTATCTATAAATAAAGATTTATTGGAACACAGCCCCACTCATTTGTTGATACATTGCTACAGCAGCAGAGTTAAGTAATTGCTACAGAGACCATATGGCCCACAAAGCCTAAAATTTTTACCATCTATCCCTTTACAGAAAACATTTGCTGGCCCCTGAACTACAGCACATTACTGTGCAAAGGCTACAAAGTCCACTTACCTCTCAGTGTGAGGCAACACTAAACTCCTTTTCATTCCAGCCTGACACACCTCCTTAGTCTCCTTCAAATTTATTGCCTCATTCCTGCCTATTTTCTAAATGTATTTATAACTGTCTTCATGCCATCTCCCTGTTCAAAAGCCTTCTAAATACAATTGGCTCCATATCTGTGGGTTCTGCACTGTGGATTTAACCAACTGTGAATAGAAAATATTCAAAAATATTGTGTGTATACAGAACATGTATAGTATTCTTGTCATTATTCCCTAAACAATACAGTATAACAACTATTTCCATAGCATTTATACTGTATTAAGTATTATAAGTAATCTAGAGATGATTTAAAGCATACAGGAAGATATACATAGGTTACATGCAGATATTGTGCCATTTATATCAGGGACTTGAGCATCCATGAATTTTGGCATTTGTGGGAGGCTTGGAACAAATCCCCCAAGGATATTGAGGGATGACTGTACTTTCATAATCAGAGAAAAACATATTTTTAATACACCAATGTTTCTCTGTCATTCATAGAATAAAGTCACAATAGTTGTGATATGCATACCAGAGCATTCACACCTAGCCCCCGTGTGCCCATCTCTTGTGGAGCAAGCCTCCTGAAGCTCTGCTCCCCACACTGTGCCATGTCCTTCATCTTCATCTACTCAGCAACTCCCTTCCTGCCTCTAGCATACAGCTTAAGACCTCCTCCACTTTCTTACTACCTTAATGAGAAGATCATGTTTTGATCACCAGTTTTTTCCCCACAGCACATACTTTTCAATAAACTTCTATGGTGAGACGTATCATACTATATTGAAATCATTCACCTGCACGTCTAGCCTGACCCACAATCTCCACCAGTGAGTGGGCTACACAAGGTTAGAAACCACATTTTCTGCATCTTTATGACTCCAGTACTTGGCATGAGGAAAGAATATAAGATGGGTTCGTAGAATTTAATAATAATATTAATTTTGATTAGTTTGATTGTCATTTTCATCTCAGTGGTTTAAATCACAGTTTTTAACGTAAAAAAAAAGCCATAGACATAAATGTGTCTTTACAGATTCATTCTGAGTGACTCTGAGTCTTTGATAAGCCACTTAACTTTTCTGAGATGCAAATTCCCCATGTGTTAAAAGATATGGAGGAGACCCACTTGACCAACTTTAGCTGCTTCGTGGGTGAGGGGGATAAGCAATCCTAAAACTAACGATCGGCATGAATTTTCTAAGATCATACATTCACATTTCTAAAAAACACTAGTTTAAAAAGTACCTTCATAAAAAAGATATTTTGTACTGGCAAAAAAAAAAAATGAGGCCTAAATAACATAATGTCAGTAAAAGCTCTTTATAAGTTGTAAAGCATACATGTGAAATAATATGGCTTTTAGCTTCTATTATAATAACCACCTGGCATAGCTCAAAAGATCACAGCCTACCCTGGAAGATAGAAGAGCCTGTTTCCAGGGCTCATAATGCATTGAAGAGTAGAAGGTAATTTTATTTTCATGATAATGATACCGCCTTCTGGCTTCCTCTACTTCAGCTTTTTTATGAGGAAATAAAACATCTTACAAGTGCATGGAACTTAGATTTTTTAAAACACTTCCACATCCATTATCTCTTTTAATCCTCAAGACCATCCCCACTTTGCAGATCAAAAATCCATTCTTCAGAGCCAGGAGTGACTTGCCTTAGACCTTCCAGCAAGTGAGAGGAAGTTGGACTTCAAATTGAGGTCCTCAGCTGCAAATTTTCTATTTTTCCATCATACCAAAAGCCCATTGCATTAGAATATTTGAGATCATTCTAATGTCTTTAGAGGTTAAGAAGCTGAGAGCAAGAGATTCCAAATGATCTAAGATTACACAATTAAGGAGAATGTTAGGAACCCAGAACACCCCACTTGCCCCAGTCCCTAGATGATTATACACTATATTTTGTGATATCCATCCACAAAGATGGCCCCCGGCGATCCCCACCTACCGGTATTCACACTCTTGTATAATTTCCTCTCACACTGAAGTGGACTGACTTGTATAACCAACAGGATATTGTGGCAATGACAATCTGTGACTTCTGAGGCTAGGTCATAAAAGACATTGCGGCTGTTGTCTTGCTCTCTTGAAAGATGTGCTTTGAGGGAAGGCAGACATATGATTATGAGGACACTCAAGACACTCCAAAGGGCTCTTCAGTGTCCAGGGAACAGAGACATCTTCCCAAGAGACAGTACCACCTTTCCAGCTATGTGAATGAGCAATGGGTCCTCCGGTCCCATTAGAAATCTCATTTAACCCTTCAGAGATTGCAGTCCTTGCCAATATCTTGACTATAACTCTGTGACAGACCCTGAGCCAGAACCACCCTGCTAAATCACTCCTGAACCACTCAGCTAAATCACTCCTGAATTCCTGACACACAGAAACGGTGTCATAATCAGCATTTGTTGCTGTTTAAGTCACTTAGTTTTTGAGGTGATTTGTCATGTAACAATAAATAACTAACATATTTTCTGTTATGGCCAGTAGGCTCTCCAGGGTATACATGCATTCTCCTTTCTCCTCCTGATTTCAGGTTTCTTTCGCTAAATATAGTCACAAATCCACTTGTCATCAGTTCCCTAAACTCATTGCCAAGGATAATAATCAAATGAGAGAAGTTACTTCAATAATCTGATTCACTATGGTCTTCACCCAGCTGCCCCCGAAGTTTTCCATCTTGTCCCAAAGCAATTTTCTCACCATATACTGATGTTGAAAGCCTGAGATAAGGTTTGACTAGGTGGTGTGAATGTCACAGGCTCTATATCTGCTCTGTCCTTTAAGGAACTCCTAATAAGATCTGAGATACATCTGGCTGAAAAATTGAATCTAGAAATGATGGGATCATGGAACTCAATTATACTCTTGTTCATTTAATCCAGATTCCATGTTTTTCTTTTTAAATCCTTCTACCATTCTCCTCTATGATTTAACATTCTTATTACTGAGAAACCAAAACCATAGAAACTGGTTAACTATAAACGTGCTCATCCTTTTTAGAAATAATGTATCTATAAATCAGAACCCTTTATTTTTCAAAATAAAATTGTGAAACCACAAGTCACCCCTGCCAAAGACTAGTCCATTTATGCAACTCCCTGGACCAAAAGGAATAAGGGATAAAAATCCTGAACTCATCCCATGCCGGCCCTAGGAAAACCCATGATACCTGTCAAGAAGAAGGGAAAGATGCCAGCCAGCCTATCAGGGAATTGCTTTCTATCCAGGCTTCATGGCTAGGAGCAAACATCATCAAGTTCTTTGCAGTGGAGATGAAGAAGAAGAGGGGCTGGCAACACCCTCCAGGAGACACTCTAGGATGCTGAGGGAAAACAGACATTACTCCCTCCAAGGTACAATCAAGAACCACTGCACTAGTCAAGGGGGAGCCAGGAATTTAGACAGGTCCCATCCTATCTAGGGTGGACCAACATATATGCCATGGCAAGGGAACATCTGGAAGTCTGAAAATAATCAGAACAGAGAAAGAGAATACAAGGAACAGAGAAGGTTACCAGCATGTACCATCCATCTATGGTGGGCCAGGTATTCTGCTGAGTGATAGACACTTAGTATCTTATTTAAATCTTCCAACTGCATCTGCTTTGGCAGGAGCCTAGCTTCAAACTCTCTTCTGGTTGTATGACATTGAGCAAGCCATTTGACCTCTCTGAGTCTCATTTTCCTTCCATGTAAAGCAAGTTAGTGATTAGTACTACCAGGAGACAGAGTTTACAAAACTAATATCTTCAGTATCATACTGAGGAAGAAATGAGATAATTGCAAGTGCTTCTCAAACTGTCCACAGCATACAAATTACTCAGAGAATTTGATTAAATGCATATTCTTGTTCATTTAATCAGAATCTCTAAGTAATTTGGGGTGTGGCCTGAGAGTCTACATTTCTTGCAAGCATCCAGGAAATACCGATGCTGCTGGCCCAAGGACCACATTTTGGGTAGTGAGGATATAAAAAACTCATAACCTTCAGTGATTATTATCGGTGTTAATATGTTAACATGATATCCCTAGCAAGAGCAGCAGAGCTAGTAAGTGGCAGAGCCAGGGTATAAATTCAGGACTAACTCTCCTCCTCTTCCTCCATCCTTATTTATCTCTCAAAAGGAGCCAAATATATTTGGAACAGAGATAAGCAATGCTTTCATGAAGCCATTTCTTCAGTTATCTACCTGCCCAGTGACTTCCTGTGATATTTCGACCCTGACATCTCAAAGTCTCCAAAAGTCCAGCAGAGACATGGATTCACTGCATCTTCCATCATATTATCTCATACTGAGGACTTGCTGGGTCACCCAGAAAACTTCTGTCAACAAAGACTGACTCAATCAAAATTGAAAATTGAGGCTTAACTCAGCCTGAGGATGAAGGCAATTAACTAGGAGATGGGAGATTAACTCCCTGGGCCACATCTCAGGGACAAGCAGGGGCTGACTGTTCCATGTTCATTAGAATTAATTAAGCACTGTCTGCCCTGGGAATCACAGGGAAGAAGTTGTTTTCTAAGATTGAACAGGCCCAAGACATGGGCATGGGGCTTAACTCTCATTGCCTCTCAGTGGAGGGTTGGACCTGAATAAGCAGATATTTGGATTTAGAGAGGGTATGATAAGGTTCCCAAGATGAGTCTGGCATTATTATTTTATACTTACAGTACTTTTGAGGTAAGAGTGCTTTGCATTTTTAAATTAGTTTATCTTAAAAATATCAGTAGTCATGGGAAAAGAAAGCAGAGACCATTCTGAGAAAGAGAAAGAAGTGAGCAATCCTCACATACAAAACCCTGACATCAGACACTGTAGAAATTGTGTGCATTGGAGCTGGATGTTGCTGCAGATACATCGGCAGCTAGTTTGAGGCCAAGTGATATACTTGCAAGCACAGCTAGTTTAAAACTGCACTAATAATAGTTATGACTGAAAACAGGTGCTATTCTTTACCAGGCACTGTGTTAAGCACTATAAACACATTGTCACAGTAATCTCGCCAATAATCTTATGGGAGATGGCTCTGGTCTACTTTTTTTTATCAATAATTGGAATGATGTTACTTCCCTAAGTTTTCATAGGCAGAGGCAATGCTACATACAAATATGCTTGTTTACATGAATTAAATCATTTGGTAGAAATGAGAGATTCAGTCATTCATCAGAGTATAGAATCTGAGATGGAACATAAGACAAAAGAGAACAGAAGGTCTTGTTACTGGCCAGCATCAAAGCACTATTACCCAGTCTTTTTTAGTTATACAAACCACTCAACAGAATACTTGTGAGCTTTACCTGTGGGCAGTATGCTGAGAGTTCAAACCACTTCTTGATGTGGCTATCATTCCTTAATAATGTGTCTCTCTCACGTTCAATTATATGGCCACACCCATTTGGGGAAGACAGTGATGATGTGATGGAGTCCTCACAGGGCATGGCGTCACAAAATGTGGGTTTGCATCCAGGTAATAAATGTGCCCAGGAACAATGACTCCATGACTAAAACACCAAAAGCAATGGCAACAAAAGCCAAAATTGACAAATGGGATCTAATTAAACTAAAGAGCTTCTGCACAGCAAAAGAAACTACCATCAGAGTGAACAGGCAACCTACAGAATGGGAGAAAATTTTTGCAATTTACCTATCTGACAAAGGGCTAATATCCAGAATCTACAAAGAACGTAAACAAATGTACAAGAAAAAATCGAATAACACCAACAAAAAGTGGGCGAAGGATATGAACAAACACTTCTCAAAAGAAGACATTTATGCAGCCAACAGACATATGAAAAAATGCTCATCATCACCAACCATCAGAGAAATGCAAATCAAAACCACAATGAGATACCATCTCACACCAGTTAGAATGGCGATCATTAAAAAGTGAGGAAACAACAGATGCTGGAGATGATGTGGAGAAATGGAACACTTTTACACTGTTGGTGGGACTGTAAACTAGTTCAACCATTGTGGAAGACAGTGTGGTGATTCCTCAAGGATCTAGAACTAGAAATACCATTTGACATATCCTTTGGGTATATACCCAAAGGATTATAAATCATGCTGCTATAAAGACACATGCACACATATGTTTATTACGGCACTATTGACAATAGCAAAGACTTGGCAGCAACCCAAATGTCCATCAATGACAGACTGGATTAAGAAAATGTGGCACATATACACCATGGAATACTATGCAGTCATAAAAAAGGATGAGTTCATGTCTTTTGTAGGGACATGGATGAAGCTGGAAACCATCATTCTGAACAAACTATCGCAAGGACAGAGAACCAAACACCACATGTTCTCACTCGTAGGTGGGAATTGAACAATGAGAACATTTGGACACAGGGTGGGGAACATCACACACTGGGGCCTGTTGCAGGGTGGGGGGAGTGGGGAGAGACAGCATTAGGAGATATACCTAATGTAAATGATGAGTTAATGGGTGCAGCACACCAACATGGCACATGTATACATATTTAACAAACCTGCATGTTGTGCACATGTAGTAGTTTCCTGTCATGGGGGGAACAGCCTCTAACTCCAAGACTTCCCATAGCAGAACTTAAAGTATAATAAAAAATAAAAATAAAAAAATAAATGTGCCCAGGGAACTTAGGGAAAGCAACTAACTTTTCTGATGCTGTATCCTCTTCTATAAAATGGGGCAAATGCTACTTACTTTATAGGACTCATAACCTTCAGTGATTATTATTAGTGTTAATATGTTAACGTGATCTCCCTAGCAAGAGCAGCAGAGCTGGTAAGTGGCAGAGTAAGGGTACAATTCAGGACAAACTCTCCCCCTCTTCATCCATCCCTATTTACTTCTCAAAAGCAGCCAGATATGCTTGGAACAGGGATAAGTAATGCCTTCATGGAGTCATATCTCCAGTTATCTACCAGCCCAGTGACCTCCTGTGTGACATTCCAACCCTGACATCTCAAAGTCTCCAGAAAGCAATTCCAGCAGAGACACGATTGATTCACTGCATCCTCCATCAGATTATCTCATACTGAGGACTGTCAGGGTCACCCAGAAAACTTCTGTCAGCAAAGACAGATTTGATCAAAAACGAAAACTGAGGCTTAATTCAGACTGAGGATGAAAATAGAAAAACAAAATAATACTTGTGAAATTTACTTTACCATGCTGTGCAAATATTAGGTGTTGTCCTGAGAGGGAAATAACTCTTTATTCTTTCCCCCAGAGAAATTCCCAGCCTCAAGCAGTGTTTAGTTTTTAGTTCTTCTTCAAAAAAATTGCAAATAATGCATGAAATCATCAGAGCATTCGCTTTCTGCAGGGTCATTTTTTTCTGTTTCTCCTCTTTCCACTGGCAACGAGACCCTTTGAAGACTGGCAGTTTCCTGATCAGTTGGTTCACTCCTTCATGCCCAATCAGAAATTCTTTAGAAAGCAGTGAAACGTGTCTTCTTTCAGTACCTTGAGAAAAGCTGACATGAGATAATTCAAAATCACAGGCAACTTACTTTAACACTTTTATGTCTGGCTTTTGATCATAGGCTCACCCTCAAAAATCTCAGAAGCAAACAAAGCACATACTTCTGCACGTATGCACACAAGATATGCACCCTCAGTGTGATAAGAAATTCCTGCCCTACCCCTTGCTTCCTATTAAAGCAAGGTCTGTCACTAACAGCTGGAGAACGAATGTTACAAACAGAAGGCAAGGGGTTGGAGGGGACATTTACATTTGGTCATAGAACCAAAGCATCACCGACAAAGCAAAAGCAGGGTTAAGAATGGACTGAAGTGCTATCAATGTAAGAGAAGGACTTTTTAAACACTGTGACTCCCCCTACCCTTCCATTGCTAACGTGGTCTTACCTCTGGGAGTATTGATCTCCACATTCTCAGGAAAAGGCTGTAAAAGCCATTTGTAGATAAATTCTCAGAGAAGATGGGAATGTTCACTTCCAGGGTGAATTCTCTGGAACTTTTTCAACATTTGTCTTGTTCCCACAGAAGAAAACCAAGTAAGGCAAACATGAAACTTGCTTCTACACATGGTTTCTATTTTATCCCAAGTTGGTAATTAATTTCTCCTGCTTGTTTTATTTCTACTTCCACTCCTTTTTTTTTCTTTATATTTTATTTTACTTTTATTTTTGTGGGTACATAGCAGGTATACATATTTATGGGGTACATGAGATGTTTTGATACAGGCTTACTATGTGACATACTCTCCTTATTCTTGACTCTTTTCTTTCCATTCTTTACAATTCTTATTTTTTAGAGGGGAAAATGGTGAAATAATTTAAGAAAGTAAAAACAAAGAATAATTTAAGAAAAGGAAGTCTACTATTTTGAAAAACACTAGAGGCACAGAGTTTTGAATCCAAAATCCTTATCCCAGGAGCTTCTTTGAAGAGTATATCCAACTTCTCCTCTTCATCTTCTGCTATTAACTTTGATTTGAAGTTATTTTTAACCTATCATCCATTTCCTTGCCAAGGAATTGCAAGGGTGTATAGAATATATTAATATTAATCCTATATATTATAGTAGTTTCCTGTCATGGGGGGAACAGCCTCTAACTCCAAGACTTCCCATAGCAGAATATTCAAAAGGAAATATGCAACTTGATGAGTCTCAAATTTTATGATTGTTCTGGAAAGGTCTCAGTTGCCCAGGCTATGTGGTTTACTCCCATGTTGAAAAACAAGGATCAGCCCCAGAGCTTAGAATATGTGGAGACAAGCAGGCATTCCTGAGATAAAAGGGAAGTGAAGACTTAATTGAGGAGATTTAGTAAATAAAGGATTAATTCTTCCTTCCAAATTATTGCAAGTAGAGATTTTCTCCTCCCCTTCAAGCTCCTCCCCTGATCTTACTCCTTCATGAGCCTGGGGTTTTCAGAGGGAGAAGGATGGCCCTTTTATTATCTCCAAAATTAGTGTTTTCTACATGGAATTGTGAATGCTGGTTAATGACAAGAAAGGTCCTAGGTTGTAAGGGCACACAAAGCGAGAATGCAAAGTACAGGGCAACAGAATGGATTTGCCAATTGTTGAGGTTATTCATCCAGCATAACTTTTAAATTTTAAACCTAATAATACCTATCATGTTTTGCATGTGGCCAAGTGGTTAGCACCTTACATACTGCCTTATTTTGGATTTCCCCATAAAGAGAGCCTGAGTGAGGAATTTGGGAGGTCGTGACTGTGCATGAGTGAAGGAGCAGAATGAGAGAGGAAAGAGGAAAGGCCAGTAGAGGGCACATTTTCAAAGTTGCTGCAGAAAGCAAGAAGATTGTGCTCTGCAGACTGCCTGTGGATCTACAGAATACTCCCACAACTGAGCCCTAGGGCATTTGTCCACTGCCTCCTCTCTCCCCTCACAGGGCTGCCCTGCCGGATATCGCCAACCCCACTTAGCTGACCCCAACCCCACTTTGAGGATGCTACTGTATACAAGCTGAGCCAGCTCAAACATCCTCAAAAGAAGTTCTGCAGCAGAAACTCAAAGAGTCTCTCAGTGCATGAGAAATAGGAGGCAGCATCCACCACTCCAAGTGTTGGATAGTTGTGCTATACAGCACAGCTGCAGCTGAGGCCAGAGATAAATCTCGAGGATGGGAAGAACAGCAACAAAAGGGTCGGCTACACACAGGGGCTCCCCACCCGCTTTTGCTCCTTCCGCCTCATGACTTTAGTGCAACCTCCACAGAGAGAGATTTAGCACTACCTTTCAAAATTAAAAATGCCCTTAACCAAGAACTTTTAATTGTAGAGATTTGCCTAATGAATATTCTTGCACATGTGTGAAATTCTATATGTACAGTGATATTTATTGATGTGTTACCCATAAGGGCATGCAACTGGGAAAATACTGTTAATGAATATAGAACAGATCAAATAAATAATGATATATTCATGGAACAATGGAATTTGGGTAACAATTAACTATACTTAACAACCTGCATGAAAGTGTCACAAACAAATCAGAATGCACACAACCGATAAGAACAGAAGTCTGCTGTAGAACATCCATCATGCCTGTAACAGCATCTGTCAGTCATGAGTGGCAAACCACGTGGCAGTTATAAACAATGAGACCTCTCCGTAGGCATACTGATGATCCTACTTCCTAAAGGTTTATTATAGATCATTGTTCCATCAAGAAGTTCAAGCTGAAAGTTCAAGCACCATGGCCTTAATTCCCTGGGCTAATATCCTCTGCCCCAAGAATAAGGCAGCCTTCCTGTAGCATAGAATGTCATGCTGATTTGAAGGATGTGTGGAAGGATATATTGAATATATTAGGCTTATTATGCAGTTGTTAGTAGAGTTGGAGTTTTTCTCCTGTTCCAAACTCCATCTTATTCTAGATATTTAAGCAGTCGATTGAATTATAAAGCCAGAGTCCCGCATATGAATGGCCAGACCTCACAGAGTTAAACTAATTCCACAGCAGGATCACTTCATCAAGCAAACTGACAAATCACACTCAGCAGAGTTTGTCTTCCTCCTGATAGCTTTCCTTCAGCTTTAATATGCAATAGAAAAAAATTGTACCAGCCAGAAGAAAAAGCATCCAGAACCTGGAATCCTCCCCGATTAGAACCAAGAGCCTGGAGATCTGTGTCCAGATCCATCTGAAACAAACTTCCTCATCTGGCCTTCTATATTCTCTGCCTGTGAAGACAGAAAACTCACCTGTCCAAACAAGCCACACTATACTCACCCAGGATTCCATGCCTGAAACCATGGCTTCCATTCAAGGTTAAAAAACACTTCTGGACATGGATTGGACTCTACTCTCCTGGGGAATTGACTAACTCTGCAAGTCTCTCTTGCACCCACTCATGCAACCTGCTCTCCTTTGGCCTCAACATGTGCTCAGTTGGGCAGGATGTCAACACAGTGGGATGCATCCAAATCAATCATAATTTAGACTGTCAAGGAAACAAAAAACAAGATCCTACCCAGCATCTTGTCTAGAATTCTGTATTTTCCCCAGTGGAGAGAAGTCCCTGCAGATAAAAGGAAAACCTCCCATATCAGGGTTCATTCCAGGAATGAGGAGGATTCATCACAGTGGAGGAGTGAGTCTCCGTTCATTAAAAACATCCTTCATGGCCAAACACAGTGGCTCATGCCTGTAATCCCAGCACTTTGGGAGGCTGAGGTGGGTGGATTGCCTGAGGTCAGGAGTTCGAGACTAACCTGGCCAACATGGCAAAACCCCATCTCTACTAAAAATACAAAAATTAGCCAGGTGTGGTGGCAGGCACCTGTAATCTCAGCTGCACAGGAGGCTGAGGCAGGAGAATTGCTTGAACCTGGGAGGTGGATGTTGCAGTCAGCCGAGATTGTGCCACTACACTCCAGCCTGGGTGACAGAGCAAGACTCTGTCTGGAAAAAAAAAAAAAAAATCCTTTTTCAACTGAATCTTTTATGGACTGTGAACAACCCCATAAAGTAAATATATTTGCCCCTGTCTTTTTCCATCTGCGGAGACTAGTGTTTGGATCCGTTGTAGCCTAAAACAAAGCACATGATGAGAAGGCTCATTCATCACAGCATCAAGGACTAAAAGGAAGTTTCAAAGAATTCGGCACCATTCAGCTTTGCTGACAGCGGGTGAATATGATGAGAACAACTTGTTGTTGTCCTAGCCTTCACTAGTGATTGTAGAGATCACAGAGTCACGAGGAGTCCTGGGGCTGCCGAGGGAGGTGAAGGCGCTTATGGGGAAATGAGAATCGAGTGACTGGAGCAGACAGGAGAGGTATGTGTGCTGGCAGCTGTTTGGAGCATCAGTCTTCAGACCAGCTTGTCCTGTTTCCTTGGTTTGTCATTGAACTTTGCTCATGACTGAAACAGGCACAGAGATACCGAGAAAAGTCCAAGGTGAAGAAACACCAGGTTTGACATTTCTTGCCAAGCTAATGGAAGAAAAAATATAAGAAAAGTTACTTTTTAAATGGTAATTTTATGTTATAAATAAAATGCTATCTAAATTGGAAGAGTTATATTTCTCTCACATTAGGACCCTTATTTTCCATTTTTCAGTAAGAAATATTTCAGATAGGTAAAACGCTTCTGTCCTAATCCCATTATATTCCCTTCCCTTTCTACATTCTCCAAGACAAAGAATCCATGTTGGTTTTACTCATCAATGTTTCTCCTTATCCATTAGTTACATAGATAGATAGATATCATTAATATAAATACATATATATATGCTAAACAATACCTAGTATTATTTTACATCTCTTAACTTTGTAAAAATGTACGTATTTCTTTCTGCATTTGATATTTAACCGTATGGATGTAACGGTCCTAATTTAATTCAGCTGCCATTTAATAATCTGTGTTATGAATCTGCCACAATTATGGATCAATTCTCCTGTTGGCAGATATTTAAGTTGTCTCCAGTTTTGCACAATTGTAATACTGGTGCAGTAAACATCCGTGAACATCCTTGGACTTGTGTCCTTGTATACACATGAAAATGTTGTGACATGCTTTTAATAAAACAGTACACCTTAGAGATTTTTTATGCTGGTACATGTTGTTATAGTTCATTCTTTTAACATTTGAACAGTATTCTGGCTTGAAAAAGAACTAAAATTTATTGAACCGAGTTTCTTGCTGGACATTTAGATTGCCCCTCCCTTGATTTTGTGTTGCTAACAACAGGCTCACAGGTGTCCTTGGACACATGTGAGTTTCTCCAGAGAATGTATCTAAAATCATGACCGCTCAATGAAATGGTGGGTGTGCCTCCAACTTTCCACACACTGCCTAACTGCTCTCCAGTTGTGCTGATTTGCACAACCACCAGCAGTGCATGGGGAACTCCATTGCTCTTCTGCCTCTGATCTCTCAATATGGTCAGTCTTATATAAGATTTTGCAAATTGATGGATCTCAAGTGATATCTCCTAATATTTATTTTCACTAGCCTCTTTCCTTATAAAATTGAGCATCTTTTCATATATTTATTGACCATTTGGCTTTTATCTTCCATCAGTTGTGTGTCCATAGACCTTTGTTTCCTTTTCTTCTGGGTGACCATTAGGAGGCTCTGTTTCTAATTATTTCCATATTCTTTTTTTTTTTTTTTTTTTGAGACAGAGTTTTACTTTGTTGCCCAGGCTGTAGTGCAGTGGTGCAATCTCAGCTCACTGTAACCTCTGCCTCTCAGGTTCATGTGATTCTCCTGCCTCAGCCTCCTGAGTAGCTGGGATTACAGGCATGCCCCATCATGCCTGGCTAATTTTTGTATTTTAATAGAGACAGGGTTTCACCACGTTGGCCAGGCTGGTCTCAAACTCCTGACCTCAAGTGATTCACCCACATCAGCCTCCCAAAGTGCTGCGATTATAGGCATGAGCCACCACACCCAGCCCCATGTTTTACTTATTTTAGGAGAGGACAGTCCATTGAACATTTAACTAACAAAAGTCTAATATGTCAATAATAAATTGTCTAGCAGGTAAAATAACTTTTAAAACCCAGTAAATAAATAAAATGAATTTATGCCCCTTCTCAAAGCTTTGGAGACTCCACCATGATGACTATACTATAGGTGAGAGCTATCCCCAAAGGATGTGCACTCAGCTTGCAAGGGGAATTCAGCACTGCTTCATGACCCCTTAGCTAAGGGAAGAAGGAAGGAACTGACATTAGTAAATATTTACCGTTCAACTGGAATTTAACAGATATTACCTCATTTAATCCTTGCAATGAAACAGGAAAACATGTATTATTTCCCTTTTTCTCTTTGAGGATGAGATTAAATGTCTAGCCTGAGGTCAAGGAGCTTCAAATTAACAGAGCCAGAATTTGGAGGTTTGCCTGTCACCAAAACACAGGCACTTTCTACCACACAAGAGAATCACAATTCTTATGGATAAAGTAGTTTGAAGAGAAGATTCCTATTTGGGGAAGTTTATAAACCTTAACAGGAATAGGCCAGGGGCAGTGGCTCATGCCTGTAATCCCAGCACTTTGGGAGGCAGAAACAGGCAGGTCACCCGAGGCCAGGAGTTGAAGACCAGTCTGACCAAAATGGCAAAACCCTATCTCTACTAAAAATACCAAAAAAAAAAAAAAAAAGCTGGGTGTGGTGGCACATGCCCATAATCCCAGCTATCAGGAGGCTGAGACAGGAGCATCGCTTGAACCTGGGAGGCAGAGGTTGCAGTGAACCAAGATCGCACCATTGCACACCAGCCTGGGCGACAGAGCGAGAGTCCATCTAAAAAAATAAATGCTAGCCATTCTTTTGAAAATAATTATTTGTGGAACTGAGGATTTTGTTCAATCTCTTCTGACACCTAAGCAGGAGGGATCTTAGAGGCACACTTCCTTCCCTCCGCATCTCCAGGAGGAAACTGTGGCCGTCAAATATTGTGCATGCTTCACATAATTTATATGCATTTTATTCCTTTTTCCCTTAGACTACTTGCTCTCCTGCTAAGAAAAGAGCGGTTATTTTTACAGGAAGCAATATCAGTTGCTTCCTCAGGGGGCTGATGATTTGATAAGGCATGGTAAGAGGCAGAGACAAATCAGGCTTTGAGAGAATATAAAACACGTTTTAGTTTCAAAGTCCTAGAATTTATTCTGAAAAATTTTAAATGAAACACATTCAATGAATATATTACACATTTATTTTACTGATGCTTTATTTCCCAATTATAATTGTTAGGTAATTACAGAAGGAAACCACACTGAGCCCTGACAATACGCAGTTGTGGGAGCCTGCAGGAATTTCTAAGATGGTTTTCATGGCTCTTAAGACGTCTTGAATCCAAGAAGTCTGCCCATGAGTTTTAGGGGCGAGGCACTTTATTTCTTTTAACTTAATGGGGAGATGGCCAAGGCTCTCAACGTTGTACATGGTCAGCTTGAAGTGATTTCAGCCAAAGCTCTGCTGGACAGTTCCCACGGCGTCCTCTTTCCTTTCACACATATTCCCCTACTTTCTGCCTTAAATTGTTTCTGAAGCCAAGGCAGCTTGCTCAGCCTCTGTGCAGAGCCAGGAACGTAAGAGGGTTAATACTGCTGCAAGTAACTCTCCTCCAATAGAAGAGTCAGTCAATAGATAAATGCCCCTGTCTCTGGAGTTTCAGAGGGAACATTTAAAGGGTGCTCTACTTTCCATTTGACAACAAAAGTACCCAGATCAACAATGCACCTTTTCCTGGCTTTTCTTCCTTTCCTCCCTACTCTCCTCACTCTCTTAATTCTGCTTCCTGGGAGCACCTCCTAAATAGATTACTTATACCCAAATCCTTTTCTCAGGTTCTGTTTTTGGAAAAACTTAAAGCAATATCCCCCAAGTTCTCATAGATACCCATGTATAGTTTTAAATATTAGCTTTTCCTCCAGGAAGCCTTCTCTGACCTCTTCTAAGTATAAAAAAAGTAAGTAAACTTCTCTTTTATTACACTATATTTTTATTGGCTGTTTATCCATATCCATCACTAGACTGTGAGCTGCTTAAAGATAGGGTCTATATGCCATTGTATGCCTGGTTCTAGCACAATATCTGGTCATGGCAAGCACTCAGTAAATATCTCAGGAACAAGTAGAAACAATATGTGTAGGTATTGGGCTAGGTACTTGTCAGTCACATACCAAGATGAACAACACTCACAATATTCCCTCTGGTCAAGAGAATTCAGGGTACTGAAAAATGACAGACAGGAAAACAGACAAATTGCAAAGCAACATGTTTTGAGCTCCAATGAAGGCATGCAGTCGGCATTGCCTAAGCTCTGTCTTTACTGCCAGGAAAAGGCTCTCTGAAAAGATATCTGAGCAAAAACCTGAAAAAACTTGGTATATCATAATTTAAAAAAAAAATGGCCAGGCACAGTGGCTCACGCCTGTAATCTCAGCACTTTGGGGGCCAAGGAAGGTAGATCACCTGAGGTCAGGAGGTTGAGACCAGCCTGGCTAAAATGGCGAAACCCTGTCTCTACTAAAAATACAAAAACAAAACAAAACAAAAAAAGAGCCAGGCATGATGGCACGTGCCTGTAGTCCCAGCTACTTGGGAGGCTGAGGGAGGAGAAATCGCTTGAACCTGGGAGGTGGAGGTTGCAGTGAGCCGAGGTTGTGCCACTGCACTCCAGCCTGGGTGGCAGAGCAAGACTCTGTCTCAAAAAAGAAAAAAATAATAAAGTAAAATAAAACAAATTAAATTAAACTTAAAAAAGTTTAAAGAATTTATAAAAATTATTAAAATAAAATAGACAACTCACATTTATTAAGTCCTTCTTTAGTGTCTGGTACTTGTACAAAGGAATTTTAGGGCATCATTTTATTTGCTCTCTATATGTAGATACTGAGCAGTCTCATTTCCCAGATGCAGAGACTGAGGCTTATAAGGTTAAGAACTTGCCTGGATTTGCACAGTTAGCAAGAGGTAAAACCAGGATTCCAGTTTCTCCAATGCCTGGACTCTTAACTCAGCATTTACTATAATAAAGTTTCCTACTCTAATGAAAAAAGAGTCAAGTCATGGCTTATTCTCCATGTGCCATGAATTATCACAACAGCAAGAACAAAGAAAACCTCAAGAAAAAGGGATACAGTGTTATCCCTTGAGGAGTGGCAAATACTTCCACATCTTTCCACTCCAGCCACATGCTTGCTCCACCCCAAAGCTCACATTCATTCTTCTGCAGCCGGGGGGTGGGGGGGGGTGGGGGTTATAGGGTCTGTCTCTCTCTCTCTCTAATTAGAATTGTGCTCCAGCCTCCTTCCTCACTCTCTCAATTCTTTCGAACGTTCTTTAAAAAGAAAAATAAATTACAGTTCTCCTTAAAGTCACCTCTTGGTTCTTCAAGTGCTTCTCAGTCATTTTAAATCAGTCCTCAGAACCTCTCAGGAATGCATGTGTGCACAACACACATGCACAGGGAAGCACCAAAGAAAGAACTCCCAGTATCGCCTGAGTTATACATGTAAAAGGTGATTTGGAAGGAAACACTATTCAGTAACTAGGTTATTTTAAGGCTCTACTTTCATGTCAAGTTTCCTCTCAACATCTGATAAACGCTGCAGCAGAAACGGATTTTTAAAGTTGTTTTATTCTTGGTAGAATGAGTGTTGCTTTGGCAATTTCCCCAAAATTAGTGAAGTTTGTCAGCGAGTGCCTTACCATGATCTATTATTTAAGTCATTTTATAAGGGCAAGAGAAAGAAAGAATGAAGGAAAGAGGGAGAGAAAGAGGAAAGAAAAAGAAGGAAAAGAAGAGAGGAAGGAAGGAAAAAAGGCAGGTAAGACAGAAGGAAAGAGCAAAGAAAGAGAAGGAAGAGAGGAGTGGAGGGAAGAGAAGGAAGGAAAAAAGAGAAGCTTCTCTTCTAACAGGAATAAATTCGCTGCTGAATAAATAAACATAAGCGGTAATGAAATAAAATTCATTTTCCAGGTTTCTTTTCCATGAAAGAAAAAGAGGCAGCTTCTTGCATTACCCCTGCTCTGCAGGATACCAAATAGAAGGGAAAATATCAGAAGAGAAAAAATATATTCGCTCATATTTGAAATGCAGCATGGATAGATTTTTTAAATTGAGATCTTCTAATGGCCTAGAAACAGCATAATTGATTAAGTAAGGAGATTGGGATGAAATCAGTAACTTTATTGTATATTCTTTAAAGGAACTGGCCCAGGCTCTAATAGAGTATCGCTGGCATATCAAAGGTCTGTTAATAGGATCTTTGAATAAGAACTGGGCTTTGAGTTGGTTTAGCTGAAGACTATTAGAACGTTTTCCAGAAAGACTCTAATTCCCACAGGATGGAAAAAACACAGTGACTACCCTGCATAAAACATGACCCACAATTTATGGCAGAGCTGTGATTCCACATTAATTGATACAAAGGGTGCTGTTTTCCAGATGACCTCACACCTAATTGAATAAGGCAGACGCACATATCACATGTAATCATGTTTATTGTATGCATTATTGTCATTTAGCATTGATCAACCTTTACCAGCAGCATGGATGGTTAAGAGGACTGACTTCGAAATCTGACAGACCCAACCCCTGTCAATAAATAACTCTGTGCATTTTATGCTCTTTGAAATGGTGACAAAGAATAGTGCCTACCTCAAAAAGTTGAAGGAAACCAATGCATGAAAAAGATAATATCTGGCATACAGTAAACATTCATAAATATTATGATTATTTGCATTTCCTGAAAGCATTATGTTTGGGTTTATTAACTATGCTTTGCTCCTTGGGCAAATTCAGCTAATATTCTTCAAGTGCTTATTTTGTGCACAATGCTCAATTTTTTCATGTATTTTTTTAATTCCCACAGCATTTCAGTGAGGTAGGTATTATTATTCCTCTTTAAAAGCTAAGGTAACCAAAGCTAGGGTAAAATAAGATAATTTGCTCTTCATCGCTTGGCAAGAACATTGTGAAGTTTTTGATTTGAGCTCAAGTCTTCTGACTCCACAACATGGACACTTGGAATACATCAATTTTATGTCCTGTAACCTGAATAAATTTTTATAGCCTATGGATATTCTATTCATTGGTGTTTTGATAAACCAACTTTCCAAAAAACAAGTCCTGATTTGTCACATTTGCCAGTTTCTGTGGTGTAAATACCCCAACCAGGGCCAATTTCAAACTGCTGGTAAACAACTTATAAAATTGTTCTGTACTTAACAATAAGTTCTCTTCTCACTAGGTATTGTATTTGAAATATGGTCACCTGCATTTCAAAGTGCCCACAACTGAGGAAGTCAAGGCTTGAGCCTATGCCCCTTTCTGCTTACTCTTGGCTATGTTCTTTTGCTCTCAGGCTTCTTGACCTTTTCATGACTTGTTATGGATGCAACCTTGGAGCCTACCATGAGAGGCAGAAGCAAGTTGGAGGAGGCAGGCCCATACTTAGGAAGAGCTAGGCTGCAAATGAGAACTAGGCAAACAGCAGAAAACAAGACAGGGTGACAAAACCAATGACTGAGAAACATGACCAGCAACCACAGGCAAGGGGTAGTCTGATTCCAGACTCAAAGAGCAGGCCTAAGCAAATGAAGAGACACAAGTAGCTAAGTAAGGGATAATCAAATGGAATTGCCAAGGCCCAGGCTGGGAAGCAGACAGATTGGAGCTCGACCATCTGCCCAGCCACTTACTCACTATGCACCTGTGGGAAGTATATTTAAGTTATCTTTGCCTCAGTTTCCTCTCCTATAAATGGGAGCAATGGTATCTTCATGTAAAAGGTTAAAGGATATAAAAGACTCTATCATACAATAGTATTCAATAATATTAGTTTTTAAAAATTGATCTTATACTGGTAAGGAAACCAACTCTGCCTCAGCTAAAAGAGATTATTTTTATTTTACTTAATCCTGTTTTTAGAACTCAGGTACACAGATTTGAATTGGTCACCTTGCTCAGTACATGGTATGCTCTTATCATTTGTCCGTCCATGGCCCTCTTTTTAAATTATTTTCCACTTTATTTCTCACTCCAATCCCATTCTCTCCCTCTCATAAGCACCTTCATCCCCGTGTTTACATGCTTCTTATATACACATATGTTTATTCAATTACCTTTGTATTGATGGAAAATACATACTATGGCTTGTGGTGGCATGATACTGGCTCACTGCAACCTCCACCTCCTGGGTTCAAATTCTCCTGCCTCAGTCCCCCAAGTAGCTGGGATTACAGGCACATGCCACCATGCCCAGCTAATTTTCATATTTTTTTAGTAGAGATGGGGTTTCACCATGTTGGTCAGACTGGTCTCAAACTCCTGACCTTGTGATCCACCTGCTTCGGTCTCCCAAAGTGCTGGGATTACAAGTGTGAGCCACCACGCCCAGCTTGGACTTTTAAAATTTACATAAATAGTGTTATATTAGTTTGGCGGAGCTGCCATAACAAAATCCCACAGATTGAATGGCTTAAACGACAGAAATATATTTTGCCACAGCTCTGGAGGCTGGAAGTCCAAGATCAAGGTGTTGTCAGGGTTGATGTCTCCTGAGACCCCTCTCCTTGGTTCAGAAATGGCTGCCTTCTCACTCTGTCCTCACATAGTCTTTTTCTACCCATGCACACCCCTGGTGTTTCTCTGTGTATTCAAATTTCCTTTCTCATAAGGATACCAGTGGTGCTAGATAAAAATTCAATGTTTAGTCCACCTTAAAGTCCTCATTTTAACTTAATTACTTTTTTAAAGACTTTATCTCCAAATATGGTTACATCCTAATGTACTAAGGGTTAGGGATTTAACATGAGCTTGCAGAGAAGGGACAAAATGCAACTCCTAAAAAGTATCATGCTATTCTAATAGATTGTTGCAACCAATGAACCACACACCACATTAGATGCTCACACACCTTTTGTTTCTGGCTCCAGGCTTGGCACAGAACTTGCTCTGGACAAAGGGACATTAGCAAACATAGTCCAAGAAAACACTTAATAATATCTTGTATATTGGAGCTTTCTCTCTTTTGCTGCTGACAGCTTTTCTGCCACTGTGTGAGAAAGCCCAAGCTAGTCTGTTAGTTGCTGCAGGTATGAAGCCCTCCCAGACATGAATAACCAGGAGCAACAGCTAGTTGGGTGGGTGAGCCATATTAGAATACCCAGGGACCATTGTTTTAAGTGCCAACCAAACTCAGGGGCACAAGTGAGCGCAGGAGAGACCAGCAGAACTGCTTTGCTTTGCCCAGCCCAAACTATTGTGCTATAAACAATTACTCTGAACCAATATTTTTGGGATGGTTTGTTAGGAGCAACCAATGATGATAAAGCTATAGTTATGGATATTATTCTCTTTCTTACTTTTTGTCACTTAATATGATGTATTTGAGATGTTGCTATTTGTAGATCTGTTTCACTCCTCCTGGCCGCTATAAGGCTTTCTGGTATACCCACATGTCATATTTTATGTATCCAATCTTCTAGGGATGAACAGTTGGGCTTCCTCCAGGTTTTGGCTCTACAAACATTCTCATATACATATATTTCTCTGCTGGTGTGAGAGTGTCTTTGGAAGCACTATTCCAAAGTAAAACTGCTGGGTTGCAGGGCATATGCACACTTAATTGCACTAAATATTGTCAAATTGATCTTCAGAATAGCTGTAGCAGTTTACACTCCTTTTAGAAGTGAAGGAGGACTGGCCAGGGGAGTTATATATGTTTCTTATTAGAGCAGGAATCATTCCCTGATGAGTGCTAGCTTTAGTCTTGCAAGAAAAAATAAGCAGAAGTTCCTAGCTAGAATACAAAGGGCTGTGCAGAAATCAGAACCCAGGTACTGACCCAGGCAGACCTTAACATTCTTTCTCTCTATTTCTCTTCTTCACTAGTCTTACCTGAAATTGATATACTATTGCAGGGTTGTTTGTTGTTGTTACTTGCCTATAATAGTTATGACATTTCATTTTCTAGTCTTCATTCCTAACTTGAAATTTTGTGATTTTTAATATTTTAATTTATCTATCATATAAGAGCTAAAAAGATAATCAGGATTTACTGATAGTAGATAATTGTGTTGAAAACAATTCTTTCAAGTTATTGTGATTGAAAGCATGTGAAGATAAAAAATAGTTTTGATAACACTAGAAAACAATAATCTAGTAATAACAGGAATATATCAGGATACAGAATATATGCAAAGCAACTATGTTATAGTGTTAACAGAAAAATATCAGAATACAAATATTATACAATGCATTCTCACAGCTGTGATGACTGCGGCATTTTCCCCGAGCCTATTCGCCAATACCAACTGTTTGGACTCTGGGCCCAAGGCTTCACAGAGCAAGAGTGCAGAAGGTCAGGTCCAAAACCTGCCCAAAGTGGGGATAATCACAGGAGTCCTTTCTCATTAAACATGAGCCCTAAAAATAGGGGCAAACCACACCAAAACCCATCTCCTGTACCCCTGCATCACAGGCATGTATAGGCTGGAGAAGGCCAGGAAGCCTCAAGCTTCTGAGGCACGCTGGAGGGAAGCCAGAAGGTACAGTCATCCTTGACCTCAGGGAATCTGAACAAATAATTTTCAAGGGCAATGACAAGCAAGTTGTCAAGCACATAAAGAAGCAAGACAACATCAAAGAAAACAAGCAGAAGAAATAGACAAGTGAATTACCTATTAATTATAAAACAACCATAATTATTATGTCTACAGAGATAAAAGGCAAGCTTGAAAATATTCAATGGTAGTAGGAAACAATAAAGAGTGATATGGTAGATTTGAAAAAAAACAAACAGAAAGTTTGGATATAAAATATATAATAAAAGGATTTAAGAGCTCAGTGGTTACATTGGACAGCAGATTTAACATAACTGAAGACAGATTAAAAAAGAAGATGACATTTTCCAGATACAATACAAAGACAGATAAGAGAGATACAAAGCCTAAAGTGATTAGAATCCCAGAAGGAGAAGAAAGAAAAAACTGGAATAAATAGCATCTGAGATTTTTTTCAGAACTGATAAATGAAACCAATACATATAAGCAGGCTCTGAAAATTCAAGCAGGATAAATAATAGTAAATCCACATCTATATGCATATCAAATATATGACCAGAAAATAACCAAACCCAAGAAATTTATAAAAAGAAATAAAGATAGAGTATTCTGAAAGTACAGCAGTGAATAAATAACTGACTTCGACAACAACAATGAAAGCCAGAAGACAGTAGAAAGCTATTTTCGATTAGTACAAACCTAAGATTCCATACCCAGTAAAACTATTTTTCAAAAATGACAGTGCAATAAAAACTCTTCAAACAAGCTAAAATTGAAATTCATGACCAAAAGACGGTCACTGAAGGAAATTCTAAAAGATAACATTCAAGCAAAAAGAAATGATCCGTGATTGACAGCTGAGACTTAAAAGGGAATGGAGAGAAAGGAAAGTTATACATATATAGGTAAATATAAACTTAATACCTAATGAAACACACACACACACACATGCATACACACAAACATGCATGCATGAAGAGTTATAGCACCATATAACAGTAATATGGGGAAGGGATAATTGATGTTGAAATATTCTAAGGTATATCACAGAGTAAAAAAAGTATTAAATTTTTATTTTTTAATAAGTTAGGTATGCATGTTGTCATTTCTATGTTCACTACCAACACAGTTAGGGAAAAAAAACTCTAAAAGAAAAATTTATTTTCTAAGTTAACAATTCTGGTACTGCTATACACGTAAACAGAAATTGAACAATTAAGTAAACAGATGGCAGGTGGTAGGAGCCAGGCTCCTCATTGTTGGAGTGGGAATTTACAAATAGGCAAGGGTGAAGGCTAGAATGATTGATGTGGTGATGAATTAAGGTTGGGAATATTAATAAGAATTCATATTAAGCTTAACATAGATACCTGTGGTTACATAGCAGCAATATTTATAGATATGTGTATACCAGTTAATATATACACATGTATTTATTTGCTCTGTCAGCTAAGAGGGCCTAAATGAAACAATAAGCATACCTAGATCCAAAATCTTGATTTATAATACCATTCAAAAAAAAGGAACCAGCACTCCTTGAGGTAATGGCTGATTCTAGGATTGAGACAGGAAATATGCAAGATGAGCTTGGAGTATTTTGCAGTGCCAGAAAGTAAGGAAGTGCCTTAAAAAAAATTAGACAGAGGAAGTGGAGCAAGATGGCCAAATAGAAGCCTCCAGCAACTGTCCCTGCTGAAGGAACACCAAACTGAAAAATTATCCACACACAAAAAAATTCTTCATAAGAACCAAAAATCAGGTGAGTAATCCCTGTACCTGGTTTTAACTTCATATTAAGGAAAATAATACCTGGTTTTAACATCATATCAACTTGATGTTAAAGAAATCATATTAACATCATATAAGGAGGGTAGGAAAAACAGCCACCTACACACCCTTCCCACAACCCCCCAGCAATGATCACATGGCATGGAGAGAGAATCTGTGTACTTTGGAGAGGGAAAGCACAGTGGCTGTGAGACTTTGTATTGGAACTCAGTGCTGTGCGGTGACAACAGAACTTCAGGCAGAACTCAGCCATCACCCACAGAGGAAGCATTCAGACCAGCCCCAGCCAGAGGCAAATCATCCATCCCAGCAGTTGAAACCTGAGTTCTGGCAACCCCTCCATCACAGGTTAAAGTACTCTGGCGTCCTAAATAAATTGCATAGCATTAGGTCACAAGGTCTGTAATTCCTGAACAAGTCCTGATGCTGTGCTGGGCTCAGAGCCAGTGAACTTGGAGGGTACCTGACCTAGTGAGACACCAGCTGGGGAAGCTGGAGAAGTGCTTGTGTCACCCCTCCTGCAATCCTAGGCAGCACAGCTCACCGCTCCAGGAAAGACTCCTGCTTGACGAAACCACAGGGGAGAATAAAGAGGAATTTGTCTTACAACTTGGATACCAGCTCAGCCACAGTAGGACAGGGTACAATACAGAGTCCTGAGGCCCATATTCCAGGCCCTAGCTCCCAGACAACATTTTTAGACAAACCCTGGGCCAGAATGGAACCTGCTGCCTTGAAGGGAAGAAATCAGTCCCGGAGGAATCATCACCTGCTGACTAAAGAGCCCTTGGGCCCTGGATAATCAGCTGTGATACCCAAGTAGTACTTGTTCTGGGCCTTGGGTGAGACTCGGAGCTGTGCTGGCCTCAGATATGACCCAGAACATTCCCAGTTGTGGTGGTTATGGGGAGAGACCCCTTTTGCTAGAGGAAAGGAGTGGAAAGGATAAAGGGACTGTGTCTTGCAGCTTGGGCACCAGCTTGACCACAGTGGGATAGAGCACCAAGTGGACTCCTGGGGTCCCCAGTTCCAGGCCTTGGTTCCTGGATGGCATCTCTGGACCTTCCCTTGGCCAGAGGGGATCCCACTCCCCTGAAGGGAGAGACTCAGCACTGTCAACATTACCTCAAGCTGACTGAAGTACCCTTGGCCTTGAGTCAACATCAGTGGTACCCAGGCAGTACTTGCTGTGGGCCTGGTTAGTGGTGGCCATGAAGAGAAACTCTTCTGCTTGAGGAAAGGGGAGGGAAGAGTGGGAAAGAATCTTGTGGCTTTGGTGCCAAACTGAGCCACAATAGGATAAAACACCAGGTAGATTCCTAAGGTTCTCGACTCCAGGACCTGGCTCTCAGATGGCATCTCTGGACACAATTGAGACTGAGGGAAACTTGTGGCCATGAAGGGAAGGACACGAGCCCAGCTGGATTTGCCACATAATGATTGTAGAACCCATGGGCCTTGAGTGAGCATAAGCAGTAGCCAGGCCCTGGTCACTGCAGGCCTTGGGTGTAACCCAGTGTTGTGCTGGCTTTGGGTCTGACCCAGCACAGTGGTAGTGGCCATAGGGGTGCATGCGTCACTCCTCCTCCACTTTCTGGCAGCTCATCACAAAAAAAGAGACCATTTGTTTCAAGGAAAGTAAAGGGAAAGAACAAGAGACTCTGTCTGGTAATCTGGGAAATTCTTTTGGGTCTTACCCAAGACCACCAAGGCAGTACCTCTATGAGTCAGCAAAAGCCACAGTATTGCTGGGTAGCTTAGTGTGCCCCCTAAAATAAATACAGCTGTGGTAACCAAAGACTTAGACCACAACACTTAAGTCCCTTCAAATACCTAGAAAGTCTTCCTGAGAAGGATGAGTACAAACAAGTCCAGACTGCAAAATCTATGATAAATACCCACCTCTTCAATGCCCAGACACCCGCAATCATCCATAAGCACCAAGACAATCCAGGAGAACATGACTTCATCAAACAAAGAATCCCAAAAAGACAGAATTGTGACCTTTCAGACAGATAATTCAAAATAGCTGTTTTGAAAAGCTCAATGAAATCCAATTAAAAAAAAAAAAAAACCCTGAAATTCTATCAAATACCTTCTCTGACCGCAAGAAAATAAAATTAGAAATCAATAACCAGAGAAATTTGGAAACTATACTAACACATGGAAATTAAACAGTGTGCACTTGAATGAACAGTGGATCAATGAATAAATTAAAAATAAAATTAACATATTTCTTGAAACAAATGATAATGGAAACACAACATACCAAAATTTATGGGATACAGTGAAAGCAGTACTGAGAGACAGGTTTATAGCAATAAGTGCCTACATCAAAAAAATAGAAAAATTTTAAATAAACAACCTAATAATGCATCTTAAGAGACTAGAAAAGCAAGAGCAAACTTAGTAAAATGCAAAATATTGAAGATCAGAGCAGAACAAATGAAATTGGAACAAACAAAATAAAACAATACAAAAGAACAATGAAATTAAAAGCTGTTTCTTATAAAAAAAAAAAAAAAAAAAAAGACAAGCCTTTAGCCAAACTAAGAAGAGAGACAACCCACATAAATAAAATCAGAGATGAAGAAGGAGACATTACAATTGATACTACACAAAATCAAAGTATCATCAGAGGCTACTAGGATTGAACCATGGAGAAATTTAAAACTTGACAGACCAATAACAAGTTATGAGATCAACACCATATTGAAAAGTCCCCCAGCAAAGAAAAGCTTGGAAACTGATAGTTTCACTGCTGAATTTTACCAAACATTTAAGGGACTAATACCAACCCTACTTAAACTATTTTGAAAAACAGAGGATGAGTGAATACTTCCAGACTAATCTTACTATTACCGTTACTCTGATACCAAGACCAGACAAAGAGTCATAAAACAAAATTATAGACCAATAACCCTGTTCAATAGTGAGGCAAAAAATCCTCAACAAAATACTAGCAAACTGAATTTGACAACACATTAAAAAGATCACTCATCATGACCAAGTGGGATTTATCCCAGGGATGCAAGGATGGTTCAACATATGCAAATTAATCAATGTGCTACATCATATCAACAGAATGAAGGACAAAAACTATATAATCATGTATATTGATGCTGAAAAGTATTTCATAAAATTCAATATCCCTTCATGATTTAGAAAAACTTAAAATCTAGCTATAGAAGAAACATATATCAGCGTAATAAACGCCATAAATGACACACATACAAGTAGTGTCCTACTAAATGGACAAAAATTGAATGCCTTTCTTCTAAGATCTGGAACAAGTATCCTACTAAATGGACAAAAACTGAATGCCTTTCTTCTAAGATCTGGAACAAGACAAAGATGCTCACTTTCACCACTGTCATTCAACATACTACTGGAAGTTCTAGCTAGAGCAATCAGACAAGAGAAACAAAGGGCATTCAAATTGGAAATGAAGAAGTGAAGTTATCCTTATTTGAGAACTAAAGACAAAAAACACATGATCATCTCAATAGATGCAAAGGAGGCTTTCAATAAAATTCAGCATTCCTTTCTGTTTTAAAACTCTTAAGAAACTAGGCAGCGAAGGAACATACCTCAAAATAATAACAGCCATCTATGACAAACCCAAACATTATACTGAATGGGCAAAAACTGGAAGCATTTCCCTTGAAAATCAGCACAAGACAAGGATGCCCTCTCTCATCATTACTATTCGACATAGTATTGGAAGTCCTGGCCAGAGCAATCAGGCAAGAGAAAGAAACAAAGGACATCCAAATACAAAGACAGGAAGTCAAACTAAACCAAACAGCCCATGTTCTCATTTATAAGTGCGAACTAAATGATGAGAACACATGGACACAAAGAGGGGAACACCAGACACTAAAGCCTACCTGAGGGTGAAGGGTGGCAGGAGGGACCGAAGCAGAAAGAATAACTATTGAGTACTAGGCTTAGTACTTGGGTCATAGAATAAACTTTACAACGAACCCCCATAACACAAGTTTACCTATATAACAAGCCTGCACATGTACCCCTGTACCTAAAATAAATGTTTAAAAGGAGAGAGAGATTAACTCCTTGAGAGAGATTTTTCTGACCTCCAAAGCAGAGCGCAAGTAATCCTAAGAAAAGGTAACACTTTTTTTAAAAAGAATAAAAAAGAGAATTTTTTAAAAAGCCAAATATCCTTGTTTGTAAATGGTATAATCTTACATTTGGAAAAACCTAAGGACACCACCAAAACCTATTAGAACTGACAAATTCAGTAATGTTGCAAGATATGAAATCAACACAAAAACATGTTGCATTACTATATGCCAACAGCAAACATTCTGAAAAATAAATCAAGAAAGTGATCTAATTTACAAAAGCTACAAACAAAATAAAATATTTATGCATAAATTTAGCCAAAGAAGTAAGATCTCTACAATGAAAACTGTAAAACATTTATGAAAGAAATTGAAGAGGACACAAAAGAATGGAAAAATGTTCCATGTTCATGGATTAGAAGAATCAATATGGTTAAAATGTTCACGCTACCCAAAACAATCTACAGATTCAACTCAGTCCCTATCAAAATACCAATGACATTCTTCCCAGAACAGAATAACAATCCTATAATTTATATGGAACCACAAAAGACCCAGAAGAGCCAAAGCTATCCCAATCAAGAAGTACAACACTGGAAAAATCACATTACCTAACTTCAAATTATACTACAGTGCTATAGCAACCAAAACAGCTTGATACTGGCATTAAAAAACCAGACACACAGACCAATGGAATAGAAGAGAGAATCCAGAAACAAATCCATACATCTACATTGAACCCATTTTCAACAAAGGTGCCAAGAACATATATTAGGGAAAAAACAGTCTCTTCAAAAATTGTGCTGTGAAAACTGGGTATTCATATGCAGAATAATGAAACTGGACTCTATCTCTTGCATATACAAAACAAATCAAAATGAAACTGGACTCTATCTCTTGCATATACAAAACAAATCAAAATGAATTAAAGACTTAAATCTAAGACCTCAAACTATGAAACTACCAGAAGAAAACACTGTGGAAACTCTCCCGGACATTAAACTGAACAAAGATTTCTTGAGTAATATCTCACAAGCACAGGCAACCAAATCAAAAATGGACTGATGTGATCACATCAAAGTTAAAAAGCTTCTGCACAACAAACAAAAGAATCAGCAAAGTCAAAAAACAACCCATGGAATGGGAGAATATATTTGCAAACTATCCATCTGGCAAAGGATTAATAACCAGGATATATAAGAAGCTCAAACAACTTAATAGGAAAAAATTGAATAATCCAATTCCAAAATGGGCAAAATATCTGAATAGACATTTCTCAAAAGAAGACATACAATTGGCAAGCTTGTATATGAAAAGGTGCACGACACCACTGATCATCAGAGAAATGCAAATCAAAACTGGGGTGAAAGTATCATTTTATTGGTTTTTATCCAAAAGACAGGAAATAATAAATGCTGGTGAAGATGGGGAGAAAAGGGAGCCCTTGCATATTGTTGGTGGGAATGTAAACTAGCACAACCACTGTAGAGAACAGTTTAGAGGTTCCCAAAAAACTGAAACTAGAACTATCAAATGATCCAGCAATTCTAGTTCTAGGTATATACCCCAAAGAAAGGAAATTAGTGTATCAAAGGCTCATCTGCACTCAAATGTTTATTGCAGCAACTATTCACAATAGCCAAGATCTGGAAGCAACCTGAGTGTCCATTGACAGATGAATGGATAAAGAAAATGTGGTACATATACACAACGGAGTACTATTCAGCCATAAAAAAAATCAGATCCTGTCGTTTGCAACAGTATGGATGGAACTGGAGGTCGTTGTTAAGTGAAAGAAGGCAGGCATCAAAAGACAAACTTTGCATCTTCTCACTGATTTGTGGGAGCTAAAAATTAGAACAATTGAACTCATGGAGATAGAGAGTAAGATAGTTACCAGAGGCTGGGAAGAGTAGTAGTTGTGTAGGGGAATTGGGGATGGTTAATGGGTACAAAAATATAGTCAGATGAAACTAGTATTTGCTAGCACAACAGGGTGACTACAGTCAACATTAATTTATTGTACATTTTAAAATAACTAAAATAATATAATTGGATTGTTGTAACACAAAGAAAGGATAAATGCTTGAGGTGATGGATACCCCATTTACCCTGATGTGATGATTATACATTGTATGCCTTATTAAAATATCCCATGCACCTTGTAAATATATACTCCTACTGTGTACCAGCAAAAAAAAGATGAAAATACAAATAAATTTATTAAATCCCACATATACATTGAAATGAGTATATCAAAGGGGCACAGTAGGTAACTGAAAGAGCTCCCAGTGGCCAAATGGAAAAATTTGAGCAACAAAATTAAGTAGTATTATATTAAAACCCAAAATAAACACACATAATATTCATGAGTCCATAAATACATAATTGATGTATCTATAAATACATAATTGAATAAATTAAATAAATGGGGAAGTAAAGGTAAATCTTCCATGCAGAAGAATTCTAAATAATTTATGTAGACAATCTTTCCTCAAGGAGGGGGAACATAATTCCTCACATTTTAAGTGTGGTCTGTTTATAGTGCCTTTCTTCCAAAGAGTACAGCATGGAGAGGAGGAAAACAGCAACTTTACAGGAGAAAAACCTGGCCGACACTACCTCAGCCTAGTGATCAACGTAGGCGTCAACATCATAAATCATGCTGATGATACATACCCTTTAGATGATCAGGCGAAAATGGCACTTTGCCTCTGTGATCTTCCTCCGAAAAAAACCTGTAAGGCCTGTTTAATCCTGAGGGAAACCACCAAATAAATTTCAATAAAAAGGCATCCTATGAATCATCTGACCAGTATTCCTCAAAACTATCAAGGCCACCAAAAACAAAGAGAGTCTGAAAAACGATCATAGCCAAGAGGAGTCTAGAAAGACAATAATGGCTAAATGCAATGTGGAATCCTGAATGGGATCCTGGTGGAGAAAAAGGACTTAGGTAAAAATTGCAATACATTTGAATAAACTGTAGATTTTTGTTAATAATAATGTACCAACATTAGTTTATTAATTGTAACAGATGTACCATACTAATATGAGATGCTACTAATAGGAGAAACTAGTGTGTGTGTGTGTGTGTGTGTGTGTGTGTGTGTGTGTGTGTGTGTGTGTGTGTGTGGTTTAAAGATACATGTAACAGTAGTAACACTATACAAAGAAACTAAAAAATAATAATAATAATGATTACCTAAGGGGAAGGAAGGAGGTTGTGATCACTTAGGTGTTTTCTGGGGTGCCTATAATGTTGTATTTCCTGACCTGAATGAGTAAGAAATTGGTGTTAACACAGGCATTTGGTTTAGTAATATTCATTAAGTATTATTACCATATGTTAAGCCTACATATCTGTTTTATATATTTTTATCACCATAAAAATGTAAAAAATAAAAAGAGTAGAATGAAATGCATTGAAATAATAAAGAAGATTGTCTCTGAGGTGAGATTATATATTTTTATTCTTTTTCCTACTTTTAAAACTTTTTAAAATTTTTCTACAATAAATATAAATTTTATTTATAATCTGATAAGAATAAGTTCTGCTTATTAAAGAAGGAAAGAAAAGCAGACTCTCAATGACTATTTGCCCAGGAATAACCTTGTTCTTTGCATTTACAACTTTATGTTGTGCTAAAAGCTGACTAGAAATGTACTAGTTATGGACATTTAATTGCATAGCAAATGAAAATGTAAGGTAGAGCATAATCCCTGAAAAAATCTAGAAACCCTATATTATAGTTTTCCATAAGTCATTCTAGTGCTTTAAAAATCATTTTCATAATTTCCAGTTTGGAAATAAGCTAACAAACAACAAAAATACAATGGCTTTGGAGAAGACACAATGACCCACAGAAAAGATGGCAAAAACTTGCTTATCACTTAATAGCCTCCATTTAGAAGCAATTAAGCATCTGGCCTTGTGCTTTCATTTCTGATGCCAAATACCAGAGGAGACATTATATGTGAAATAGACAAAAGCCTCAGCCTGATTTTGTGCACATTTCAAAGGAGCCACTCCATGAGATGCTTACCCTTAAAGAAGTCTGATATTAGAGAACTTTCTTCTTTTTTTGATTGTGTGTGACTTCTTGTAAGTCACATAGGCCTCCCTGGGCCTCAGTGTGTTCATCTGTAAAATTAGCCTTTGGAATAAATGACCTCTAAGGACCCTCCTAGCATTAAAATCCTATGTCAGAAGACTATTCCAACATATGGGAGGGTAGATCTTATGATAAAATCAATGGTGAAGATAATAGCATTGAACATTCCATAGCATTTTTTATCTATAAAAATGCTTTTTAATTTATATGCATTTTATCCTCAACAGCTATTTTCATTAGAAATAGAAATATATTTATACCTATCATGGAAATGAGAAAACTGAGATGACTTGGATATTGACATGAAGCAATATAAAATGCAAAATTTTACTGTATTCTGAAAACACAGGGCCTAGCATTATGTAGCTGCAGCATTCTGGCTCATAAGCATTCTGGTTCTCCAGGCTTTGTCTTTACTTTTTCTATTTATAAATTGAACAGGAAATATTCATCCCCTTATAGTCACTTCCAAGCAGCTACCATAAAAAAGTTATCTGGTAAAATGTAAAATATTTTCTCTGGGATTGTAGCACAGTAGTTATCAACTGTGTTAAGAATACTAATTTTGTCAAAAAAAAATAAAGTAACTGTGAAGTAATGAGACTAGTTCGTGTGGCTCCTAAACATCTCCAAATTCTAGGACAGATTAAAATACAGCCATTGTACCACATTCTGCACTGTATTATTCTATTAGCTGTTCATTTGAATACAGCTCCAATCCCCAGTTTCATTTTACAGATCCAAACCCAAGCTCCACCACTAATTACCTCTCGTCCATGGGAAAATTTTCAAATTCCCTATGCCTCATTTTTCTCAGTTTTGAGGACCAAAATGAGTATACACACACATACATACACACATAAACACACACATACACACAACATAGAACAGTGCCTACTACACACAGTAAGCCCTTTACATGTTTGCTATTATTATAAATTGCTTAAGGGAAAGAACAATATAAATAGATGTTTCTAAATCAATGCTTGATCAATACAGGAATTGATTTCTTTAAGTAACTAAATCCAATTAAGGATAGAGGTTAATAACTCATAGACTAAAAATCTACAACTAATCACTTCCTGGGAAAATGAATTGACTTAATTAGCAAAACTAATGAATTTGCTTAGCGAATGGTTTATGAATATATGGACAAGTTTCTTCTTTCCTTGCCCAATTTTCATCTTCTGAACACCCTTATCTGAGACCCACCTCCATCTGTATTGACGCCATGTGAGCCCATGGTCAGGCACCTGTCCCAAGGTAGGTCAACCAGAGTGCTGGCAGAGTAATCGTGGAACTAGAACAAAGAAAAAAAGTCACTCCTGAGTTTTTGTAGGATAGGAAACTCAGACTGCATTTTTGTCTTCTGTGATGTTGACTAGAGAGATGGAGGAAACCTTTATACTCAAAGAAGAGGAAGAAAGATGTTGCTACACAGACAGAATCAGAGATAAAAGAAATAGAAAGTCAATTCTGAGAACTTCTGAGTTCCTGTTCCCAAGAGTCCTGAGAATGGATCATACTTGTGTTCTTAGGTTCTGTGAGACACCCTAGTATCTGTAAAATAAATCTCCCTTATGCTTAACTTAACTAGCGTTATTTTCTTCCACTTGAACTTAAATGATTCTAAATAACAGTATGCCTACCCAAGGCAACTACTCCAAAGGTCATCATTCATTAAGGAATAATTGAGGCTACACTCACAACTCTCTAATGGACTTAGGTTTTAAAATGACAAGTAAAAAGTACAGACATAAAAGTATTCATCTTACATATAATAACCAAGAATGTTAAGTTCTCAAAAAAAAAAACACAAAGATTTGCGAAACTGTAGGAGATCAAAGTCTGAATCTTACATAGGATTCATATTAGTAGGAAGAGAAATTAATGAAAAAGGTTTAGCCCAGGTATATAACAGGGCTCATTCCCCAGTTTAGTGCTGAGATTCGGGCTTCAGCAGTTAAAAGTAATATAAATAAATAAATAAAAATCTCAGTTTTCAAAGAGTTCTTCAAATTCAAGTCCTGCTCTATCACCAGAGGGCATGCAGACTGTAATAAACAACCTTGATATAAGAGATAGTTGGGGCAGGGGGTCCTAAGACAAGGAGGAAAAAAGATGAATAAAAAAGACAAAGCTTCTTTTTAGATCTTCTTAAGAATTCTTAAGCCACATTTCCACTATCTTGATAAAGCAATTGGAAGGCAAGCCTCCAGGGTTAGACAGTGAAAGATGAGGCAGATCCATTGGGCCAATCTTGGAGCTGCTCTCAGGAATGGCAGTGTGTCATTCATTTACGTGCCCAAGGTTGGCCTATTTTCTTCATTGTCTAGAGCAGTATTAGACATCCTAGAACTGGCAAACCATGATCTGAGTTTAACAGTTTCCTCCTTATCTCCAAGGAAAATTTACCAAAAATAATCAGGAAGTCTAGCCAGGCAGGTCATGGTTATAATTAATATTAAGCCTGGCACTAATACAGCTTCAGATTCCAACTTTCAAAGGGAAAACGGGGCAGGCCATCTGCTCTGGCTGATATGTGCTATCTCTCTGCCCTGACTGATTGAAGACCTGAACCTGAAGCCGTCCCATAGAGGGAAACTCTCGAGAAAATGTGAGAGTGCTGAAGCTGTAGCCTCATCAAGGCCTCCTAAATCAGGAGCTGGCTGTCAGTCCCCTGGCCTGTAAATGAGTGTTTAGGCAATATTCGCCTTCCAGCTTCCATTATGATAAACATCCTTTGCTCATTTATTCCTCCTTGTTGGATCACTGCCTTCACCAGTCTGACTTTAATTGATTTATTTTAATTGGCCTCTTGGGTGTGAAAGTGCAAAATTTCCCACAGAATCATTAGAGGGAATGAGACCGTCCAAAGAAAGTATCCACATAGAGATGGGGAGAGGGAGCGGGAGAGGGTGAGATGTTTGTAGTGGGAGCATTCCTATCATTTAAAGATCCCCCAGAGCCGGGCGCGGTGGCTCAAGCCTGTAATCCCAGCACTTTGGGAGGCTGAGACGGGCGGATCACGAGGTCAGGAGATCGAGACCATCCTGGCTAATACGGTGAAACCCCGTCTCTACTAAAAAATACAAAAAACTAGCCAGGCGAGGTGGCGGGCGCCTGTAGTCCCAGCTACTCGGGAGGCTGAGACAGGAGAATGGCGTAAACCTGGGAGTCAGAGCTTGCAGTGAGCTGAGATCCGGCCACTGCACTCCAGCCTGGGCGACAGAGCGAGACTCTGTCTCAAAAAAAAAAAAAATAAAAAAATAAAAAAAAAATAAAGATCCCCCAGAAAACATACTTGCTTATCTCAGTAAGTTAGAAAAAAGCATCTTATCACCAACGGACCTTCTCGACCTAACTAGGGAAGTGGGTAGAATAGAGGGTGGTTTGAAAACTAAGACGCATATAAACAGGAGGTTATAGATGCTTTTTGCACTCATTCTATAAGAATTCTCTTATTAAGCTGATCAATCCTGGCTTAAAAGTTATGTTCCTTTAGGGAAGAGACTGTGAAATTAGTTTATGAGCATTTAAGTTTTATGACTATAATCCTGGGTTGGCATTCTTGGATCCCTGGTTCCTAAAATCAAGTCTGAAGGTCCAGCTCTACCATTGACCATTTGTATGACCTTGGACAGGTCACTGAATCTAAGTTTTACTATTCTCATTTAAAAACAAAAGCAAGAGAGGACTAATGCCTACCTGACCTAGCTGAAAGATGCTACTTTGTACTCACCCATTCAATCTTCCAACATGCAATCGTAACTCAGTGTGCAACAAATCAGTTTGAATAAAATTCTGCAGTGTAAAGAAGGAACAATTAATTCTGTCTAGAGGAGCTAGGATGAGCTGCTCAGGGAAGGCAAACTGGAACTTGGAGGACTCATCAAGTTAACTATGAGAAGGGGTGAATGTGAGAAAAGGCAAGAAATCCTAAGAGTCAAGTGAGTTCAGAGGAGTAGACCAAGCTCCTTGGAAAGAGCCTCCCACTAAGGGAACTGTGGAAGCAGAGACTGGAGGGAGGTGGGGCCCAGGGTGCACACTTTTGGAATCAAATGAGAAACTGCATTGGGAAGCACTTTCTAAATTGCAACGTGAATGTGAACGTCTGCTATTCTTATCACTGCTTTTCTCCTTCATTCCCTAATCTTCTTAAGTGCTGCTGAGAATGCCAAATTCCCCCATCATGGTTTCACAAAGGGATGCTTTGAAGCCTCCAGACCTGAGCTTGAACCTGGTTCCAAATACTTGCCAGGTGACATATTACAGAACCTCAATTCCTCACCTTGAAGCTAGGAATAATAATACCTACTCTGCTAAAATGTTATGGATGTTAGAGATAAATTATACAAAATGCCTGGCACATTCCAGGTGGTCAAAAAATGGTAGCCATTAACATATTTTTATTAGAGATAATGCATTTGAAGCGCCAAGATCAATGTCTGGCACAGGGGAGATATTAATAAATTCCCATTACTTCCCTTGGAGGTGAGAAGGGCAGTTTCTTGATTAGCATTATTTGAGAAGGGTTCAGAACTCTACTTCCTCCAATGATTCTCCTCATCTGAAATTCCCACTCCAATTCCACAGGTCATGGAAAAACTTTTCCAAAATGGATTTTGAGGGAAAATATTTCAAAGATCTGGATATGTATTAGAAACACACACATGCACATATGTACACACACACACACACTCATATGCAAACAACCAAGCAACATTTTCCAAACTTATGTGACCACAAGACACTTTCCTCTATAGAGCCAAACTCAATTGGGAAAAAGCAAATTCAGATTTTCTTTGCAATAAGTCCCTGTTAACAATCAGACATTTTATCCAAGAAGAGATAAAACTTGAATATCTTATTATTAACTTTTTTTTTTTTAAGATGGAATTTCACTCTTGTTGCCCAGGCTGGAGTGCAATGGCATGATCTCTGCTCACTACAACCTCCACCTCCCAGGTTCAAGAGATTCTCCTGTCTCAGCCTCCCAAGTAGTTGGGATAACAGGCATGTGCCAACATGCCCAGCTAGTTTTGTAATTTTTTAGTAGAGATGGGATTTCTCCATGTTGGTCAGGCTGGTCTCGAACTCCCGACCTCAGGCAATCCACCCACCTCGGCCTTTCAGAGTGCTGTAATTACAGGTGTGAGCCACCATGCCTGGCCTTTTAACATTATTAGTGGTGATAATATTTACAATTCAGCGTCCTCTCCATGACAGAATGTCTCAAGCATCATCTCATTTAATTGATGTTCATTAAGATCTCAAGATAATA
This sequence comes from Macaca nemestrina, assembly GCF_043159975.1. Lineage (NCBI taxonomy): Eukaryota > Metazoa > Chordata > Mammalia > Primates > Cercopithecidae > Macaca > Macaca nemestrina. The sequence continues at coordinate 63,736,335 of NC_092139.1, forward strand.
GTAGTCATCTTACATAACACCACTTGCCAGGAACTCCTCCAACCACTTTACATAATCCATTAATTATTGAAACAATACTATGAGGTAGGTACCGTTATTATCCCCATATTAAAGGTGAGGAAATGAATACACCAAGAGGTTAAGCGACTTACCAAGGTGGCAACATCTGAGTGGCTAAAGGTGTCAAGCCCAGGCAGTCTGGCTCCTGAGTCCGTGCTCTTCACTACTGCACCATCCATCCATCCCTGCAGGGACCCCTTGCTGGGTATGCAGAGTGAGGCATAGAGATGGAAGGGAGAGACATTTCAAAGGAAAATAGAAAGATGTTCATGAAAAATGTGATGAACCCTCAGGCCATTCTCTGAGACTCTTCTGAACAAAAAATTTCTGGGCAAACCCAAAACATGATATAATCACTTCTGGAGGGTTGGATATTATGTGGCAGAGAATTTAGAGTGCACAGTGAGCCAGTCTCAAGGGCAGAGGGCCCTGGGCAACCCACGAGCAAATGTTTTATTAAACAATCCTAAGCAAAAGAAGTTTTGTGTTTTTTTCCTGGCTGAACTGAACTCCTAGTTTGACATGATGGATCCTTTTGAATCTAGCCATGGAACTAGTCTTGACAACAGTGGGTTGCCCTCTCGGTACCAAAGAGATCAACAGCTTGCTGACAAAGCTTTCCTTAATTGGACTAACCCTGCCCAGATAGCAGAGCCCACCTGCTGCTCATTGCCCTTGTGAGCCACATCTTCATTAAACCAATTCTAGGTCCGTTTCATTTGCTTTTTAAAAATTTAACAAATGAGCTCCTTCAACAAATATGCAAAGCCACAGATGCAGTCCTATGTCTGGCCAAAATATTTTAGACCACCAAATCAACTCAGTGGGGTTGGAGCCTGGTGTCATGTGTTATTGACACTGACAGCACCTGCAGATGGCTTTGTTTTTCCTCCCACGGGCAGCAGTCACACTAATAAAACATGGAGGACTTTATTGCTTTTCCAGTATGCTAGCTTTTTTTCTCAGGAAAGAGAGGATTTATGGAGCTCGAGAGCCCTGCACCCTAAGATCCTTGCCTCAATCACTCAGCAGGTGCCAACACTCTAAAACCAACAAGACAACAGCTCAGGTAATGGATGCCCAGCCCAGAGGCCTTGAAACCTCTCCATGAAATAGTTTGCCTCATTATGATCCAACAAATGACAAACTATCATACAACCACAAGAAGGGATTCACAGAAAAGCAGTGTAGAAGCTTCAGATAACGTTTTGATGTAAGAAAATTTAAAATAGCAATATTCAGAATGGCCATACACTCTGGATTCAACTATGCCAAAATATTTTTGTAAGTGGAACCTAGTGGAAACATAATAGATAGAAATCCATTATTTTACTAGCGTGTTATAAAAATAATTTATTACACATTAATTTTGTATCCTGAGACTTTGCTGAAGTTGCTTATCAGCTTAAGGAGATTTTGGGCTGAGACAATGGGGTTTTCTAAATATACAATCCTGTCATCTGCAAACAGGGACAATTTGACTTCTTCTTTTCCTAACTGAATACCCTTGATTTCTTTCTCTTGCCTGATTGCCCTAGCCAGAACTTCCGACACTATGTTGAATAGGAGTGGTGAGAGAGGGCATCCCTGTCTAGTGCCAGTTTTCAAAGGGAATTTTTCCAGTTTTTGCCCATTCAGTATGATATTGGCTGTGGGACACATGCACACATACGTTTATTGCGGCACTATTCACAATAGCAAAGACTTGGAATCAACCCAAATGTCCATCAGTGACAGACTGGATTAAGAAAATGTGGCACATATACACCATGGAATACTATGCAGCCATAAAAAAGGATGAGTTTGTATCCTTTGTAGGGACATGGATGCAGCTGGAAACCATCATTCTTAGCAAACTATCACAAGAACAGAAAACCAAACACCGCATGTTCTCACTCATAGGTGGGAACTGAACAATGAGATCACTTGGACTCGGGAAGGGGAACATCACACACCGGGGTCTCTCATGGGGAGGGGGCAGTGGGGAGGGATTGCATTGGGAGTTATACCTGATGTAAATGACGAGTTGATGGGTGCTGACGAGTTGATGGGTGCAGCACAGCAACATGGCACAAGTATACATATGTAACAAACCTGCACGTTATGCACATGTACCCTAGAACTTAAAGTATAATAATAATAATAATTAATAAATAAACAAATAAAAAATAAATAAATAAATAATAATTTATTAATTATTTCATACTTTTAAATGTTATCGGTTTGGCCAACATCGTATAAGATTTCAAACATAAAAGAATTATACTATCCATTATAGCTTTTGTATAGGAAGGAAATTCATAGCCATTGATTATGTATAACATGTCAAGGGAGGTACATAAAATATTGCAATTAACCCTCACAGCAAAATTATAAGGTTAGATGGTATCATCTCCTTCTTTCAGATAACACAAAATAACTTGCTAGTAGTTGACTACAGTAGACTGTGATATGGTTCCAAATCTTTACTTCCCCCCCAGTAATAGGATCATCTGTCTCTACTCTTTGCTATGTAAATTTGCAGTGCCCCTTTGACTATGGATTTAGCTATGTGTCTTGTTTTGGCTGATGGGATGTTAGCAGATGGGATGCAAACAGAGGCTTAGAATGTGCTTTTACAGTTGGACCTGTTCTCTTGCCCCTCTGCCATCATCAGTCTAGCCTTCTGGTCCCAAAAAGATACATAAAACAGAGCCACCCCCACTGAGCCATGCCTAGATCAATCTATCCCATACCCAAGAAACCCCCAGGCTGCCCCACCAACACACGAGCTAAACTAGTCCTTACTGTTGTATGCCACTGAAATTTTGTGATTGGTTACTACCTAGCACTCGGTTCTGGCCAAGGTAAACTGAAAAGTGACTAAGTTAGAAGTCAAACCCAGACCTCAAAATCCATATTCTATTTTTCTGAGTAACACAATCAGAGTCTAAAACTTTTTCAAAATCACACTTGATACATGGGCAATCAGGCTGAATCAAATGACATATTGAACAAGTTAGACTTTTTCATGCTTCTTGCTTTCCCACTATAACCTCCCACACCTAAATATTCAAATTAGGCTGGTCCATGCCCTACAAATGACGGTAAAGTCTATTAAACCTGTTCCAATACAAGTCTTGCTGTGGTCTTCACGTTTAAATATTACCAGTTTGGCCAACATCATATAAGATTTTGAACACAAAAGAATTATAATCTATTTTCAAGTTTGTTAATTTTTTATTTTTATGACTTCAAATCCACTGTTGAGCCACTCTGGTAAATGTTTTATTTCAGTTATGTAATTTTAAACCCCAGAATTTGCTTTTGGTTCTGTTTTGTAATTTCTGTTTGTTAACATTCTCTATTTGATGTCACATTGTCATCCTACCTTCCTTTACTTCTTTAATCACAGTTTCCTTTAGTTCTGTGAACATATTTGTATAATGGCTATCTTAAAGTATTTTGTTACTAAATATGATATCTGGTTATTCTCACAAGCAGTTTCTATTGACTTCTTTGCTCCAGTGTTCCTCCAGTGTGTGGCTTGCAATATTTTTTTGAGACTGAACATTTTAGATAATATATTGTAGCAGTGCTGGGTACTGGAATTCCCCTCTAAGACTTGTGTTTGTTATTTTCTTGTTTATTTTTCAGTGATTAGATTTTAGAGAAGTCTATTTCTCCCACCCCCTACTCTCTACCCCTACACCATAGTGTAAACCTCTGATATTGCTCCTTAGGGAGATACAGATTTGGGTATGACCACAGTCACCCTGAGATGACCGTAGGACGAATCATATTGGTTCAGTTCTCTTTCTTTCCCTGTTGACTCCTAGCTGTTTAACTCTGCTAATTGCCTGCTGATCATTCTGTTGTTTTCAGCAATTCCCTGGGGCATAAATTTCTTTATAAAGTAATTCAATCAAATTATGACTCCTTTGGAGACACAGTTACCAAGGTTCATGTCTGAGATTTGTTCTGACCCCAACAGGATTTCTCCCAGCTGTTTTATTCTCCAGTTCTCTCCTGCAGACAAGTTGGCCTACCACGTAGACAGTATTGTCTTAAGACCTAGACCCATATGCATCAATTGTCTCTCACCAGAGAGGGCCCTTAGGTTTGAACTTCTCCACTCTCTATCGCAAATGAAGTCAGTTCCTTTGGGAAGAGATTAGGAGCTACTTGTTGTATGGCCTGCTTCTCCCCCAGGCAAAGTCTCTGAGACAGCTCTCAAGCTGGAGGTGAGGATGATGACAAGCTTCTTTCTGCTCTAGCTGAGTGCTCAGTGGAGTTGGGGGATCAAGGGTGTGACATCAGACTGGGGTCTTCTTGGTTTACCTCTTCTGATATGGAACCATCAGCCCACAAGCTGCGGTGGCACAAGAGTGATCAGGGCCCTAGTATTTTCAGCCTCCTCTGTTGCATAGCACAGGCTGAGAGGAAGAAGGGAGCCCTCACCTCTCACCAGCACTTGCCTGGAACTAAGCCTGGGCAACAGGCAGCTGAGGGCAAGATGAGAAATGCTGATATCCTGCTCCTCCCAGGAAGAAAGCAGTGGGAGCTGGGGGAAGAGAGAACCCTGTGTTCTTGGCCGCAGCCATCTGGAGTGGAGTCTCTACACTCAGCTGAGCAGGAGGGATGAGGCAAAGAGCCTCACTGAGCTGGGAGGGGAGAGGAAGGAAGAGGTCTTGGGGGAGATACCAGAGACTGGATCCTTTCCTGCTGAATATTCATAGACTTGCTTGAAGATATTTTTCTTTTCATTTGCCATTAGGACCATTTATAGAGGCTTTAGTTTGTTTGGCTTTTTTTTTTTTTTTTTTTTTTTTTGATGATTTTCACCCACTTCACTGGTGAGCAGGTCACTGGAGTTCCTTATGCTGTCATGCCAGAAGTGGGACTCCAATTACTAGTTTTATATATATAACTTTTGTAATTAATGAAAATGTAAAATGAGAAGGAAACAATCTGGAAGTTTTCTTTATACCAAACCTGCTAATTTATACATGTAGAAACTGAGGTCTAAATTCAGTGGCTCAAGCTGATTAGTAGCAGGGCTTAGACCTACATCTATTTCTATGTATACTCATGTTCTTTTTCTTGCATCAACCTTGACCTTCTTCTGCCTCAGCCAACTTCTTCTGGTATCTTTACCCTGTCCCCTGGCCCCAGGCCCCTTTCTAGTACTAGCCATACCTCTCTTGCTCTAGGATAGCATGCCCCAGGGGTTTCTGTTACTCTTCAGCTACTTCTTTTTTATTTTATTTTATTTTTTTCGAGATGGAGTCTTGCTCTGTCACCCAGACTGGAGTGCAGTGATGTGATCTCGGCTCACACAAGCTCCACCTCCCAGGTTCAAGCCACCTCCCAGGTTCTCCTGCCTCAGCCTCTGAAGTAGCTGGGACTACAGGCGCCCGCCACCACGCCTGGCTAATTTTTTGTATTTTTAGTAGAGATGGGGTTTCACCATGTTAGCCAGGATGGTCTTGATCACCTGACTTCGTGATCCGCCTGCCTCAACCTCCCAAAGTGTTGGGATCACAGGCGTGAACCACCGCGCCCAGCCTCTTCAGCTGCTTCTTACTACAGGGAGCTGCTGCAATGTAATAAGGCAACAATATTCCAGTCCACTATAAAACCATACCGGTCTTACCTGTACCCAGTAGGTAGAAAGGTATTAAAATTAATAAATATCTTGGGGGAATGAAGGGGAAAAAGTATTTAAGTGTATTTATTACCATGGAACTCTATACTTATGATAATTGTGGTAAATTATATTTATAGTTTTCCTAAATAAAAAAAAACTTAATAAATGTTGGTCCCAATGGTGCACAAGAAAATGTATGCCTGTCGTGGATAAAGGGGGATGTGATCATTGTAAAGAGTGTCTGCAGACCAAGGAGGATTTTCAGGACAGTGAAAATGCTCTGCGTGCTATTATAATAATGGATACATGTCATTACACATCTGTCCAAACCCATAGAATGTACAACACCAAGAGAGAATGCTGATGTAAGCCGTGGACTTTGGGTGATACTGATGTGTCAATGTGCCACTCTGTTGGGGCATGTTGATAATGGGGGGAGGCTATGCAGATGTAGGAGCAGGGGTTATATGGGAAATCTCTATACTTCCTGTCAATTTTGCTGTGGGCCTAAAGCTGCTCTTAAAAAATAGTTAGTCTTAAAAAAGGGGTATCTGCCCAATGGCTCAAGAGAGGTACCTAAAAACTATATAGGCTGCAATGCAAGTGCAAATTAAAACCACATTGAAGGCGGGGTACTGTAGCTCAAGCCTGTAATCCCAGCACATTGAGAGGCCAAGGCAGGTGGATGGCTTGAGGTCGAGAGTTTGAGACCAGCCTGGTCAACATAGCTAAACCTCATCTCTACTAAAAATACAAAAATTAGGTGGGCATGATGGCATGCATGTGTAATCCCAACTACTAGGAAGGCTGAATCAGGAGAATCACTCGAATCTGGGAGGTGGTGGTTACAGGGAGCCATGATCGCACCACTGCACTCGAGCCTGGGTGACAAGAGAGAGGCTCAATCTCAAAAAAAAAAAAAAAACAAAAAACAAAAAAAAAAAAAAAACAAAAAAAACCCATTGATTGAAATATCATGACCCCTATTATACTAGCTAACATGTAAAAGAGAACTAAATGTTGGTGAGGATGTGAAACAACTAGGACTCCTGACAAGAAGGTAAATGGGTGCAACCACTTTACTTTGTTTGGCACTATCTATTAAAGCTGAGTGAGTGCTAATTCTAAAACCTAGCAGTTCCACTCTGAGATACATACCCCACTGAAATGCACACACATCTTCACCAGAACACCTGTACCAGAATGTTCATAGCAGCACCACTTTGTGAAAGCAAAACATTACAAATGATCCAAAGCCCACTCCTACCCAGAAAGCAATGCTCACATGCAGGACATTAATTAAAGAATCATCACCCATGGTGGGAGGGGAGGGAGTAGAATTGGGCAGAGAGAAGCCAGGTGGGCTGCAATGCAAGTCATCATGGCCTCAGCTGACCCCCACGGGAGAGCTCTGAATCTGGGATAGCGCTTCCTAGTTGTCTCAAGTTAGGGTGACGGGGCTAGGCCTTCATACCCCACATGTCAATCAGCACTGGATGTGGACTGCCCAGCAAAGGAGTGTGACCCGGGCAAAGCAGCTCTCCTCCACTGAGACAGCAGGGGAATTTGTCCTGCAGTCCTAAAGAGGGAAACTAGGCACCATGAAACAATAGAATGGATAAGTAAAGTGAAGTATATTCACCCAGCAAACAAATTAGAGTAAATTTGCCCAAGGAAATACAATACAGTAATGCAAATAAGCAAAACACAATCATACATACATATTGATGAAGATGGGAAGAGAATAAGCAAACCATAACCCATACAAACATACTGATGAAGATATGAAGCCAGATTCAAAGGAGAACATAAGGTTGGAGCCATATGATGAAAGCTCAAAAATACACACACAATCCATGATTAGGATAGTGGCTTCTCTGGAGGTTGGGCTAGAAGTGAGAGGGACCACAGGAGGAGCTGCTAAGATTCCATCTTGATCTGAGCTCAGGGGACCCCGGGTGTGACCTGAGAAAGTCACTGAGCTGCACACATATGACCTGCACATTTTTCTGCACGTATTTTATACTACAATTAAAAGTTTTAGTGGTTGGCAGGGGCGGAGGAGGGGGGAAGTGGCGAGTGATGGCTCAGCGGGTACCAGGCTTCCTTTTGAGGTGGTAAAAATGTTTTGGAATGAAATAGAGATGTTTATTGTGAAACACAGAGAGTATACTAAACGCAACTGAAAGCTACACAGGGTGAGCATCCCTAATTCAAAAATTCAAAATCTGAAATGCTCCAAAATCTGAAGCTTTTTGAGTGCTACCTTGACACCAGAGGTGGAAAATTCTGCACATAAAAGTACTTACCACAAACTTTATTTTCTGTATAAAATTGTTAAAAATATTATAAAAATTACATTTAGGCTATGCATATAGGGCGTATATGAAATATAAATTAATCCCAAGTTTAGACTTGGGTCCTGTCCCCAAGATATCTCATTGTATACATACAAATGTTCTAAAATCCAAAAACATCCAAAATCTGAAGCACTTCTGGTCCCAAGTATTTCAAATAAGGGAATACTCAACCTGTCTTTTCACATGGTTCATTTTATGTTATGTGAATTTTACCTCCACAAAACTTTTAAAAATTAAGACTTTAAAAAACAGAGAAAAATAGAAGTCTCTGTTGAGTTGAGAAAAGGATGGAGCAATAGACAAAGAGGGGTAAGCAGTGAATTAATCACAAAGTGTATGTCACATAAGCAAGAGACTATTTGGCTGTTATGGCCTGAAGGAAGGAGGAAGTTTCACTTGCTTTCATCCTCTCCTCCATCCAATTACCCACGAGCTAGGCCTGTGTGGAAGGAGAGAGGAGAGTGGAAAACAGAATTAGAGTCATCAAGGTTACCCTTCATCCTCACACCCTTCCTTTTGTTATCTCCCCACAGAGTTTGGTGGGTTTTGGGGCCAAGGCAGACCTAGAAGAGATGTGGCAGGTGCAGCGTTGGAGGCAGATTAAAGGAGAATAATAAAGAGAATCTTCCCACTGACCCACTCATCCATCCTAGTTCAACAAGGTAGCTCCCATTACGGGGGTTATTTTATTTATGTAGCATTGCGATCCAACAATGCCAGTTAAATCAGGCATCACTCTATGGCCGATCCCAAGGTTTCTTTAGAATTGTTACGCTCAGCCATTGCTCCCTGAATTTTATATTACTAAAGATAACTCTGCTTTGTTTGACAAAATGCATCTGGAGTACAGAATCTTAAAAGAGAATGTGCCCAGATGGTAGAGGTATTTAAGGAAATACAGTCTTCCAGTTTGGAAATTTGTAACCCCCTCTGATTTCATTTGTATGCTTTTCCAACTCCCCCTGTTTGTTGCCCTTACACCCTGTTCAAGTTGCCAGGGGAGTTGTGTGGTGTAGCCATAGTAACCATGAAGCCTCCCTATGCTACCCCCCACCACACACACACACACACACACACACACACACACACACACTTCACACGCTTCACCCTCCAACCATAACTCACTCAAACTCCAATAATCATTTATATCCTGAAAAGGAACTTAAAATAACAAATACCAAAGTTGTATGAACCTCCACATGTTGTGTTTTTGTCACTACATCTAATTGCTATTCACACCACAGGTAAAAAATATAAATGGGATTCAGTGGCAGATTGCTTACAGTTGAAGGCTTCCTTTTTAATAGAGAGGAGAATAAGGATTTGCACCTTTCCCCCTCCGCTAGAAGGCGAGTTGAAATTGAAAGTGGCTTTAAAGGTGTGTTCCTTCCTGATTGTCTTCCTTTTCCTTGCAGTAATAATTATTCTTGGCTAATAATGTTGGCTTTTAAGACAGGTAATTAGTGCTTCCAACACAGTCATTGAATTTCCTGAAAGCAAAGACCTGCATTCTATAATCTGGGTCCCCATTAACTGACCAAGGACTGAATCTCAAACTACCAGAGGCAAGAATTCCCCTGTATTTGCATCAGTTAGGCCACACCTGGGCTGGGGCAGCCAGCTCTCAGGAGACTGATTTCAGAGGAGTAATAAAGAATAGATCCACATTCAGGGGCAGAAGACCAAGTCAGCGAGTAAATGTGCACTCTGGATCTTACAATGAAGCCATGGAGAATTAGGGTCATTGGTCTAGAAAAGAGAGTAGGACTTTAAGTCCCAAAGTCTGAGTTTTATGTGAAATGATCTCTGAAAAGCAGAAAAATGTCTCCTATAAAAGGAGTATCATTAGCCAGAGAGGTACCTGCCCCAGCTATTCACCACTCTCCAAAGCAAAGGATGGGGAAAGTCTCACCATTTGTTCTGAGAAGCCCCTGGTCCCTGCAGCGACTTGCTGAATTCAAGAAGCCCTCCAGGGAAGATATCCCCATCTCCTTCTCACTCTCTTGGTCTGTTGTTTTTCTAGCCTGGGTTACCCAGAGTAGAGCCTGAGATAAAGGCTTATGTGACAGTAGTTTCTTTGAAAGGGTGATTCTAGGCAGCAGGGCTGAGGACAGACAGAACAGGAGGGAAAGCAAGCCGATACCAGGATGTATTTGCATTCTTCAATGGGCCCTCACTCTGGGACCACTTACATCTCATGGAATCACCTGAGAAGTCACAACCAAGTCTCTGGAGTAAGAAAGGGAAGTAAGACATTTATTGATCAGATCCTGCCCCACATTGGTCCAGGGGTCCCCCAAGAGACATAAGCTCCCCTGCATTTCACAGCTGAGCATTTGTGAGTATTGAGCAATTCTTTGGGTATGCCACACTGTGTGACAAAAATTCCTGAGGCCCAGGCTGCAGGAAGCTTGTCAAAGCCTGCATAGATTGACTGCCACAGCAGCAGCCATTTAAGTAAGAGGCAAAGCCAAGAGCACGTGGGGTGGTGCACAGGAAGTATCTCATACACTGCAAGAGAGTAAGTAATGGGTAGGGCAGAGGTAGGAAGACGCCGTTCTGGAATTCAGTCATTTCTTGAGGGTATAGTAGTAAAGACCTGACTGCCCATTTCTGACCAAGAGATGCAATTTCCTGTTTCCTTCTCTAGAATCTTCTTCAACTACTATCAACTGGGCTTGATTTACATCACCTGAAACTCTGCCTGGATCCTCAGACACACACCCTGTCTCCCTCTGACCTGATGGAATACATGAGGCTGACCCAAGCCCATTATTTAAGATTCTGGACTTTTTCTGTTTCCCTCTGTTGGAGGAATCAGAACCTCTAAACACACCCTCCTTCTGTAGTCCTAGAATTTCTCATGATGACCTTCCTCTTGCTTCTATGTGTACCACCAGCTGTCCCCTTCAGACCTGGCCTTGATCCACGACCTGGCCTCCTCCCTTTCTGTGTTCTTCTGTCCTCCTCATTCTAGTCATCCTCTTCCTCTTCTCTTCAACTTCTTTCCTTTGGGCTAAGCTTCCCTGGGGGATACCATATATGCAGTGTAAATTAGATCTGGGAAGTCGATGCAAATACAATATTGATTTTTTTATGCAAGATTAGTGAATAGTCTGTTTTCACTTGCTGAAGTTACTTTAACAAAATGAAGCTGAAGTTCTTTAATATGAGGCAACCCCAAAAAGTAAATGCATAAAGATGAAATCATAAAGACATGTAATTCTAAACCAGCCTATTGGTGTCTCACGTATTAACTCAGACTCAAGGAGACCTGAAAAACAGAATTTTGAAAGAGGCATAATTTGGCTAAACTTCATTCAGTCTCCCTACATCTCTATTTCATGGAATAAATCCCAATTTCCTTCATTCTTTACATAGCATGTGGTCACCTGTAAACCGGGTTTCATTTACAGTAATCACCTCTGATTCCTAGTGCTTTTCCCTGGCTATTAATAAAGGTTTTCTAATTCCATTAGGGGTTTCACCTGGTTATTTCTGAAAGTTCACAAGGAGTGACAAACATTTGCTTATAAGTGTTTTTTCCATGTTCTTCTTCCCTCCCTGGTTCACCACATTGTTATTACTACCCCCTACAAAGCCACTGGAGGTGATCCTTCCACATCATCACCATTGCTATTTGGTGTCTGTTCCACTCCAGTGAAAAGTAATTCTTTCATGCAAACTAATGCCAGGAAGGTCCATTTAAGGAAACATGCCAGGACTCACATGAAAATAATTTCCAGGTCCCTCGTCCATCTGTCTTTTCTGGTCTCCTTCTCTATGTGCTCATCTTTAGCTGTGGAACATTCTGGAAATGGTGAAGTCCCTTCAAGCCAGATTTAGAGTACCCTCATTGTTTCACTACACTTTCTGGTGCCTTTTCTACTTATTCAGCACCAGGGGAAAAAGGTTCTATTGAATGCATGAAACATGAAACACTTTTTTTCCTTAGAACTATAGATTCGAGGAAAAAGAAGGAGAGGAGAGGCAACTCACGTTTATGATCAATAGGTGAGAAAAAGGAGGCTCAGGGACCTCCCTCACCTGCCCATGCTTACCCATGTGGAGCCAAGATTTAAACCCAGGACTTTCCAACCACAAATCAATTCCTCTCCCTCTCCCTTTCCCTCTCCCTCTCCATCTCGCTACCCCCCTCCCCCCTCCCCCATCTTCCCACTCCCCCTCTCTCCCTCTTTGCCCTCCATCTTTTTCTCTCTCCTTCCCTCCTTCTCCCTCTGTTTTCTCTCTCCCTCCCTCCCTCCTTCTCCCTCTCTGTTTTCTCTCTCTCCCTTTTTCTCTTTTTCTGTCTCTCTTTCTCTCCCTCTCCCTTCCTCTCCCTCTCTCTCCTTCTTTCTCTCTCTCACTTTTTCTCTTTCTCTCTCTCCGTATCTCTCTCTCCTTTCCTTTCTCTCCCTCTGTCTCTCCTTTCTCTCTCTTTTTTCTCTGTGTCTCTCTTTTTTCTCTCCCTCCCTCTCTCTCTCTCCTTCTCTCTCTCTTCATCTCTCTCTCTCTCTCTCTCTCTCTCTCCCTGCCTTCTCTCTTACCCTCCCTCCCTCCCTCTCTCTGTCTCCTTCTGCAGTAGGTTGCTTCCTGGTCTCTCTGATTATCTTCTTTTAGCCTCCACTGATATAGCTAAATGTAGTTTTCTGTCATTACTTTGTTGGCATCTCAGGTAAGATTTGAATATAAAACTAACTCCATTTTCCCTATGGATACCTCCTTTCCTTTTTCCTTTAAGCTAGCCCTGAGCCTAGACTGCCTTTCATATTACACTGGCAGATCACCTGCTCCTCACTCCCTCTGTGGAAACCACTGGGGAGGAGTAATCAAAGCACGGTGCACCCTGTCAAGTGTCTCCAAACGAAACAGAGCTCACATGGCATGCACTTCCTTTCTTGTGACCTACCAAGACTCACATACAGGAAATTATATTTCTGCATCTTCCTTTATATGCATACCCAAGTGATATTGTTCTTACTGTAGAAATCAAAACTTGGAGAGACCCTACAGCCATTGTGTCTGCCTCTTCTGTTTTAAAGATAAGGAACATGAGGTTAAGCAACCAGTACAGGCTCTCACAGCCTTTCCTCGGGTCACAGAAGTTAAGGCTGGAGCCAAGACCTTCAGGGCTTCCAAACTGAGCTTCTCCTAGTATCTTTTACTGCCTTTGTATGGATCCATTGTGCTGAAAACATCTGCTCCCCTGAGCTCAGCTAGGACAGTGACTAGTTAATAGAGTTAACGCCAGGAACTTTCAGCCAATGTATGGAAGAGTTCAATCTTTGAGTAGACACCTTATGAATACACAAACCACCACTCCCTTCTGAGTTCTCGTTCATAGCACATTGTTCTTACAGAATCCCAGGGGACACCAAGAAATTTTTTGCCTATATAAAATTAACTAGCAACAGTAAATGGTGAAGTCCCAATTAAATAAGCATGGGTTAAAAGCCAGTCATCTGCTAAGATGGTGCAGGGTGTTCCCATCCCCATGTTTAATAAATGATTGCTGAATCTACAATTCCTCTAAAGTTGATGGGAAAGTTTCCATCTTTCAGACAAGAACATATTATCCATGGTTAAAGGACATCCCAGGCCCTCCAGCAAATGCCTTCTGGAATCATCTCCACATTCAGACCCATTGTAAACAACAGAGGGGCAATACTCAGGCTTCACAAAAGCCATTCATTCCCCTTGGCAGAGGCGGGGAGAGAGGGCTGGCCAACCTTGGAGAAACCTTGTTTACATCTTTAAGGTAGCTACTGCCCTCTAGTGTTGGTATGGGAATAAAGCAAAAAAGTATACCTGGTTGAAACAAAACCCAACTTCATAAAGTTTTTCAATTATTGATGTGTCTCAGCAGCCTCGGTAGGAGCTTGGAAACATCATCAAGTGAGGATATTGCACTGGCACTGACTTGTTGTGGCGCCCAAAGTTTCTTTTCTTTTTCTTTTTTTTTTTTTTTTGAGACAGAATCTCACGGTGTCACCCAGGCTGGAGTGCATTCTCTTTCTTGGGTCCAATCAAGACTCACATACCATCTCAGCTCACTGCAACCTCCACCTCCCAGGTTCAAGAGATTCTCCTGCCTTAGCCTCCCAAGTAGCTGGGATCACAGGCATGTGCCACCACGCCCAGCTAATTTTTGTATTTTTAGAAGAGATGGGGTTTCACGATGTTGGCCAGACTGGTCTCGAACTCCTGACCTCAAGTGATCCACCTGCCTTCGCCTCCCAAAATATTGGGATTACAGGTGTGAGCCACTGCACCTGGCCTCCAAGGTTTCTATTTGGAAAATGCATATTGTTACTTCCATACTTGTTAAAATACTGAAATGTTTCCATACCAGTTCGCAAAAGGCCACCACCCTCAGCCCTCTGACAACCAGCATCACCACTCCAGACCCAGTTTCCTCCTCTGGACCCCCCAGATCTCACCATCATCCAGTTACTAAAGTTTTAAAGCTCAGCAAAGCAGGAGCCACCAAGACCCGGACCCAGAGTTACAGCTGCAGTGTTAGGTCTGCATTTGAATCAATCTGGGAATTAACTCTTTTAAATATGACACTTCACTTGCTCCTCACCATTCAACTCATGTGCTCATTCATCTGTCTATTCATCATCTATTGAGACCTACAATGTATCACATACTGTGTTAGTCACAATGCATAGGGAAAATGAGGGTTTTATTAGGTCACAGTCTTGTGGGATCCTCTACAGTTAAGATGGTATCTATAACAATTTGGTTAACATTGGCCTAGTGGCCCAGAAGCATCTGCAGCAGATGACTCAGGCTTCTTTTGGAATAAGTTTGGTGGGATGATTATACCATACTATATGCCAGGTGATGAGCATTCAGACCTTGGTTCTGACTCTGAAAACAGGTTGAGCATTCCAAATCCAAATCCAAAAGTCAAAAATCTGAAATGCTCCCACATTCAAAACTTTTTGAGCGCCAACATGTACTCCAAGGATATGTTCATTGGAGCATTTTAGATATCAAATGTTCAGACTCGGGATGCTCGACTGGTAGGTATAATGCCAGTATCCCAAAATCTTTAAAAACTGGAAATCCAAAACACTTGTGGTCCCAAGCATTTGGGATAAGGTATACTCGGTCTGTAGATACTGGTCTTTGGCAAGTAACTTTCCCGTGCTCCAGTTTCCCCATTTCTAAAAGGAAGAAAATAACACTTACTCATTAGGTTATTATGAAGGTTAAAGGGGATAGGCTTTAAAAGTCTTTATCGCAGTGCTGGTCATTTAGTAAATTTCATGTGTGTTTGCTAAGTATCTGGATCACAAGGTATTAAAGATTAAACCGTATTCACCAGTCACCAGATCAACTGTTACTACTCTTTTAATATACCGAAGAACAAAAAAGACATCGGTAATCAGAGCAATTCCACTATCCAGTGACAGTCAGATGGAAAAACATCTGAAGGGAGAGAGAAATGACAGCATGAAAAATATGAAGAGAGACCAAAGGTGGGTTTTGTCAGTTCACATTTGTAGCCTCAGTTTAATAATTCAGTAGCTGCATTCACTATGCATAGAATTATTTACAGACTAATATGAGCAACTCTACATGGACATACGGTCAAGCTATATCTGGTCAGTTGATGAGTCATTGTAAACTGGCTAATGAGTTCCTTTGCCTATAACCTGCACCCCCTTTTCATGACTCACAGCCTGTGATTTTGTCCTCCACTTAGTCATAGGACCACAGAACTGGTCAATATGACTTAGGACTGGGAAATATAATGACTCTTAATCACCTCAGGTTGAAGGTGCATTACAGAAAGATGGCAGGCTTCCAAAGAAACATCTTCCTCCACTGGCTACATGTCAGCACATTTGAACCAACAGTATTACAAATGCCTTCTATACCTATGAAGTATTGTTTACAGTTCTTAGAGTGCTTCATGGGACCACACACCTGGAGATAGCTGGATACCTGGAGAAATTGTACTAATTGACTTTGCTCTTAGGAACCACCATTCTGGGAGCGTATTGTTGTAGCGGACATTACTACTCAACAGCTCACTTCTGAAAAGCTAGAAGTATCCCATCTAGTCAAAGGATTAAGATAGTCACTTTTGTAGCAGTTGCTGTGGGAATGATTCAAGACCACTGGCCTGATATTCAGGGAGGAACAGGAATAGTCACCCACATCTGAGTACTCTCACCTCTCCCCAAAATGGGCACCTGTCTAGGCCACCTCCCACTAGAGAGAATGAAACCTGTTAATCCTGTTAATTGCTCTTTGGAGCCCAAAGATTAATTTGAAATTTCCAAGTTTAGGCTACTTTGAAATAGAAGAGGAAGAAGATTCACAAGCATGAATCACTATGGAAAGTTGAACCATTAAACTTCTAAGAGCCCTTCCCTGCCCCTTAATCTCTTTCATCTACTTAACTCATTACATCAAGAACAGAGAAGTAACAACAAAAAACAGAGACACGCTTTTGGTCTGGTATAGTTGGGGGCCTCCAGGATTCAGATGGACCAAAAAACTGAGACCAAATCTCACACACAAAAAAATAGCCTTAGATATGCCTCCTTCCTTGAAACCTGAGATTCATGGATAAGTTATTTTAATGTTTGGCCCATTTGAAATGTGGCAAAACTGCCAAATCTCTCTCTGACTACTTAGCACATATTTCAAACTTTAAAACGTCTTTTTATATTTTATCCCTTATGTAACCTGAATCGAAACTGACTAATGCATGGCAAGTGTATTAAACCGAAAGTTGTGTGTATATATGCACACACTATGGAAGGGTTTTTAAAATTATTTTTATATGTCAAAAATATCTCCATGAACTTCCCCAAAATTTAATTTTAAAAAGTTGGGACCGGGCACAGTGGCTCACATCTGTAATTCCAGCACTTTGGGAGGCTGAGGTGGGCAGATCACTTGAGGTCAGGAGTTCGAGACAAGCCTGGCCAACATGGCGAAACCCTGTCTCTACTAAAAATGCAAAAATTAGCCAGGCATGGTAATGCATGCCTGTAATCCCAGCTACTTGGGAGGCTGAGGTGGGAGAATCGCTTGAACCCAGGAGGTGGAGGTTGCAGCAAGCCAAGATCGCGTCACTGCACTCCAGCCTGGATGACAGAGTGAGACTCTGTCTCAAAAAAACAAAATAAAAGTAAAAATAAAAAAATGAAATAAAAACTTGGGTTACCTTTCAGAAATCATCTATTAAACCTACTGGTAAGCATCTATATATTTAAGGATACCTACCAAATATCCTTGTCCTATGACACTTGTCATAACTTAGCAATGCACTACCAACATTCTGATTGCAAATCTTTAGCTCATGATAAGGTTGATATTTCCACTGTAAAATATGTAGCACTTAGGTTTTGGAAAATTATCCTACTTAAAACCATTCGAATATCAATCAATATGTTATAAAATACATTTTAAAGAAGTATTGTTTTGTCACTTTCAGTATTTTGGATGTCTATGGAATTTGCTTTCCCTTTCTTTTGGAAGAATGCTTTAATAAAAAACAGTCATTTGTAATTTGCTCATCAACTGCTTATAGTTATGTTTGTAAGTATTTTTATGCAATTCCTTTGTAATAGAGTCCAATATCTAATTTTTCTGGAAAGCCACTTTATTTGTAGTTTTAATTGACTAGTAAAATTTCTATATATTTATGGTGTACAACACAATGTGTATATATACATATGTCTGTATATATACACACCCACATTGTAGGGTGACTAAATCAAGTTACTTAACACATGCATTACCTCACATACTTACCATTTTTTGCATTTTTGGTGGCAAGCTGGAAAGCTATTTTTATAAGCCTTTTGTTCATACCCTATTGAAATGATCACTAATGCTGGTTTAGAGAAATCTGAATTACTGAGATTATATGTGGTAGGCAAGAAGCGGAGGACAGGGCCATCTTTTTTGAATGGCTCATCCTCCTGAGTGACAGTAGCTGTGATTAAATAAACCTCCCTACCTAGCAAAATCATCAAATGTGGTGACCACATTAACTTTGGTAGAGGACAGTTTCTGAAAGAGCTTTGCTTTCTAAAGGAATACATATTAATGGTTTCTGAAATTTGAAAGTATTTTGAGTCAGTAGGACTAAAGGTAAATGGACAGCTAAATGTGTGTTTTTAGGTGAAATGACAGTAAATCCTTGTGCTCCAGCTCATAAACTGAACCTTCCAAGGGGCATAGTATGGTCCTGCTAAATAAATCTCTTGCTCATTCTGTCATTAGCAATGACTATAACAACTTTTATTTCTCCATTTAACATTTGTGAGATAGCTTCAGTCTGTTTCATTTCATCATTCATCTGTTTGGAAATCTCACTGCTGCCACAACAGCCATGCATATAAATTCCTCACCATGCCTCTGCAAATCAAACAAAATGTACTTTAAGCTTGCCTCACAATCAAAGGCTGTATGTGATTTATTTTCAAACTGTTCTTAGGGCTGGGCCTAAATGTGACACAACTACGCACAAAAGCACAGTGTTTTGGACAGGGTCAAAGTCCACGTAGAGAGAGAGAACTAGCATAGCACAAGACACACAGTAGCCATTCTGCATTCTGTAAATTTGTTTTCGAATGGAATCTGTGTGGATAAATTTACCCCACTCTGTCTTCCTTGTCTAAAGGAGGAGGCTTTTCATCCTTTTCAAGAGACATTTCTAGGCAAGTTCAGGTGGACTGTCAGCAGGTCAGGTTCACATCCAGTCACATCTTGATCACCCCTGTGGATCCCTAGCTAGGGGGAAGCTCATAGAATCAGAGGCCCATCATAAGACACAATGAATTACAAGATGCCACAAGCATATTTGTCTATGAAAATCTTCACCAGGTGGAAATGGTCAAAACAAAGATCACCAACCCCCAGGGGAAAGGGCTCACCTTTTGCTAAGCTTCCAAAATACTTCAAGCCCTGCAATCAGATGCAGACCCATAAGGACAGGACCTGAGTGAAACCAAGCAGTTTCTGGGGAAGGAAATATTTTCATTGACATTTTTGGGTTACTGTTGCACTACCACTAGTTGTCTCAGAGCTCTAGGGAAATGGTGATCATTTTTCATGGGTTGCTAGTTTTTGTGAGCTTCTGGTTGGGTTGGTTTTAAGTTATCAGAGCAATAGAACTTCCCTGACAAATGAAAGTACTACCTATTGGAAGAGTGTCAGTGCTACTGAAAATATGGCTTGAGAATTGACACCATCTATGTCACCTGAAACCTGAGATTCATGTATAAGTTATTAAAAAACTTATTTTTTAATAATAAGTTTGTTATAAACTTATTTTAAAGTTTGTTTAAAAAAGCAGATTCTTCAGACCCCACCCCAGATTTACTGAATCCAAATCTCTGGGGGTGGGGTCCTGCAGAGTGAGTTTTAACATCTTTCTGGGTGATTCTGATGCATGCAAAAGTTCAAGAAGCACTGATCCACCTATCCTTTCCAGCTTTCATCCTTGGAGCCAAGACCCTCAATTTGGAGGAGGGGCAGCGATGTTCCCAGTAAATACCCCCTTTCCCTGCCTCCACTGCAGCAAAGGGAGGCTGGCTCGGCTGCAAGACACAGCCCCTTTGCCCATTGCCCTTCCTTCTGCTTCCTGCCTGAAATGTGGATGCGAGGATCAGTGCTTCAACAGCCATCTTAGCCCATGAGGCAGCCTCAGTGATGGAAACTGTGCACTAAAGATCAAGGAGTCTGAAGGCAAGAGTGTGCTCCCAGGGATCAAAAGGCAGCCACACCAGCCCTGGCTTTCCTTCCTCCAGATTCCCTTCATATGAGAGTAAAATAATTTCCATGATAATTAGGTGATACTGGGCTCTTTCTTTTCCTTATTGCAGGGGGATGAGGTGAAAGGGAATTCTTTTTCCTAAACTGTAAACTTATTATAAATTGGTTTCTTTGAACTTTCAGTCGTATGCCATCCAACACAATCCCAGGTCATTTAGCACAGATGCCTCCTAGAAAAGCCAGATGTGGAAGTGGAGACACCTTTCCCAGGGCTACTGGGATTCTTACCCCACTCACCAATGTCCCTCTTGCTTTCCTGGCCCCTATCTCTTCTTCCATGTAATACTTTCTGTAAAACTGATTAGGTAAAAATCGATTAGGTCTGTAGAAAATGGGCAAGTGCATCATTTCCCTTAACTAATTTATAAAGATAAAAAAATGGTACACTCCTCAAAGAAAAATAAAAAAAAAAAAAGAGGAGGGAGCCACCACATTTGGAGATCCAGAGCTGACAAGTAAAGTAGTAGCAATCCTTTTACAAAAAAAAAAAAAAAGATGCATTTTGTGGATTGTAAGGTCATTTTCCTCAGTGTTTATGGCCAATTTACTATCCATCTTGCCTACTCCCTGTAAGTGGAATGAGGCAGGAGGCAGAAACTGTAACCAGTTTTTTCATCACTGTGTCCCCAGGACTTGGCACAGGGACTGGCCCACAGTCAGGGCTCAATAAGGATTTGCCGAATGAATGAATGAATGAATGAATACTAATCTTTCTATGTTTAACTGATGCTTCCTCTCATTCTAGTAAAGCCACCAAGGGAATAGTCAATGAATGGTCTCAGGGAACAGAGAATATGTGTCACATTGTCCCATTCCTCAAACTGCAGGCTTCCCCAGAATTGTCACGAGAGCATCACCTTAGGCCTTGTCACCCTCTCCTCACATTACATGTAACCTGGGCCACATCATTTAACCTCTTGAGGTCCCCACGTTGCAAAATAAAAAGTTGAAGGAAGCAATTCTCGATGTTTCTCCCTGCTGATTCAATCAATTGAGGAATACAGAAGAGACCCTAGTGCCTGAAAATAATCTCTAACCCCAGTTCTTAAGGTTTTCTTACAGTTATTTTTATTATTTAGTTTTAATGAACACAAGGTAGCAGGGAACGCTGGGGTTGGGGGTTATTTGTTACATAACTTCAGGATAATGTACTACAAACTTCACAGATAGGCACACCTCTTTCACTAATTTTTTTAATAAAACAAAAGATCAAAAATCAGTATCAGGAGATAACACAATACAGTTGGGACTACGGAAAGCAACTATCTCCAAGCTTGGCATCATAAAATACATCATCATGAACTGTGAACAGATTTGCTAAACAAAGGAGAGCCTCATCCTTTTAACCCTCCACAGCCGACATCGGGAGTCTCTTGGGGTAGAACACGAAATGAAAAAGAAGTGGATGGCCAGATGCTGTAGATTGTCCCCCAGTGACCTGCCACAGAGACTTTATTTATTTATTTATTTTTCAGATGGAGTCTTGCTCTGTCGCCCAGGCTGGAGTACAGTGGCCGGATCTCAGCTCACTGCAAGCTCTGCCTCCCGGGTCCACGCCATTCTCCTGCCTCAGCCTTCTGAGTAGCTGGGACTACACGCGCCTGCCACCCCGCCCTGCTAGTTTTTTTTTTGTTTTGTTTTGTTTTTTTTTTTTTTTTTGTATTTTTTAGTAGAGACGGGGTTTCACCGTGTTAGCCAGGATGCTCTCGATCTCCTGACCTCATGATCCGCCCGTCTCAGCCTCCCAAAGTGCTGGGATTACAGGCTTGAGCCACGGCGCCCGGCCCACAGAGACTATTTTTAAAGACGCATTTATCTCAGCAGGAGTGACAGCATTTAAGTAGCCAGGTACTCGTGCTAGACAATCCTTCATGAGAAAAGTCTGCAGAGCTTGGATGCACTCCTTACAAAGGCCTGAGTGATAGATCAGATGGGAATTGCCCTTGATTGGTTAGGTGGCTGGTTTAAAGACCCGTGAAGATAATGCAGAAGTGAGAGCTTGGAAACCAAATGGAGTTAGCCCCCAAGTTATTGCAGCCACCCCAGCACTCAAAAGTTAATCCGATTTTAAATTTACAAGATCCATCTTAACTAGAAATGCAGGCTCTAATTGTCCTGCAAATTTTTTAAGTGGTAGCTGTTCAATGAATTGTATTACCCCATTAAAGAATAATGTTTTAGATGTGGTAATCCCAGACTCACACAATTCTCTTTTATGAACCTAACCACTACATTCATATGGAAGGTAAATTACAGCTATATTACATCAAGCCTTTCATTATTGACACAGCATTATGTTAGGTACCCCTATAAAACACTGAGAGAAAGATTAATACACAGTGGTATATATATTTGGAGGAATCAGGGTGTCCAGTCAGAGTCGATATGTCTTCTCTCCCTGTACAGAAAAAAAGGGAGGGGTGTAAATAAAAAGGTGAGGGTTGACAGAAGCAGAGTAAACATTTTAACCATTAAAACTGATCACAAATCGACGGTGGGAAGGTGTCATAAGTTTTACCCCTACCAACCCGTTAATTGAGGAAAATTACAGAAAGCTGTCCCGAAGCTATCATAGGACCTAAGCATTTCTCCAAAACTGAGAAAACACTCGATGCAGCCATTATTATTCTGCTTGAAATTTTTGGAGATCTCTGACAGGGAAAATGTGGCACTTTATAGCCATTGAGAGCATTGCAAATCAATTCAAAGAACTAGTTCTTGCAGGCTGATGTTCATTCGGCCTGGGCAGGTTCAAGATCACCTCCACGGGTGGTTGTGCATAGCTCACTGTCCCCTCCATTGTCAGACACTTCTGATGTTCCTCTTCCATGCAGTCAAGACTTCAGTCTATTGTTGACCTTCATCAGACAGGTTTGTCCTAGGCTCCTCTCCCATCCCACACCCCTGTTTATGTTCAAAGCTGGATTTCAGGAAAGAGTTCTCTTAAGCACTGAAGAAAGACATATTTGGCATCCACTATACTCCCTAACTCCCACTCCAAAGGACTCTGTTTCAAAAGCCCTGGACACATAGCATAGATTTCTCATGAGACCCGACCATTCTAACAAATATGGATTGCATTTGCATTTTACTGCTAGAACAAACAAAAAGTATTTACACTTGGAAGAACTGTGGCTACACTTCTCCATCCCTCCCTCAGTCCCCACATCGTTTGATTCTTGCCAGAAAGAGTACCAGAGGCCACTGAACACATCTCACGTTGTTTTGGGGTGAGTGGCAAAGTAAAATGCCAGCACTGAAGATGGTAAGCTTGAGTTTCACAAGTCATCTATATAAGAGAGAGAAGTAACTACTCACTCCAACTGCACAAAGAAAGTGCCTGGATTAAGTGGACTGTACAACATGAGTTTGTTAAGTACATCCTCCCAGCAGAAAGTTAAATGGCTCTAAGAAATTGTGCTTGCATTTCATTTGATCAGACCTCATTTCCTGGCACCTCAAACACCAAGTTCTCCCAAAATATGGCTAAAATGCTGGCAATATTTGCAGATACCAGTTGTGGAAATTAAACCCAAATAAAGTTATATACAAACTTAGTTTACAGAATACCTAACCCATTCAATTTCTTTGAATAGAGCAAAACAGAAATAAATATCCTTCTTAAATGTATCACCTAATTATCATGGAAAGCCTAGGAGACTTAGGAGAAAAGTAGATCTCTATAGATGTTGCTCAAATATTTGGCTTTCCAGATCAGAGTATTCTCAATGCTATTCGAGTGGAAAATATGATAGGTATACTTTTAAATGCAAAAATATATGTATCCTGTACTTCAAGCCCAATCTTCATATAATGACTCTAACTTCCAGCCAAGTTGATTTGTTAAGTTGTTGGGCTCCAAGGAGCTTCATGGAGGAGTTTGGGTATTTCTTACCTTCTAATTCCTTTTGAAATGCAAGTAAGTCCTTGCACTTGACTTAGAGAAATGCTTACTCCTCGCATAGTGTGTGCACTCACTGGAGAATCCTCTTCCTGCCTTGGACTGGGAAGACCTGAAGTTAAACACGCAGCTCTGTGATTCTAAGGGTGGCTCAGGGCACCCCCAAAACAGTCACCTGAGTTACAAACATATTGACAGCTGAAGTAGGTCCTAAACTAGGGGTCACAAAGTCAACTTCTCCTCGCGTGTTATCCGAGGTGCCCTCTGGACCGTGATAGGCAGGAAGTGTGGATGCATTTTAGTGTCCTGGACAAGATTCTCTTGATCTTTCCTTTTCCCATAGGTGGTTCACATCAGGACCTGTTCTCGAGTGTCTGGCAGTCGAAGGGCAATCATGCCACCCCCAACCAGAGAAGCAGAAGCCAGAAGGATGGGGACCACTTTGGTTATCCCAACAAAAGAAGCAAATATGGTGTTTCCCAGGATGATGCCAAATTTGCATAATCCATTGAGAATGCTGAAGGCTGTTGCTCTGTAAAAGAAGAAGAATGGAAATAATTCTGACATTCTGAACCTCATTAGATGAACAGGACTGGAATCTTTCTTTTCCTTATTGCAGGGGGAAGAGGGGTACAAGGGAATTTTTTTTTCCTAAATATAAAAATAACACATTCTCATTGTAGTCAAATTTGGAAATACAGAATAATATAAAGATGAATGGATATCTAACCTCTTCACCGAGAGACAATCACCTCTGTTAACATTTTGAAGTATTTTCTTCAAAGGTTTTTCTTTTTTCCTTTTTTTTTTTCTCAAAGATATCTATTTAAAATTTTTTTACTGGTACTACATGCTTACTATGGAAATCTTGAAAGGATGAAGAAGTATGCAAAGCAGAAAATGTAAGTGTTCCCCCTGTTAACATTCTCAACCCTCCTGAAGCAGAGACTGCCAGTTGCCCCCAAGTAGCGTTTCCCCAAATGTAGTACTACGTTTCCTAGACTCATTTGCTGCTGAGAATGGCCATGTGACTTAGTTTTGGCCAATGGGATGTAAGTGAAAGTGGCGGCAGTTTCCAAGGAGCTTCCTTAAGGGACATTATGGGTGGGCCTTTTGCTCTGTTCCCCTTCATTCTTTTCCTTCTACCCTGCTTCATGATGGAACACAGATGGTTTCATTTTGGACCATGGTGAGTCCATGCAATGAAAAGCAATGAGATAGAAAGAGCCTGCACTACCCACTCTAGACTTTTTCAGGAAAGAAAAAATGCAATGCTTAACCTTCTCAAGACCACAGCAATGTATTTGAGGTTTCTGTCAGCCACAGCAAAACCTAATCCTAATTATGATCTTTCAATCCCACTTTCCAGTGAGAACTATTACTAATCATTTATTCTTTCATGACCCCATCTGTATGCAGAGGCAATATTCCCAATACTACCTCTCCCCAAGTGAAATCAAATGTTTCTTTCTCATACCACAAGTGTATTAAGAAAGTGGCTATATTTTTGTACTTAAAACTCTTCTTTCATTTTTGTCTATAACTGTACCACACTGTAGCTTTATAATCACCAACCCAGTCTTTTTCATTTGTTTGTCTTAGTATTTTTGTTTTTGTATTTTCTTGGATCTTTTAACATATGTACTTTTTAAAATAAACTTTTTTCAAGTTCCCGGGGGGGAAAAAAAACTTGTTGAATTTTGAATGAACTCTTTTATGTTAGAAAAAATCTAAATACAATTTGACATTTTTGTAAGATTGAATCTTCTTATCCAAAATTAAGTATATCTTGTCTCTTAAATATATATACATTTATTTATATTTATATAAACATACTAATTTATATATATAATAAAATATATATATTTATGAAAGCATAAATATATATAAAATAAAAATATAACTAATTTATTTATATATAATAAAAATATACTAATTATGTGCTATTAATTATATATATTATCATAATTATATATAAATACATAATCCATAAATATATACATTTTCTGAGACAGGGTCTGTCTCTGTCACCCAGACTGGTGTGCAGTGTTGTGATCCTAGCTCACTATAACCTTGAACCCCCAGGGCTCTAGCAGCTCTCCCCATCAGCCTCCTGAGTAGTTAGGACTACAGGCACATGACACTATACCTAGCTAATTTTCTAATATATTTTGTAGAGATGGGATCTCACTATATTGCCCAGGCTGATCTCAAACTCCTGCCTTCAAGCAATCCTTTTGTCTCGGCCTCCCAAGTCACCGAGCTGGCATATATTTATCTTCTCTTATGTGTCTTTTTAAAATATCTCTTAGTAAAGCTTTATGGTTTTCTTCATGTAAATGTTTCACTTGTCAAGTTGATCCCTAATCATTTTATGATGTCTGCTGTTATTAAATGGATTTGAATTGCATCTTTAACTTTTTCAATATATTTTAAAACCTACACATAATTTAGTTTTCTTACTGACCACCTGACCAAATTGTCTTTTTCTCTCTAGTAGTCTCATTAGTTAATTCTCTTAGGTTTCCTAGATGTAAAATCACATCATGTTCAAATAATAATCATTTGTCCTCCTGTTATTTTGTGTAAAACTTAGCAGTTCTTTGACTCAAATGAGAGGGGCTCCAAATATGACACATTGTGCTCTTCCTTAGTTATCTATATCCCAACAGCTCTGTCACCAATTTTGGAAATATCACTCAGGTTTTTGCAGAATTTCATTTACACACCTTCCTTACCATTTCACATTCCTTTTTGAACACAGGGCCTCTTATCTTCTCTCCTTAAAATTCACAATTTCCCCTCCACAAAGAAAAACAATTACTAAGTAATGACTTTCACCCTATGCCTTTAAACCAGGCCTCTTCCCATATATGACCTGTGCAAAATAAAAGTGACCCCTGGGCCTCCCTGCCACATTCTCTGCAGATTCCCTGGACTTCATGCTGCCTCCTGAGCTTTATTTACCTCCCTGCCCCTGTGCTATTTCAGTTCTTCACTTTTTTGCCTTATCTCCCATTGGGTCTCTTCTCTCTTGTGGATTACATGACACATATGGTTTTGCCAACTTTTCACTCTTATTTCCTTCTCCTGGACATAGTCTGCTCCCATCCTTTGCTTCTTGCCATCCTTCCAACCTTATCAAGCCCTAGCCTGCCAACTTTCAGGTCTATGCCGTCCCCCATGCAGGAGAAGCTCAACGTAAGAGACGTTTGTTTCATGGAACAGCAGAAAGACCACGATGGCCATGCACAGCATGAGATTCAGGGAGCAGGTAGACTTCTGACCAAAGAAACCCAAACAAGTCCCTGAGGAAATCCCATGGAAGAACCGACCTCTGGTTGGTGGGATACAGCTCCAGTGTGATCACATCCAGAGCATTCCAGGCCGCAATGCTTGTCCCACAGAACAGGCACTGCCAGCCTATCATCGCAGACACGCTGTTGCCAAAAAACAGGAAGAAGCAGCAAACTGCAGAGATTAACATGGAGCCACCTGCAGAGGGAGTCCAAGGTCAAAAAGAAACATGAGGCCTGTGTCTTGCACACGGCTATCACTCACAGTTCTCATCCCATCTCCCAGCCTCACTGGTACACCTGAAGCCAAGGCTACCTGAAGTATTAGGTTCATCCTCCACACAGAGAGAGCACAGCTGGAACCCTCCCATGGCATCCCAGCCATGGCATTAGAGCCCTCTGCATGGGTCAGATCACCAGACTTAGGAAGGCTTCTGAAGTCACCACGCTAAGGTGCTGCCAGCTCAGAATGACGAGATAGGGCAGATAGGGGCATTTGTTGAGAATCTATTATGTACCAGACATTGTTCTAGGTGCTTGAGCTACATCAGTATCAGTCAAAAAACCAAAAACAAAACCTCAGTCTTGATTTGAAAACAGGATGTCAAAGAGATCTGTGCCTCCTGTTCAATGCAGCATTATTCACAATAGTCAAAATATGTAGTCAACCTAAGTGGCCATCAACAGATGACTGGATAAAGAAAATGTAGTTTACATACACAATGGGATACTATTCAGACATTAAAAAGAAAGGAATTCTGGCAGTCGCAGTGGCTCACGCCTGTAATCCCAGCACTTCAGGAGGCCAAGGTGGGTGGATCACTTGAGGTCAGGAGTTCGAGACCAGCCTGACCAACATAGTGAAACCCTATCTCTACGAAAAATACAAAAAGTAGCCAGACTCGGTGGTGCACACCTGTAATCCCAGCTACTTGGGAGGCTGAGGCACGAGAATTATTTGAAGCAGGGAGGCAGAGGTTGCAGTGAGCCGAGATGGTGCCACTGCACTCCAACCTGGTGACAGAGCAAGACGCTGTCAAAAAAAGAAGAGAAAAAGAAGGAAAGAAGGAGGGAGGGAAGGAAGGAAGGAAGGAAGGAAAGAAGGAAGGAAGGAGGGAATGAAGGAAGGGAGAGAAAGGAAGGTAGGAAAAGAAAAGAGAAGAGAAGAGAAGAGAAGAGAAGAGAAGAGAAGAGAAGAGAAGAGAAGGGAAGAGAAGGGAAGAGAAGGGAAGAGAAGAGAAAGGAATTCTGCCATTTAGGACAACACGGATGAACCTGGAAGGCAGGATGCTAGATACAGTCCATGGGGTAAGCCAGACACAGAAACATCATCTCACTTTTCAAGATCTACTACATAGCATGGTGACTACAGTTACTAAAAATGTATTGTATATTTCAAAATTGCTGAGAGTAAATTTCAAATATTCTCACCACAAAACATATATATGTGTGGTGATGGATATGTTAATTAGCTTGGCTTAATCATTCCACCTCGTATATATGCATCAAAATATCACATTGTACCCCGTAAAAATACACAATTATAATTTATCCATTGAAAATAAAAACATAATTTTAAAAAATCCATTTTTATGAAACTTATAACCTGGTGAACACACCTGTACATGGGCTACTGAAGGGAAACCTGAAGAAAGGCGGTGCTATTCTGAATTTACCAGAATCCCCACCCCAGAGATCTGACCTGCCCTTTTCAGCCCTACTCTATACTCTGTACTCTATACATGTGCTCTGTGAACAATACTCTCTACTCACTAACCCCATGGACTTTCTTATCAGTTGGGAGGGGAAAGTGGCTGGAGTACCTCTTCCCAACTCCTCCCCTGGGGTAGAAGGCCTTTTCTGGCAATGGCTGCATCCCTCCGAGACCCCAGTTCCTCCCAGGTAGCTCTTGTTCCATGGTTCCAGCCCCCACAGGGCTCTGTGAGTGCAACAGCTCCCCCTTGTACTCATAGCCATAGAGGTGGTAACTGCTTCTCACTTTTGCTAGTGTCTGGGTGCCTCACCTGCCTTATTTGTTTCCACAACCCTGCCCACACCTCTAAAAGCCCTATGAGTAAGGTTTCCTTACTAGAACTATCTGGGGTGAATCCCTTTTCCCCTCCGGGAATCTAAGTATGCAGTCCACGAGGTTAGCCTCGCAGGGGTCCCAGCAGCGTGGAGAAGTGCAGCTCAGATCTCTGGGGTGGGGATGGGAGTGAACAGAAAATGAGCAGCACAGCCCTTATAGGGCTAATAGGAGATCCCATCCAAAGAAGACTGTCAAATGCTGCCCAAATCCAGTAAGTTCAGCCCGGAGGAACTGGGTATGCAAGCTCCAAGTCCAAGGTGGATGCAGAACATGGCAAAACAGGTTGCAGCCCAGGAAAGTGACTGGCGATGAGGTGGAAATAGGGTGAACAGAAAGGTGGGAAGGAAGCAGGTCTCAAACAACCAATCGGAACACAGGGCACGAGTGCCCCACCAGGCACCAGGACCCTGAGGGAGGAAGGTATTCCAGTTGGCAAGAAGCCGGAGACCGACCTGGCCTCAATAAGAAACGCCTCCCCAGGGATGGGCCTCAGCCCGGAGTGTCACCCTCAGACCTGGGGCTGCAAGACTAGTGCCAATCCTTGCTGATGAACTAGGAAATGATAACTGCCCAACTGGATCCTGCCCACTCTGGGAAGCGGTAGGACTGTGAGCAGGTGCCTGGTAACCTTTTTCCAAAAGCTAGGAGAGAACTAGAACAGGGGAAACTGGTATGCCTAGGACCCCAAGTGCTCTGTAGACAATACCCTGTACATCCATACATCCCTCAGAGGGGCCAGCCACGGGGCTTGGCTTACAGTAAATGCTGGCAAACACTTGATAACCACAAAACATGATCATCTGACAAATCAGCTAATACTCAGGGAGGCCTTCCCTGATCCTTCAACTCCGTTAGATGTTCCTACTATAAGTCCCCAGGGCTCAGTGTACTTCCACTTCTATAATTCTTATTCCTCTTGTAATTGGGAGGCTTGGGTGCAAATGCCAGCTTACGTACTACCTGTGTGACCATGAGTGAGTTGCTTCGCCTTTCTGTGAGCTGTTTCACTGTCACCATCTCTAAAGTGTTGATTAAATTAGTGCCTACCTCATAGCGTTATCGTGAGGGTTCAATGCGTTAATATTGAACACATGTTCAACATTAATAATATTCAGTAATAATAAGCATGTCATAGTGTTGAGGTAAATGAAATTTCTAGTTGAAGTCTGCCTCTCCCAACAGATCATTTGCGCCATAAGCACAGGGATATTGTCTGTTTCAATTACTGTTGCATTCCCATTGCCTCCCACCCAGCCTTGAGAGAATAAGTACTGTATAAATAAATGTTACTGAATGAATAAATGAGTGGGTAACAGCCTAATCAGGAAAACTTCTACTCCACTGATAACAAGAAATGACTTGTACACTACAAAGAGCCCAGCAGATTAAGCAGAACAAAAATGTGCTTGCAGATTTTCTAGTGGGGTTGGTCTGAGAGCTGGGGATAGGGCTATTTCAAAGTGGTTCCCCCACATCCCATATCCCAGTGAAATAGGTATTAATTGAGCACCTCATCTTTACCATGCACTGCCAATATCACAGTCAACCCACTGCACGTCAGGCCTTTTACTAAAGACTGAAAGGCAGAGAGTCAAAGAAGGCCCTGTCTGAGCTCTTAACAAGCTTGCCTCTAGCTCAGAAACAAAACAGAGACATTCACAAGAGAGTAGGCTATAAAGAATGATTAAATATTAGTTCTAGATCTCTCATTGGAGAGCATGCCTTTATTTAGCATTATAGGAATTGTTTTGATCTGTGATGTATTCACTATAAGAAGGGCTTCAGTGGTGAGGGAAAGGGTGTCTGCTGTCTCACCATTCCGCCTGCCCCTGTGCCCAGCCACACCACCCTCAGTCTACTTCCATGAGGGAGCATGTGGCAGGTCGTTAGGTGGTGGGACGTTCTCGTCGACATGGGCACCCACCCCATCCTTATAACCCTGCCTTCCCCAAAACTTCCTCAGCTGCTTCATGAACAGACCAGAGACTCCACTGGTAAACTCTGGGACTCATAAGGCTGGTGACAAATGGCAGAAGTGTCACATCTGCTCTCATACCCCTATCTCATTGAGGCAAACAGAGGTATTATTTTAACAATGGAAATGGAAGCTCAAGGAAGCTCAAAGAAGTTGACTTGGGTCAACACATAAAGCTAATCTTGGCAGAGATGGAGCCACCTGACTCCCAGCCAAAAATTTTTTTTAAGATGACAACCTGTAGTGTCTTCTGCTGAAAGCTTGGTGTTTGGAGCTAACCTAGGAAAGAGGCCATCTTCATCTGTTCTGGTCAGTTCAGCAGCATTGCTGAGTGTCAGCTCTACTGCAGGCACTGCGCTGGACACAGGGGTCACGGAAATGAGTAAGCCATTGTCCTTTCCTCCATAGGGCCTCAGGACTAACCAGGCACTCCCTCTAAGAGAGGAGAACATGAAGTCTGCCATACCTAAGAGATGACTCCACCCTCACCACGAGATTAAAAAGCTGAAGTCACAGGCACTTCTCATGCTCACCATGCTGCATATGCATGCTACTATTTATAATAGTGATATTCAGTATGAGCCAAATGCCAGGAAAAGAATTCCTTTCCATGAAGACCTGATCA
This sequence comes from Macaca nemestrina, assembly GCF_043159975.1. Lineage (NCBI taxonomy): Eukaryota > Metazoa > Chordata > Mammalia > Primates > Cercopithecidae > Macaca > Macaca nemestrina. The sequence continues at coordinate 63,768,081 of NC_092139.1, forward strand.
ATTTCCTCTTCTCCAACAAAATGACTTTATGATTTATTTTGTTTCGTTTTGCACATTGCTGCTAGGAATCTTCGTATTAACTTTCCTAATCAACGACCTCCCTAAGGCAGGTCCCTAATGGCATGTTTATTAATAACATGTTGTCCACTTCCCCACCCTTGGCCTTGACTCATATTCTAATTTACATTTTCCCTGGCCCTCAATGTGTACATTTTGCTTCTTGTTTACCATTCATAGCATGTATTTCTGTAACAAATTGTTGCAAGTCCCGATGGAAAGAGGCAAGGCATACATGAATATAGCTACCATTTTTGAGAACCTACAATGTGCCAAGTATTACAGGTACCTCATGTTCAATTCTCACAATACCCTACCAGCTAGATGTGGAAATCGTTCTCTTATAAATAAGGAAACTGAGGTCCAGAGAAGCAAAGGAACACATTCAAGGTCAAACGGCCTTTCGATGATGTCTTCAACATGGCTCTGTCCAACTCCAAAGCCTAAAGTGGTATTGCTATTAAATAATAAAAGTAATACAGTTTACCTTCAAACATCAAACCATCATCCAGGACCATTGTATATATTTTTCTGACAATAATCTGATGAAGAGACAGGGTGGATATTATTACTACCCTTATTGAAGTGCTAATAGATTAAATGACTGTCACAGAATTTCTCTGTCAGGAAATGAACAAAAATCCCTCGCCTAGACCAAAGATTCTTGACTATTTCCAAGGAGCTCTGGAGTTTTCTACAGGCACGCATCCTTGGCTCTATAGCTCCATGTGCGATCTTACTTGTTGGGTTTATTGTGCAATAATTACTTAATAAAAGGGAAAATTTCCCTGCTTTAATACACTTGAAAGTCACTACCCCAGTGCGTTGGAGCCCAGAAGTGACCCTGCTGACAACTGACCAATCATCTTGAGCCTTCCGATTCTATCCATGAGCAGGGCAGAAATGATGCTTCCGGGTAAGACAGACAGGTTGCCCAGGAAGCTGACGAGGTAAATCAGGAAGTCATTATCTTGCTCCAAGTCCATGTGGCAGCCCTCCTTCTGCTCCAGAAAGGTGGAGTTGATAAAGCGACAGTTGATGAACTTATGCTCGTAGAGGTCTAGGGAGAGAAGGAAACTTTCGGTTCATGTAAGTGCAAGGGAGCTGGAGAGAGAAAGGCAGAGGCAGGGATGAAGTCTGCCCCCTCCTGTAGGCAGGCTGTGGTAGCCTTTGCCAGTCAGACAGCCTCAAAGTCAAGGTAATATGTGGTCATGTCATCAAGGTATGGATGAATAGAGAAACTTTCAAAAATGTAATGACCTGTTCAAGTTCCTAAAAGCAAGGGGGAATTAAACTAACACTGAGACTTAAAAATGCATCCTCTCAGCCAGGTGTAGTGGCTCACATCTGTAATACAAGCACTTTAGGAGGCCGAGGTAGGAGGATCACTTGAGCTCAGGAGTTCAGGACCAGCCTGGACAACATAGTGAGATCTTATCTCTACAATAAATAAATAAATAAATAAATTTTTCTTTTAAATTAGCTAGGTGGGGTGGTATGTGCCTGTAGTCCCAGATACTCTGGCACCTGAGGCAGGAGGATCACTTGAGCCCAGGAGGTCAAGGCTACATTGAGCCATGGTCATGCCACTGCACTCCAGCCTGGGCAAAAGAGGGAGACTTTGTCTTTAAAAAAAAAAAAAAAAAAACTCTCCAGCTGGATAACAGTCCTGTTTGTACTAATCAGGTGACACTGAGACACTGAGGACCATGACAGCTAGGCCTCTCCTTGGAGGCTGCCTGGCATAGGGAAGCAGAACACAAGAGAGTTGGTTCCAGATGGAGCCAATCACTCCAGAGCCCCTACTGTGGTCTGTGCCAAAACCTGAACATTCTTAAAAAATAAAAGCCATTGGCATTAGAACCAGTTTGCAAGTCTTCTGACACCTTCTAAGATCAGCTGTTCTGACAGAGGAAGTCCTAAACAGGATCCCCAGAAACCTGCATTTGGGGAACTGGCCCTGCTGTTGACCCTCTTTAACCTCCCTGAGGCTCTACCTAAAATATCTACAAAATTGGAAGAGTACACCTGATCATCTCCACTGCTTCTCCCAGCTCTGACATTTCCTGACTACATGTGTTTGCAAGAATCTCCATGATCAGAGTATTCAAATGAGGAGGCATCATTCAAACTTGAAATCATAAAATGATATGCCAGTTTTTAATGACACTTAGGAAACTTCTGGAACTCATCATTGTTTCAAGATCAGTCTAAAAGGAAATTCAGGAAGGTAAGTGCCAGAATGAATTATTAAGAGAGTCCAGAATATTTAGAGACCAGATATTGAAGCTCTTGAGGCTGATGTCATAGAGGAAAAAGATGTTCTTATATAAACGATCCCTTGCTGCTGAAGCCAAAAATAAAGCATAGATCTGGACATAATGCAAGTAGTTCTGTGGAAAGATTGCAGGTTTTACAGCCAAACCACTGAGGAATGAATCCAAACTCCCTCCACTTGCTAACCATGGCCTTGAGCAAGTTACTTAAGTCTTGATTTCCTTAACTTGGTTTCCTTAGCTATAAAAGAAGGATAAAAACTAGTACATTTCTCCATTGAGACAATGTAGGTAAAGCCCCCTAATGAAGCTCAGTTGGTTTCCTTATACCCCAACTTCACTTGGTATGTTATTAATTTATAATGAGGGTAGTAAAAGTAACAAGAAGCGGTGAAGTGGTAGAATTTTGTGACTTTTTAAATCACAGAAATCTGGAATAGTATGATTTTAAAATAGTCTTCGTATTTCACTTTATGCACAAAATGTGAACAGATGTAATTTTCCCCTTTCATTTATTATTGTGAGAACATGAGTCTTGCATTTTGCAAGTTTCAAACTATGCAAGGTCTTCAAGAATGCATGCATTCCTGCATAAAATGCAGCCCTCCTGGAATGCTAGTTGTTATTTGTGTCATCCTTTGTTCGTACCAAAGACCCTTCGCGTATAGCATCAGCCTCACTGAGATGAGGATATTTGGCTAGAACTTTTGTTTCCATTTCATTTGTGATAAAACTGAGACACAGATAAATTAAATGTCCTAGCAAAGGCTGTGCACCTAATTTGTGCCATGCCTGGGGCTAAAATCCATTTCCCCACCAAGGCTTGGCATTTGTATCTATGAATACTTTCCTACTCCTGAAGTTCATGCCTGAGCATTTTGATTCTTGGACAACACTAGTTGTCTCTTGTTACAGTCTATTCAGTCTGTTAATCTTCTTACCTACCTGTGTTATAAAAGATGGTTGATTCAATGGTACAATTTTTGAAGTAGGTATCTGTTGATGTTACATCTTCAAAATAGCACTCATCAAAGAATGTGTCCTCAAAGACTACATGTTTAAAGTACATTCTTGTGAACCTGTGGGAAGAGGTTGAGCTCTGAGTGATTCATCTGAGAAGAAAAGAGACTTAAGACCAAAATGGAAAACACAGCAAGGCAGAAAAAGGAGATCTGCAAGCAAAAGGTGCCAGAGCATTATTTTCAACCCGGACTACTTCCCCACTTCTTAGCTGTTTGTTTATTAGTGGGGAAGGGCTTCAGGATCTGGAAGCCAGTGTCTAGTGTAGGTGCATACGGAGTGCTATGCACCAACCTGGTGGTTTTCAAAGGCAGGTCCACAGACCTTCTGAGTCAGAATCACAGAAATGTGAAATAGTGTGAAATTTAAATATTGATAACATCTCACTTTCTGAGATACTTTTAAATCAAGCAGGTCCCTGGACTGGTCCTAGAAGTTTTGGAAGCCATAGAATTGTGACGGTCTGAGAATCTTTATTTTTTTAAAATTTTCCCAACAAAAATGTGGGGAAATAGGTACTTTTATTCATACTATTGGTAGAATATAATCCATACAGCCTCTTTGGGGAGCAATTTTGCAAAATTTGAAATGCACATTCTCTTTGACCTAGGAATACCACCTCTAGGAATTTATCCTACACATACTTGTCCATGTATTCAAAGAGATACATTCACTGATCTTCATTGCAACACTGCTTGTAACAACAATGGATTACTACCTACATACATATGTAATAGATGCCATATAACGGAATACCATGTGGCCATCATAGTAAATGAGGTAGATCTATATGTGTTAATATGGAATAATCTTTAAGACATATTGTTAAGTTAAAAAATCAAGATGCAACATAGAGTTTATAACACGGGCTCATTCAGGTAAGAAAATGTATGGATACATATGCTTCCAAATATATCTGGAGAGCTACACAAGAAACTGATAGAAATGGTTGTTTCCAGGGAGGTACAATGGAAGTGAGGAATAATACACTCAATTTTCACTTTATGCCAAGTGTATGTATTATTTGTTCACTTCTTTTTAAACTCAGTTAATAAGATAGTAAGGCACCTAGACGATTATGAGGTGCAGCCACATGTGGGAGTCACTGCACCTCTCCAACTCCTGCATATTTAATAGGAAAGAACAATGAAACATTTAAAAATATGTTTCACATACATTACCATCTTCCTCTGTTGGCTATATTTAACAAGCTTGGTCAAACTTTTAGGCTGGAAACCTTTAAATATGTCTTCATTTGTAAGTAATTACAACACATTCTTTCATTTTTCTATTCATTCACTTACATACTTAGTCTTCTGCAAACACTGAGCATGGTACTAGGTCCTGTGAGTATAGAGAGGAAAGACAAGGTCCCTGCTCTCCAGTCTAATTGGAAAAAAGTGCAAGCAAATAGGCAACTACAATACAGTGGAAATATGGTTTTTTCTCCCCATATTGAAGACTTATCTCCTTTTTTGTTCATTATTTTTATAGTTGCTACATAGAGTAAATTGTCTCACTATTGTTTGGTATGTGACTTCTGATAACTTAGGCACATTCCTCCATCATCTCTTTTTTACCACACAAGGTGAATCAGTTAGAAATCACAAAATCTCCCTCTTTTGATGCCAGTGGGAGTTTCAAACCTTATAAACCCCCGCCTGTGAGTAGGATCTCTCACTCTGCCTCCAGCACCAAACCATTATAAAAACCCTGAGCCGGTCTCCTTCTCTGCTCTCTCAAGCCATTTCGAACTTTCCTGAGAGACCGGCCCTGCTCTCAGTGGACACCCCGAAAGTGGAGATAGTTAACATTCCTGTATTCACTTGGTCTGAGAGTGTGGCACCATCAGACAGAACATTCAGACTAAATGTTGGTTGAGATCTCTTGGCCTTTGCATGGCATAAACTACAACTCATGCGGTGAGCTTGGTGTCACTGTTCCTATTCACAGGACACACTCGATCTCTAAACCAACTCCGGGACACAGCAGGACATGCGATGTGGCTTGGCGCTGTGTCTCTACCAAAGTCTCCTTTCAAATTTTAACCCTCACGTGTCAAGGGATGAACCTGGTGAGAGTTGACTGGATCATGGAGGCGATTGCTCCATGCTGTTCTGGTGATAGTAAGTTTTCATGAGGTCTGATGGCTTGGTTTAAAAGCGTGTGGCAGCTCCTCTCTCCAACTGCCACCATCTAAGATGTGCTTTGCTTCCCCTTGCACCATGATTGCAAGTTTCCTGAGGCCTCCCCAGCCATGCAGGACAGTAAGTCATTTAAACCTCTTTTATATGAAGTGCTCAGCCACAGGTACTTCATTAGAGCAGTGTGAAAATGGACTAATAGAATATGCATAGTGGCATAAACTCCCTTCATGTCATAAAATTTTGTCATTATTTTGCTGTATTCTAGTATTTCCCTAAAAATATAGAAATAGGGCTCATTCATATATATATTCAGGAGTCTCTGACCCTTCATGTATTTGATCTATTTCTAAATCTGTTGTTAATGAATTGAGCATGCTATAATTAGTACCATATTTAATGACGTTAAATTTAAAAATTATAATCTTCACAGAAAAGTACAATTTTACAAATATTGTCATAGACATCATCATTATCAACAAAGATAACAAGTCACTTACTCTCAAAATATCCTCTTGTTTTGTAATTCCTCCTTCCTAGACCTTCCCTTCTCGTACAATACTCACAGTGAACTACTGATTTATTTATGTAACTTTAAATTAGTTTATATTCTATAGAATTTATAAAAGTTGTATCTTATGTATATACTTTTATTTGTTGTACAGGAACAGCTCTTACTTCATATTCAGGGTGAGGACAATCTATCCTTTATCTGTAGGAGGTGAGGCTTAGTGTATGGGAAAAACAGAATTTTCCTGCTCAAGATCTCTGTGCCTGGACAGAAACCAAAGAATACGAGAAACAAGTCACTTCAGCCTAGATAGAAGAATTCCTCATAGGAAAGGCAATACTGTGCCCGGATCCTACACCGAATTAAGAAGCGATAAACTTCGGGTAAACTGGAAAACTACAATTGCTTGCAGGCTGCATTCTTGCTTTCCCATGTTATGTGAGAGAATCAAGTAAAATCATTGTTTCTATATAAAAATTCATAAACAGTGTGTTGGCACAGAGAATGCACCACCCATCTCTTCTACATCAAGTTGTCCCATGGACCAGGCAGACACCCAGCTGCTGCTCTGACATTCATCACCTGGTTTGTGCCAAAGACATCCATTCTCGAATCTCCTTCCAGATAATGACTGTGCACAGTGAAGATACTAAGGTGTGGTTGGTTCTGGGCAGATGGAGGATTCCTGGTGGGCAACTGTGCTCAGGGAGGAACCAATGGCCCTGATGGACTTAGCTTGGAACACTGGGCAGTTAGGAAGCCCCATCAGCTTCCCAGCCTTCTCCATCACTCGTTGTAAGATTGGCACTGCAGGCTGACAATGTCTACAGCCTCACCCGGCCTCCTGTGCATTTTTCTGCCTCCATTAGTTAAAACTGCCTTTGCTACATGTGAGAATATTTATTTCTATAATACAAAAGTTTTCTAACCCAGAAACTTCAATGGTAGGAGCAGAACCACAAATAAAGAGAGGATCCCAGGAGAACTGTTAGATTCAGAGAAATCACAGACCTCCCAAAAAAACAGTTCATCTTCACCTGAGCCTGGAACTGTCCCTATCTTATTTGAGTGCTGAGTTCCCCCTGCAGCCTCCTTCTTTCTCCCTGCATGAAAGTTGTGTCTGGGCTCACACTGATGTCCCTTCCCTTGGTACCTTTCACACAATAATACAGGGCCAAGTACTTGGCTCTCAGACTGTTCATTTGCAGATACGGTGAGTTCTTGGCATTGTTTCTGAAGATAGTGAATCTGCCCTTCCCAGAGTCTACTTAGTATGTTTTCCTTCCTTTGTACTTTACATCTATTACTCACTGAAGCCCCTTCCCTGGAGCCTGACTGATTCAGCTGATCCAGTAACTACTGAAAGTGGATCCAGAGGCTGCACAGGAGAGTCTCAGGGACCTCACGGGCTGTACCAAGTTTCCCCAGACTCCACCAGCAGCAACTCACACTGCACACCTGCAATCAAAGAGACACTGTGATCAGAAGCTTCCATACATATCCACTCTTTCTGTCATTCAGGTCCACTCGTACTCCATATCCCTCTAAGTGTCCATGTATCTATCACCTTTAAAAATAGTGACAAGGAAAACCCAGCTTAGCCCAAACCCCATTGTGTTCACTCTTGATCACCAAGTGGAAGCACCTGGGAATTGGGCTGGGGCTCTTCTTTCCCAGCTACAGAAAATGAGCTGGGCTCGTTTTCATCAGGAGAGGGAAGGCCCTCTTTGCTGGTCTCCTCCTCTCTAGCCAGCTCTGGGGTGGGACACCTGAAGAGACAGCAGGGCCCAGAGCAGATGTGAGACTCCTGGAGGAGTTGAGAGGCAACGGCAGAATTTGGGACAATATAATTTCTTATTATGTGACTGTGCTATTAAAATTGCTAAGCAATTTTTATTTTTTAGCATATTCGTATTATACAAATAGAAATATGACTGTATTAAGCAAACTTTAAGAGTTATAAAGAAATAAATAGGAAACAATAATAAAATAGAAGACTTCAACACCTTACTTTCAATAAAGTGTAGAACATCCAGAAAAAAAAATTCTTAAGAAGCCAGTGCACTTGAACAATACCATTCATCAAAGTAACCTAATAGACATTCACAGATCATTTCAACCAAAAGCAGCATAATATGCATGCTTCCCAAGCACAGATTAAATATTCTCCATGATACGTTATATGTTAGATAAAAAAATACATCACAATATGTAAAAATGTAACATCAGCAGTTCTCTTTCTCAAAATCGGTGTGCCACCAACCTTTCAAATGCTTTTTGTAAGGCTACGATTATCATATTACCAGTAACCGACAAGGGCAGAAGCAGAAAAATAAACTACAGACCAATATTCCTAATATAAATAAATAAACCACCTGCACAATAATGGTCAACTAAATTCCACAAGACTTTAAAAGAATCATACACCAATACCAACTCAAATTTACTTTTGAAGTGTACTGCTAATTCAATGTCGGCAAATCAATAAATTTGACATGCCAAATTAAGAGAATAAAAGAAAAAATCCTATTAACTTCTCACCAGACACAGAAAATGCCATTTTAAAATGCAAAGCTCCATCATAAAAATACTCTAAACAAACTAGTAATACTGGAAAATAACTTGTAAATAATAAAAATCATTATAAAAATCCATAGCTATCATCCTACTTAATGGTAAAATGTTAAAATACTTTGTCCCAATATCTGCATCAAGGCAATAATAAATGTGGAGTCATCCTAGTTCTAAGTTTCAAAATTAATTACAAAAATTGAGTATGAACAACAGATGGTATTGACATAAATGCATATAGAGAGCTCAGAAATAAACTGGCATCTTGATGGCAAACTAATTTCAACATGAAAACCAACAATATACAATGGCTAAATCATAGTCCCTCCCAAAGAGGATGTTAGAAAAACTGGATGTACACATGCAAAGAATTAATAATTTTAGGTTAGAATTAATACAAAAAGCAATTCTAAATTAGTTAAAGTGTTAAATGAATGGCCTGCAATTGTAAAATTTTCTCTCTCGCAAAAAACTTCAGAATGATTTTCTAGATTTTACATTAAAAGCACAGACAACAAAAGCAGAATTGAACAAGTGGGACAGCATCAAAATAGAAAGATCCTGCAAAGCAAGGAAAAAATTCCTACAGAACAACCTACAGAATGGGATAATATAGTTACGAGTCATGCATCTGAAAAATTGTGAATATCCAAAATATAGATGTAAATTTTAAAACTCATTAGCAAAATTATAATAGCCTAATTATAAACTGTTCTGTTTTACACCTTAAAATTTTTTTAAGAAAGTAGATCTCATGTTAAAGTTTGTTCTCCATGGGCAATTATATGTTTTATGGTACAACAGGCTAGGCTGTACCTTACAGTTATTCAATCCAACAGGAACCTAGGGGTGTTGTAAATATCCTTTATAAATGTTATTAAAAGTGTCATCAGTTGCCTCTGGGTTAGGTAAATTGTCATTGATAACCCCGGGTGGGCTTGATTCCGTCAGAGCAGAACTGGAGTAGGTGAAATTCCATGGTGATTCACACTTCAACTCTCTCTGAGACTTCCAGCCTCCACTTTCTCATGACTTATCTTAGGGACATTGTAAATCCCTAGACATCCCCCTAAACTGTCATCCTCTACGTCTCAGAAAAGTGGTATGTATATCTGTAGCTTGTTAAACCTAAAAAACAGACATAAAGAGACTCTAAAATAAAATAATGATTATTTGAGGATGGCCATCACAATGGGAATATACAAGGTTGCATTCAGGTAGGTAAAGGAAGACAAGGATTTTGAAAGAAAAATGAGGAGGGTTGGATGAATAGTTTTGAGACAACTATTCCAGGCTAGAAGGATGAACAACAAGGGTGACATCAGTGTAAGGTTGGATAAGCAGTTGCTGGGCAGATGTACTTGGAGAAGTAATTATTTTGTGGTTGAGGTGGCCTTTGTGCAAGGTTGTGGTTTTGCAGTCTATTTACTATAGATCTTGTTATCAGGGATGAGTGTGAGAACCCTCCCTCATGGCCTTCTCCAGCTTCATTCATCAGGGTTTTAATACTAGAGGCTCCATTTTGATTCTGACAACTTTGACACCCACTTTGTAACACTACTGCTGAAGAAGGTGACTCAATGACAGTTTACAGAGCACAGGATCAATTCCACATCCACGTCTCATGTTGACCAAGCAGGCTTATCCCCTGCAGTTCCCATTGGTCATTTTCATTCCCAGATGTGTCTAAACACAACAAAGTGTAGGGTCCTGAGCAATGGGGGTGAAGATAGTCTCATCAGTCTCCCCAATGTGGCTGCAGGAGCCACAGCTTGAGACCCATCTGAGCTCCAGGAAAAGAGCTTGAGCCCTGGAATTTAGACCACAGAAACCACATTTTATTTTTCAGGGAACAGGAAAAGCCAATGAAAAGGGAAGAACAACAACTAAAAAGAAATAAAACAAAACAAAACATGGATTGCAGGCAAAAGGATCACCAGATTAGTGCTGGTTCTGATTTGCATACTTTAGTGTCAGCAGGAGAAGGATCAGACAGGAAACCTGTGAGCTTCTACATGACACTGACACTAGCCTAGCCACCCTCATTGTTGTAATCAGAATCTCTAAAGACTGTTCTAGTCAGGGAATCTTTCCAAAGTTCCTGTTCTGAGTCTGATTGGAGAAGACTCACCAGGCACCCCTGAGTTTCCTCAGGACTCTGATCCTGGTGATCATGGTTGAGGACTTTTCATCTCTGTAAGCATCAATCTGCATTTTGTGCATATGAGAATAGATTATCATATTAAAACAATCATTTTAAAAATATGTAGAGATGACATTATTAGGCACAGAATTCCAAACTTAAAGAGGTTCACTAGAGAAGCTGAAGATGAAGATGAAGTCCCACATCCTGACAGGAAATCAGCCTCCGTGTGCACCTGCCTCTGGGGTTGACTCTGGTCAATGGGTCCTGAGCACCCCTGCAGCTGATTTCCCCCGCAATGTTCCTGCAGGGAGGTTTCTGTATGGGCTGACACTGGCTTCCCCTCACTGCGTGCCTTTCGCACGGTAACAGAAAGCCGTGTCCTCAGCTCTCAGACTGTTCATTTGAAGATACAGTGTGTTCTTGGCATTCTCTCTGGAGATGGTGAATCTGCCCTTCACGGAGTCTGCATAGTGTGTGCTACCCCCACCATCACTAATAGCTGTGCAATTGTTCTGTGATAAACATTGAACAACTATCACATTTTTAGTTATGTTTAACTATGTGTATAAATTATGTTATTTAGGAGTCAGTGGTTTCTTCATTTACAGATGTAAAAGTGAACCCACACGTGGAGGGGCTCTGTATGTGTCTAAGGGCTTTTATCTGGCATGAGTGAGTCCTAGTATCTGGGCCTGTGCTCCTCACAGCTGGCCTTATTGCTCTCTTATCCAGCGCTAGAACAGAGCTAAACGTGCCTAGTGTGTTTTGCACAATCTGCTTTCTGTCATGAGAACCTGTGTGATTTTGCTGCATTCACCTAAAATTACAGAGAAAAGGTTCAGACAGATAAATGTTTAGGTATACCTGACATTTAACATATTTATTTGTTCCTGCCTGTCATTCCTTTTTCGTCTAAACTTTCAGTTGTTCACTTGAAATAAATTTTATGTTTTCATTGACAGATAATAAAAATTCACATATTTAACCTGTAAAATAGTAAAAGTTGAAAAAAAATCTCTATTTTCAAGAAGGTGACAAGTCAGCTCCCCTCAGCATTCCTCTTGCTTTTTTTATTTGTTTGTTTTTTGAGAGGGAGTCTCGCTCTGTCGCCCAGGCTGGAATGCAGTGGTGCCATCTCAGCTCACTGCAAGCTCTGCTTCCTGGGTTCCTGCCATTCTCCTGCCTCAGCTTCCATAGTAGCTGGGACTACAGGCGCCCATCACCACACAGGGCTAATTTTTTTTTTGCATTTTATTTGTGGAGACGGGGGTTTCACTGTGTTACCCAAGATGGTCTCGATCTCCTGACCTCATGATCCACCTGCCTCAGCCTCACAAAGTGCTGGGATTACAGGCATGAGCCTCTGCGCCTGGCCTCCTTTTGCTCTTCTATATAGTTTTTGTTTTTTTCCTTCCCTTCTTCTACTATTTCTTTATAAAACTACTGATGTTTTCATATTTCTTTAGATTAGTTTTTATTTTCTAGAATTTATAAGAATACAGTAATCTATTTGGCTTATTTTTCTCAGTAGAAATACTGAGAATTAAACCTTTTTGTTGTGTGTGTTTATTTCTTATAAATAATGGGTAGCATTTCAGCAAACAAATTTAGCATAATTTGTGCTTCTATTAAGTTTCTAATCGATACCTGAAATTTTTATTACTCTATGTCTTACTAATAAGTCTGCTACCCAGCGAAGTAATGTACATAGATTATAAATTATATAAACATATTTCTTTTTACAACAACAATAACAGATTAAACAAGAGAATGTGCTGTTTGGCAAATATTCTTTAATGTTTCAGATAATTGAAGTTATGAGATAGAAAACAATCCTGTAAACCAAGGAGTATCCATGACTAATCTCGATAGATTTAGGAAGTTCAGTTTTCCAAGATTAAGGACATGCCTGTGACACCACCTCAGGGAGTCCTGATGACATGTGCCCAAGGTTGTGGGGCACAGCTTGATTTTATAGACATTAATCAATATATGTAAGATGTACATTGGTTTGGCTGAGAAAGGCAGGACAATTCGAAGTGGGGAGAGAGCGTCCAGATCATAGGTAGGTATGAGAGAAATGGTTGCATTCTTTTGAGATTCTGATTAGCCTTTAACTGAATGCACAATTTACAGGAAGAGTCACGGAGGCCTTAGTCTGCCTTAGCGAAACAATAGAGCACAGAGAGCAATCAGATATGCATCTGACTTACATGAGCAGAGAAATGATGCTGATTGTCCTTGGTCCACAAAGATTTTCCTTGCGGTCAGATTTCGAAGGAAATATGTAGCTTTTAAAAACCTTAGCAGCTATCATTTTAGGGAAAGAATGGGAGGTGGGTGTGTCGCAAACAGTTTCCAACTTGACTTTTCCTTCGGCTTAGTGACTCGGAGGTCTCAAAAATTTATATTCCTTTCACAAACATGGTAATCTTGGGAGAAACAAGTTCTTATAGAAAGAAACATAGCCATGATGTTAGCTAAATTGAGGCAGAGGCTGCCATACGAAATAGAGTCTATTACAATTAAAAGCTACAAACATGTATCGGGTCATTTAAATTCCAGTGTGGTAAACGTGCTGTAGTGTGAAATTCTCAGGAACCACATACTGAAGGGCACTGATAAAGTGAATTAAATATGGCCTGAGAAGGACTCCATACTTCTGTGTTTGAGTCTTGGTGGACAAACTGTAACCTACCTGAATAGGGTGACAACACTGAAAACCTAATATAGGAGTATGCACCTGTAACACTAGTTGAGTTTTGGCCAATTCCTGCAGCCATACCTTAACCACTTATACACTCTTGAGTGTGCAAACTGCTTTTTAAAAAGAAGGCAAATGCGAAACTGTAGCAAATCCAGCAGTTCCTGTACCTCATTTCTAATTTCTGTACATCATTTTTTAAATCTATAAATCTTCTTCAGCCACGTGGCTGAACTAAAGTCTCTTTGAATCTGCTATAATTCTGGGGGCTGCCTGATTCATGAATCATCCATTGCTCAATTAAACTCATTTAAATTTAATTAAGCTGAAGATTTTCTTTGACCAGCATTCTTATCCTGCTGAATCCCTTTGCCCTAGAATGGGGACAGTCAGAAAAATCTTCCTTTCCTAAAGTGTCTGTCTAAGAGAGAGGGAGAGCCCATACTTCTGAAATGCATTCAGACCCACCTCCCTCATCAGCACTACAGAACTAAGGTATTACCTACCCTGCAGGGGCAAGACACTGAAACCATTACTCCAGAGGTGCTGGTGGAGCTCTAGAGGAAATGGGATGAAAACCAAGGTTCTCAGCAAGGTTCCATCGAGATGCACCTCCACTCTGTCATGAAATCAAATCCTTAATTTGCAGGGCATGGCAGCAGATCTAGGAGGTGATGATGATGGTGGAGAATATACTATCTGTGCTGTGGGATGGAACAACTGGGAAAAAACAGGAGAAAATAAATGTTTTTAACTCAGTAGACTTCAAGCTACTTACATGTTAATTAGGCAGAATATTTCCAAGCTAAAGACCTGATCTAGCATGAGAAATAATATAGAGATGACACATGGAGAATGCAACAGTGGGAAGCTGAGGATCAAGTTCTGATGTTCGTTTACTGATATTTGTCCCCTGGCATGTCCAGAACCTCATGAGTACAGAACTCCTCTAATACACAAACAAACTCTCACAGGACATGCTCCTCAAAATGATCTCACCTTCAAATGGAACATTACCTCAACCTTTTTTGGGTTTTGCCCCCTACAAGTTGAATTCCTGGCATGAGTCTGTCTCTCAATATTTGCACATATTGAATTGATAAAATTATTTTTCTTCTACATCTTCTAACTATAAAGATATCTGAAAACTCTAAAATTTTCTTTTCAAATTTGGTTCTCATTGACTCATTGGGCTGGGTAAATGCCCAAAGTATGACAGGATATGGAAAGACACAATGGTAGTTTTTGCTAAATTGTTTATGTTTTATTTTACTTTTATTTTCAAAAATAAAGATGATGCCTCACTATGTTTCACAGGCTGACGTCGAACTCCCTGGTTCAAGTAATCTTCCCACCTCAGCCCCTCAAATTTCTCAGATTATAGGTATAAGCCACTGTGCCTGGATATTAATTACTCATTTTAAATTTTTAATAGCATTTTTGTTTTGAAATAAGTGTAATTCAGGTGCTGGATACATTTTCTCCTCTGACTCCTCTGCACCAGGTCCAGGGCTGACATCTGTGTTGAGTGGGTTCTGGGCCTGCTCTGCAGCTCTGCCCTCACCCTGCAGGGGAGGACGCTGTTTGGGCTCACAGAGCATCTTCTCCCAATGTTGCTGTCCCAGAATGAAGGGGCTGTCCACAGTTCACAATGCTCTTTCAGTGGCATCTATTGCTTTTGAAATTATCTTTTGAAACAATGATTTGGCATTACCTATACCCAGTAAACTGCAAGGAGAGCCCAAGCACAGCCTTTTATGAAAACACCAGAGAATCTCTTCCCTCGGACTGTCAAATGCAATGACACAGTCAAGATCCACGGTGAGTCCAGAAACTTTCAGATAAATTTTAGGAGCCTCTTATTTCTTTTAGAATTCTCTATTCAAAGTTCATGCCAAATAATATCTTCACAGAGAGAACTACATGGCTCAAAGCCCACAAAAATTAAAACACACATGCACACACACACACGCACACACACAGCGGTATGGCTGATTTTTACATTAATTGGCTCTGAATTTGGGATCTTTCCTAGTGTAAACCAAAGGTTTCTGAGACAAATCCCAATCAAATTAAAATTAACTTTGTCAAAGTTAGGGCATGCCTGGAATGAAAATAATAGTAATCACAGCAACAGTATGTGTTCAGTGCTGTTCCCTGAAGACAATATTTAGGACTTTTAATATATAAAGGGGAAAAGCTGGTCAGAGGGGAAAGAGGAACTGTATGAAAATTCACATGTTATAATGAAAAAGAAGCACATAGGGAAATAGAAAATTATGTAGTTCTCCTGAACTGGCAGCAATTCATATAAAATAAAATGAACAAAGAGTACCTATCTGTGAAGATTTTTAACTTTTTATCTGTGGCTGTTTTATTAGGAATGAAAGAAAAATCGGTTTCTTGCATGGTTCATCCTTTAGGTTTTTTCCCCTCCTGACACAATGAATTGAGTTCACATGTTTTTATTTTCCTTTCATATTTTTCCCCATCTTTTCCTTTCCAAAATCTTTCAGAGGAAGCATTTTACAACCAAATGAGTTTCTAGTCTCCTGTTTTGTTTTATCTTTCATGGGTAGGACAGATTATTACTAGATAAACAGGTCCCATGTTGTTAGTGTAGCTCATTGTTACCTACCTTTCAAATGCTGTGAAGTCTCACATCCCATTAATAAGAAAATTGTGGGAGAAAAAGAGAAGTAAAACATAGAAAATAAAGGAGGAAATAACAAAAAATGGGTAACAATTGGGTGTGGTGGCATGTGCCTGTAGTCCCAGGTACTCATGAGGCTGATGCAGGGGAACCACTTGAACCCAGGTGGCGGAGGTTGCTGTGAGCTGAGATCACACCACTGCACTCCAGTTTGATGACAGAGTGAGACTCAATCTCAAAAAAAATAGTTATGCGGATAGTTACATGAAATAATAACATTAATTTATATTTTCTTAAAATCTCATTATTCCTAAGTAGTTAAAAAATAATAGTTAAATAGGAATTATTTCAATAAAATATAAAATTTGTTTTATGCCAGTTACCTAATGGCAACAAAAAACTTGCAGTGTGACTGCTTTTCCCTATGTTGAACTCCATGTAGATAACTTGCAAGTCAACTCTAATGAAAAAGTATTTGAATTAGACATAGGAAGAATGTATCTTGGATTACAAGTGAATATTTTGGTTCCATAGAAAAATTTAGACATTTAAAGAAAAGCCAAGAGCACAAAATGTTATTTCAAAAAAAAATTTTATTTAAAACTTTAAGATAAAGAATTTTTAGCATCAGGCAATAATAGCAGTTAGAAGCTAACAACACTAAGAAGTTAACTCCGTTAGAGGATAACTGCTGTAATAAACGAAAATAAAACGTTAAAGGAACTGAAGAAAAAGTTGAGATCCTCTCAAGCCTTCTCAAAGGGAAAACATAAAAATGGCAAGAGGCAATAAAAGGTAAGCTTTGGGGTTAAAAATTAAAATATCTTATGATTTTATTGAGTAAATAAATACTTCAAGACAATCTTTCGTTCTAACCAATCTTCAGAGTATTAGTACATTTTCATATGAAAGACAGATCCCTATAAAGACTATCATAAATACTTCCCTTTTAATTATAGTCAACTTGACAACACGAAGTTTATTTTAATAAATTAGCTTTTTACAAACCTTATTTTGACTTGCACAAACAATTTATGGCATACTTGAACATCTTGTTTCATTCTAAATATCACTCTTTCTTAAAATAAACACAGTCATTTTTATTTTAGGATAAAAAGTTACCATACAAGATTCTTTCCCATATAATTTTTTTTTTAATTTAACCTTTCTTGCCAAAAGTATTTGACTATGTCTATAATATTCTTTAAATCTCTCTTATTTACTGGTTATGTTTATGATGATTTACAATTAAACCTTGAATTAAATTGTTTTTATAATAACAAAGTTTTTAGAAAAATATTTTCTTATTGTATATGTTTTTAAAAAATATCTTCTTATAGTGTATATATTTTAAAAAATTAGTAATGACCTAAATATTTAGTCAATACCTATTATTTAATTAAACTTTAGATTTTTAAATTATAGAACAAGTTTATTTAAAAGGTTAATTTTATTTCATTTCCCTAATTTACTTTATATAATCTAGCTTACCTAGATTATTTATGAAAACTGTAACACTCATCCTTTAAGGATGTTTTCCCTGTTAACCATGTTATAACACATGAATTTCAGGTGTTTACCTAAGTAAAAACCTTATGATTAAATAAATGATTGTTTTTCTAATAACTATTTACCTGTTTTTTATTAAAACAGCAATATTAACCGTCTCATTTATCAACTTACAAAGATCATTCTGGTTTTAACTAGGTTTATAATTTTATAATATTCATAAAATTTTTGACATTATATAATATCTAGCTGTGATTTTAAATATAAAATCACTTGATAAATTGGGAAGCCAAGGTGGGTGGATCACGAGGTCAAGAGATCGAGAGTATCCTGGCAACATGGTGAAAACCCATATCCACTAAAAATACAAAAATTAGCTGGGTGTGGTGGCATGCTCCTGTAATCCCAGTTACTCAGGAGGCTGAGACAAGAGAATTGCTTGAACCCAGGAGGTGGAAGTTGTAGTGAGCTGAGATCACACCACTGCACTCCAGCTTGGCAACACAGTGAGACTCCATCTAAAACAAACAAACAAACAATAAGATATGCTGACAATTGTCAAAATATCTCTAAATTTTTTACCAATAATTTTAAAGCCAACTTATTTATTGAATATTAAAGTCACATATACTTCAAATGCACTGGAGCTCACTTGATTTAGAAATAGTTATTTGTTTTAAAACCAATTTTGTACCTTGTAGTCACAACACATAACAAAATATATATACATGTATATTAGCACATCTAAGCACACATGCACAATACAAAGATACTGAGATTTTAAATTGAAAACCTAGCTATAGAATATCAATTAAAACTCAGCAGGTGTTTTTAAAAAAGGCTTAGATGTAAACAGTGATTGTTATCTTAAAACCAGTACAAATGCCCTGTAAACTGGAAAACAAAAACAAAAAACATATCCTCATCTTTCTTTATAAATGTCACCCAAAACTTACTATACTCTCTTACTATTCTAATTCTTAGTAAGCCTACTTCACAGGGAGAAACCTAGGATTACTTAATTTAACATGACATGACTTTAAGATTTTAAATTACTGAAGATAATTATGGGACTAAATCTACAAAATTAATATTTGTAAAGCAATGTAAAATTTAAAGCTGACTCTAAAGAATTAGATGTACTTTTTTAAACAAAGTAGTTCATTAACCAGACTTAAATTGACTGGTGGTCTTTGAAACACAGCTTGATTAGATTCCTGGCCTTAGAATGGAGCCATTTAAGAAAAAGAGCCAAGAAAGCATGCAGATTTTAGTGCATAAACTACAATTTTTATGCAAATGCACAAAGAGATGAGTAGACTTTTATAGTAATGGCCATTTCCTGTAAACTGCCCTGATACAGCCCTAAGGTAGCTTTCAAAGCCACCCCTAACACTGCACCTTTCATTCACTATTGCACACACCAAGAATGGCTCCTCTCACAGTACAATGTAATTCAGGTAGCGTAGCATCCAAACCCAAAACATGACATAATACAAGAAAGCAGAGCTTTATACTTGAGAAGAATCTACCAGTGATTCTCAAAACCACAAAACAAGCAGGAAAACTCCCAACAGGTTAGTGGCAAGATCCAAAAGGAACTGTCCTGTAGTCCTGAGCTTCCCCTCAGGGTTATTAGTGTCCCCTAGTGTCCTGAGCTCCCTGTGCTGTCCTGAGCGCCCCCTGGTGGTTCTGAGCACACCCTATTGGTTCTGAGTCCCCTGGTGCCTTGAGCTCCCCCTGATGGTTCTGAGAGCCCCCTGGTGTCCCGAGTGGCCCTGTTTTTTCTGAGTGTCTCCTAGTGTCCTGAACAGCCCCTGTGGTCCTGAGCACCCCCTGGTGGTTCTGAGCCCACCCTAGTGGTTCTGAGCACAGCCTAGCGGTTCTGAGCCCCCTGGTGTCCTGAGTGTCCGCTGGTGGTTCTGAGCACTCCCTAATGTCCTGAGTTTCCCCTGGTGTCCTGTGCCCCCGCTGGTGGTTCTGAGTGCATCCTGCTGTCCTGAGTTCCCCCTTGTGTCCTGAGCACCCTCTGGTGTTCCTGAGAGCCCCTGCCCCCTGGCGGTTCTGAGCACATCCTGGTGTCCTGAACCCCCCTTGGTGGTTTTGAGCGCATCTTCGTGTCTTGAGTAACACCAGGTGTTTCTGAGCGCACCCTAGTGTCCTGACATTCGTCTGGTGTCAAGAGTGCTCCCTTGTGGTTCTGAGCCCTCCTAGCGGTTTTTTTTGTTTGTTTGTTTGTTTGTTTGTTTGTTTTTTTGAGACGGAGTCTCGCTCTGTGGCCCAGGCTGGAGTGCAGTGGCCAGATCTCAGCTCACTGCAAGCTCTGCCTCCCGGATTCATGCCATTCTCCTGCCTCAGCCTCCAGAGGAGCTGGAACTACAGGCGCCCGCCACCTCGCCCGCTAGTTTTTTTGTATTTTTTTAGTAGAGACGTGGTTTCAACGTGTTAGCCAGGATGGTCTCGATCTCTCCTAGCAGTTCTTAGCCCCTGCCCCCCGCCCTGTGTCCTGAGCACCTGCTGGTGTCTTGAGCATCCCCTGGTGGTTCTGAGTGCCCCTTGGTGTCCTGAGCACCCCCGGTGGTACTGACCAACCCTTGGGGTCTTGAGAGCTTCCAGGTGGTTCTGAGTGCACCCTGGTGACCTGAGTGTCCCCTGATGGTTCTGAGTGTCCCCTGGGGCTTCTGAACAGCATCTAGCATGCAGTCTCCTCCTGTCTCCCTGCAGGTTTGTGCCTGAGCTCACACAAATGTTTCCTCACTGTGTTCCTCACAGAACTACACGGACTTGTCCCGGGCTCTTAGGTTAATCATCTTAAAAGATAATCTTCTGAAATGAGTGTCTCCGAGGACTGCTAATCTTCTTTGTACTCAAAGAGAGTCTAATCGAGAACTTCCACTTGAAATACTAATATTTTCCCACACGCTAACCCCTGTCAGGAAGCCCACTGGACCAAGCTTATGCTGATTTCAGTGAAAGTGAATCCAGAGGCTTTGCAGAAAACTCTGAGAGTTCTTCCTCTGTAGTATTTCTCTGTCTGACTCCACCAGTTAACTTCACAGAGGACCTCTGCAAACACAAAGGCAACAGACTAAGAAGAGCCCCAGGTGGAGCAGCCACAGCTTAGCCTGATCCACGGGTAACCTGAATATTGAGAGTAATGCCAAGAGAAGCCCAGATCAGCCCAGACCACATGGTAAGGAAGGGCACAGGTATGCGGGGGTGGGGCGGGGGAGGTCATCACCAGGACCTGCAGGAACAGGTGAAGAGCTGCTTTTCATTAGCAGGGAAGGGTCCTCATTTACATGTCTTTCTCCCTGGGAACATGTGTGTGCTGCTCAGCAGGGCTCATCCCATCTAAATCTCTGGGTTCCAGAGAGTGCAGGGACAAAGGATTCCTGGGACTGGATGTTCAGGGTTGATCTCCCCATTACTCTTTCTTTTTCTCTCATGTGGACCCTGTTAGGATATCTTTATAGTATCAATGTTTATCAACAAGTACAGTAAACAAATAAAAATAAACCTTGCCCAGAGGAAATGGACTCCTGCCTGTAGGCTGTGCGATTAGAGCTGTAAACCACTGCCCTCTACAATAAAGCAAAGCCTTCAGTTAGAATTTTAAAATGCAAATCTACAAATTGTCAGAGCTGGAGCCATAATTACCTCTATCCTGAGCTCATTTTGCCACACAAGTGTTCAGTTTCAGATATATGTGCTTGTCTGAGGATAAAATTAATGTAGGGACATGTGTGCTTATCTGAGGGGGAAGAGTTCACATGAGGACAGATGTGCTTGTCTGAGGGAAGAGTCAACATGAGGATGTGTTTGTTTGTATGAGACAGGTGTGTGTATTGTCTGATGCTAAATGCCCATTAAAAGACAGTATGTGCCTAGGCTGTGCTGAACATTGAGGGAAATCTTTCTCAGTCAAGGGAAGATGCGAATCCTCTGGATTACTTGCTTGTCAGGAGGAAAACTTGGTTGCACATGAACCTGATAAAAGAAAGGTATATTGTGTATGTAAATGTCTTATATACAAATGGGGAAAGTTACTTCATTCATTGTTGCCTGCATCTCACGCAATTCCATGCCCACAGTGTGTAAGATCATTAGATATTTTACTTTTATACACTGTGCATTTTATCCTGGGGTTTGTGATGTGCTAAATAATTCTGTAAGTTGTATATATTTAGATTCACATGTTACATCATAAAATCGCGAGAGTTAACAAATTGTGTCATGTGTTCACTACTGCAGATCAATAAAAAGTTTCACTGTTTGTAAACTGTGCCAGTTTCTCTGAATGCATACCCTGTCTCTAAATTTCTAAAAAAATCCTCACATATTTATGCGATCTACAGTTTTGTCTTTTACAGAATGTCAAATAAAAGGCACACAGCGTATTTGAAATAACCTCACTGAAGAGGGTGGCACATAAAGTTTCTCACCTGGATAATGTTGGAAGAGAGGGTGTTCTGTCAATCTAAAGTATAAACAAACTGCACTTAAACACTGTTCTCTAGTCAATAAACATACTTCCAACAGGGGTACAAGTTAGCAATTATAATACCACTAGGCACATATTCTGAAATTGGACAACAAATTAAATTAATGACATGTGGTGGGAGGGGGGTTCCTCACTTTGCAATTGGGGGTTACAGCCAGGTGAGGAAGGAAGGCTAGAAACATCCATGTGGCATCATAGTAGATTGTAGATACCAGTGTTTTCTACAGTTTGATGTAATAAAGCTACAGAAGGTAAGCTACATAAATACGTTAGATGTGCCTGTAAACATGGGTTAATATACACATGCACATTTTCTAGGCCTGTTAGCTAAGAGATCCCAGAAACACTGATACCACATTAACAACACACACCCAATATCACAACTTTGTATTTTAATATAATTCTTTAATATCAGGAACCAGAAATCCTTGGAGAAATAACTGAGTCTATGTATAGAAAAGATAATAAAGAAAATAAGCTTGGAATTTCTTGTAAGACCAGGAAATAGGAATGTGTTCAAAAACAAAGGGATGGGGTGTGCTGTAAGGACCCAAAATCCAAACTAAATGAGCTCACAGTACCTAAAAATGCTGTGGTGATTTCAGCAATAAAATGAATAGTGTAGCATCAAATTTTCTCCATAGTAAAAAATAAAAATTAATGAACCAACACTGATATTAACAGATAAGTAATAGTGGCTCATGCCTGTAATCCCAGCACTTTGGGAGGCTGAGGCAGGCTGATCACCTGAGGTCAAGAGTTGGGGACCAGACTGACCAACATGGAGAAACCTCGCCTCTACTAAATATACAAAATTAGTTGGCATGGTGACACATGCCTGAAATCCCAGCTAATCAGGAGGCTAAGGCAGGAGAATCATTTGAATCTGGGAGGCGAAGGTTGTGGTGAGCCAAGATTGTGCCATTACACTCTAGCCTGGGCAACAAGAGTGAAACTCCATCTCAAAATAAATAAATAAATAATATAAAAATTTTTGAAAAAAGATATTTTTCATGCAGAAAAATTTTCAAACGTCTTAAGTTAATAATCGTCCCATAAAGTAGGTGAAATTTAAACACTTATGCTGTAATTGTGGCCTGAGATTAGAGACAAGAGTTTTGTGTTATGTTTGGTTTCATAATTCATTTTTAGATATGATGCCAAAAGTATAATCTATGAAAAAATAAAATTATTTTATCCAAGTTTACACACACGCATGCACGCACACACATAAATGTGTGTGCGTGTATGTGTGTGTGTGTGTGTATATATATATATGAGTATTTTTCTGTCACTGATAAAGCAGTGAAAAGACAATTACACACCTGGAGAATACACTTGCAACTCAAATATGTGTTACATGGCTTTATGTTAACGTAGTAACTGACTTTTCTAATGGGTATGTAAGGAAACTTACAACTGATCAAAATAAAACAATGAAATTAAAAATGAGCCAAATGAGTCAAAACAGACACTTCATCACAATTATATAAAAATAATTAAATATGAAATTTTGTTTAGAGACATGTGCATTTAAACCATGAGATACCACTACTAATCGATTAGAATGGTTAAAATACACAACACTTATAGTCCCAAATGGCAATGAGGATGTGGAAGAATGAGATATATCACGTGTGACTGGTATGAACCCAAAATCATAACTGCACACTATGGAAAACTTTAAAACATCTTGATGTTTTATATAATGGAGGTAAATGTTCAGTTAAAATGTGATCTCACAGCCGTGTTCCAAAATATTTACAACACTGATTCAAAAACTCATGCTCACACTGATATCTTCAGATAAATTCCTGTATAACTTTTATTAATTTGATTGTTTTCCACTCCTTGAATTTTGCTTACAGAAAAAATATTATATGGAAAATTTCTCCAAATAATTAGAGTGCATATGCATTTCTATTGTTCCTTTTCTTCAATGGCTTAACCTCACTTTCTAAGAAAGTCTTCAGTCAAATAATTCCTGTCATCTCCTCAGCCCCAGCACAGCTGCCTCCTCCCTCAGGCTTTCTGACATTCTCAGGATGTGGGCTTTCACACTGTGTGACATGCACAGTAATACATAGCTGTGTCCTCAGATCTCAGGCTGCTCAGCTCCGTGTAGGCTGCACTCATGGACATGTACCTGGTCATGATGAGTCTGCCCTGAAACTTTTGGGCATTGCCTGTGTTAGCATTGCTAGGGATGATCCATCCCATCCATTTAAGCCCTTGTCCAGAAGCCTGTCACACCCAGTGTATACCGTAGCTGGTGATGGTGAACCCAGAAAAAATACAAGATAACTTCACTGAGGCCCTAGGCTTCCTCACGTCAACCTCAGACAGCACCAGCTGCATCCAGGAGTGGGACCTGTGGAGAGGACAAAGGAATGGGTAAAATTCTTTTTGACTGAAAAGAGTCCCCTCCTCATCCCTGGGACTAGGTGGTCATTTACCTGTAATTGCTGACACCAAAAAAAGAAACCTCCAGGTCCAGTCTACGCTGAGGAACTGTGTTCTCAGTAGCTTTTCTAGAGAAGGGATGTGGTTGTTGGGTGATGCTCTCAGGGCACAGGAATATCCGAATTTACCTCAGTGGATCTCAGGTTATTTGCATATTCATGATACAGAGCATTTCATAGCTCAAGACCTGATCCAAGATAAGAAAGGGAGGATAAATGACACATCAGCCATGCAAGAGTGAGATGCTGATGGTCCACATCATAATCCTGCTTGATGAAAAGCATGTTCTGCTCCATTTCCAAGCTCCTTGTGAACAGAGGTACTTTTACTGAAACATAAGCCCCCACACAACAAGTTTTTCACTGTGAACCCACATTTGGTTAGCATGGAGGTCACCTTGATGATTTCTGGGACCATCACTGTCAATGACACTGAACAGGTGCTTTGGACTCTTGCTGGCCTTAGGCACCAGCACAGTTCACTGGTGACTCCAAGAAACTGACTGCTGGGTGTCCCACATGAGTTTCCAGCAGGTCCCTCTGAGATCTGCTGGGAGCTCCTAAGACACTGTCTCCAGCACCTGCTTGGTGGCCTGGGATCCCAGGCTCTTCAACAGAAACACTCTTGGTTTGCAGATTTGCCCCATGATGTGTGATTAGAGATGATTTTCTTATCTCAAGGACAATAGGAATAAGAAGATGAAACAATTGTTTGGATTTCTTCATGAACTAATCCTCCCAAAATAATTACCAAGTAATTTGTGTTTTGAATATGTTTGGGTTTTCTTTCCTACTGCATTTATTAGAATTTTTTGAAGTATTTACATACTTTCAGCTCATATCCATAGATCCCTATCTTTACATATTGATTTCTTACTCACTTGGTCTGTGCACCTACCACACTCTGAGATCCACCACTGCCCTGTCACTCACACAATGTAGGCAAAAGTACTTAACACTGAAATCTGAGTTCCTTATTCATAGAAATATGGTGTCTCCAACAATTCTGTACACATTGAATTAGTAAAATCATTCCCATCTTTCATATTCTCATCATTAAGACATTTATAATCCTAGAAACCCACTTTAAAAAAGAGTTATCATTCAATAGCAAAGACATGGAATGACAACTATTTTTTAAAGTGGGTTTCTAGTTATAAATATCTTTGTGAGGCTGGGGGAAGAAGAGCCTTAGGAAAAGTAGTTAATGCATGCCGAGCTTAATACCTTAGTTATTGGTTGATAGGTGCAGCAAACCGCCATGGCACACAAATACCTATGTAACAAACCTACACATCCTGCACATGTACCCTGGAAATTAAAATTAGAATTAAAATAAAAAAGTTCTCATTGCTTTAAGTTATCTGCATGGTTGCAATGTAATATGATATTTAAAGGCAAATCAGCAACTTGTCGAACAGTTTTTGTTTTATTTTGTTTTTGTTTGTTTGTTTGTTTTTCTGATAAAGGAAGACACAAACTCTGAGAGGAAACCTCCTGCCAAGCCTCCTGTGCACTTGATCCGGGGCTGGAACCTGTGCTGTGGGGCTCCTAAGTGTCCCCTCCAGCTTGGCCCTTGACTTGCAAGAAGTTTCCTGTTGGGGCTTACAAAGCATTTCCCCCCAGCATCTCTAGACCAGCATGAAGTGGCTGTGTTCTAGTTTAGAATGCTCCTTCAGTGACACCATATGCTTCTGACACCATCTCTTGAAACAATCGATTAGCCTTACTAAACCATTTGAACTCTGCAGGGAGACCCAAAACAAGGATTCTATGACACAGGAGGGAGCCTCTTCTCTAAAGCTCCAGATGCACTGAATCAGTGAATCCACAATGAATCCAAAAACTTTGCAGGAGTTTTTGGAGTGCTTTGTTTCTTCCTTGGGCTGCTGCAGTTGAATGTTGCATCTGAGAATACCTGCAGGTACAGCTAATTTCAGACTAAAGCCAATCTCTGTCTACTATTCTAATAACACCAATTTTCCTTTCTTATTAGTGTCTAGACAAACACAAAGTGCCTCCCACACTGACACTAGGCTCAGGTATCTGTCTTCTGTTCCCACAGATCTAAAGCAAACAGGATACAAGTGGAGACTTATGAAGTGCATGCAAGTTGTTATTTTCATTTTCTCAGCTAGAAACTCAGCAAAGACCCCGTGCTAAAAGAAGGGGAGATTAATGAAAGAATTTGAAAGACCTTGGTCTTAAAAATAGTGATGCTAGAGGCTTCAGATTGCTCTACTGTCCTTGTCTAACTCTCTGCAATTGTCTTTCAGTTTCCCTGTGTTCTCCTCAGAGTCTGTGCATTGCCACACTTTTATCCTTTATCCAGAGCCATCATCCTGGTGAGAATGGATTGTGTGGGGGCAGATAAGCACTGACTATTCTTACAATGGAAACCTAGAGACTTGATCATCTTTATCTGGCCTGTGACCTTTACCAGGTGTCTTGAGGGGAAAAGCAGAGTATTGGCTTTTAGTCTGCTTTGTGGTTTCAGTGACCCTGGACTGTTCCTTTACATCTCACCACTATTAGCTATAACTTTAGTCATTTCTATAATAATGGAAAAATGAGGAAGGGATCTGGGGTGGGAGATATTTTTTCTTCCTTCACATAGGATAAGATTCTGGAAATGTTCTTCTCCTTAGGATCCTTTGGAGAAGGCTCCTGATATATTCCTGAGTAAATGATCCTCTTCAATTCTAACCCATTGAAAACGTATTTGAATTGTATCTTTTAAAATCTAGAAGTTTCTTGAAGGAAAGTCCAGCAGACTGAGGAGAGTAGGGCCCTCTGGAACTGTCATCTTTACCCTAGCTCATGTCTGTCTTTCAGACATCTATAGTGCTTACTATGTAAGTGGCCTCAACAGCTTGTGGCAAATTCTGTTCTGGTTAAGCAGGTGTCAACTGCCACTCTGGACCTGCCTGTCTCTTCAGGTTTTGGATAGGGTAATATTCCTTGCAATTTCAGTTATTTAATAGATTTCAAAAAGTATTGACATTCAGATTATACAGATATGTTTTGACTTTAAAATTAGGGTGATTAATTTAGTAATCTACATGTTGGAGCATAAACCAAAAGCACAATCAAAGGTCAGCTGTGATGTGTTACTGGAGGCAGAATTCTGACCTTATTACATATATGTGGCATGTCTGACATATGAACAGGCAAGAAAACAGAGAAAGGACATGGCACAATGCTTATAAAAAGTCTCAGCAATTTTAATTTTCTTCTGAGGAAGCTGAAATTGTGAAAGTGAAACAGTGTGGCTGGTCATGTCTCCGATGATGTTGTGTTCTGGAAATTATCTCCAACCCTAGGCTGGATGCAGTAAGTGCACCCAGCCACCCAAACCTGAAGCAGGGACTCTTATTCCTTAAACACAAGACATTCCAATGAGAAATCTGTTCTCAGGTGAGTTGTAGAGCAGGAAGGAAGAGATGGAGGTTTCCTTGGCTTTCCAGAAGTGCTCAAACTTGAAGACCTAAGCCACCTCTGAGGGACAGATATCCACCTATGAGTACATCACTTCAGCTCTGTCTTCAGGAATCTTTGGCTGTGTGGGGGGATAAGAATGTAATTTATTTCTTTCTGCTCACCCAATATGCTTCAGAGAAAATGAAATTGAAGATTCAATAAATGTGTTTTTGCCATATTAAGGGAGAGAACATATATAATTCATGGCAATGCTAGTAATCACTCCATAGCTTGTAGAAGGAGCAAGTGCACAATTGAGAGAAGGAAGTGCCCTGCCCCAGGAAGCAGGTGCCCCAATCATCCCCTGGGGACTGCCCTTTAGATGCCATGCATCAGTGGAACCTGGGCTGAGGACTGGGATCTTGTAGATAGTGTGGAGAGCAGAGCATGACTCAATTCCTCCTCACCTGGGGACCTACGATGTAGGCCCCTCCCTCAGAGCTTTATACTGATAAGCTGTTAACATAAAATAGCAGCGGTAACTACCTGTAACCTTTCAGTTAGGATCCAGGGCTCTTCAGGATTGTTATCACTTTGTTTTCCCTACCCCTAGAAAGCAGAAAAGTACCTGTGTGACCCTTCATCTCAGACCTCAGATGACCTCCTTGCAGAGGGCACACCTGCTTTGTTGCCATCACAAACATGGTAGTAGAACTGGAAAATATGTGTACCTTGTTATGGAATTTATCTGAATTATGTTACATTGGATGAAATTAGACTTAGTAAGTGACACTTAAAAATTTAGCTGAGGGCATATGTAAGCAAACTGTTGATGGTGTGTCTTCATTTCTCCTTGCCTATTATAGATAATGTGAGAGGAGAGAGGTACATTAAAAGGAAACTATTGACCAATGTGGAATCAGGTATTTTAAAAATAAAGGTTATTTAATGGAAACTCCATTAAATTAAGTAAATTAAGGAACTTTAAGACTTTTTTTTGTATTCTAGACACATGGCTAATATTGACTTAGATTTAAATGCAAAAAGAGGTAACACAGAAAATAAAAATTCTGCAGCAGATCCTTTTGCCAAATAGGCAGTTTTAAATATTTGTAATTTGACCTAAATGTTCAAATAATAAGCCCCAGATCCAAATAAGAAATTATACCATTTCAATGTTTAATGACTGGTTGAAAGAAGCTTGAACTATTATTTTGATGAATTATAATTCAAAAATAAAACTGTGTCCAGTGGTCCAACTTTTCAAGGGGCTACTTGAGTAAGTAGTTTGTACCTCCCCTACCTGTGAGTCCTGGCACAATCTAACATCATCTAAAATCTGGGGGGCTGCTAAGAACAGAGACAGAAGTTTGAATCCTATGAAGTTTTGACAGATCCAAAATTACTGTCTGGGCTGATTGGTGAGGGTGATCTCTATGAGCCTAGTTTTTGCAGAGTGTATGATGGCTTTTATTCTTTTATTATAATGAACTGATAACAACAAAGACAGTCAAGGAAAATGAAGAAGCAGGGGACATGGCCCAAACAGAAGAACAACATAAAGCTCCAGAAACTGACATCAATGAAAAGGAACCATCTGGATTACCTGGCAGAAAATTTAAAGTAAATGTTAGAAACCTATTCAACGAGCTAGTGGCAGCATCAAGAACAATGTGAGAATTTCAATAGAGATAAAGTATTTAGAAGATGACTAAACAAAAATATTGATGCTGAAGCATATAATAAGTCAGCCAAAAATTTTAACAGAAGATTTTAGACCAGACTAGATCAAGTAATAGAAAGAACAGTAAACTCAAAGAAAGGTCATTTGAAATAATAGAGACAAAGAAGAAAAATTTAAATGAAATAAAAAAGTTAAAGACTTATGAGTCAGGAAGCGCACTGAAAACTAAATTATGCATTTGATGAGTCATACAAATATAAAACAAAAGGGGTAGTGAAGGAAGGCCGAGTGCGTGGCTCACGTCTGTAATCCCAGCGCTTTGGGAGGCCAAGGCAGGCGGATCACGAGGTCAGGAGATCGAGAACATGTTGGCTAACACGGTGAAACCCAGTCTCTACTAAAAATACAAAAAATTACCCTGGCGTGGTGGCAGGCACCTGTAGTCCCAGCTACTCGGGAGGCTGAGGGAGGAGAATGGCGTGAACCCAGGAGGCGGAGCTTGCACTGAGCCGAGATCTCGCCACTGCACTCCAGCCTGGGCGACAGAGGGAGACTCCGTCTCAAAAAAAAAAAAAAAAAAAAAAGAGGGGGGCGTAATGAAGGAAAAAAGAGAGGAGGTGGGGGAGAGAGAGAGAGAGACAGAGAGAGAGAGATAGACTATTCAAAGATGTAATAGCAAAGAAACTTTCTAAATCTAGAGAAGCAAATATTCACCCACATCCAAGAAGTTCTATAAATTTTAAATAAGATAAACCAATGAGAAAAATCTGAGATAGATTGAAATCACATTTTTAAAAGGAAAGCTTTTCAAAAACAGAAAGAAGAGCAGATTTAGCAGATTTCAGATTTCTCAGCAGAATTTCAGAGTGGAGAGGAATTATATTCGATGATGTATGGTTTAGTGACAAGATTATTTCTGAGAAATGTGTTCCTAGTCAGTGTAATCATTGTTCAAGCATCATAGGGTGAACTTGCACAAAACTACAAGGAATACCCTCCTACACATAGGCTATGTGGAATAGCATAGTGTTCCCAGACAACTAACCTGTACGGCATGTTACTGCACTGAACACTATAAGGAACTGAAACACCATGGTGAGTATCTGTCTATCTAAACACATCTGAACATGGAAAAAGTTTGTGAAAATATGGTATTATAATGTTATGTGGCCAAAAACATATATGTGGTCTATCATTGACTGAAACATTGTGACACATGACTGTATTCAAATTGCTGGGGTAAAAACTGAAATACAAACGAAAATCTGCCAATCAAGAAATTTTACCATGTAAATATTTTTGTAAAATAAATTGTAGATAAGACTTTTCCCAGAGAAGCAAAATCTAAAGGAGTTCTTCACTGCTGGGCCTGCCTTAAACACCAAAGGGTCTCAACTAGGTCTGCAGAGTAATGACCTAGCTGCATCAGCTCCATTTTTGCCTCTGTCATATGACAGTTTTGTGTGGATTTAACTTCTACTCTCTCAGGAGATTTTTCTCTTTCAACTTCTAACTATTCTCCTTTTGATTCTCAGTTTATTGAAAAGATTCATATTTAGCTTAGAACATTAAAAACTTTGGAACAAAATTTCCTTTGAAACCCACCAAATCTAATTAACTCTCTTCAGGGATGCCCTTTTTTGTTTTCCTACGCAATATGGCCCTTGTTTATACTTCAGTCCAGTCCTTATTTTAAAATGCATGAGGCATCCAACCATCACACACCCAGGCACATCTTGGAGGAACGTACCCTACCATCCATCTCTTCAGCCTTCATGTGCACAGTGGCCACTCTATCAGCTGTTGTATGTGCTTTAGGGCTTTCCATTTACAAGTGTGTTTCACTAGTCCCCCTTATTAAGTTCTTGGAGCTTAAAACGTGATGTGTTGGGGGCATTGACAGCCAAATTCCATTGTAAGCCTCTTCTGCCCTTGGCACTTGCAGAAGACTGGGAATAGAGTAACAAAACTCCGACCCCGTGTAGCTCCTCATTTAGCAATAGATTCAGTGCAAATTTAGAAAGTCGAAGACGTAGAATAATGTTGGTGTGGTTTTCTGTGGACATACTAAGGAGACAGCAGAAGATGGCCAGTGGTCAGTCTCCATCCAGCTGGTATTCTTTGTCCATTTGATATGTTCAAAAAAAGATAAAAGACAACTTTTGTGACAAAGCCCCAGGGCTTGTTTAAAAGACCTTGTCCAGAAAATGGCCAACAGGGACATGACAAGTTTTTATATCAGAGCTACTATTTTTGCCTAATTTATGTGGAAATCTGAGAGATACGCCCAGCCTCAGGGGGCTGATTCTCTCCATCCAGGGGACAGCGCTAATGGAGTTGTGTGGTATTAGTCTTTTGGGGTCTTCATAAGAAGACAACACAGAGTGGGTGGCTTACACAACAAATATTGATTTTCTTACAATTCTGCAGTCTGAATGTGGAAGATCAAGTAGCTGGCAGGGTTGGTTCTTGGTGCAGCCTCTTTCTGGGTGCCTAAGTGAGGATTTACATGTGGGTGGTGCCTTTGTATGGAGAGGTGAAAAGGGATGAGGGAGGCCCCAGTCTTTTAGGCTCACCCTGGGAGGAGGATGTTGACTGTGCCGTCTGATAATTCAGTTCTGCTCCTGGGGCCTCCCCTCAGCAAGCCCAGAGTCCTCTTCTTCCAGGTAGGAAATGTGCTGGAGGAGCTGGCCTGGAAGGAGTGTGATCAGGGATCAAGGACAGATTTTGGAATAGGGTCAGTACTGTTCTATCCTTAAAGATTCATATAAAACCAACCAAACATACAGGTCACCTAAATTCTCACTTACCCCTTCAGACACATTGAAACAGCAGCTGAATGAAACAATCACAGTGAGTTCAGACAAACCTGGATCCATCTGATGTTTATTGTAGTTCAGAACATCCGTTATGGTTAGAGGGAAGTTCCGTATCCCAGGAAGAGGGTTACTTTTTAAAAGCACCTGAGAGCTGCCTTCTGTGACCTTTTGAAATTTGGAATTTTGTCTGAGATCTCAGGAGAAGGTAGTGGGACATATCTCCATGCTTATCAACGTGTGACCTTGAAGATGTGCCCTGACCTCTAAAGACTTCTCTGTGAAAATATGTAGATTAGGGTTTGCAGTGACAACTTCAGACAAAAACTCTATCTCATCACCAAGATTAGTGCAATTACCTTTCCTGGGAACCAGAGATGACCTCTGTAAGCCCTCCCCTCTGAGAGCACAAGGAACTTTGTTCCTTACCTGACAGGTCACACATGGGAAACATGGCTGGACAATGACACTCAAGCCTAGAGTCCTTACCCACATATTTACCAGTTCAGATCCACCTGTCTCTGAAAGACTTTCTCCTCCACTGAATTTCATGAAAATACCCTAGGGTATGCGGTACTGCAACTTGGGCATTTGACATTAGTTTGGTGAATTCTATAGTAAACATTCTATCTCCATGGATGTGGGTAACAGAAGAGTCATCAGAAGTTGGGAGGGTTGTAAAATCAGGATAAATCTGGACTCTCTTCTTAGGAACTGAACCAGTGGGCTGACCTATGGGACAACAGAGGGAAAGAGACAGACCTAACCTCTGGAGCCAGGTGAGCTCCTTACCTGCCAGGTGGTCTCTGGGCCTTTTGTCTGAACAGATCCAGAAGGACCTTCCTCACCCTGAGGAGAATTATGAATATTGAGGAAAATTGAGATACGTTTTCATTTACAGAGAATAATTCATAGGCTTCTAGACATCTACGTGGGTGTGTACAAGTTGCCAGGATATGCTCATACATGCAACATAAATAATTATATTTTGTGGAAAGAAAACAAAAAACCTTCTAAATTGGTAGGTATTGTTTGCCACAGATGTGTCAGGTCACTAGATCATGTTATGATGCTGGAGGTAAAACTTCCCAACAATGTCATGGAGACAAAACGCAAAAGAGTAAAGATTCAAGTGAGATTCCCTTGAAAATCACCAGTAATGAACAGGCCAAAAGAAATCAACCATTATGGAAAGAGTGGTCATTAAATGAAACAGCAAATTCCACGTTGAGAAGAGAGGGAAGTTCCATCTGACAGCTCATTTTCACCTCTGTGAAGACTTCAGAGCACAGACTAAGAGCAGAGAGTGAACTTAGAGCAAGCAGGAGCCAGATGTTTAAGGAGGATGGAGAGTGAGCTGGAGTCCTTGTGAGCCATTCAGAAAAGCAGCAGTGTGCCAGGGTGTATTGAGTCCTCCTGAGTTAAGAGGTGCTGAATATACACCAGTTTCACTGCCCTCATTCTGTTTTGTTCTCCAGATTCTCTTGGATGTCCAGATTTCAACACGTGGAGGATTGATGAAACTCATCATGACTAGGAACTTTTTCGTGAAGATGTAGGTAACAATATGGGTGTAGTTAAATTTAGGTTGTGAAAATAATATTATCCAAATTGTCAAATTCAGATCTATTAATTTATCTTTCTTTTTTATTTTACAGACAGACTTGTTCTGTTGCCCAAGCTGAAGTGCAGTGTCTATTAATTTTATAGCAAAAAGAATGATCAGCCCAATTTATGTAGTCATGTTATCTCCATCAAGGATTTAGGTCTATGTTCACCAGGAATATTCATCTGATATTTTGTTTTGTCATTATGTCTCTTCCTGATTTTGTGTGCCAGGAACACACAGTAGAAAAAGGACAGGCTTTTCAATAATGGTGTAAAAACTGGGCATCCATATGCAAAAGAAATAAAATTAGGCCTTCTCTAACTCCATATAAAAAGTGAACTAATAAGGAACATAATACCTGAAAGTATAAACTCATAAATGACATGGAGGAAAAAAACCTTCCTGCCATTGATTCGGAAGTGACTTCTTTGAATTTAATACCAAAGCACAGGAACAACTATGTGCAATTATGTGTCTGACAAGAAGTTCTATCCAAATGTATAAATACCCATACAACTCAGTAGCCAATAACAAATGACCTGATTTAACAAAAAGGGCGAAAACCTGGAGAGATTGTTTTTCAGAAGACTCACACATGGCTAACAGAAAATGAAAAGGTTCTTAACATTTCTAATTATCAAGGGGATTCAAATCAAAGTCCCAATGAGATATCACCACATACAAGTTAATATGGCTATTATCAGAAATATAAAAGGTGACAAATGTTGGCAAGAATGTGGGGAAAAGGGTATATGTTGTGGTAGGATTGGTTACTCAATAAGTTGAAAATAAAGCTATCATAAAATCTGGTGATCCCATTTCTTGTTATATATTCCAAGGAAATAAAACTATTTTGCCAAAGACATGTTCATTGCAAGATTATTACTAATAGTGTAGATTTGTAAAATAATTTAATGACTGTAAGTTGATGAATGTATAAAGAAAATGTGTATACATAAGACTGAATTTTATTCAGCTTTGAAAAGAAGGAAATTCTGACATTTGCAACAACGGGGTAGGCCTGGAGGACATGCTGCTAAGTGGAGTAAGCCAGATGCAGAAAGACAAATGCTTCATGATCTCGTTTCTGAGTAGGATCTAAAAGATTCAAGCTCCTGAAAGCAGAGTGTAGAGTAGTGGGTCCCAGGACCTGGAGGAGAGGGAAATTGGGTGATGTTGGTTAAACTGTACAGAGTTTCTGTTGTGCAGGTTGAATGAGTCTTAGAGATCTAATGTACAGGAATGTTCCTATAGTTAATATTGTATTTTAAAAGTGATTTCTGCTAAAAGGGTAGATCTTAGGTGTTCTAGTTGGATACAAACACATGCAGTAAATTTAAAAAATAAAATAAAATGGTAGCTCTGTGAAATGATAGATATACACATTACCTTGACCATGATGATTGTTTTACAATGTATATCTGATACGATTTGGATCTGTGTCCTGGCCCAAATCTCATGTTGTATTAGAATCCTCAATGCTGGAGGTGGGACCTGGTGGGAGATGATTGGGTCATGGTGTGGGTCTTTCATGAATGGTTTAGCACCAACTCCTGGTGCTATTCTCATAATACCGCGTGAGTTCTCACAAGATCTTGTTGTCTATCAGTGTGTAGACACCCCTCTCCCTTCCTATGGCTTCTGCTCTGGCCATGTGATGTGCCTGTTCCCCTTTTTCTTCTGCAATGATTCTAACTTTCCTGAGTCTTGCCAGAAGGAGAAACCTCTACACTTGCTGTACAGCCTGCAGAAATGTGAGCCAATTAAATATCTTCTTTTTTTGTTTTCAAATTACTCAGTCTCAGGCATTTCTTTTTGGCAGTGTGAGAATGGACTAATACAACATTAAAACATCAAGTGGGGCACCTTAAATATACACTTTAAAAATATTCTATTATACCTCAATACAACTGAATAAAATTAAATTTACTCTTATAACAAAGAAATGCATAGTTCATATTTTCTCAATAAAAATGAGACAATGTAGAAAAACTTACATTAAGATATTTGTAACAGCTTTGCTTACAATATTCATAAACTGGGAACAAACTTAAAGTCCATCAACAGAAAAACAGGTCAATATATTCTCATTTATTTACTTAATGGGCTGACTCCGATATAAAATCTCTGTCCTTCCTCTTTCTGTCTCTCTCTCCATGTACACAAGAAAACTTTGAGGTTTCACATCAGAGTCAGTCCATTAATTGAATAAATGGCAATATGTTGATCTAATTTTATACATTAAATAGCATGAATACACCTAAAAAATAGCAAAAGTAGCCCCTTACCAAAAAAAAAAAAAAAAAAAAAGTTTATAGTGCTAGATTCCATTTATCTGAGGTTCAAACCAGAAAACCATGGATTTACAGTGTCAGAAATGAAAACATTTCCCCATGCAGGAGTTGACCACAGGCACAGAGAAAGACCCATGTTGAGGGGATGGACTTGCTTTTCAGGTTACCTTAGGTGTTGGGGACAAAGGTATTCACAATTTCCAGAAACTCTGTAGTGATACATTTTAGGACTAGGCATTTCTTATTGTATGTAAACTTTATCTCATAAAACAAGGAATAAAAAAGTATAAAATAGTTTAAAATTCAGGAAATAAGAAAAATATGAACATTATCCTAAATATGAACATTACCAAATGAACTAATAAAGTACATTCAAATATGCCTACTAAAATTAAATTCCAGAAACCAAAAGGAAAGAATAACATCTGTAACTTAAAAATTAATAAGCATACATTTCATAGAGAAGAAAACAGTAGTCAACACATCTGTGGAAAATGAATACTTTTTTCCAATCAAATGTCTTTACATTATTTATACAATATTTTAACCGGTGTCATAAATATCCATTACTAATATTTTGTGTGATATTACAACTGTGAACAACTTTTAAGGAGAAAGGGATATTTGAGAGCATGTGAACTAAACTGAATTTACTTTCAATGTTGGTCCAATGATTATACCTCAAAGTTCTAATGATACCCTAGTTTTGAGTGGATCTTTGGGAAAATTAACTTTGAGAGAAAACTTAATGCAAATCAAAACCACAATGAGATACCATCTCATGCCAGTTAGAATGGTGATCATTAAAAAGTCAGGAAACAACAGATCCTGAAGAGAATGTGGAGAAATAGGAACGTTTTTACACTGTTGGTGGGAGTGTAAATTAGTGTAAATTAGTTGGTGGGAGTGTAAATTGGTGGGAGTGTAATTAGTTGTGGAAGACAGTGTAGCGATTCTTCAAGGATCTACACTAGAAATACCATTTGATCCAGTGTAGGATTTGATGAGATTTTTCTTCAAATAGCCTGATTAATCCTTTCTTCTTTAATTCATAGTACCCCTCACCCCTTTTCCTTTTTCTCTTTTTTCTTTCTGCCTTTGTTACCTGCTTAGACACGCCACGGGACCAGGCTTATCAACACCAGTTCACTTTCCTTTCTTTATTTGGAAAGGAGACTAGCTCTCTAGCTCATTGCAGCCACCTCTTTCCCTTGTCCTCTCTCTCCCTTACGTGACCACCTCATCAAAAGAAAGTTCAAATATCTAGCCAACGAGATTAGTTCAGATTGTGTGACCCAACTCTGGCCAGTGGGGAAAGGGTACAGGGGCAGGACTTGCATGAGGAATAAAAGCTCTCGTGACCCTTTGTACAGGTGTGCTCTCACGGCGACTGGCCAAGGAGAATCACCCCTCTGCACACAAGTAAAATTACTTTGCTAAGTCTCCGTTGTTTAAGTGTTCAATTTCCTTAAGATTTTAAGCCTTATTCACAAGGGCCAGCAATCCCATTACGGGGTATATACCCAAAGATTGTAAATCATGCTACTATAAAGACACATGCACATGTATGTTTATTGCAGCACTATTTACAATAGCAAAGACTTGGAACCAACGGAGATGCCCCTCAGTGTTAGACCAGATAAAGAAAGTGGGGCGCATATACACCATGGAATACCATGCAGTCATAAAAAGGAATGAGATCGTCCTGGCGTGGTGGCTCACGCCTGTAATTCCAGCACTTTGAGAGGCCAAGGCGGGTGGATCACGAGGTCAGGAGATTGAGACCATCCTTGTTAACACGGTGAAACCCCGTCTCTACTGAAAATACAAAAAAATTAGCCAGGCGTGGTGGCAGTCACCTGTAGCCCCAGCTACTCTGGAGGCTGAGGCAGGAGAATGGCGTGAACCCAGGAGGCGGAGCTTGCAGTGAGTAGAGATCACGCCACTGCACTCCAGCCTGGGTGACAGAGCCAGACTCCCTCTCAAAAAAAAAAAAAAAAAAAAAGGTATGAGTTCATGTCCTTTGCAGGGACATGGATGAAGCTGGAAACTATCATCCTCAGGAAACTATCACAGGAACAGGAAACCAAACACTGCATGTTCTCACTTATAAGTGGTAGTTGAACAATGAGAAAATATGGGCACAGGGAGGGGAACATCACACATCGGGGCTTGTTGGGGTGTGGGGGGAAAGGGGAGGGATAGCATTAGGAGAAATACCTAATGTAGATTACGGGATGATGAGTGCAGCAAACTACCATGGCGCATGCATACTTACGTAATAAACCTACACGTTCTACGCATGTATCCCATAACTTAAAGTATAATAAAAATAAATAAATAAATGAAAGAATAATCTGTAATAAAGAGACATACGCATTCCATATCAGAAATAAATTGAAAATATGTAATACATATAAAGTCCTGAAAAGAAACTTTGAACCATAGGAAGAGTTTCATATGTAGTAGGTTGTAATATATTGTTAAAATTATTACTTTTATGCTGTTTTGAAAAACTTAAATTAAAGCTAAGAAAATGTAGTGTTTTTGTGTTTATTTGGTACAACAACAGCATGTTAAGAAAACTGAAGAGCTCTGTAATCCTGAGGAGGTGGCTTGATCCAAGGAGAGAGATGCTCCAGGTACTGTGGACACACACGGTTTGCCCTATTCTACCCATCTAGGAGCTATTTCCTCAAGCCTTCGGAGACAGGAGTATGGATGAGTTCCTTGGGGCAATTCAATCAGATCTGGACAGGGAGAAAAAAATCATGACCTAGGATGGATTAACAAATATAATTAAACTTTCATTGAAAAAATGAGAAATTTTTTCACCCCATATATTTATGGGGTGCCAAGCTATGTTATGCTTTGCAAGAAATTTTGCACCCCATATGTTTATGGGGTGCAAAGCTATGTTATGATTTCTGAATACAATATGGAATAATTGAATCAAGCTAATCGAAGTATATATTACCTCAAATCCACAAATCCTTATCATTTTTTTGTAACAAGAATATTTGAAATTTGTTCTTGGCTATTTTAAAATTACCAATACACTATGTTTAAGCTTACAAATAGACATCGATTTATGTAAACCATAGAGAATGATTGAAATCAATTAAAGATTACTCTAATAATTTATATTTAGTTTATCATTAAGTTTGATGTTTTAGGACATATTTTAGAATTGTTCTATTATAATGTTAAATATAAATTACTACTCATGTATGCATAGGCATGTGTATTTATACATATGTCTATAGATGTTAATTAATGTCCCTCTAGCTATGTAGTTGCTGATATCAACAGATGTTAATAAAACTCTAGAAGAACAAGTGCAAATTTTAGGAAGAATCTTTTCTTGAAGGTATG
This sequence comes from Macaca nemestrina, assembly GCF_043159975.1. Lineage (NCBI taxonomy): Eukaryota > Metazoa > Chordata > Mammalia > Primates > Cercopithecidae > Macaca > Macaca nemestrina. The sequence goes on from NC_092139.1 coordinate 63,807,836, forward strand.
TATCTTTAAAAAATACTCCTACATATAAATTTTAAAATGACAAAAACACAAATCTCAATAAAAATACATCATAAATAAAAATAATAAAATATTGCCACCTTATAAGACTCCAGAGTCCCGCAAAAACAAACCCGCCTCCTGCATCTGAGAAAGGATATCTCCCCCTGCACCTGCTCCGGGAATCTATCCCGTCCTCAGTGAGTCCCGAGCGCCCCCTGGTGGCCTCGCTCTCTCCTGCAGGGAGTTTTGTGTCTGGTCTCACACTGACCTCCCCTTGCTGTGTGTTTAGCACAGTAATACACTGCCGTGTCCTCGGTTTTCAGGCTGTTCATTTGCAGGTACAGTGTGTTCTTTGAATCATCTGTTGAGATGGTAAATCTGTCTTTCACAGAAACAGCATATTCTGTCGTGTAACTGTTAGCTTTCTTTCTCATTAAACTTACCCACTCCAGTCCTCTCCCTTGAGCCTGGTGGGCCCAGTGCATGTAGTAGTTACTAAAGGTGAATCCAGAGGCTGCATAGGAGAGTCTCAGGAATCTCCCAGGCTGTACCAAGCCTCCCCCAGACTCCACCAGCTGCACCTCACACTGGACACCTGCAAACACAGAAACACCCTGCTGAGAAACTGCCACACATATCCACTGTTTCTCTCACTCATGTCTACTCACACTCAGTTTCAATAGTTCTCTACAATTTACCTTTTAAAAGAGCAACGAAAAAAACCCCAGCTCAGCCATGACTCCATGGCGAGTCCTCTGTGTTCAGTCCTGATCACCAAACGAAAACAGCTGAAAATCCTGGAGTTGTGGCTCCTCTCCCAGAGCTGCAGGGTCAGGGCTAGGCTGGTTTTCATCAGCAGAGGGAGGGCTCTATTTGCATATATGCTACTCTATAGCAAGCTCTGGGGTGAGAGGCCTTTGGAGAGAGTGGGGCTCACAGCACGTGACAGTGTCCTGGGCGAGATTTGTGATACTGATAGCATTTGGGAAATTGTAGTTTGTTATTGTAAGTTTGTTCTGTGATAAACCCTTAAAACTTATAATTTTTATAATTTTGTAATTTTTATTTTAAAACAGCTTTATTGAGGTAAAATAGATCTACATAAACTGCATATATTTAAAGGTAGCACAAATTATTTTTTATTTTTACATATGCAGAGAAACCATGGTATGTAGTATCAGTGTTATTTCCATGTTACAGATGAAAAATTACCAGTAAAAGCACAGACGGTTTGTACAATCTCCCCAGAGCTCACATTGGGTCAGAGTCGGCCTGGGTACCTGGGCCTGTGCTTCTCACCACTGGACCTGACTTCTCCCTGAACCAAGCCCAGCACACAGGCAGTCACACCTAGCGAGGTTTGCGGAACCTTTTCTCTGTAATGAGAACACAGTGTGATGTGTATGCACTGTTGTGATTACCTTAAAAATATAAAGAAAAGAACGTTTTCTACAGTATTATTTTCTTGAGTGTCATACATTTCTCATGTTAGTGTCTATCTTTCCATCAGTCTCTATGGAACAAATTATCTATCCACTTATTTTCAATACCTTTATTAGGCATTATTGCTATGTAATAAATACTGCATAATTAAAGTGTGCAGTGTATTAAGCACTGAAGCCGAGTATGGTGGTGCATACCTGTAGTCTCAGTTATGTATGATAGAGGGAGGAGGATTGCTGGAGACCCAGGGTATGAGGCTGCAGAGAGCTATGATCTCACCCCTGAGATCCTGCCTGGATGACAAAGCAAGGCCATGTCTTCAAAGGAAAAACATGTAATTTTACATGTGCTCACCTGTGCATCCAAAATAACAATCAAGATAACAACGAATTACCCTTGAAATCTTCCCTGTGTTCCTCTAACTCCTGCCTCCCACTTATTTTCCTCTCACCACACTGAGTCAACCTCTCATCTTTTTTACTTTTGATCTATTTTTCAAGATTTTGTTAACTTGAAATCTTATAGTTTCCATTTCATTTCTCTGGCCTCTTGCTCAGCATAATTACTTGTGAATCAGTAATTTGATTGTGTATAAAGAATGTGTTGATTTTAATGAGGAAGGGTGTTCCAGTTAATGAGTGCACCCCTACTATTTATTTATAAATCTCCTTAATATTTGTGTTATTTCCAGTTTCTGATACATACAAATTTCCAGTTCTGAAACTATACAAATGTAGTTTCTACTTAGGCTGGAGATGTAGGCATCTCATAAAAAATATATTATTTTTCCAACAACAACTAACTTTACTGAGCTACAAATTGGCCCATTTTCTTTAACACATGAGTTTATTCATGTGATAGGACAAACAAGAGACCTTACCTCTTGCAAAAATCAGTGATTTCAGGGATAAACAGGAAGAGAATATAATATTATGTGGGGCAGAGGGTCGCAAATGTCATATAAGCTAATGTTAAAATTAAGTTAGACATATTTACTAGATTGCTTAAAATTGGGTATAATAAAGAAGTTATTTTTTAAATTACCAGAGAACATACAATTGAGGAACTCCTATTGTTATTGAAACTTTTTCTCCCAGGATTGAGGACACATCATAAATATCTCCAGCGTCTACCTCCCAAGATAGTTCTGTGTTTGAAAGTGGAACAGCAGCTGTTGCTGAAATGCATCCAGACCCACCTACCCTGCCACCACTTCATTACCAAAGAATTAATATGCAGGGGCAAAGCCACTAACACCTCTGTGTTACTGGCAGTGGAGAAACTCATAGAAACTGGGATAGAAGAAAGAAAAGCTCCAAGGCTCTCTCCATTCTCTCAGGAATAACAGCCTCATCTCCCACCTCCTTGCTCTTCCCTCAGGGAAAACAGCCTCATCCTGCTGGGAAGGGCAGAAAATAAGAAGCTGAAGTCATCAGTGGGAAGAGATAGTGGCTGCTTGAAGAAGATCTGGAAAAAAACAAGGAGACCCTCTACCCAGGGATGGGAGGAAGATGCATGGATCAGCATCACATCTGTAGGAGGGGCAGGGATACTTGGAAGGACACATCCTGAGGGAGGACTGCGATGTCTGCCCTGGAGTATGGCTCCCTCAGAAGGACAGAGAGTGCCTGTTCCGTGCAACCCCTCCCACCACGTTGACAATTGTCTGGTCCACGTGGTTCTGGGATGACCTTGGGAAGATGAAAGATAGAATCTCTCAGGACAGCAAAATTTTAAGACCCAAAGCCAAGTAGGAAACAAAATTAAGGTGTCACTGGAGGAATCTGAGTGTCTGGTGGCTGCAGAGGAAATGTACTTCAATTCCGGCAGCCACTGCAACAATCACTTTCAAATGTAGCCCTGACTAGTTTCATACATTCTACAATATAGGCTTAGAAAAGATAGAGCATGATCATCTACAAAAAAAAATCGTAAAATAAATAATTAGCTGACATAAGAAATCTGATAGAAGCATCTGTGGAACATAAATTTTGAAATAATTTGCATAAATACTTTGAAGTATTTACACTTGATTCTGTAGTTGGTCTATGTGTAACTTTATAAGAAATTACCAACATGGGCTTATTTTTAATAACTAACACTTTATTAATATCATGCTTGTGAATGTAACAAAGACCACAGAGTAGGTTCTATTAGAACTATTGATAAAAAAGTCAACTTTGCAAAAATACTTAGAGAGATTTATTCTGAACCAAATGTGAGGACCATGCCCTGTGACACAGCCCCAGGAGATCTTGAGAATATGTGCTCAAAGTAGTTTGATTGCAGGTTAAATTTAGTAACATCAATCTATACCTGTGAGATATATGTTGATTTGGTCCATAAAGACAAAAGAACTAGAAGTGACGCAGTGTTGGGAGGGGATTACAGCTTACAGGTGAATTAAAAGATTTTCTGATTGGCAGTTGATTGAAAGATTTGAAGTTTTATCTAAAGACGTGAAATCAGTAGAAAAAAAATGACTGGGTTAAGATAATGGGTTTTGGAGAAGAAGATTCATATTATGTGGATAAAGTCTCTTATGCAGCCATACTTACTGACAATAGATGGAAAGGGTTTTCTGTTAAGACAGTTAAAAGATGCTAGACTCTCAACTAATCTCCTCATTATAACACAAAGACCTAGAAAGGAAAGAAGATTCACTACAGAATGTAAATTTCTCTCACAAAAGGTAACTGTGCAGGGAAATTTTGAAATATGTCAAAGAAATAAATTTTAGGCTAAAAGCCTTTGATACTTTTCAAGGACTGCTCTCTGTCATATGATGCTATTCCTGAGTCACGTTGGAATTTGGTATCTTACTGCTACCAAGAATCTGTTTTCTGAGCTTTGAGTTCTCTGTTTTCATGAAAATGCTGGTTAGTTGTTCTTGAATTCCAAAGGGAGGAGGGTATAATGAAGCATTTTGGATCCTCTATTTCTAACGTGGCCTGAGCTAGTTTTTCAAGTGTCTCTGGAACCCCTTCATGAAGAGAAAGGTCCCATCCAGTCAGCTGGGGCGCTTACAATTCTACTTTTAGCTTATAGGACATATATGATATTTATCCTAGTCAGGGATATCAGAAAATATTTACTGACATAATCACATTGAAGTTGAGACTTGAAAGATGGTCTCAGATTCTTCCCTGCAAACCTTTTCTCCTGACACTAGAAGAAGAAAACTTACCAGAAACAATTGTTAACATTTCTTCTATGTTCAAAATTGCCACCCATTAGGAAAATAATTAAACTAGCAAGACTTATCTTTAGAAACAAGTGATCCTGTTGACTTCTAAAGTCCTTTACAAAATCTTTATGTGGTACATGTGATATTTTGATAAAAGAATATTATATGCATATCTGGATAACTGGGATGCCCTTCATTTCAATCACTAATTATTTCTTTGAGTTAAGAACATTCTAAATCTTCTCTTCTAGTTATTCTGAAATATATACTAAATTATCAACTGTAGTTGTCTATGTGCCATTTCAGCATTCCCTTCCCACCAGCAAGGTGTGAAAACTCCTATTTTTCAACTTCCTCATCACCATTTGTTACTGTCTATATTGTGTATTTTATCCATTCTATTACATTGGTAGGATTTTTCAATATTAAAATTACATTTACCTAATGAAAACCCAGTTGATCACTTTTTAATATTTATTTTTAGGTGCAGTTTCTATTCAGGTCTTTGTCCATTTTAAAATTAAATTGTGTGGTTTTGTTGTTCATTTGTAAGGTAATTTGTGTATTTGTAATAAAAGTCCTTTCCCAAATATTTGATTTGCAAGCAAATTCTCCAAATCTATGGCTTATTTTTTCACACTCAGGAAAGGGTTCATTTTCAAAGGCCTAGGTTAGTTTATCCATCTATGAAAAGAGGATATTTGGCCAGGCGTGGTGGCTCATGCCTGTAATCCTGACACTTTGGGAGGCTGAGGTGGGTGGATCACCTATGGTCAGGAGTTCGAGACCAACCCGGCCAACATGGTGAAACCCCACGTCTACTAAAAATACATAAATTAGCCAGGCATGGTGGTGGGTGCCTGTAATCTCAGCTACTTGGGGGGGCTGAGGCAGGAGAATTGCTGGAACCCGGGAGGCAGAGGTTGCAGTGAGCCAAGATCGCACCATTGCATAACAGGGAGACTCCATCTCAAAAAAAAAAAGATGATTATAATTCTAAATTGTTAGAATTATTAGAATAATAATGTAAGTTGAAATTATTTCAGCATCTGGAATATATATCAGTTTTGGTATAACACTAGTGAGAACAATTTGTAGAGTGTTCTGTGTTGACCAGAAATCAGAAGATGATAAAGTGACGATCATATTTGAATAATCTGGATATGTGAATTGTATTTCGTATTCATCTCCTTCTGTTTCTCTATGAAGAGAAAATGGATAGATGACATCTCTGTGTGAAATGAGAAACAAATTTTTTAAGATGATTCTAAAAGAAAGTTGTGAATACAATCATTCATGTAATGTTCCAATACAGGGCTGTGGAGGGGGTGGTGGCTGCCAGTGGTTGCTGTCAGCCACAGGATTGGTTTGTTTGGCCACCGTTTTGTCCATGAGAGATATTGGGCTGTGATGTCTACATGCAGGTGAGTTTCTTAATCTCAGATAAGGAGAGAAACATGAGAACACAGAAGACAGGAAAATTGAAGATCTCACTACATCAATCACATTCCACTGAGGAGAACTTGTCACTGAGAGACCCAGGGATATGCAAGAATAGAGAGGAGTTTTGGGGATATTATCCATGAAAGAACGGATCCAACCTAGTTGACCTCCATGGAAGGAGGGTTTAAATGTTGACAGATAATGGTGGCTTATGTCAGGATTCCCACAGGTTTCAGAAAGAGTTTATATTAACAAATGCCATACTTAAAATTGATTATGTTTTTATAATTTATTTTCCCCTTTTGGGCTGCACCACAGAAGAAGGAGGGTCTCAGAATCCTTCCTGATCCTCTATGAGTTCCTGGTGCAGCTCCTGGAGGAAAAGCCTGCATGGGGGACGGAGCCCTCCTCATGTGCAGTCCTGAGGCTGTCACGTCACCTCACTCACCATTGCCCTTCAGTCACTTCCTGAATACTTATGAGTTAACCTTCCAGAAACTTGTGGTATTTGGCAGTGTCTTTCCCAGGTAAGAAAATAGTACATTCTATTTATCCCTGCAGGCAGCTGTCTCTTTAAGGAGCACGGGTTGCAGTTGAGTGCTTGGTAGTGGATAATTAGCGGGAGGAGGTTTGTGTGCATCTTGTCATCTTACAGAGTGCACCCCGCACGGGATCGACACTGACAAGCATGCCCTTGGGCTTGCTCAGCTGGAGGATGACAGGCATTTTTGTAACCTGTGACCCCAGTGAGGCTCTCCCACTGCAAGACCAATGAGGCTCAGGCCTCTGGCTAAAGTGCAGCCAGCAAAGGGTCCAGTGCCCAACCCTGAGAGCTCCTTCCAGGTGGCAAACCACTTTGTAAGGGAAAGTTTTCCTGTCTGGATCCCATTAATTTGTCTGCATTTTCTGCATAAAAGGCTTTATCCAGAAACATCCCCACAAGATTATAGTGTTTCAAATCCAACTGAAGGGCATTATTCATGAAGGCCCTCATGACAAGTCTCCACTGCTCATTAAATGACATTAATTATGGGATTCACCAGAAGTTTCTGGCCTTTTAGTTGCACAGATCTGCCTCTACACCAGTGGTCCCCAACCTTTTTGGCACCAGGGAATGGTTTCATGGAAGACAATTTTTCCATGGATGATGGCAGTGGGTGGTTACGGGATGAGTCTGTTTCACCTGCAATCATCTGGCATTAGATTTTCATAGGGAGCACTCAACCTAGATCCCTTGCATGCACAGTTCACAATAGAATTCGGCTCGTAGGAGAATCTAAGGTGGAGCCCAGGCAGTGATGCTCACCCACCATGCACTTCAGGCTGGGCGGCCTGGTTTCTAACAGGCTGCGGACCACTTGTTCACTGCCTAGCGTTTGGGGACCCCTGCTGTAAATGCTTGGAGATTGTAGAATGCCCTCTGAGAAGGGGCATAGAAAACTAGGAGTCAGAAGAGCTCTTAAATCAATGCATATTGAACGGATTCTTGAGGAAAGAGTGCAAAGAGGAATATCCCTACTCACTCTCCCTCTACCTGGCATCATCATTCCCAGTGACCTAATTGAAGAACTGGGGCACTTCAAGATAGTTTAGGCTTGTTAGACCAGGGACCACCAGAAAAGGAAACGATTGATGTGTTCATGCGGGTTCATCAGTTGCAGGTTATTTATTACTTCAGTGCAGGGTGTTGACCACGGAGAAGTCTGTGCGTGTCTTGGACAGGAGTACATGGGAAATCTGTTTCTTCTACTCAAATTTGCTGTGATCCTAAAAGTGTTTTAAGATAGATTTAATGTAAAAGAAGTGGCAAAGACATTTTGGAAGAAATGTTGGCCACTTCCGAGAAATTATGTTTAGTCTTACCATGTGATCAAGCAATCCTGCTCCAAATGATTTATCCATTTGATTTTAACATTTATGTCCCCACAAAGTCTCCATGGGAATGTTTGCATCAGCCTGACTGATTGCTGCCTTTCCCACTCCGTAAGTGTTACTTACATGGTGATAGGCGAAAAGACGATTTCCTATATAATTAGAGTGTATAAATCCTTCTATTGCTTCTTTTCCTCAATTACTTAACTCATTTTCTAAACATGTTTAAGCCTCATAAATCCTGTCATCTCCTCAGCCCAGCACACCTGCCTCCTCCCTCAGGATTTCTGACACTCTCATGATGTGGATTTTCACACCGCGTCTTTCACACAGTAATATGTGGCTGTGTCCTCAGATCTCAGGCTGCTCAGCTCCATTTGGCAGTGTCTGTAGACATGTCCTCGGTCATGATGACTCTGCCCTGGAACTTCTGTGCATATATTGTTTCACCACCTTCAGCATCAACAGGTCCCATCCACTCAAGCCCTTTTCCAGGGGCCTGTCACATCCAGTGCATGTAGTGGAAGGTGAAGGTGTTTCTAGAAGCCTTGCAGGAGACCTTCACTGAGGACCCAGGTTTCCTCACCTCAGCCCCAGACGGCACCAGCTGGACCTGGGACTGGGCACCTGTGGAGAGGACAAAGGAGTGGATAAAATCTCCCTTGACTTTACCCAGTCCCCTCATCAGCCCTGGAACTTAGGATTCTCTTATCTGTAGATGCTGCCACCACCAAGAGGAGGATCTTCTAGGTCCAGTCCATGGTGAGGTGCTGTGCTCTGGGGGCTTTTGTAGGGGAGGGATGTTGTTGTTGTGTGATGCTCTCTGGGCAAGGACAGATCTGTATTTACCTTGGTAGACAACATTTGCATATTCATGAGGCAGGTATTTCATAACTCAAACCACCCCAACCTGAGGAAGAAGATAAGATACATGCTGAACTCCCTGCTCTGAACTTTATTTAATGATATTTGTCCTCTGGTATGCTCAGAAGTCCAGGAAGACAGAACTCATCTTACAGAAAACCAGACTTTCCCAGGATATTGTCCTCAGTGGGATTTCTTGTTCATGTGGCACATTGACAACCTGTGGTTGAAGGTCACATCAGATTATAACTTTACACAAAGACCCCATGTCTCAAAGCCCCCGCAAACACACACTCACAGTGGCATATTTGCACAGTAATGAGCCTCAGATTTGCCCTCCTTCCAAGTGTCTCGTCAATGAAAAGTGCTTCCAACACTGGCCATAGTCCTGCTTGTGTTTGTTGTTGTTGTTTTGTTGTTTTATTTTTTCCAAACAGAGCTAAAGCAAGCTCAGTACTACTGGAGATTTGTAAAGTGTCTTCATGTTCCCTTTACCAGTTCTCACCTGAGAACCCTGCAGATGCCCCACAAGAGGTAAATCTGAGGCCTTTGAGGGAGAGGTTGTGACCTTGGTCCTGAAGCTGTTGTTCTCAGAGGCTCTGAATCACTTCACTGTCCTTGATTTGTTCCCTCCCATTGCCTTCAGTTTCCCTAAATTCTAGTGTTTGGACAGAGTCTGTGCATTGCCACACTTCTCTCTTTAATCCAGATTAATCCTATTGGTGAGGAGGTGAGGTGATGCGGTGGGCAGGGGAGCAGTATATGTTCTGGAAATTGACTTCCAATGTTTTCTTGCTGTTTTTTCTCTAGGCTGCACCCATTACAAGGAGTCTCCAGTGGTACTGCTGATCTTCCTCTGTCCTTCACTCTCCCTCCTGGCTGCAACATCCACAGATTATTTTTTTGAATCTGATTCCAGTTGTTTATTAATTATACCCCTCTTCATGACACAGGAAGACTAAGATGAAACTGTCTCAGATGGAAAACAATCCCTTCGTCTCACATAGAATAAAGATCTTGAAAAGTATTTTTTCCCTGTAGGGTCTGTTAGGAGAAAGTTCCAAGCATATTTATCAGAGAATAGTTCTCCTGATGACAGAGCCATGAGTGATTTTGTTTGGATTCTCATCTTGAGAACCCAGAAGTTTCTGGAGGGAAATTCCATGAAAGTGTGGGGTGTGCAGCCTCCCTGGAATTCTTACCCTATCCCTGTCCACACCTGTCCTCCAGACATTTATGCAATTACCATATAACTGTTTCTGCCAGCTTGTGCTGTCAACTGAAGAATCACCCAATTTACCAATTTAGAAAGGAGGCTTTATTTGCGAGAAAGGATTGAAGCTGCAGGACGGTCATCTTAACAGACTGGGAAGCAAAGCCTCCCACAGAGATGTTGAGCAGGCACTTCAAGAGAGGGAAAGATGAGAAATGAATTCATGTGAATGAATGGACTGGCCAAGTGTACACATTCAGCAGGCTATTGAAGGAGCTGTGGGTGTTCACATGGCGGGCAGGCTGTCAAGTCTAATAAGCAGACACACATGTTACATGCATTTCATGTTTGCTTTGGGGTGAGGACTTAAGAAGTAAGTAAATTACAGTTGAACCCTGCACATAAGAAGGGTTTTGTGCAGGGGCAGAAAGACACACAGTGCACAGCCTCTGGAAATTGGAGAGGCCAAGTCCATGGTCAGTGGTCTCTTTTCAGGAGAAAGTTACTGAAATCTGTCTCTTGTCCAATCAAAGCTCTATTTATGGCTTGTAAAACAGGGTCGCAGTTACTCCATGTTTGGAGTTCCATGAGCTGCAAATGTTTTAATATTGCTTATCTCAGGACCAGTGCTTGTTTAGCTGTTAGAGACAAAGAAAAAGCCCTGTGGCCGTTACAACATATTCTATTTTTTAAGTGTAGGGGTGAGTGACTTAATCCTGGCCTGGCATAGCCTTAGGTCTTGTTTGTAATTGGGTATCTTATTGACACAGAAAGTTTATTACATCAGTGTGGTGATCTCTATTTTAATGTCTTTCTAGTTTTTGGGTCCTGGTTTTCCCTGCAATTTCATTTCTTCAATAGATCCAAGAAATCATTGATAATCAATTTTCCAGACTTTTATTATTATAAGAATGTGGGTGATGATTGATGTGCTCTTTACATATTAAAGAAGAAATCTGAAGTAGCTTCAGAGATCATCAGTGACGTGAAAGGAGCAGAAGGAATCTCATCAAGTGTAAGTGGCACCACACGGATGTAGCTGAACATGTGATGACACAGAAGAACCACAGCACAGGGCACATATGAAAAGTTTTTATAATTCTGAAGCTTTTCCCAGGAAGCTGGAATTCAGATGGTACACAGGGATGGACACAGATATCTCTCAGATGATACTATGTTTTGGAAGCTTATTTCCCCTCCTGTACTGGATTCAGTAGCTGCACCTGGGCCCACACACCTAAAACAAAAACTCTCATTAATTAAACACAAGACCCACCAATAAGAAAGTTGTCCCAGGGAGGGTGCATATCAGGGACCTCTGCTTTTGGGAACCTGTGGCTATGCAGGGAGGGTCAGGAGTCTGACCCATTTTCTTCTGCTTCCCCTGCCTGCTGCACAAACAACTGAAATCAGATTTACATTGCTAAGTACATAAAACACATGATAGTTGCAGGGAAATGTAATACACACATGAAGGAATGAGGAACCTACATATAATTAAAGTAAAACTGATATATTAAATAAATATAGAACACTATAAGAAATAATCATGGAAAAGACAACAATCAAATTTTAAAAACCTGTGTGTGTACGTGTGTGAGATAGTATTCTTGTAAATTAAATCATAATTTGTTTATAAAGTCCTTCAAGTAGGTACAGAATCTTTGCTTTTGATTGCCACAAAGATGGAGAAGAGTCTGGCACCAGGACTCCAGAGGTATGCTAGTGACTTTCGCTCCTATCTCCTGAGGACACGGTGCTTCCAACTCTGAGGATGAGGATACTGAAATTGACTGTGAGAAGAGAAAGTGGGATTTTCTGTGGGAAAATATGGTTATGAACGTAATTTTCAAGTAAATAAATATATTCTACCAGGAGACACACTGCCATCATGCTGACCATGTGTGTTGCCTTTGACATTAACATCATTGTTATTATCAGTATTACTGGGGCATTCCCTGGAAAATGACCAAATATCACAGAATTAATTTGGATCATTTTCATTTTAGCTTTTTCACACTTCCAGCTAAATCCACTGAGTTCACTGAGTTTGAGCATGGAAGTTTCAGGGCATGTTTTACAAATGATGGAGTGGAAGCTTTCCTGGGAATTAGATATAGTGTCGCTAAACGAGGACCAAAGATTTTGCTAGAAACTCCCCTCCTCATCTATCCCAGCACCTGCTCCTCAGTGTGTCCCTTCCTGCCTGAGTTCTGAGCATCTCTGTGTTCCTGGACAATGCACGTCTGGGGCATCTGCTTCCTAGATGTGTATCCACAGGGCAGGTTTACTCTTCTTAATTGTTGAGAGGGAGCTGGGCCTGGATCCACCCAGGTGCCCCCACCCTGAGCACTGGGCTTCCTCCCAGCAAGGAGACAGGGTCAGCTAAGTGCCTCCACTTCATAGAAATTCTAGGAGGCAAATTCAGCCAAATCTCAACATAGTTTTGACATGCAATCCAGCAGTCATGCTCCTAGGTATTTTTCTATCTGACTTTCAATATATGACCACAAAGAAAACTACACACGAATAATCACAATAATTTCATTCATATTTGTCAAAGCTAGGAACACTCAAGAAGTTCTGTAGGTAAGTAGATAAACAGTCAGCAGTAAATTCATAGAATAATATTCATCAATTATAAACAAGAGCTATCAAACCATGAAAACATATATATGAATTTTAAATGCATATTGTTAAGTGAAATAAACAAGTCTGAAAAAGCTATATAACATGTTATTTCATTTATTTGATATTCTGGAGAAGTCCAAATATACAAACTAGATAAATCTGTATTTGTGAGAAATTTAAGGAGATGATGAAAATGGGTAAGAATATGAGGTTTAAAAGGGTCATGAAAGTATTGTGTATAATATTGTAATGGTAAATATGTGATATGAATTTGCTGAAATCAACAGAATATACAGCATAAAGGGTTAATTCTAATTCACAAAAACATAAAAATAAACAGGAGATTAGGAATTCCAGGATGGAATGCAGACTATACAGAAAATATCTAATGTCATCAACTGTATGAAATCTGAAGAGATGCCAAGTAGCTTCAGAAATAGTGTAATCAATAAGATAAAAGAATAAAGATCCCAGCACTTTGGGAAGCCGAGACAGGCGGATCACGAGGTCAGGAGATTGAGACCATCCTGGCTAACACGGTGAAACCCCGTCTCTACTAAAAAAATACAAAAAACTAGCCGGGTGAGGTGGCGGGCTCCTGTAGTCCCAGCCACTCGGAAGGCTGAGGCAGGAGAATGGCATAAACCAGGGAGACGGAGCTTGCAGTGAGCTGAGATCTGGCCACTGCACTCCAGCCTGGGTGACAGAGCGAGACTCCATCTCAAAAACAAACAAACAAACAAACAAAAAGAATAAAGAAAGTGCACATCAACACTGTACCCCAGCTGATAATGTTCCACGAAGGAGCACAACGTACACAATCTGGTTCCACTCTACAGAAATCCTGGAACTGGACTACAAAGAGAATAGATGGTGTGTGGCAGGAGGGGGTTCTCCACGGTCGAAGTACAAGGATAGGGACAAGAATAGAAGGAAGGTGATAAACATTCAGGTGGTATTAACTTAGGGCAGACATGTCAGTATATCTGGAAGTTTAGTATAATATAGGTACATAAATTAGATAAAAATAGTTTAGATGTGTGTATATATGGGTTAATACACAACACATACTTCCTAGAGTCATTACCTGAGAGGTTCTACAAGAAATGATAGCACATTAACAAAAAATATACCGAGAATTAAGATTTGAGTTTTTAATACCATTCTGCTATGAAAGGAACCAGCATTTCTTGGAGAAATGGCTAATTCTAGGGCCTGGAAAGAGAATACGGGAGTAAAGTCTACAATTTCTTATGCTACCAGAAAATAAGAAAGGGTTCCAAAATGAAGAATTGCTCCTTTGCAAATCTTATGGTAACCAATGTAATATTTGTAAAAAGTGAATTAGATAATATGTTAATGGAGGAATAAACATCGGTATGAAATGCTATTTTAAACAAAAAATAAGAGAAAAATAATATTAGTTTTAAAATAGAACTTATAGTTGATCTAAAAAAGCAAAACCAAACTATTAGCTATGTACAGGAAAGGTACTTTACACATTCACATATATAAACGATAAGGATGAGAAAACATGGATTATGAAAATATGAACCAAAATAAAGCTATGGTAGCTGTGTAAATTTCAAACAAAACAGATATCAAAAAAGACTTTTAGGATTTAACAGGGATATTACATAGGATAAAGTTACCAGTTTCTTCAAAGATGCCAAAAAAGACTTAGCAGATATATAATAGATGAAGAACACCCCATTCATTGTGATTTACAGAACAAACGTGACAAAAGAAGTAAAGATGTCAGTTATACCATGCAAGGAAGGGTGTCCTGGGGACTATGAAGCTTCTTTGTACTCACGGAGAGCGCCACTGAGAACTTCCTTTTGAATTTCTCCCTGCTGCCGCCCACACTGACCCCGGTCTTGGAGGCTGCTGAACCACGATTATGCTGCAATCAGTGAAGGAAACTTTTCAGGAAGCTGAAATTGTGAAAGTGAAATGCTGTGACTGGTCATGTACCAGATGATGTTGTGTTCTGGAAAGTATCTCCAATCCTGGGTGGGATCCAGTAGGTGCACCTGGGCACCCAAACAGGAAACAGGGACTCTTATTCCTTAAACACAAGACATTCCAAAGAGAAAGCTGCTCTCAGATGAGCTGCAGATCAGCAGTGAGGAGATGGGGGTGTCCTTGGCTTCCCAGAATGGCTGAAACTTGAAGACCAAGGCCACCTCTGAGGGTCAGAGACCCACCTATGAGTACATCACATCAGCTCTGTCTTCAGGAATCTCTGGCTGTGGGGCAGGATAAGGAATGTGATTTCTTTCTTTCTGCTCACTCAACGTGCTTCAGAGACAATAAAACTGAAGACTAAATAAATATTTTTTTTCTATATTAGAGGAGAGAACATGTACAATTCATGGCAATACAAGTGCTCACTTCAGAGCCTGCAGAAAGAGCAAGTGCACAACTGGCAGTAGCAAGTTCCCTGCTCCAGGGAGAAGACACCCTAAGATCATCCCCTGAGTACTGCCCTCTAGGCGCCATACATCTGTGGAACATGAGCTTGTGCCTGGGATCTTGTAGGTAGTGCGGAGAGCAGAGCACGGCTCCACTCCTCCTCACCGTGTGACCTAGAATGTGGTCTTTTCCTCTGAGCTTTATTCTAATAAGGTGGTATTGGGAAGCACATCAGACTAACAGTGGATCTCTCGGCAGAAACTCTACAAGCCAGAAGAGAGTAGGGGCCAATACTCAACATCCTTAAAGAAAAGAATTTTCAACCCAGAATTTCATATTCAGCCAAACTAAGCTTCATAAGTGAAGAAGAAATAAAATCCTTTACAGACAAGCAAATGCAGAGATATTTTGTCACCACCAGGCCTGCCTTACAAGAGCTACTGAAGGAAGCACCAAACATGGAAAGGATAAACCAGTACCAGCCACTGCAAAAACATGCCAAATTATAAAGACCATCAATGCTAGGAAGAAACTGCAACTAACGAGCAAAAAACCAGCTAACATCATAATGACAGGATCAAATTCACACATAACAATATTAACCTTAAATGTAAATTGGCTAAATGCTCCAATTAAAAGACACAGACTGGCAAATTGGATAAATACTCAAGACTCATCAGTGTGCTGTTTTCAGGAGACCCATCTCACGTGCAGAGACACACATAAGCTCAAAATAAAGGGATGGAGAAAGATCTACCAAGCAAATGGAAAACAAAACAAAACAAAACAAAAGAACAGGGGTTGCAATCCTAGTCTCTGATAAAACAGACTTTAAACCAACAAAGATCAAAACAGACAAAGAAGGAATCAATTCAACAAGAAGATCTAACTATCCTAAATATATATGCACCCAATACAAGAGCACCCAGATTCATAAAGCAAGTCCTTAGAGACCTACAAAGAGACTTAGACTCCCACCTAATAATAATGGGAGACTTTAACATCCCACTGTCAACATTAGACAGATCAACGAGACAGAAGTTAACAAGGATATCCAGGAATTGAACTCAGCTCTGTACCAAGTGGACCTAATAGACATCTACAGAACTCTCCACCCTAAATCAACAGAATATACATTCTTCTCAGCACCACATCACACTTACTCCAAAATTGACCACATAGTTGGGAGTAAAGCACTCCTCAGCAAATGTAAAAGAACAGAAATTATAACAAACTCTCTCTCAGACCACAGTGCAACCAAACTAGAACTCAGGAGTAAGAAACTCACTCAAAACTGCTCAACTACACAGAAACTGAACAACCTTCTCCTGAATGACTATGGGGTACATAACGAAATGAAGGCAGAAGTAAAGATGTTCTTTGAAACCAATGACAACAAAGACACAACATACAAGAATCTCTGGGACACATTTAAAGCAGCGTGTAGAGGGAAATTTATAGCACTAAATGCCTGCAAGAGAAAACAGGAAATACCTAAAATTGACACCCTAACATCACAATTAAAAGAACTAGAGAAGCAAGAGCAAATACATTCAAAAGCTAGCAGAAGGCAATAACTAAGATCAGAGCAGAGCTGAAGGAGACAGAGACACAAAAAATCTCTTCAAAAAATCATGGAATCCAGGAACTGGTTTTTTGAAAAGATCAACAAAATTGATAGAGCACTAGCAAGACTTATAAAGAAGAAAAGAGAGAAGAATCAAATAGATGCAATAAAAAAAGATAAAGGGGATATCATCACCGATTCCATAGAATACAAATTACTATAAGAAAATACTGTAAACACCTCTATGCAAATGAACTAGAAAATCTAGAATTGGATAAATTCCTAGACACATACATCCTCCCAAGACTAAACCAGGAAGAAGTTGAATCCCTGAGTAGACCAATAACAGGTTCTGAAATTGAGGCAACAATTAATAGCCTACCAACCAAAAAAAAGTCCAGGACAAGACAAATTCACAGCCGAATTCTACCAGAGGTACAAAGAGGAGTTGGTACCATTCCTTCTGAAACTATTCCAATCAATAGAAAAAGAGGGAATCCTCTCTAATTCACTTTATGAGGCCAGCATCATCCTGGTACCGAAGCCCGACAGAGACACAATGAAAAGAGAGAATTTTAGACCAATATCCCTGATGAACGTTGATGCAAAAATCCTCAATAAAATACTGTCAAACTGAAACCAGCAACATGTCAAAAAGCTTATGCACCTTGATCAAGTTGGCTTCAACCCTGGGATGCAAGCCTGGTTCAGCATATGCAATTCAATAAACGTAATCCATCATATAAACAGAATCAAAGACAAAAACCACATGATTATCTCAATAGATGCAGAAAAGGACTTTGACAAAATTCAACAGCCTTTCATGCTAAAAACTCTCAATAAACTAGGTATTGATGTGATGTTTCTCAAAATAAGAGCTATTTATGAGAAACCCACAAGCAATATCATACTGAATGGGAAAAAACTGGAAGAATTGCCTTTGAAATCTAGCAGAAGACATGGATGCCCTCTCTCACCACTCCTATTCAATATAGTGTTGGAAGTTCTGACCAGGGAAAACAAGTAGGAGAAAGAAATAAAGGGTATCCAATTAGGAAAAGAGGAAGTCAAATTGCCCCTGTTTGCAGATGGCATGATTGTATATTTAGAAAACTCCATCGTTTCAGCCCCAAATCTCCTTAAGCTGATAAGCAACTTCAGCAAAGTCTCAGGATACAAACTCAATGGGCAAAAATCGGAAGCATTCCTGTACAACAATAACAGACAAACAGAGAGTCAAATCATTAGTGAACTCCCATTCACAATCGCTTCAAAGAGAGTAAAATACCTAGGAATCCAACTTACAAGGGATGTGAAGGACCTCTTCAAGGCAAACTACAAACCACTGCTCAACGAAATAAAAGAGGACACAAATGAATGGAAAAGCATTCCATACTCATGAATAGGAAGAATCAACATTATGAAAATGGCCATACTGCCCAAGGTAATTTATAGATTCAATGCCATCCCATCCAGCTACAAATGACTTTCTTCATAGAATTGGAAAAAACTACTTTAAAGTTCATACAGAACCATAAAAGAGCCTGCATTGCCAAGACAATCTTAAGCAAAGAGAACAAAGCTGGAGGCATCATGCTACCTGACTTCAAACTATACTACAAGGCTACATAAACAAAACAGCATGGTACTGGTACCAAAACAGATATATAGACCAATGGAACAGAACAGAGCCCTCAGAAATAATACCACACATCTACAACCATCTGATCTTTGACAAACCTGACAAACACAAGAAATGGGGAAAGGATTCCCTATGTAATAAATGGTGCTGGGAAAACTGGCTAGCCATATGTAGAAAGCTGAAACTGGATCCCTTCCTTACACTTTATACAAAAATTAATTCAAGATGGATTAAAGACTTAAATGTTAGACCTAAAACGATAAAAATCCTAGAAAAAAAACCTAGGCAATACCATTCAGGACATAGGCATGGGCAAGGACTTCACAACTAAAACACCAAAAGCAATGGTAACAAAAGCCAAAATTGACAAATGGGATCTAATTTAACTAAAGAGCTTCTGCACAACAAAAGAAACTATCATCGGAGTGAACAGGCAACCTACAGAATGGGAGAAAATTTTTGCAATCTACTCAACTGACAAAGGGCTAATATCCAGAACCTACAAATAACTCAAACAAATTTACAAGAAAAAATCAAACAACCCCATCAGAAAGTGGGCAAAGGATATGAACAAACACTTCTCAAAAGAAGACACTTATGCAGCCTACAGACACATGAAGAAATGCTCATTATCACTGGCCATCAGAGAAATGCAAATCAAAACCACAATTAGATAACCATCTCACACCAGTTATAATGGTGATCATTAAAAAGTCAGGAAACAACAGGTGCTGGAGAGGGTTTGGAGAAATAGGAACAGTTTTACACTGTTGGTGGTACTGTAAACTAGTCCAACCATTGTAGAAGACAGTGTAGCGATTCCTCAAGGATCAAAAACTAGAAATACCATTTGACCCAGCCATCCCATTACTGGGTATATACCCAAAGGATTATAAATCATGCTGCTATAAAGACACATGCACACGTATGTTTATTGCGGCACTATTCACAATAGCAAAGACTTGGAACCAACTCCAATGTCCATTAGTGACAGACTCGATTAAGAAAATGTGGCAAATATACACCACGGAATACTAGGCAACCATAAAAAAGGATGAGTTCATGTCCTTTGTAGGGACATGGATGAAGCTGGAAACCATCATTCTGATCAAACTATCACAAGGACAGAAAGTCAAATACCGCCATGTTCTCACTCATAGGTGGGAACTGAACAATGAGAACACCTAGACACAGGGTGGGGAACATCACACACAGGGACCTGTCGTGGGATGGGGGAGAGGGGAGGGATAGCATTAG